>NC_136418.1:57374073-58586573 GCF_052625555.1 Lactuca saligna | reverse complement strand
TAATTGTATAATTTGATTTGAGTCATTTTCAATAATAAGGATAATGATTTTTAAATTGTTTTATATGATTCATTAAATAAAATTTCAAAAACTTATGATGTTAATGTTTGAAGTTATCTAAAAAAAAATAAAAAAGATGCCTTGGTTGTACATAGATGCATTACATGTTATGCATATATGCACATTTTATATATACATATTTTAACAAAAAAACCGATGAAAATGCTTATATATACATGTTTTAAAGATGCTTGATTTTTTTGAATAAAATTTACCAATGGCAACGATTATTGGTTTCAAGAAATTTTTTGAGTTCACTAATATATATATGTATACTAGCCGTTACCCGCGCACAGCGGCAGGGACAAATAGCTTCTTTCAACGATATTTTTTTAAAGAAAAATATTATGTTCCAAAAGAAAGTTCATGTCGTAGGTGAGAGGAATGACGGTAGTCGTGATAGTGGTTGGTTGAAGGCGGAAGGAGGCAGAGCGGCTGTGGTGGTGGTGGTTATACTGTCTTGGTTACTGGTTAGGGTTCTTCGAGAGAGTGTGCGTATATTTCTTACTTTGAAGGGATTACGAAGATAGATATTATGAGATGGCTTGTTACCAATGTGAGAGAAGAGATCCTCTATAAATTGTTGACATTGATCGCTTCAAATGGCTGAAGTGTTGAGATTGACGGGTTCAATTTGCAAATGAATTCTTCTATTAATTTGATACGAGATTTTTAGGGATAAATGATAGGGTTAAAGTTTTAATATTATTATATTATAAATGGGTTGTACTTCAAGCTTAATAGTTTGGACGTCTTAAAAAAATAATATTATTATATTCAATCTATTTATAGAAATAGTTAGATTTCTTTTATAAGTAGTAAAGATATATATATATATATATATATATATATATAACGATTGAAAACAATTTTTCAAAGTATAAAAATATATAAATTGAAAATAAGCTTTTATAACAAGGGTCAAAAATGTAAAATTAGTTCAATGTTTGATAAAGGGATTCCTTTGATGGGGTGTGATATTCATTTTTTAAATAACAATACCGTAAATAATAATATGGCGGTGAATGTAATTATCATAAGTCCCATAAAATTGGGTTATTTAACCCAAGTCAAAAATGGTTTTTACCCTTATAAAATAGTTTTTAAACTCTAAAATCAGGTGTGAATAACAACAGTACAACACTGCATTATCATTTGTTGTCATCCATTTCTTTTTTCTCCCTCAATCTTATGTCTGCCATATTCAAACGTAAAATCTCATTGCCTAATCACTGTCTTCTCTATATTTAGTTACATGACAATTATTTATTTATTTATTTATTTATTTATTTTTATTTTTTTTTAATGTTTTTTTTAGATTTTTTAGGTGTGATTAACAATGTTAAATAACTCCCAAAGCTTCCATTTCTTTCCATGACAGATCCAAGGGATAATAACGAAGAAAATAACATCTGGAATACGTTATCAAAGACACATTATCATCGATTCAATGTCTAAATTTCTTAAATTAAGCAAAATTGTTATGGTGATGACCTAATTTGAATCCGCCAGTTTCACTTTAATTTAGCTAAACATCTTTACTTATGTTTTCTTCTCTTCTGCAGAATTGGTTATTAACTTGTAATAGGAATTGAGACGATATTTGTAACTAATGATACAAGTTATGTTTCTGAAAAAAATCACCATGTGTCCGTTTTTACTACAAACGAGTGATTATTTCATGTGTCTTGGTTTCAACCAAGTCATTTTTTTATTTAAACTGTCTAACCGATGAAGAGATGATAGATACGAAAAACATTACGAGTGTAAACAATTATGATATAAGTTGTTATTAATAGCATCAAGGTTCCAAAAAATATGAATATTGTTTGGATGTGATCCACCATGTCATTCGTAAGTTGTTTTTTTTTAATCGGGGCAATTTGATTAGGCTTTTTCCCCTCCATGGAAAGAGTTGCTATTTTATTGTTCTTCGTGCTTCTTCATGAGCTTTTTTTTTCCTTATGGATTTAGGGTTTATGGTATTAGGGGCATTCTGTGGCCAATGATTCGTTACAGTGTTACATGTATGAAACCATTTTTCCTTTGAAAATTGTGACCTCTATTTATTAATCTGTCATTAAATTCTCATCTTCCTGGCCATTTTTCGATGTATGATTATTAACTTGAGTTGTGATTTACTATATACAATGTTAAAGAATATAAATAACATTTGATTTTTGCTTCTTTTTGCAATAGGGGTTTTTCACCTATTGGCCGACTAAATCTAGACTAAATCTATGGGTCACAAACCACCATTCCCTGTCCTCTCCACTCTCTTCTCGCTAGCCGGCTAGCAAGGCTTGCTTTAGAGCTCCTTGTCAAGAGCTTAGGGCAGTGTTTGGTGTTCTTGGCAAGGCTTGGCGCCTACCACTCCTTTTAGTCTTAGTGAATCTAATCTATACAATCTAATTGTAGTAACCAAACATGTTTCTTTCTAAACTTTGTTCTTTTTTAATCACACTTTTAGTTTTTATTCATTAAACCAATTTGAAATTACCATGTTGTAACTCTTTCATCCGTCTCTTTGTTTATATGATATTTTCCAAAACATTATTTATTCTTTAAATTATATGACATCTTTTAGAAATAAAACAAATTTTCAAAACAAGACTATGTTGAAATAAAACTATTTGTCGCCGCCAGAACAAAACTGTTTAACGCCCCCTTTTTCGATTTCCACCGCAATGTATGGGTATACCGCTGACATGTGTGTGTGTGTGTGTGTATATATATGTGTGTGTGTGTATGTATGTATGTATGTCTATATATATACATATATATATATATATATATATATATATATATATATATATATAGAGAGAGAGAGAGAGAGTTATGTTCTTGTCACACCCCAAAATCGAGAACGGCGGAATACGTTCTGGGGTGGAGGACGTCATGTACAGTATCACTACAATTGCATAATAGTAAAAACAAGAAACAACAACCATTTCATATATATAGTGATAATAGTTATAATTGTGTTCTATAAAGTTTAATAGACACCAAAAGTATAACAAAATAAGAGATGAGTCTTGTATATGCTCCATCTTCTTGCAAAAGCTGCCCTGTACTTGTCTATCTTTGACTTGAGGATACAAGTTATTTTGAAAACGAATATCAGCATAAAGCTGGTGAGTTCATAAGAGTTTAGTGTCATTGTAGTATAAAAGTGTTTGCAAACTTTTAGTATAAAAACTGAAATTTGTATTTATGAGTAGTAGAAATCCCTAGAAAATCCTATATTTTCCAGAAAGTACATTTATAAGTCAATCTTTCGAGTGTGTAAAAGTAATGTTGTTGAAACCTTCAATTGTAAAAGTGTAGTAATAAATCTCATATACGTAATACGGCTGAAGAAAAGTTATGCTTGCTAACAGTAGTAGTGTTTTAACTTTAGTTAGTAATAGATCTTTAATTACTTCGGGATTTTAGTTCAGACTTTAAGTCTTAGTGTATTTATTTGGATGTAAGTTTAACTTCTCATGTGACCAATTATGAAGTAGTAGAGTACCGATGACCTTTCCAGTCATGCGTAGTGAACTAGTGTAGTGCCACCCCTGGGCCTAGTCGTCTAGGACTGTAGATAACAGTCGGGATGTAATAGTGTCAATTCCGTATAGATCTATACATATAGTAAGTAGAGTGTTCCCTTATACTTGCATTAAATTGTAATATTAACAGTTTATGGTGTGTATAAGAGTAGTTGAGGTAACTAGTAGTAGCCTTAACTATACCTATTATAGTTAAATAGAATATGTGAATTCCTGCTTTTGATCAACAGTAGTAATGAATAAGATAAAGACATTCATATCTAACACAAATATATATGATATATAATTAAGAATTTAACGACAGTCGGACGGATAACGAATACCCTAAAACCACATCAAACAAGAATAGGAAATAAGGCCAGCTATCGATCCTAAGTACTTCAAGTCTTATTTATATAAACGTATTAATGTAGATATATTTTTAAAAAGAAAAGTAGTTGGAACATAGTTTTGAAAATAGTTTAACAATAATTTAACCTTAAATGCGCAGTTGATAATTTGTCAAAACGGTTTTATTGACAAGTATCTAAAATTCTAAAGTAATCCCTTTTTGATGATAGATTGTAAATCACATATGATTTGATAATAAAACATGTAGTAATGTACTTGTATCCCCCCCCCCCCCCCCCTAAAACATGTAAAAATATTTAAAAGGTTCATTAAGGGGTATGAGCTCACCGGACGAGAAATGTGTCGACTACGATGTTTAAATGTCGAATCGAGGCTTGAAAACGTGCGAGGTTCCTATGTAATATTAAATGATACACAATTGTATCTAATGAGATTTAAATCACTAATTAATAGAGGATATACACTTCTAGTCGCAAAAACACTTCAGTTCAAGCGTTTGGAGTGACCCGGGTGACATTTATGGACATGTATGGCTTGGATAAGGAAACTCTTAGAAGAGTTTTCGGCCCTAAACACCTCATCCCCATGAGTTTACATCTGTAAACTCATGGATGAGGTTCTTGAGTGCTAAATGGCCTTTTACCAATTGAGGGATGATGTAGGTTTTGTTCTAGGGCATTGGAAAGGGACTAATTCAAACATATGGACCATTTGATGAGTTTACGGAAGTAAACTACGAGTTTACGGTCGTAAACTCTCACCCACACATTCCTTATGTGTTTTGAAGGCCATAGGTTAATCATAAGTGGTTCTACTCATTTTTACAAGTCAAAGGGTGAGTTTAGGGCACCATTTAGCCCCTTTATAGGAGTTTACGGCCCAAGACCCCATTCATGAGGGGTTTACGGTCGTGAACTCCTTATGGAGTTATTTTAATCAAGTTTAAGGTCCTTAACTTATTGGTGGTCGATTCTAGAATTTAATCCAAGACTATTGGTGTGTTTAAGTGGCTTTTAAACACTCAAATATGAGTTTACTCCCTATGAAGGTGAGTTTATGGCCCAAGCATGCTCTTGGGCAGTAAACTTGAAACGACCCAAGAACACGACCCAAAAAAAATTTCGTTTTTCCATATAATCAAAACCATAATATAAGTATCATAACATAAAACATACGCGATGTATCCTCAAAACATAATAAAGTATCGTGCGGAAAACTGCATCATACTACATCAATCCAAAACATCAAGAGACATCCCCAGGATAAAAGCTATGCTGTGGTGTGTGCGATCCTGTCACCCGGAGCTCTTCCCTTTGCTTGCGGAAGTACCTGAAACCAAACTGAAACTGTAAGCACGAAGCTTAGTGAGCTCCCCCAAACTACCACATACCATACAATAACATATAAACACATATTGGGCCTTGCCCACTGCATCGGGCCGAAGCCCAGAAACTGCATCGGACCGAAGTCCGGAACTGACTGGGACCTTGTCCCCTGCATCGGACCGAAGTCCAGAACTAACTGCATTGGACCGAAGTCCGGAACTGACTGGGACCTTGTCCCCTGCATCGGACCGAAGTCCGGAACTAACTGCATCGGACCGAAGTCCGGAACTGACTGGGACCTTGTCCCCTGCATCGGACCGAAGTCCGGAACTAACTGCATCGGACCGAAGTCCGGAACTGACTGGGACCTTGTCCCCTGCATCGGACCGAAGTCCGGAACTAACTGCATCGGACCGAAGTCCGGAACTGTCTGACTGAACATGGCATAGCATAACACATCAACTAGCGTAACACATATACGACATGCTACATCGGGCCGTGCCCCGTAACACATAATACTTAACACATGAAACATAGCACACAAATCCTGTTCGAGCCACGAAGGCATCGAACATACTAACTACTGCATCGGACCTAAATCCGGAAACTACTGCTAACTGAACGGGCCGGCATTGTGGCCTTAGACCCGTTCCTACTGGAAGGAAACTCACCTCGTAAGCTGGCTGCTGAGTGTATGGCTCGGAAAGCTAACGGCGGCTGCTCCTGAATCTCCTCGGCTACAAGTCCATAAACACACTCAATCAAATACTAAACACTGCGCTTGGGGTAAAATGACTCTTTTACCCTTGGTCAAAGTCAACTCTCCTTTGGGCTGACTCGCCGAGTTGGGCCACCCAACTCGCCGAGTCCTACTCTCACTTTTCACTTTTACTCACTGCTACTCGTCGAGTCTGGCATCGACTCGACGAGTACCTTCTTGATCCAAGAATTCAGACAATCTTCATCCGACTCGCCGAGTCGTATGAACAGACTCGACGAGTTGTTCTTGATCCCAAGAAGATTGCCTTGGACTCGCCGAGTTGATGAACAACTCGCCGAGTCCCTCCATCACTGAGTTCACCCTCAACTCGCTGAGTCCACTCTCTAACTCACCTCGTCCACTCGACACTGATAAAACTGAAGAACTCGGGACTCGCGACCCAACTCGTCGAGTCGTTCTCCCGACTCGCCGAGTTGCCGCCATGCAACTGATTTTTACTCGATTTTGTTTGAATCCAATGCATACAATTGATAGATCTGAGTCCAATAAGCCGATTTACCACGTAAAGTTTCCAACTTTACGTGCATAACCTCATGAATAAGGGAAATAAGGCTAAAAGATGCATAAAATGGGTAGATCTATGGTTATCATGCAATATAACTCCAAAAAGACAGTAGATCTGGGCTCTACAACACCCCAACATTCAGATCCATAGCTATTTCGACTTAATAAGACGTTCATGCAAGTGCAAGGTTTGGAATAAGCATCAACTAGCTCTTAGGAGAGCTCTAATGGAAGTTTAAAGCATATAACAAGATGGAACTCCGAAAATACCTCAATTAACTCTGATTTGGCCTTGGATCTTTGCACTACAACACTTCTCCTTGCTTCTTCCTTCTTCTCCTTCTTCACACCTTCACAAAATGGCACCAAAACACATATAAGCTCTTCAAGGGAGGATTAGGGTTCTCTCACTGTGTTCTCAGGGTGAGGGAGGCGAGAATAGGGGCTATAAGGTGGTATAAGTAGTGGGCAACCCGGGGAATTTAGGGTTTCACCCAGACAGATGGACTCGCCGAGTCAGAGATATGGACTCGTCGAGTCCCCGGCTCACGCGTGCCCTCAGGCGCGACCCTACTCGGCGAGTCAGGCTAGAACTCGCCGAGTCCCTCTTGAAAAACTCACTATAATTACCAATAAATCAACATACCGGGAACGGGTCATTACAATTCTCCCCCACTTGTCTCAGACTTCGTCCTCGAAGTCTGCTACGGCTGGATCTACAAATAACTCCGGGTAGTGCGCTCTCATTTCCTCTTCAGCCTCCCACGTCCATTCAGACCCCTTCCGGTGCTGCCACTGCACCTTTACTAGCTGAATTACCTTGTTCCTCAAGGTCTTGGTCTTCCGTTCCAAAATCGCGACCGGCTTCTCGATATAATTTAGGCCGCTATCAACCTGAATGTCCTCTAAGGGAACGACTGCTGTCTCATCCACCAAACACTTCCTCAACTGCGACACGTGGAAGGTGTTGTGTATCTGACTAAGCTCCTCAGGGAGATCTAACCAATACGCAACCCGACCCACCCGGGCCAAAACCCTGAAAGGACCAATAAATCTGGGGCCCAATTTTCCCCTCTTCCGGAACCTAATGACACCTTTCCAAGGTGAGACTTTCAGAAGAACCATGTCGCCCACCTGGAACTCCAAGTCCGAACGCCTCCTGTCGGCGTCACTCTTCTGCCGACTCTGCGCAGTCTGCAGCCTACTACGGACCTGCTGGATCAACTCAGTCGTCTTGAGCACCACTTCGGTGCTCCCGATGACTCGTTGACTGACCTCGCCCCAACAAATTGGGGTCCTGCACTTCCTGCCATATAACATCTCAAAAGGAGGTCGATCAATGCTCGCATGATAACTGTTGTTATACGAGAATTCCGCTAACGGAAGATACGTATCCCAACTGCCCCCAAAATCTAGAACACATGCCCTAAGCATGTCCTCGAGAGTCTGAATCGTCCTCTCGCTCTGCCCGTCAGTCTAAGGATGAAAGGCGGTGCTGAAATGGTGACGAGTACCCATCTCATCGTGGAATCGCTTCCAGAATCTGGACGTGAAACGAACATCTTGGTCCGACACTACCGATACCGGCACTCCATGACGTGCCACAATCTCGCGCACATAGATATCGGCTAACTTTTCCGCCGATATACTCTCCTGAATCGGAATAAAATGGGCACTCTTCGTCAACCGATCCACTATTACCCATATCGAGTCCACCCCGCGTGCGGTCCTGGGGAGTTTGGTGACAAAATCCATGGTGATATCCTCCCATTTCCACACGGGAATGTCTAACGGCTGCATCTTGCCGTGAGGTCTCTGGTGCTCCGCCTTGACCTTCCGGCAGGTCAAACATCTCTCCACATACCAAGCGACATCTCGCTTCATGCAGGGCCACCAATAATCAGGTCGAAGATCTCGATACATCTTCGTCGCTCCTGGGTGGATAGAAAATCGAGACTTATGAGCCTCGTCCATCAATACTTGCCGTACCCCACCCCAGTACGGTACCCACACCCTACCATGAAGCGTCAACAGACCCCAACTGTCGTAATCAAATGAAGCTACTCGGCCCACTATCCTCTCACACTTCTGCCTCTCCTCCTTGAGACCCTCCATCTGAGCCTCCTTGATCCGCTCCAACAAGGGAGTGATCACTGTCATCCTCATACACAGATCTCTGATAGGGGCCGTCGACACCTTGCGGCTCAGGGCGTCGGCCACCACATTGGCCTTCCCTAGATGATAAAGGATCTCACAGTCATAGTCCTTCAGCACGTCTAACCATCTCCTCTGCCTCATGTTCAAACTCGGCTGATCCATAAGATATCGCAAACTCTTGTGATCCGTGTAAATAGTACAGCGGACCCCATAAAGGTAATGTCTCCAAATCTTGAGGGCAAACACAACTGCCCCCAGCTCCAAATCGTGGGTAGGATAATTAGCCTCGTGAGGCTTCAACTGTCTCGAGCCATAAGCTACCACATGGCCTCGCTGCATCAATAGTGCTCCCATACCTGTGATCGAAGCATCACAATAGACTACGAAATCCTCTACTCCCTCTGGCAAGGTAAGGATCGGAGCCTCGCATAATCTCTGCCTGAGAGTCTCGAACGCCGCCTGCTGCTCAGGCCCCCAACGAAAAACCATCGACTTCTTGGTTAGCCGGGTGAGCGGCACTGCTATTTTGGAGAAGTCCTGAATAAATCTCCGATAATACCCTGCCAACCCCAGGAAGCTCCGAATCTCAGATGGAGACCTCGGGACCTCCCACTGCATCACGGCCTCAATCTTGGCCGGATCTACCAAAATACCCTTCTAGTTGACGAGATGACCAAGAAACTGCACCTCGCGCAACCAGAACTCACACTTGGAGAACTTTGCGAAAAGTCTCTCCCTCCTCAAAGTCTCCAACACCTCCCGCAGGTGCTCCTCGTGCTGCCCCTGTGTCTTGGAATACACCAAGATGTCATCTATAAACACTATCACCGACCGATCCAGCATCGGTCTGCACACACGGTTCATGAGATCCATGAACACGGCTGGGGCATTGGTGAGCCCAAATGGCATCACCACGAACTCATAATGACCATACCGGGTCCTGAAAGCAGTCTTCTGTACATCCTCATCTCTAACCCTCATCTGATGATAACCGGAGCGTAGATCGATCTTGGAGAACCAAGACGCTCCCTGAAGCTGATCAAACAAGTCATCAATCCTCGGAAGTGGGTAACGGTTCTTCATCGTTACTTTGTTCAACTCCCGATAATCAATGCACATACGATGCGACCCATCCTTCTTCTTCACAAATAAGATCGACGCTCCCCAAGGCGAACTGCTCGGCCAAATGAAACCCTTATCTAACAGCTCCTGAAGCTGTGTAGACAACTCCTGCATCTCAGGGGGAGCAAGTTTATACGGTGCTTTGGCTATCGGAGCCGCACCAGGAACTAGGTCGATCCTGAACTCAACCTGCCTCTCTGGAGGTATCCCCGGCAAATCCTCAGGAAAAACATCCGGGTAGTCACGAACAATAGGAACATCATCAATCGACGCCTTGCCCTTCTCCCGGGCATCCAAGATGTAAGCTACAAAACCGGCGCAACCCTGCTGAACATAGCGCCTCGCCCTTGCGGCGGAACAAAAGATCGGTCCTCGTTGGGGCCTCTCGCCCTGAATCACTATCTCTCCCCCACTGGGAGTGCGAACCCTCACTAGCTGAAGCTCACAATCAATCACCGCCCCATTGGGGCTCAGCCAATCCATGCCCATAATAACTTTATTCCTACGCAGGGGAATAGGAACCAGGTCCACTGAAAACTGCTCATCAAATATCTGAAGGGAACACCCTCTATGCACTCTGCCGACACTCACGGTCCTATCATCTGCTATCTCAACCTCTAGTGGGCAATCCAGCTCCTCGAGAGCTCTGCTAAGTCTCTTGCTAAGCGCAAGCGATACAAATTATCGGGTAGCCCCCGAATCGAACAATACCAAAGCAGGGATGCCGTTCACCGAGAACGACCCTAAATAAAACATATCATCAAGTAACATACAAACGATATACTAACAAAAGATGAAGGAAAGATTCATACCCATCACCACATTAGGAGTCGCTCGCGCCTCCTCTGCTGTCATCTGAAATGCCCTGCTCTTCGCCACCGGCGCATCAGCTCGGCCCTGCCGGCCATCCGTAATCCTCAAGGTGGCAGGGGCAGGTGCAACCACCTTCCCTGCTGCAGCTAAACTGGGACACTGGGACCTTTTATGTCCCCTCTGATTGCACTGAAAGCAAATCAGATCTGATGTTGTAACCGTAGTAGCAAGGGCCGTACAATCCCTACTCAAATGCCCAGTCCGACCGCACTTGTAGCAGCCGGAACTCCCTGCCTTGCACGCCCCCTCGTGCAATCTCCCACACTTGCCACACCGACCGTGGCTCTGCTGACCCCTAGACCTGTGATCTGAAACCTTGGGCTTTTTGCCCATACTGCCTGAACCCGAAACCGCCTCCGGTTTCCTCTTCTTCTCCATCTCGAGATCAATCTCCCTCTCTCTAGCTCTGGCAATCATGTCGTCCAGCGTTTTACAACTGGACCGGCTCACAAACATGCGGATGTCACTCCGCATCATCTCATGATAACGGGCCTTCTTCATCTCCTCATCGGCTGCATACTGAGGAACAAGAAGAGCCCTCTCCCTGAACTTGGCGGTGATCTCCGCCACTGTCTCTGTAGTCTGGGTAAGGTCCTGAAACTCCCTAGCTAACTGCTGCACCTCAATGACTGGTGCAAACTCCGCCCTGAACCTGGTAGAGAAATTAGCCCAGTTCATGGCATCCAATGCCGCATCATCCCCGATGGCATGTCCGACCTCCTCCCACAAATCCCGTGCCCTGTCCTTCAGAAGACAGGACGCCAATCTGACCTTGTCCCCCTCGGGACACCTGCTAGTGCGGAAAGCGTTGGCCACATCCGCCAACCATCTAGTACTCGCTATGGGGTCCCGCGCCCCATGATAGTCTGGAGCTCCGCATGCCCTGAACTCCCTGAACGTAAGTGTGCGCGACCCCATCACGACCGCCATCTCAGCACGGAAAGTACTCAATCTCTCATCCATCAGCTCTAAAATACCCTCCTTGATCGAACCGAAGATCACAGGAGTCTGCTCTAGTATGATGCGGGTAACTCAGAAGAAAGGAACTCTCTAGTCTGCTCATCCATCTGCCCGACCTCCGGGCCTGATCCCGATCCTGATCCCCCTCCGACATCTGAGCTGCCGACTGCTGGTCTCGGACGCAAAACTACCATTCTGAAACATTTCATAACAACATCAGAACACTGAAATATCTCAAGGGATCATGATACTACTACTAGCTTCCTGGTCTTGTCTTGGCCTTCCTTGATTCGAGTACGGATCCTCTGCTTTCAGTAGTACGGGCCCATACTACCTTCCACATCTATCCGTACTTTCCTCAAGAACTGCCTTGACTCCACCAAGTCACTTCTACTACTGCCATTCTCTGCTACTCTCATCCTAGGCTTGCCCTAGGGAAACTTCAAGCTCAACGCGACTGGTCCTCAGCTGCTGTAGGTCTCCTCATAATGCCAGTTAGCCACCACCTAAACACCATCACATGTGATGAGGATCAGATAATCCTTCAAGTAAAAGATCCGTCCCTACAACGGTTGGACTCAAACAAGAGCTGCGCAGTAGGGCCAGTTCCAGCACTCTGGGATTATTCAACCCTGATCACATGTGGTGTGACGTGTTCACCTAATGGCTAACTCCCACTACTCAGAACCCCACTAAGCACGAAGCAAGCAGCATTCGGACACGGGAAATAGACTCAGGCAAAACTATTCTTATAACCAGAAACTGCACTAGCATAGGATGCTAAGCTCATACTATCAGGCATAACCTAAACAGGCTATCCTACTGCTGTCTACTCAATTCTAGCATGCAATACTCATAAAGCTGTAACACATAAGCAGGCACATAAGGCATTCTCCTAGATCCTTAGCCCTATACTAGCATGCTGTTCTACTGAAACTGAAACTGAACAAATAACTTGTATGGGTAATTTGGGAGTACTTACTTGAGCTCGGCTGACCGCATGCACACACCTCTATCTTGTTAAAAACAATTCTTTCTTTCCAAGTGCTATCAAAATTCTTTTTGTAAAACATTTTTATTTTACTAAAATCCTTTATTTCCCTTAGTTTGAGTTCAAATACACCCGGAAGTGTATCCGAATCCCTCAAACCAGGGCTCTGATACCAACTTGAAACGACCCAAGAACACGACCCAAAAAAAAAATCGTTTTTCCATATAATCAAAACCATAATATAAGTATCATAACATAAAACATACGCGATGTATCCCCAAAACATAATAAAGTATCGTGCGGAAAACTGTATCATACTACATCAATCCAAAACATCAAGAGACATCCCCAGGATAAAAGCTATGATGTGGTGTGTGCGATGCTGTCACCCCGAGCTCTTCCCTTTGCTTGTGGAAGTACCTGAAACCAAACTGAAACTGTAAGCATGAAGCTTAGTGAGCTCCCCCAAACTACCACATACCATACAATAACATATAAACACATATTGGGCCTTGCCCACTGCATCGGGCCGAAGCCTGGAAACTGCATCGGACCGAAGTCTGGAACTGACTGGGACCTTGTCCCCTGCATCAGACTGAAGTCCGGAACTAACTGCATCGGACCGAAGTCCAGAACTGACTGGGACCTTGTCCCCTGCATCGGACCGAAGTCCGGAACTAACTGCATCGGACCGAAGTCCGGAACTGACTGGGACCTTGTCCCCTGCATCGGACCGAAGTCCGGAACTAACTGCATCGGACCGAAGTCCGGAACTGACTGGGACCTTGTCCCCTGCATCGGACCGAAGTCCGGAACTAACTGCATCGGACCGAAGTCCGGAACTGTCTGACTGAACATGGCATAGCATAACACATCAACTAGCGGAACACATATACGACATGCTACATCGGGTCGTGGCCCGGAACACATAATACTTAACACATGAAACATAGCACACAAATCCTGTTCGATCCACGAAGGCATCGAACATACTAACTACTGCATCGAACCTAAATCCGGAAACTACTGCTAACTGAACGGGCCGGCATTGTGGCCTTAGACCCGTTCCTACTGGAAGGAAACTCACCTCGTAAGCTGGCTGCTGAGTGTGTGGCTCGGAAAGCTAACGGCGGCTGCTCCTGAATCTCCTCGACTACAAGTCCATAAACACACTCAATCAAATACTAAACACTGCGCTTGGGGTAAAATGACTCTTTTACCCTTGGTCAAAGTCAACTCTCCTTTGGGCTGACTCGCCGAGTTGGGCCACCCAACTCGCCGAGTCCTACTCTCACTTTTCACTTTTACTCACTGCTACTCGTCGAGTCTGGTATCGACTCGACGAGTACCCTCTTGATCCAAGAATTCAGACAATCTTCATCCGACTCGCCGAGTCGTATAAACAGACTCGACGAGTTGTTCTTGATCCCAAGAAGATTGCCTTGGACTCGCCGAGTTGATGAACAACTCGCCGAGTCCCTCCATCACTGAGTTCACCCTCAACTCACTGAGTCCACTCTCTAACTCAGCTCGTCCACTCGAAACTGATAAAACTGAAGAACTCGGGACTCGCGACCCAACTCGTCGAGTCGTTCTCCCGACTCGCCGAGTTGCCGCCATGCAACTGATTTTTACTCGATTTTGTTTGAATCCAATGCATACAATTGATAGATCTGAGTCCAATAAGCCGATTTACCACGTAAAGTTTCCAACTTTACGTGCATAACCTCATGAATAAGGGAAATAAGGCTAAAAGATGCATAAAATGGGTAGATCTATGGTTATCATGCAATATAACTCCAAAAAGACAGTAGATCTGGGCTCTACAACACCCCAACATTCAGATCCATAGCTATTTTGACTTAATAAGACGTTCATGCAAGTGCAAGGTTTGGAATAAGCATCAACTAGCTCTTAGGAGAGCTCTAATGGGAGTTTAAAGCATATAACAAGATGGAACTCCGAAAATACCTCAATTAACTCTGATTTGGCCTTGGATCTTTGCACTACAACACTTCTCCTTGCTTCTTCCTTCTTCTCCTTCTTCACACCTTCACAAAATGGCACCAAAACACATATAAGCTCTTCAAGGGAGGATTAGGGTTCTCTCACTGTGTTCTCAGGGTGAGGGAGGCGAGAATAGGGGCTATAAGGTGGTATAAGTAGTGGGCAACCCGGGGAATTTAGGATTTCACCCAGACAGATAGACTCGCCGAGTCAGAGATATGGACTCGTCGAGTCCCCGGCTCACGCGTGCCCTCAGGCGCGACCCTACTCGGCGAGTCAGGCTAGAACTCGCCGAGTCCCTCTTGAAAAACTCACTATAATTACCAATAAATCAACATACCGGGAACGGGTCGTTACAAAACTCATGTTTACTCTCCAAAAACTCGTTTCAAGGTGTTCAAAGTCCAGTACACTAAGTTATATAGTCATATCTAAGCTCCAAAGGTCGATTGGAAGGGTTTAAAGGCTCAAAAACCCCTTATATGTGTGTTTACGGCCCAAGCATGTTCCAAGGCCATAAACACATGAAAATGGTCCTAATTGATTGTTTAACCACGAATTTGAAGGTCTAAGATGCTAATCTATGAGTAAGGGAAGTTACCTTAGTGATTTGAACCTTGAAAAATATGATTTATTGACCTAGATCTTGAATTGAGGAGAGATGTTAGAGAGAGAGAGAGAGTGAAGGTGTTCAAATGAGGATTAAACCACTTTATATATGGTTTAGATTTGAGACACAGTGGAATTCTACGAGATACTGATGTTAACCGAGGCTTTTGGTCGCACCCGATTAAGTTGTCGTCACCCGATATGGTCAAAACTAAAGTTTTTCAAATTACTAGTTTGAGATGTTTTCTTGTGTTTGTAACGTGTTTGGATACTTACAAAGTCAAAATAAATGTCTTAATTTAATTGACCTAATCCAAAAATGGAAACGGAATAATTCGCTTAAGACGAGTTTTACGGACTGAACGGGTTGTAGCGATGGAACAACTTCAGGTTGTCACATTATCCCCTCGTTAGAGGGAATTTCGTCCCGAAATTAGAGTTCAAACAATAATGTTATTACAACATAATTAAACGAAAAGATGGGGGTACTTAAGCTTCATTTGATCCTCGTGTTCCCAAGTGAATTCTAGCCCTCGCTTGGGGTTCCATCGAACTTTCACAATAGGAATGCGGCTTAGTTTCATTCGTTTGACCTCTCAATCCATGATTTCCATAGGTTCTTCCACAAAGTTGAGGCTTTCGTCGATCTCGATGTCGTCTAGTTGGATCACCAGGGTTTCGTCAGATAAGCACTTTTTCGGGTTCGAGACGTGGAAGGTAGAGTGTATACTACTTAGCTCATGGGGTAGGTTGAGTTTGTAAGCTACGGAGCCGATTCTAGCGAGAATCTCAAAAGGCCCTATATACCTTGGGTTCAGCTTTCCACGCTTTCCAAAGCGTATCGTGCCCTTCCAGGGTGAGACTTTCAATAGGACTCGATCTCCCACTTGGAATTCCAAAGGTTTTCGTCGTTTGTCTGTGTAGCTTTTCTATCGTTCCCTAGCGGCTTTTAATCATTCGCGAGTCTGCACAATCTTCTCGGTCATTTCTCGGATGATCTTTGGAACCATGAGAGTGCTGTCAGGAACTCATCCTTTAGCTAACTGAGTGTCACCCACCTCAGCCCAGCACATAGGGGATTTGCACTTCCAGTCGTAGATGGCTTCAAATGGAACTGTTGTAGGAGAACTCCACAAGGGGTAAGTGTGTATCCCACGCCTTACCAAAATCAATCACATAGGCTCACAACATATCCTCTAAGGTTTGAATCGTCCTCTCCCTTTGTCCATCAGTCTGCGGATGGTAGGTTGTACTCATGTCTAACCTTGTCCCTAAGGTGCTTTGCAGTGATTGCCAAAATCTCGAAGTAAACCTACTGTCTCTATCTGAGGTAATAGATAAAGGGACACCATGCAATCGAACTATCTCCTTAATTTATGTACTTGTGAGTTTCTCCATCTTGTCTATTTCTTTGATGGGTAGGAAGTGCGCGGACTTGGTCAATCTGTCGATGATGACCCATATGGTATCCAACCCACCCGTTGTCTTGGGTAGCTTAGTTATGAAGTCCATAGTGATCCGCTCCCACTTCGATTCCGGTATCTCTGGTTGTTGGAGGAGACCCGATGGCTTCTGGTATTCGACCTTGACCTTCGCGCAGGTAAGGCATTTACTCATGAAGGTAGCAATCTCTGCTTTCATATTAGGCCACCAGTATAGCTTTTTGAGATCCAGATACATCTTATCTGAACCTGGGTAAACGGAGTATTGAGTGTTGTGTGCTTCCTTCATGACCAAGTCTCTGAAACCTCCGTGACGCGGGGTCCAGATTCGGTCCATGAGATAATAGGCTCCATCACCCTTGACCTCCAAGTTCTTATCCATTCCACGTAGGGATTCTCCTGCCACATTCTCAGGCTTTAAGGCTTCAAACTGAGCCTCCTTAATATGCTAGAATACTCTTTTCTACTCAGTGCATCTGCTACTACATTGGCTTTTTCCGGGTGATAATGAATCTCGCAGTCGTAACCATTGAGTAGTTCAACCCACCATCGTTGCCTCCTATTGAGCTCCTTTTGGTTCAGTATGTGTTGGAGGCTTTTGTGGTCAGTGTATATTGTGCTCTTCGTTCCATACAGATAATGTCTCCAGATCTTCAGAGCGAATACAACCGCCCCTAACTCGAGGTCGTGCATGGTGTAGTTGATCTTGTGTGTCTTCAGCTGTCTTGAGGCATAGGCGATGACCTTACCTCGTTGCATCAAGACACAACCAAGCCCTTGTTTCGATGCATCATAGTATACCACAAAATCTTATGTTCCTTCGGGAAGGGATAACATCGGTGCGGTGCATAGGGCTCGCTTCAGGGTCTGGAATGCCTTCTCCTGTTTCTCTTCCCAGTCGAATGGTACGCCTTTCTGTGTTAACGTAGTGAGAGGTTTCGCAATCTGAGAAAAGTTCTGAATGAATCTGCGGTAGTAGCCAGCGAGGCTTAGAAACTGACGAATTTCCGTAGGCGTCTTTGGTGCTGACCAGTTCTCGATGGCTTTAATTTTGGACGGGTGTACATGGATTCCTTCCTCACTAACGACGTGTCATAAGAGTTCAACTCTTCGGATCCAAAATTCGCACTTAGAGAACTTTGCGTAAAACTTCTCCGATCACAGGGTTTCCAAGACTCATTGTAGATGAATTTTGTGCTCTTCCTCACTCTGGGAGCAGACCAGTATATCATCAATAAAGACGATGACAAACTGGTCTAAGTATGGACGACACACCCTATTCATCAAGTCAATGAACACTACAGGTGAGTTAGTCAGTCTGAAGGGCATCACTACGAACTCGTAGTTCCCGTAACGAGTTCAGAAGGCTGTCTTCGGAACATCCTCCTCAAGGACTCGTAACTGGTGATACCCGGACCTAAGATCAATCTTGGAAAAGTAACTCGCCCCCTTGTAGTTGGTCGAATAGGTCGTCTATACGAGGAAGGGGGTAGCGGTTTTTTATCATGAGTTTGTTGAGCTCCCTATAGTCGATGCACATACGGAACGATCTGTATTTCTTTTTCATGAACAAGACCGGATATCCCCAAGGTGAGAAGCTCGATCTTATAAATCCCTTGCTGAGCAGCTCGTTAAGTTGACCGGATAGTTCTTGCATCTCGGTAGGTGCTAAACGATAGGGCAACTTAGCTACGGGGGTAGCTCCTGGGACTATGTCGATTCTGAACTCAACCTGATGTTTGGGAGGTAAACCTGGAAGGTCTTCCGGAAAGACGTCAGGGAAATCGAATACAACCGGGATGTCTTTTGGATCTTTCACTTTTTGTCTTGAGTCGACGACGTGTGCAAGGAAGGCGCAATATTCCTTGCGCAAGTACTTATGGGCTTGAATAGTTGAGATGATACGAAGGCTAGTATCGGGTTTGTCTCCGTAGATTAACAGAGTTTTGTGATTCGGTGGATTTAGGCGGATGGCTTTGTCGAAGCATAGAATATCAACGCGATGAAGACTCAACCAGTCCATGCCCACAATGACATTGAAACTCTTGATCGAGACCGATATGAGATCGATTGGAAATGAATGATCATCTAACGTGAGGGTACAACCTAGGTAAATTTCGTTAGAGCTTTTGGTCTTTCCGTTAGCCATTTCTACGATGAATGTTTCTCTTAGTGGTTGCGAGGATTGTTTAAGAAACTGTTCAAAGTTTTGGTTTATGAAGCTTCTTTCTGCACCACTATCGAATAAGATACAGGCATAAGAGTTGTTGAGAAGGAATGTACCCGTGACTACTGTGGGGTTTGCTACTGCTTCATTGTGACCAATAGTGAGTAGTCTTTTGGTTCCTCCCGTATTCCCAGCCTTCAGACAGTTCTTCTTGAAATGGCCCGCTTCACCGCAACCATAACAGGTCTGGGTCACTCCCGAACTAGGGACTTGCGAGATAGGTTTGGGTGGGGATCTGCAAAATCGAACAGTATGGCCCTTCCGGCCGCAGCTGGTGCATTGCAATTCACGGCAGGGGCCGTTATGATGGAAGGGGCACTTGGGACACTTGGGCAGGTTCCCAACATAAGCTTTCACCGATGCAGAAGTAGCAGGATTGGTGGCAGCATAGACAGCCACGGTCTGCTGGTTTTTGAAAGAAGATTGAGTTCTTTTGTCCTTCTTCCGATCCCCAGGTTTCCTCTTGTTGTCGGATGCTTTTGGTGGTACAGTGGCAGTTGTAGTTGCTGTTGCTGGAGTGGGAGGTGCTTCATGATCGATCAACCTGTGGGCTAACTCCTTGGCGTTGTCAAATGTTGCAGGATGAGAGGATAGAACATTTCCTTGATACGGGGGCACTAAACCCCAAATGTATCGTTCAGTCTTCGTGCTCTCCGAGGGGATCATGTTGGGACACATAGCCGCCAAGTCGCAGAACCTAGCTGTGTAAGTTGTTATGTCGGTCCCTTTCATCTTGAGGTTCCAGAGTTCCTCCTCAAGTTTCTGAATCTCACCCCTAGGGCAGTACTCCCTTCTCATGAGATCCTTCAGTGTGTCCCAACACATGGTGTTGGCTATTATCAAAGGGAGTGCACTAACGTGGCTGTTCCACTATGTCAGAGCCCTTTTAGTGAGGGTGGTAGTAGCGAATTTTATTTTGCTCTCCTCGGGACATAAGCACATTTCAAAGATAGCCTCAGTTCTTTCGAACCACTGTGACAATACTAGAATTCCTCCGGTACCATCGAAGAAAGTAAGTTTGCAGTTCATGAAGTCATTATAAGTACATCCCTGCACTTTTTGATGGACTTCACCAAATCTAGAGTTGCCACCGCTCGCATCACCAGAGTTCATTTGAGCTATAGCTTCCATTACAGATGCGGTCACAGTTGTTTGAAACATCATTGGATTGAACTGCGGAGGAGGAGGTGGTGGGGGAGGGGTTTGAGTTGTTGGTCTGCCTCTGGTTGGGCACTTGCGAGGAGGCATCTTTTACTGAAAGTTCATAGAATTGATAGCAATAGTATCAGTCTATTGCAACTATGATAAGAGTGTTTCATGAATTAAATCAACATAGTTCAAAATCAGAGAGAGTCATAGAAATAGAGTAGTTAACTGCCAATATTAATGATATTAATGATCTAATATGGGTTCGGGAAAAGTGACCTAACAGTAGGTCTTACATGAAATCATAAGGAAAATGTTGGCAGCCTAGAGGTCTAATTAGAGTACTTTCAAAGTCATGAACGTTTCCAAACAAGTGCTCTACCGAGCATAGAAAGAGAAAGACTATTCCTTAAACAAAAGGTAAAGACAGGTAGACATCTTCTACTGACGACGGGTATTCGTTGGGCGAACCCTAAGATCATCTAATAGGTTAACCACTTCCTTAAGGTGTCTCTCTTGAACCCTATGACGTGCTCAGAATTATCTAACTTCGGCTCGGGATGTACCTACCTGTTGCTGCAGAGCCTCGTTGGTCCTCCTTGTCCTATCCATAGCTTCTTCCAGTTGGCGGATGCGAACCGTGTTGAGGTTTGAGTTGGCATCAACCTCCACAACTAGGCCAATTATTGCTTGATCTTGCTTGACATTCCTGGCAATCCTTCGGACCATAATGGGCAAGACTCGGTACGTTGATCCTCCTTCGCTTATGTTGTAGAATCTTCGATTTCCATAAAAAGGTACTGGCTGACCCTGCTCATCCCTCCATCGGTTCAGGGTTATTTCCCACATGGGAGTGGGGCCTTGGAACACTAGACGGGGGTTAGGATTCGGATCTACTGGGGGCAGGTTGTTAACTTCTGGCTCGGAGCTGGAGCTATCCGAGAAGCCTTCAGCATGGTGATCATCCAAAGGGATCGGGTGATAATCTTCTGGCTCCTCGTCGAGCTATCCTCTATTGCCTTGGTTTGGATAATACGGATCGCCGGGATGGTGGAAGCCAGCCATGCTAACTACGCAAGAAAGGGGGAAAGAAAAGGTTAATAGACATACTAATCTAGGATACTTATAAGATGTATCATTATTAGGCGAGCCAATACTTGCGTAGTGCATACCAATTACATGTAATCGAAGCGAGATAGTCCTTCGAATAAGCAACCCTAACTTCAGATCCCCAATCAAACAAGAACAAGAAATGAAGCAAAGGCCACAGATTCTGAGTCTATAGGGCCCTAGTCACATGTAATCGTGATGTACCCACTTAGCAACTATTGTCTGACCAATAACGACCCTTTTAGTTATAACCTATGTAGTTAGTAGAGTGCAGAATACTCCTATAGTATTCTTATTCTAACAAGCTTGTGGTAGTGTTGGTAAGTTTTTAGATTTGTTGCAACTCCACAATCATTCTTAGGCACATGCTAGTCACTCCTAGAGAGATGTAGTTGATTAGGCTACATCCACCCAGATGTGACTATATGTATCTAAGCTTAATTGTGCTGTTCAACTGTCACACCCCTAAACCTGAACGGCGGAAACGTTCGGGGGCGGATGACTTCATGTGGTAGCGTAACAAATGAATACATAGTAAAGAAAGCAATACAACCATCATATATATAATTGAAAGTTTACATTTGTCAAAAGTTACATGTTCAAAACCAATTACAATATGATGTCAAAAATATGAGATTAAACTGGCGCCGCAGCATCTCTTCTTCAAAAGCATATTAGTACCTGAAATTACTGAATCCCTGGGACATACAAGTAATTTTGAAAGAGTTGATCAGCATTTAAGCTGGTGAATTTCATAAGTATTTAAGTGACAATGTTTGAATGAAATGAAATGTTTTCTCTTTGTTCGTTTGTGTTTAGAAAATCCTATATTTTCTACTAGTGTAAAAGTAGCCTTCACTCAAGACCAATGTTTGTTTCCAAAATGTATGAAAATGTAAAATAACCAATGAGGTTGAAAACCTTGTAAATCAATGCATTTTTAATACCCCTTGTGAGTTTTATAACCATACTATTGACTCTGAATGCCTATACACAACGTTCTTCAGGCATTGGAATGTTATGACGTTTGTCACCCCAAACGGTGGACTGTCGCTAACAGTCAGGGTGCGGGTTGTCAAGCCCGTATAGATCTATACACAAACACCATGCTCCCCCTCCAAGGGATTCTGGTATATAATACAGGACTTGAAATGTGTACTCGAACGTACATGAAGTTAGTGTCTCACAAACATGTGGTATAAAAACAGATCTACTTGTTAAAATGTTACGTTTGTTCTGGTATACGAAAGTAAACTTCTTGAAATATATGTTTCTAGTACACAAGAGTTAGAAATCTGTTCGTAAAACTATACCTATTATAGTTTTAAAAAGTGTGCCTTGTTTGTTTTAGAAATACTTAGGAAAAGAATCATTTGTTTATGAAAGCATAGATTTTTGGTGTAGAGTCTACGATAGAAAACAATAATTTAAGAACAGTTTAGTTTTATACATGCATTACAACAACTTTATATTTTAAAAGATTGAATTTTATTGTAACATATGATATATATTTATATAATTAAAAGTTCCTTTAAAGGTTTATAAATCGCATGTGATTTGAATATTTAACAGTATATAAAAGAGTTTCTTTATGTAACACACGATAACACTCGTGTGTTTTACTTGTAATCCCCCCCTTTGAAAGCATATAAAAGTATTTAGAATAATTAAAACGGCTGATTAAGGGGTATGAAACTCACTTGAAAGTTTTGGAGATAGCGAGATGGAAAACCGGGCAGAGTTTCGTCTCGGGAAACGGATTTTCCTCGGGATTCTCGGGAATCTCGGGAGTAAAATCGACCTTCGGGACTTGAGCCAAAAAGACCAGAGCTTCGGGTTTGAACGAACACGAAAAACGAGGCAAGGTTGTGAGAGAGAGGAGAGAAATTAGCCCTTTCTTTGGAAACCCTCGTAGCCTATTTATAGTGAGGCTGGTCTGCCTCAGTACGCGGGGCGTACGCTCGTACGCAGCGCGTACGCGTACGTCATGCGTGACCGAAGCCTCGACTGCCTCGGCCTCGGATGGGACGGGTCCCTGGGTACGCGGGTCGGATGGGACAGCGGGTCGGGTTCTCCGGATCGTGCGATGTGGACGGTTTGAGGCCGAGCTCCTCGGGTACGCGGGGCGTACAGGTGTACGCAGCGCGTAACTCGGATGCTGACTCCCCTTCGGATAATATCCGAATTTTGAATAAAATAAATAATTAATTTATTTAATAAACTTCAAAAATTCATATCTTCTTCATACGAACTCCGTTTTCGATGGTCTTTATATCCTCGCGTAGGTGAGACTACGCTCTTCAACTTCCGTTTAGACTCCGTCAGCAAATTCCGAAATTATTTTTTTATTAAATATTAAAAATCTATCGTGTTTAAGGAATTTCTTTGAAAATTCGTAACTTCTTTATCTGATGTCGGTTTTTGCCAGACTTTTTACCGCTGGAATACCATTGTCGAGACCTTCGATTCTCGTTTAGGTCATTCCGGCCAAAAGTTGCTCGATTTCTGATTCGAGTTTTTAGCTGTCTGTTGCTATGTCGAACTTGGAAAAATCATAACTTTGCTAAATGAAGTCGGATTTGGGCGTTCTTTTCACGTACGATCATGGTTCAAAGACGTTTAATCATAGAAGGAAATTAAATAGGACTTATTTGTACATTTTATTATGAAAGTAAATTTTATTACTCAGAAGCGGTTACAATACTTGACCCACTTTGGTCGTTACAAAGAGTTGAAATATCGGGTTGTCACATCATCCCCCCGTTAGAGAGAATTTCGTCCCGAAATTTAAAGTAGTAAAGATACTAGTGAACATGAAAGAGATGAGGGTACTTTTTTTTCATCTGATCTTCGCGTTCCCACGTGAATTCGGGTCCCCGCTTGGCGTTCCAACGAACCTTCACGATGGGTATGCGACTTTGTTTTGTTTGTTTGACCTCTTGGTCCATGATTTCTACTAGTTCTTCCACAAAGTTGAGGCTCTCGTTGATCTCGATTTCGTCGAGTGGGATAACAAGAGTCTCGTCGGATAGACACTTTTTCAAGTTTGAGACGTGGAAGGTTGGATGGATGTTACTAAGTTCGCGCGGTAGGTTAAGCTTGTAAGCCACAGGGCCGATTCTGGCAAGAATCTCGAAAGGCCCTATGTATCTTGGATTTAGTTTCCCACGCTTTCCAAATCGTATTAAACCCTTCCACGGTGAGACCTTTAATAAGATGTGGTCTCCTACCTGGAATTCTAAAGGTTTCCTCCTTTGGTCAGCGTAGCTTTTCTGTCGGTCTCTTGAGGCTTTCAATCGTTCACGAATCTGAACGATCTTCTCTGTTGTTTCACGTATGATCTCCGGACCGGTGAGGGTGCTTTCAGGAACTCTTCTTCCAGCTAACTGGGTATCGCCCACTTCAGTCCAGCACAGAGGGGATCTGCACTTTCGACCATAGAGGGCTTCAAACGGAGTAGCCTTTATGCTTGTATGATAACTATTGTTGTATGAAAATTCGACAAGGGGTAAATGAATATCCCATGCCTTTCCAAAATCAATCACGCAGGCTCTCAGCATGTCTTCTAAAGTTTGTATCGTTTTCTCACTTTGTCCGTCTGTCTGTGGGTGGTAGGCTGTACTCATGTCCAGCCTAGTTCCCATGGAACTTTGTAGTGACTGCCAGAACCTTGAAGTGAATCTACTATCTCGATCGGAGATAATGGATATCGGAACACCATGCAGTCGCACTACTTCCCTTAAGTAAGTTCTTGTAAGCTTCTCCATTTTGTCAGTCTCCTTGATGGGTAGGAAATGCACGGATTTGGTCAGTCTATCAACAATGACCCATATGGTATCGAGTCCACTTGTCGTCTTGGGTAATTTGGTTATGAAGTCCATAGTAATCCGCTCCCATTTCCATTCCGGTATCTCTGGCTGTTGTAGTAGTCCTGACGGTTTCTGATACTCGACCTTAACCTTAGCGCAAGTAAGACATTTTCTCACGAAGGTAGCAATTTCTGCTTTCATGTTAGGCCACCAGTACAGTTTCTTAAGATCCAGATACATTTTATCTGAACCCGGGTGAACGGAATATCTTGAGTTGTGAGCTTCAGTCATGACTATGTTTCTGAAACCACCATGTTTTGGGGTCCGGATTCGGTCCATGAGATAGTAGGCTCCGCCACCCTTGACTTCTAAATTCTTCTCCATTCCTCGCAGGGATTCACCCGCCACATTTTCAGATTGCAAAGCTTCCATTTGTGCTTCTTTAATTTGTGTGGATAAGTGGGAATGGATAGTCATGGTCAGAGATTTGACCCTCCGACCAGTGTATTCCTTTCGACTGAGGGCGTCGGCTACTATGTTGGCCTTTCCAGGATGATATCGAATCTCACATTCGTAGTCATTCAGTAACTCGACCCATCGTCGTTGTCGCATGTTGAGTTCCTTCTGATCGAAAATGTGTTGAAGGCTCTTGTGATCGGTGAAGATGGTACTCTTTGTTCCGTATAAGTAGTGCCTCCAGATCTTCAGAGCAAATACTACAGCTCCTAATTCGAGATCGTGTGTCGTATAGTTCACTTCGTGTGTCTTAAGCTGTCGGGAGGCATAAGCGATAACCTTCCCTCTCTGCATAAGAACACAACCAAGTCCTTGATTTGAAGCATCGCAATACACTACGGAGTCTTCTATCCCTTCGGGGAGGGATAGTATCGGTGCGGTGCACAAGGCCTGCTTTAGTGTCTGGAATGCCTTCTCTTGTTTCGCTTCCCAGTCAAAGGCCACACCTTTCTGGGTTAATGAATTAAGAGGTTTCGCAATGCTCGAAAAGTTCTTTATGAATCTGCGATAGTAGCCAGCTAGACCTAGAAATTGACGAATTTCTGTAGGTGTCTTTGGTGCCGACCAGTTCTCAATAGCCTTAATTTTGGAGGGGTCCACGTGTATACCCTTTTCGTTAACAACGTGACCTAAAAATTCGACTCTTCGAATCCAAAATTCGCATTTAGAGAACTTCGCATAGAGTTTTTCCGTTCGCAGTGTTTCTAGGACTTTTCGTAGGTGTTGACCATGCTCTTCCTCACTTTGAGAGTAGATAAGTATATCATCGATAAAGACGATGACGAACTGGTCCAAGTAAGGGCGGCATACCCTATTCATTAGGTCCATAAATACTGCTGGTGCATTGGTTAATCCGAACGGCATCACCACGAATTCATAGTGTCCATAGCGAGTTCGGAAAGCTGTCTTTGGAACGTCCCCCTCTAGAACTCGTAATTGGTGATATCCCGATCGCAGGTCTATTTTTGAGAAGTAGTTCGCCCCTTGAAGTTGATCGAATAGGTCGTCAATACGGGGTAGAGGATAGCGGTTTTTGACAGTAAGTTTGTTCAGCTCTCTGTAGTCGATGCACATACAGAACGATCCATCTTTCTTCTTTACAAACAAGACCGGTGCTCCCCAAGGTGAGAAACTTGGTCTTATGAATCCTTTGCGAAGGAGTTCATTAAGTTGACTGGAAAGTTCCTGCATCTCTGCTGGTGCAAGACGATAAGGCGACTTCGCTAATGGGGTAGCTCCTGGAATTAAGTCGATTCTGAACTCGACTTGGCGTTGCGGTGGTAATCCTGGTAGTTCTTCTGGAAAGATATCAGGAAAGTCGCGTACTACCGAGATGCTCTTGATGTCCTTCAGTTCTTGACTTGTATCGAAGATGTGCGCTAGGAATGCCCGACAATCCTTCCGCAAGCACTTTCGAGCTTGGATGCACGAAATGATGCGAAGGTTTGTACTAGATTTGTTGCCGTAGATAACTAATGTTTCGTTGTTCGGGAGGTTAAGACGGACTGCTTTCTCAAAGCACATGATGTCAGCGCGAAGGAGACTCAACCAATCCATGCCGACTATGACGTCGAAACTTTTAATTTGTACCGGCATGAGATTGATTGGGAAAGAATGGCCGTCCAATGTTAACGTACAGCCCATGTATATGCAATTTGTGCTTTCGGTTTTTCCATTGGCCATCTCTACAGTGAATGATTCTTTTAACTTGCTAGGTTCAGGTTTAAGTAAATGGATAAAGTTTTGACTCACGAAGCTTCTCTCCGCTCCACTATCGAATAATATGCATGCGTATGAATTATCGAGAAGAAACGTACCAGCAACTATAGTTGGGTCAGCTATGGCTTCGTCGTGTCCTATTGCCAAAACTCGTCCTACACCTCCGGTGCCTGCTGCCTTAGGACAGTTTCTCTTGTAGTGGCCCACCTCGCCACAACCGTAGCAAGCCTGCCCTACACCCGCACCGGGAATTTGAGTGATCGGCTTTGCGGGTTCCTTGCAGAAACGAGCCGTGTGTCCTTTCCTGTTGCAGTTGGCGCACTGCATATCTCGGCAAGGTCCATGGTGGTGGAAATTGCACTTGGTGCATTTTGGGAGGTTGCCTACATAAGGCTTTGTTGGGTAGGTATTTGTAGGGACTGTAGCAGGTACAATAGCAGCATTTACTGACACGAGTTGTTTCTTTGCGGATTCTTGGGAAGATCCACCCTTTCCTTTGATCCACGCTCTCTTCCTGCCATTGTTGTTGTTGTTGTTGTAGTTGTTGTTTCTTTTCTGTGGTGCTGGTGCAGAAGTGGTTGAGTTCTGATGACCTCCGTAGTCGATCAGAGATTGTGCCAGTTCCTTAGCACTTTCAAAGGTGTCAGGTTTGGAAGCTAACACGCTTGACCGCATCTGGGGCGTCAGTCCCCAGATGTACCTTTCTATCTTCTTGCTCTCGGGAGCAATCATGTCTGGACAAAGGATTTCCAGTTCGCAGAATCTGTTGGTATAAGTAGCGATGTCGGTACCCACCATTCCGAGAGTCCATAGTTCGTGTTCAAGCTTTTGAATTTCTCCCTGCGGGCAGTATTCTCTCATCATCATGGCCTTCAAGCTCTCCCAGCTTATGGAGTTTGCCACGATTAGGGTAAGTACTTTAACGTGACCATTCCACCAAGTTAAAGCTTTATCAAGAAGGGTGAAGGTTGAAAATTTGACCTTGCTGTGCTCGGGACATGAGCAGATTTCAAAGACTGCCTCCGTCCTTTCAATCCACTGCCTCAGGGCCATCACACCACCAGTACCATAAAACATCCGGGGCTTGGCATTGGTGAAGTCCTTATAGGTGCATTCTCGAGGTGGTCCATGACTCTCGCCATGGTTGGACGTGTGTGCGCCAGATCCCGAGACATTAGCACTTGAGTTATTGATCTGTGACATGGCAGCTGCCACTGCTGTGGTGACTGCTGCTTGAAACATTACAGCATCAAATTGGGGTGGTGGAGGTGGTGGTATAGGTATTTCCTCACTGTTGTTTCGCCTTGGATTCCTACGCGGAGGCATCCTTCAACTATAGATGGAAAGAAAACAAGGATAAGAATTTCATGAAATGGAAAGTGTATGTGTCTCATGAATTAAATCGCTATAATTCAACAACAAATGATAGTATGAGTCTTAAAATAGAAGAATGAAAGTTATTTGTAAGACTGAGGGTATGAAACAAGTATTTGGGTTCCCAAGGACCAGTCAAGGTTCAAACGAAATACTCAGCATAGTAGTAATAGTGCCACTTATATTAATATAAAAGTTGTTACAACGATCAAGAAAATTTGTCCCCTATAAGGATCTCCGTTTACCAAGTTCAAGAAATTTAAAGACTTTTAGCCGAGGTCCTAAGTTATAACAAAATTTGAGTTCTTGACAAGCACTACTTGCGTCGAAAGTTGCGTTTGGAGCTTGACTCCGTATCTGATTGCTTCGACTCCATTAGACGCCTATCTAAAGCGGCTTGTTGTTCCCTTAGTTCAGCGAGGGCTGCAATAATTTGCGCTTGAAACGCTTCGGTTTGGAACTGAGCGTTGTCTTGCCTCTTGTCCAACCTACGGATTTCAGAAGTGTGAACCTGCACTTCTACGTTGATATCCCGGAGTCGACTAGCTTGTACTCCAGACTGATAGGACTGATTGGCTAACTTACCCACCATTACCGGGAGTGCTCGATCAGCCGAACTTCGGCCACGGACATCATAGAAGTCCCGACACATGCCGTAGGGAGGGGGTAGGTTTTGCTGTTGGCTCCAATGGTGGAGGTGACTTCCCCAGACGGGAGTCGGTCCTTGAAAGTTCCTTACGAAGACGGGAGGTTGAATGGGTGGTGGATCGATAACATCCGGCTCTGAGTCGGTACCGGAGTCATCACCCACGTCTATGGGTTCCTCGTCCTCTTCGGGATCATCTTCGATCCATCCTCCATTGCCTTGGTTGGGAAAGTAGGGGTCGCCAGGGTGGTGAAATCCAGCCATTTGACTATACGAGAATTAGGGTTATAAGAATTGAATAAAGTCGGAATATGTAAAACGTGTAAGTTCAACTAGTTTAGATAGCAAATACTCCTATAGTATTTAAATTCGTGTGTTTGATTTTTGTAATGGCTTGGTAAGGTTTGACATTGTTGCCCACTACGATCATTCCTTGATTCGTGCGTGTCAACTTGCCTAAATACTTGTAAAATTGTATAACATGAAAATAGTTTGTGGTATGCATGTAATTGTACTTAAATGAACTATTAATTTAAGTTGAACGAAATGCTGCTTAAGTGTAAAAAAAGAAATTTGTTTTGTCAGAGAGTATTAGTCCCTTAAGCATTTATAGTTTGTATATCTTATGTGGTTCGATATACTTAGTTCACTATAAACATTGCTCTGATACCAATCTGTCACAGCCCCAAACCTGAACGGCGGAAACGTTCGGGGGCGGATGACTTCATGTGGTAGCGTAACAAATGAATACATAGTAAAGAAAGCAATACAACCATCATATATATAATTGAAAGTTTACATTTGTCAAAAGTTACATGTTCAAAACCAATTACAATATGATGTCAAAAATATGAGATTAAACTGGCGCCGCAGCATCTCTTCTTCAAAAGCATATTAGTACCTGAAATTACTGAATCCCTGGGACATACAAGTAATTTTGAAAGAGTTGATCAGCATTTAAGCTGGTGAATTTCATAAGTATTTAAGTGACAATGTTTGAATGAAATGAAATGTTTTCTCTTTGTTCGTTTGTGTTTAGAAAATCCTATATTTTCTACTAGTGTAAAAGTAGCCTTCACTCAAGACCAATGTTTGTTTCCAAAATGTATGAAAATGTAAAATAACCAATGAGGTTGAAAACCTTGTAAATCAATGCATTTTTAATACCCCTTGTGAGTTTTATAACCATACTATTGACTCTGAATGCCTATACACAACGTTCTTCAGGCGTTGGAATGTTATGACGTTTGTCACCCCAAACGGTGGACTGTCGCTAACAATCAGGGTGCGGGTTGTCAAGCCCGTATAGATCTATACACAAACACCATGATCCCCCTCCAAGGGATTCTGGTATATAATACAGGACTTGAAATGTGTACTCGAACGTACATGAAGTTAGTGTCTCACAAACCTGTGGTATAAAAACAGATCTACTTGTTAAAATGTTACGTTTGTTCTGGTATACGAAAGTAAACTTCTTGAAATATATGTTTCTAGTACACAAGAGTTAGAAATCTGTTCGTAAAACTATACCTATTATAGTTTTAAAAAGTGTGCCTTGTTTGTTTTAGAAATACTTAGGAAAAGAATCATTTGTTTATGAAAGCATAGATTTTTGGTGTAGAGTCTACGATAGAAAAGAATAATTTAAGAACAGTTTAGTTTTATACATGCATTACAACAACTTTATATTTTAAAAGATTGAATGTTATTGTAACATATGATATATATTTATATAATTAAAAGTTCCTTTAAAGGTTTATAAATCGCATGTGATTTGAATATTTAACAGTATATAAAAGAGTTTCTTTATGTAACACACGATAATACTCGTGTGTTTTACTTGTAATCCCCCCCTTTGAAAGCGTATAAAAGTATTTAGAATAATTAAAACGGTTGATTAAGGGGTATGAAACTCACTTGAAAGTTTTGGAGATAGCGAGATGGAAAACCGGGCAGAGTTTCGTCTCGGGAAACGGATTTTCCTCGGGATTCTCGGGAATCTCGGGAGTAAAATCGACCTTCGGGACTTGAGCCAAAAAGACCAGAGCTTCGGGTTTGAACGGACACGGAAAATGAGGCAAGGTTGTGAGAGAGAGGAGAGAAATGAGCCCTTTCTTTGGAAACCCTCGTAGCCTATTTATAGTGAGGCTGGTCTGCCTCAGTACGCGGGGCGTACGCTCGTACGCAGTGCGTACGCGTACGTCATGCGTGACCGAAGCCTCGACTGCCTCGGCCTCGGATGGGACGGGTCCCTGGGTACGCGAGTCGGATGGGACAACGGGTCGGGTTATCCGGATCGTGCGACGTGGACGGTTTGAGGCCGAGCTCCTCGGGTACGCGGGGCGTACAGGTGTACGCAGCGCGTAACTCGGATGCTGACTCCCCTTCGGATAATATCCGAATTTTGAATAAAATAAATAATTAATTTATTTAATAAACTTCAAAAATTCATATCTTCTTCATACGAACTCCGTTTTCGATGGTCTTTATATCCTCGCGTAGGTGAGACTACGCTCTTCAACTTCCGTTTAGACTTCGTCGGCAAATTCCGAAATTATTTTTTTATTAAATATTAAAAATCTATCGTGTTTAAGGAATTTCTTTGAAAATTCGTAACTTCTTTATCTGATGTCGGTTTTTGCCAGACTTTTTACCGCTGGAATACCATTGTCGAGACCTTCGATTCTCGTTTAGGTCGTTCTGGCCAAAAGTCGCTCGATTTCTGATTCGAGTTTTTAGCTGTCTGTTGCTAAGTCGAACTTGGAAAAATCATAACTTTGCTAAATGAAGTCGGATTTGGGCGTTCTTTTCGCGTACGATCATGGTTCAAAGACGTTTAATCATAGAAGGAAATTAAATAGGACTTATTTGTACATTTTATTATGAAAGTAATTTTTATTACTCAGAAGCGGTTACAATACTTGACCCACTTTGGTCGTTACAAAGAGTTGAAATATCGGGTTGTCACATCAACAATCTTTAATACTTCTGTTCTGTTCAAGAATGATACTGACCCTTTGTATTGGTGAATGTATATGTATATACTTAATTAAATATTTTAGTATTTAAAAGTATATATTCTTGGTCAGAGTGTTTTAGTCCCGAAGTGTTTATAATTCGTATATCTTTTATGGGTTGATATACTTGATTCACTATAACCAATGCTCTGATACCAATATGTCACACCCGAAAACCAAGAACGGCGGAATAATTTCTAGGGTAGAGGACGTCATGTACAGTATCATTACAATTGCATAATAGTAAAAACAAGAAACAACAACCATTTCATATATATATATATATATATATATATATATATAGTGATAATAGTTACAATTGTGTTCTATAAAGTTTAATAGACACCAAAAGTATAACAAAATAAGAGATGAGTCTTGTATATGCTCCATCTTCTTCCAAAAGCTGCCCTGTACCTGTGTATCTTTGACGTGAGGATACAAGTTATTTTGAAAACGAATAGGGATAATGTCACTGTAGCACATGGAACTTTTAATGTTTGGCTAATTTGGTCCTTAAAGTTTTTTTTGGTGCATTAGACCATTAAACTCGTAACTGACCTTTTAATTACACCATTTTAGCAACTTTTAGAAGGTTTCCCGGTTATACGATGTCATTTTGTCAATTAATATATATTTTTTGTCTAATCCGATGCCACGTGAGATATGCCACATCAATTAATGAAATACGACGCTTAAAGCCTTTCGTCTTAAACTATCAAACTTCACTAGTCTTCTTCTTCATTATTGAGTTGTAAAAGAAACTGATTTAGGGTTTGTGAAGCATTCCTGTGATCGAGCTGAAAGAAACAAAGAACTCGCAACAATGGCACAATCGGAACCTAATGGACTATTTGCGATGGTGGAACTCAACTACCAAGGGGTATTTAATCGAAATCCTTTCTCTTACACTAGTGGTGTTAAAACCATCTTCAATGATGTTGAATTTTCTTCTATGACTTATTCTGAGTTTGTGACCTTCTGCGAACGTTTCATGCATGAAGAGTGTAAAAAGTTTTACTACTGTGAACCAGACATGTCCTTCATGGAAGGCCTTAATCCCATTTCAGATGATGTGGAATATTCTGCTTATATTTTTGATGCTTATGGAACAGATGGTGTAATTTCAGTTTATGTGGATCATATTGGGGTTGGTGTTGATGGGTGGCATGATGATAAAGATAATGATGATGATGAACATGAGTCTTGTATTGATGGTGAAAATGAAGACAACATAGATGAACTTAGAAATGTTGCCTTTGAATTTAATGAGGATGTAGTGCATATGAATAGGACATCAAATGATCCTTTCTTGAGTAAGCTATGTGTTGATGATGAGGATGCAAACAACATTGTAGATGATGACAATGGGAGAGAAGTTGAAGTTAACATACAAGCTCATTCCATATTTAATGAGCTATTACACTGGAAAAAACAAAAACCAATTCTAGGGATGAGATTTAAGGGTCCAGGGCAAGTAAAATCAATGTTGTGTAACTATGTTGTAGCTAATGGATTTCAATTGTGTTTTGAAAAAAATGATCGGACAAGACTTTTGGTGAGGTGTAGCAAAGGTGCTTGCACATTTAGATTATGGGCTTCCTGGATGAGTGATGAAGAGAGTTTCCAAATCAAGTCACTAAAAGCTGATCATAATTGTGCTAGGAACTTCAAGTTTGGATCATTGGTGACATATGCATGGATTGGGAGTCACTATACCAAAGAGATTGTAGAAAGTCAGAAAATAAGTGTAAGGAAGCTTAGGGTAAAGGTAATGGCCAAGTTTGGTATCCAAGTTAGTATGGGGCAATGTAGAAGAGCAAAGAAGTATGCACTGCAACTTGTTTAAGGAAACCTTGTTGAACATTATGGTAAGCTATGGTCATATGGTCATGAGATTTGAAGGACAAATCATGGGTCAACTGTGAAACTAGATATGGAGGATGGGCCAGATGGAAAGAAATATTTTAACAAGTTCTATTGTTGTTTTCAAGGAGTTAAACAAGGTTGGATTGAAGGGTGTAGAAGGGTAATTGGTCTTGATGGATGTTTTCTTAAAGGTGTTTGTAAGGGAGAATTGCGTTGTGCTATTGGGAGGGATGCAAATGACAAGATATATCCTATTGCTTGGGCAGTGGTTAATGTGGAGAACAAGCAGAATTGGAAGTAGTTTCTAGAGCTTCTCATTGATGATCTACACTTGAATTTAGGCAATGGTTTTAGTTTAATGTCAGACCAACATAAGGTTAGTATTTTACATAGTAATGCATTTATGTTAATTTTAGACTATCTTAATTTAATCTTTTTACTAATACAGGGTTTGATAAAGGCTGTTAAAGAGCTGCTGCCATATGTAGAGCACAGGCAGTGTGCTAGACATATTTCCTAGAATTTGCAGAAGAGATTTATTGGTTCCATATATCATACATTGTTTTGGAGAGCATCTAAAGCCACAACTGAGCATGCTTTTAAAGTTGTGATGAAAGAAATTGTGACATTGAACCCAGAAGGCCGTCAATATCTCATGGAGAAAGATCCTAAAACATGGTCTAGAGCTTTCTTTCAAACTGGAAGGTGTTGTGATGCAGTTGAAAATGGGTTCTCAAAAAGTTTTAATGTTGTAATAGTAGATGCTAGGAAGAAACCCATAATAACCATGTTAGAGGAGATAAGATTATACATGATGGACAGAATCTACAACATGAAATTAAAGGGACAACAATGGGGAAATCATATTTGTCCAGAGATAAGGGATAAGGTGAATTTGCTTAAAAAAGCTCAAAGGAATTATCAGGTACTACCAAGTGGATTAAACCAGTTTGAGGTAAGGGGAGCAATAGATGCATATGAGGTGGACTTAGAAAAAAAAACATGCTCATGTAGGTTGTGGCAATTGAATGGATATGGATGTGCTCATTCTGTAGCTAGCATATCCTTTCTTAATAGGGATGTAGAAGCCTATGTAGACAACATGTTTAGCTCAACCACATTTAGAAAGGCATACTATACTCCACCATTGCCTCCTATTAATAGAAGGATGCCTGGTTGGCCAACTACTAAGAGGAAGAATTCCACTACAGAGAATATAGGAACACACAAGGTTTCTAAGGCTGGAAAGAAAATCAGATGTAGTATTTGCAAGGAGATAGATCACAACAAGGCCACTTGTCCACAGATAAGGCCCCAAAAGTTAAATGTGAAGAAACAAAAGAAACAAAAAGTATGTGTGAACCAAAATGCAGGACAGGTAAAACAATTTAAAATATAAGATTAATTACATATAATTTGTTACTAATATAATTATATCATGCCATGTAGGGTAGTACAAGTGAACCACAACAACAAGAAGAGGTTGAAATGACTCCAATTGAGATGGATACTACTCAAAATGATATGCAAGCTGCTCCTACTAATGTTGAATCTAGTAGTGCAGGGGATTTTATTCAATATGTGCAATTCACTCCACCTAGAAGTTATGAAGGTCATGAGGGTGTTATGGGTGAGGAAGCTAATGTGGTTGAGGAAGTTGTTGTGGTTGAGCAAGTTGTTCAAGATGAGGAGGCTGAGGAGGTTGATCCTGTTATACAAGTTTATAATGTAAATGTTCAGGAGGTTGATGAGGTTAATCATAATGCCCAAGTGGATAATGGTAATGTTCAGGTGGTTGCTCATGTTAACCAAGTTCATCACGTTTGTGTTAGGCCAATTTCAGATATTTTGAAGAGGATAAGGAGAAGAAAGTCAGAGAGAATACTAAAGCTGAAATTAGGCAAAACAATTGGTGGTGTTGATGATCTAGGAAATTCGAAGGGAAAAGCTCTTGTAATTGATTAGTGTTTATTGTAATTTGTGTTTAAAGTTTATGTAATGGGATGATGATAAAGTGGATTTTAAGTTTATTAATAGGATGATGGTAATTTATATTTAAAGTTTATGTAATAGGATGTTGGTAATTTATATTTAAGTATGTGTGACATTAAAGGGTATTTTTGTCATTTAAGTATGTATGAAATAAAAAGGGTAATCTGGTCATTTAAGTATTTATGACAGAAAATGGTATGTTGGTCACTTATTTATTGATGACAAATAAGGGTATGTAGGTAATTCATTTATGTATGCAAGAAAAGGGTAATTTGGTCATTCCGTATTTATGACAGAAAAGGGTAATTTGGTCATTTATTTATTGATGACAGATAATGGTATGTAGGTAATTCATTTATGTATGCAAGAAAAAGGGTAATTTGGTCATTTAAGTATGTATGACAGAAAAGGGTAATTTGGTCATTCATTCATGTATGTAAGAAAAGGGTAATTTGGTTATTTAATTATGTATGATAGAAAAGGGTATATTGGTCATTTATTTATGTATGCAAGAAAAGGGTATGTTGGTCATTTATTTATGTATGACATGAAGTATGAAAGTATGTTACCATTTTAAGTAAAATCATGACATTTGGCTTTGAATATTTATGCATGGAAAAAATTGGAATAATGTGCATGCATGGGGATGTTTTATATGGCCCCGAATTTGGTTTTTTAATGGCTTCACAGGTCCCATTTTTTCATTATTAAAATGGTCTCCATATATATAGTGTACTTCCACATGGACCACTTCCTAATTAAATATATTTGTTGGGAATATAGACCATGCATATGTTTGATAAACATCATCTGATTATACAAAATGCCCTACAATTGGGACATTGAATATTTTTTTACATTACTTATCATATGCCCTTTCATTAGGGACTTACCACCTTACAACATCAACACATTAAGGTTGATAACCCCAACTTATAACTAAAACCAGCTTCAATACATACAAAATGCCCTTATGGAACTGATTTTCTAGTCTGCCTTTACATAAAATACAAGGGATCCCTAAAAAACAAAAGCTTACCCTAACCAACCAAACTAACTACATTCACCCCCCTAACTTCAAAACACATAGGACCAAGCAACCAAACAACAGGGCAACTATCATCCTGTACCTGCCTATTGACTTCATTGCATCATGAACTTCTTTCTCACTCTTTGCCACCTTATACTGCTCATGTGACAACAAAAACTCCACTTCAACAATCCTTCTCCTCAAATTCTTCATCTCAGACATTTCATCTTTGGCATCCAGTTTCTGCTTCAAAGAATGTAGCAGGTTTTTGTAGAACCCGTCTACCTGTTCTTCATCTTTCCATTCAAAGAAGCTACATTTCCTCAACCTAGTCTATAAAAAGACAATAAGATTAGGGTTTGACTGACAATCACAAATCAACTATCTTTAATGTACCAGCGAAATGGGTTTTATTCACAGTGATCGTCAAGAAGGAAATAAAATTAGGGTTTTTAATAGATGAAACAAAATACAAATACACCATTGTCGTTTTTACAGAAAGAAACAACACATCAAACCATAAAATACTAACTTATCAAAATCAATAGAATCGGGACCAACCATACTGTTTTGACAATTCCAGAATCGCCTCCCAGGTTTGTTATCTTCCAACAAGTTCGTTCTTTAGCTGGAACGACACAATCACAAACCTTTACCCCTTCTTGCGACTGAACATGAGTGACTTGTAGCTGATTCCTTGATGTCGATGAGCTCGAAGACATTCTTCTTCAGGATGGAAATAGTCGGGGAGGGAGAAGCCTTTGACTTTTCAGAGAAGGGTATGTAAAGATTGAAAGGAGGTCCGAATGAGGGTTTCAATTAATAAGCCTATATCGACAACTTTACCACGTAAGCTTATTGGACACATCAGCGTGCCACATAAGCATTGTAACCGGGAAACCTTCTAAAATGGTGTAATTAAAAGGTCAGTTACGAGTTTAATGGTCTAATGTACCAACAAAAAACGTTAAGGACCAAATTAGCCAAATGTGAAAAGTTACATGTGCTACAGTGACATTATCCCAAACGAATATCAGCATAAAACTGGTGGGTTCATAAGAGTTTAGTGTCATTGTAGTATAAAAGTGTTTGCAAACTTATAGTATAAAAATTAAAATTTGTATTTATGAGTAGTAGAAATCCCGAGAAAATCCTATATTTTCCAGAAAGTACATTTGTAAGTCAATCTTTCAAGTGTGTAAAAGTAATGTTGTTGAAACCTTCAATTGTAAAAGTGTAGTAATAAATCTCATATACGTAATACGACTGAAGAAAAGTTAGGCTTGCTAACAGTAGTAGTGTTGTAACTTTAGTTAGTAATAGATCTTTAATTACTTCGGGATTTTAGTTCAGACTTTAAGTCTTAGTGTATTTATTTGGATGTAAGTTTAACTTCTATGAAGTAGTAGTGTACTGATGACCTTCCCGGTCATGCGTAGTGAAGTAGCGTAGTGCCACCCCTGGGCCTAGTCGGCTAGGACTATAGATAACAGTCAGGATGTAATAGTATCAGTTCCGTATAGATCTATACATATAGTGTTGCTTTCCTTTCGGGAAGCCCTGGTCACATGGTGTAAGTATAGTAGAGTGCCTTATAGAGAGAGATAGTGTGATATACTTTGTATTAGTGAATTCTCTTATGCTTTAGTATGATAGTGTTTTAGTATAGTAAGTAGAGTGTTCCCTTATACTTGCATTAACTTGTAATATTAACAGTTTATGGTGTGTATAATAGTAGTAGAGGTAACTAGTAGTAGCCTTAACTATACCTATTATAGTTGAATAGAGTATGTGAATTCCTGCTTCTGATCAACAGTAGTAATGAATAAGATAAAGACATTCATATCTAACACAAATATATAAGATATATAATTAAGAATTCAACGACACTCGGACGGACAACCAATACCCTAAAACCACATCAAACAAGAACAGGAAATAAGGCCAGCTATTGATCCTAAGTCCTTCAAGTCTTATTTATATAAACATATTAATGTAGATATATTTTTAAAAAGAAAAGTAGTTGGAACATAGTTTTGAAAATAGTTTAACAATAATTTAACCTTAAATGCGCAGTTGATAATTTGTCAAAACAGTTTTATTGATAAGTATCTAAAATTGTAAAGTAATCCCTTTTTGATGATAGATTGTAAATCACATATGATTTGATAATAAAACATGTAGTAATGGACTTGTATCCCCCCTAAAACATGTAAAAACATTTAAAAGGTTCATTAAGGTGTATGAACTCACCGGATGAGAAATCTGTTGACTATGATGTTTAAATGTCGGATCGAGGCTTGAAAACGTGTGAGGTTCCTATGTAATATTAAATGATACACAATTGTATCTAATTAGATTTAAATCACTAATTAATAGAGGATATACACCTCTAGTCGCAAAAACACTTCAATTCAAGCATTTGGAGTGACCCGGGTGACATTTATGGACATGTATGGCTTGGATAAGGAGTTTACTCTTCAAGAGTAAACTTTTAGAAGCCTTTTCAGCCCAAAGCACCTCATCCCCATGATTTTACGGCCGTAAACTCATGGATGATATTCTTGAGTGCTAAATGGCCTTTTACCAATTGAAGGATGATGTTAGGTTTTGTTCTAGGGCATTGGAAAGGGAATAATTCAAACATATGGACCATTTGATGAGTTTACGTCACTAAACTATGAGCTTATGGCCGTCTACTCTCAACCACACATTCCTTATGTGTTTTGAAGGCCATGGGTTAATCATAAGTGGTTCTAGTCATTTTTACAAGTCAACGGGTGAGTTTAGGGCACCATTTAGCCCCTTTATAGGAGTTTATGGCCTAGGACCCCATTCATGAGGGGTTTACAGCTGTGAACTCCTTTTGGAGTTGTTTTAATCAAGTTTAAGGTCCTTAACTTGTTGGTGGTCGATTCTAGAATTTAATCCAAGGCTATTGGTGTGTTTAAGTGGCTTTTAAACACTCAAATATGAGTTTACTCCCCATGAAGGTGAGTTTGCGGCCCAAGCATGTTCTTTGGCAGTAAACTCATGTTTACTCTCCAAAAAATCATTTCAAGGTGTTCTAAGTCCAGTACACTAAGTCATATAGTCATATCTAAGCTCCAAAGGTCGATTGGAAGGGTTTAAAGGCTCAAAAACCCCTTATATGTGTGTTTACGGCCCAAGAATGTTCCAAGGCCATAAACACATGAAAATGGTCCTAATTGATTGTTTAACCACGAATTTGAAGGTCTAAGATGCTAATTTATGAGTTAGGGAAGTTACCTTAGTGATTTGATGCTTGAAAAGTATGATTTTTGGACCTAGATCTTGAATTGAGGAGAGAGGTCTGAGAGAGAGTGAAAAAGTGTTCAAATGAGGATTAAACCACTTTATATATGGTTTGGATTTGAGACACAATAGAATTCTACCCGATACTGATGTTAATCGAGGCTTTTGGTCGCACCCGATTAAGTTGTCGTCACCCGATATGGTCAAAACTAAAGTTTTTCAAATTACTAGTTTGAGATGTTTTCTTGTGTTTCTAAGATGTTTTGGATACTTACAAAGTAAAAATAAAAGTCTTAATTTAATTGACCTAATCCAAAAACGGAAATGGAATAATTCGCTTAAGACGAGTTATACGGACGGAACGGGTTGTAGCGATGGAACAGCTTCAAGTTGTCACAGTTCCAATGAGAACATTTTTCCCGTGAAAACAATTGAGAAAAAATTTTAGGCTATGAGTTCAAAAAAGTTAGACTATTAAACATGAGCCGCTTTCTTTTTTCTTTCTACTCGTCGACACAACGTCCCATTTTTGCCTCTACCCTCTCTGATCTTCAACAATCAATCTACCTTCCCCGATCTGCAACGATATTTCCGCCTTCGCTAGTTTCACTGAAGACCCCTATCTCCAAGTTGCATTCTTCATGAAATCAGATATCTGTATCGATTATCATAGATGTAGATGTTAAGTAATCTGATGCTATGGATGAATGACGCTGGATTCTGTTATGATTTTAATGTTGGATTTTGATTTGATTTTTATGTTGGATTTTGATTTGATTTCACCATCACCATTAACGAAGCTCTTATTTAACTATCTCTATTGCAAGTCTCAATTTACTGTGAAGTTAATGTCTACAAAGAAGTTCTATGAGAGCTTCCAGGTAGTATTTTTTTCAAGTCTTTACATCTGCGTTTTTCAACCTAAATTGACTTGATTTATCATGAAATTCATGAAATTAAGCTTATAATGAACGACTAATTGAGTTTCTAATACTTGATTTCACATAAGAAGATGTTTTATTTGAAAAATTCGGTATATTTTCCTGTTGTTGATGGATTATGAACTTGCTAGTTCATTTGCTTGCTTTTGTGAAGAATTATGTGTATAGTTAGATTGTTTTTATTGAAAACAATATGTTCTATTGTTTTTATTGAAAATAGTAAGTTCTAGGGGAGGGATTGGATTCTATTAGTGAGTTAATTATCATTGTAAGATTTCATGCACACAAGGTGTTTGTCATATTGTCTGAAAGAACCTAATAAGTGTAAAAGTAGCCTTTTATGTGAGAATCCTTAACTTTGAACCCTTATCAAGCTAAGCATTAAGGCCCTTATGTTAAATTAAATTTCACATCTCAATAGACTAATAAGTAACCAACAATCGTGTTAAAAGTGATAAACGTAAGGCTTAACCATTAAGTACTTAATAGAACACCAAAAGTGACTTAAAAGCTATTATGATCAATTTTCCAAAATTTGTCCTCCTACTTCTAAAATTCGTGCAAGTCAGTAGGAACACCTAAAAATCATGAGACTTATTTTTCTGGAAATATTATTGTGTCTACGTTCTTCAAAATTTGAATCACATTTCGAAATTCCAAATCCTTGAGGGGTAAAATTGGCAATCTTCTCATTTTGGTCCATGCTGTCACAGATTTCATGCATTGTCTTCAAAAAATCATAATAAATTCATCAAAACTCCAAATGCTAAAATTCAAATGCCTATAGTTAGATAGGGATGTATACTTATCCAAATATAAAGGGTTTGATGTAATTCGTAGTAGATTTGTATAGTTTATTCCAATAGTGTTGAATGGTCCAGAATGTGACAACTTAAAGTTACTAACTTGTAAACTTAATATAAAATCAACAAAAAATCATTAGAATGAAGTCTTTATATTTCTAAAAAGAAAAAAGAGGGAACTTTACCATAATTCCTTTATATAAATTTAAGAATGGGTTGAAAGGTAAGAAAACAGATCCCAAAAGAGCACTACAATCAAAGAGAAAATAAGAAAATATATACATAAGTTTTATAAGAGTAATACAACAAAGCACAAGCTAAATAATGTTATGATTGTTGTGTAGGTTCTCAGAACGGAAAGGATCCATCTTGCTCATGCTAGCTGATTTTCAAGTTCAAGGAGGCGAGTTACACTAACTCTCCTATTACGTAGGCATTACTTGTTTTATGATATTGTTTATGTTTACCCTAATCCGGTAGAGTGAACAAGGAAAGGCAAAATGTAGTTTGTTTTTTAGTGTGTAATGTAGAAAAGATTCATTTCCACGTTGTCGATTCATTAATTGTTCTTGTGTATGAAATCACATGCGATTATATAATCTAATCACATATGACTTATATGCACAATGTGTTTTCGATTCAATAATTGTTCTTTGTCCATAGTAATCATATGTGATTAAATATATAAAATGACATATAATTAAATACATGATAACAACTATTGAATTGAGAATGCAAATTTGAATCTTATTCACATAAATCATATGTGATTAGATACGTATAATCACATGTGATTAAATCCACGAGAACAACGATTGAATCAAGAACACAAAAATGAATATTGTCGACATAAATCACATACGATTAGATACATATAATAACATGTGATTATGTGTATCGAATCACATATGATTTATGTGGCTAAGACACATTTTGCATTCTTGATTCAATAATTGTCTTTTTTCCACTTTAATCATATGTGATTAATTACATTTAATCAGAAGTGATTATATGATTCTAATCACATATGATTTTATTTGAAAAACATGAATCTTGTCTATATAAATCATATGTGACTAAATACATACAATCACATTTGATTATATACATGATAAAACACATATTGAACCAAGAACACAAAAACAAATCATTATACAAAATAATCATATGCGATTAAATACATCTAATCACATGTGTTATATAAATCTAATCATATATGATGTATATGGACACAATTCATTTTCACTTTGTCGATTGAATAGTTGTTCTCATGTATTTTATCACATGTGATTAAATACATGAGCACAACTATTGAACCGAGAAGGCAAAAATGAATCTTGTCTACCTCAAATCATATGTGATTATATACATATAATCACATGTGATTAAATAAACAAAAACAACTATTTATTTGGAACCAGAAAAATAAATATTGTCTACATAAATAATATTTGATTAAATACATATAATCATATGTGATTATATGTATCTAATCACATATGATGTTTATGGATAAAAAATAATGATGTACATATAAATCATATGTGATTAGATACATATAATCACATAAGATTATATACACGAGAACAACTATTGAATCGAGAACACAAAGTAAATATTGTCCACATATATCATATGTGATTAAATGCATATAATCAGATGTGATTACATATATCTAATTACATAGAATTTATGTGGAAAATATTTATTTTGGCATTCTCGATTCAATTATTGTTCTTGTGTATTTAATTACATGAGATTATATGTATCTAATCATATATGATTTATATGGACAATATTCGCTTTCAGATTCTCGTTCAATAGATGTTCTTGTACATTTAGTCACATATAATTTCTGTACACAAGATTCATTTTCACATTTTCGATTCAACAGTTTTTGTTTTTCCATATTAATTATATGTGATTAATACATACAATCACATATGATTAAATACATGAAAAAAATATTGAATAAAAAATGTGAAAACGAATACTATCAATATAAATCATATGTGATTTGATACATATAATCACATGTGATTAAGTACATGAGTATTGAATTAAGAAATAAATAATGAAATTTGTCTAAATAAATAATATGTGATTGGGTACATATAATCACATGTGATTATATGTATTTAATCACTTCGATTCATGTGGACAATATTCATTTTCACGTTCTCAATTCAATAATGGTTTTTTGTCCATTTTATTCTTATTTGATTAAATATATTTAATCACTTGTGATTAAATACACGAGAACACCGACTGAATCAAGAACGTGAAAATGAATCTTGTCCATATAAATCATATGTGATTAAATAAATATAATCACATGTGACTAAATACACATGTGGTTATATGTATCTAATCACGTATGGTTTACGTAGACATGATTTATTGTTGTATTCTTAATTCAATAGTTGTTCTTTTACCACATTAATCATATGTGATTAAATTGATATAATCAAATATGATTATATCAATTAATATATGACTTATATGGACATTATTCATTTTTTTGTTGTCGACTCTATAGTTTTTCTCGTATATTTGATAATATGCTAATATATGTATCTAATCACACATGATTGATATAGACAAGTTCGATTCAATTTTGTCCATATAAATCACATATGATTAGATACTTATAATCACATGTTATTAACTACGTGAAAAAATTATTGAATCTAAAACTCTAAAGTGAATTTTGTCCATATAATCCTATGAAATTCGATACATTTAATCATATGTGATTATATACATGAGAACAATTATTGAATCAAGAACGCGAAAATATATTTTTTTCTACATAAATCATATGTGATTAAATACATGTAATCACATGTGATTAAATACATGAGCCTAAATATTGAGTCGAAACATGAAAATGCATATTGTCCATGGAAATCATATATGATTAAATACATATAATCACATGTGATTAAGTACACGACACCAAATATTGAATGGAAAATGAGAAATGAATATTGTCCACATAAATCATATATGATTAAATAGATATAATCACATGTGATTATACGTATCTGTCACACCCCAAAACCAAAAACGGCGGAAACGTTCTGGGGCGGAGTACGTCATGTAAAGTATCACAACACAGTAAATGTAAATAAGTAAGCAACATCATCCATTGCATTAAATATATAATTTTAATACAAGCGTGTTCTGTACAGTATAGACACCAAAAATAATGTATATCAAAATAATAAGATGAGTCTTGAATGCGCTCCATCTTCTCAAAAGCTGGCCTCGGTACCTGTCTACTGATGACCTGAGAATACAAGTTATTTTGAAAGAGTTTATCAGCATTAAGCTGGTGAGTTCATAAGTATTTTAGGGTCGGTATTTGTTATCCAAAAATGTTTGAACATGTATCAAGTATAAGTTTGTAAAATGTATGTAAAGGTTTGCAATTGTTTGTAAAAGTTTGAATCTCTCAGAAAAACCTATATTTTCTATTAAAGTAGCGTTCTACCAAGGCTTAACTGTTTTGTATGCTCGTTTGATGTAAAAGCGTGTAATTTCCCAAGTGTAACTATCATTTAACAAAATATAGTTTGTACATTAACGTTTAAGTGAGGTTATCACTAAAATATGTAATGGGTAAATCATTGTAGTACTGTAGTCTTGTGATATAAGAACTAATGTTGTACTAATTACCTTAAACCGGATTTATATTAAGGTATTATGTGATAAATTGCACCATACTATCAACTAGTATCAACGACATAATGAATGGTCGTAATAACGGAATGACGTTTAGCACCTGCATACCTGCAGGTCCGGCTGTAGCTAGCAGCAAGGTGTAGGATTGTCAATCCAGTATAGATCTATACGCAAACTCACGCTCTCCCTCCAAGAGAATTCTGGCTACAACTCGAGCCATGACATTTAAGTCATGCTCCGATTTAAATCACAAATTATTAACGTGTTCATGTATATGTAATGTTTCTCGTTCTAGTATAGTTGTATATGTATTGTTTCTAGCGTAGTTGCATATGCATTGTTTCTAGTATAGTTGTATATGTATTGTTTCTAGTGTGACTATATATGTATTGTTTCTAGTATAGTTGTATATGTATCGTTTCTAGTATAGTTGTATATGTATTGTTTCTAGTATAGTTGTATATGTATTGTATTACCCCGATGGTAACTAGCTATTGATGTACTGATAAATATGAATATGGAAGTACTTTTATGTGTATACATGTATATATGATATATAACTAATATTGAAATGACTTTCGGATGGTCACCCGAAATCCCACCAGACCACATCTCAGTGCGCGAAAAGGAAATAGGGCGGATGGCCTTCCTAAGCCCTTTAAACATTACTTATATATCTATACATATATGGGCATGCAATTTATAAGTAGTAAAACGAAATTTAAATAAAAGCATTTGATAAGTAAAAGAATTTGTAAAACATTTTGAATTAAAGCAGTTTGATAAACAGTTTGAACAGTGATAAAATCATTAGTTTTCTAGTTATTAATCACATGTGATTAATGCAATCACATGTGATTGATGTAATAACTATAAGTATTTAACTTGTATCTCCTCATAAAGTATTTAAAACATTTAAAAGCATTTCAAAGGTTGATTAAAGGGGTATGAACTCACTTGTGGTGAGTACATTGGATTGATGTATCGGGTAACGTGCTAGGTGGCAAACGGACACTTGTTCACACGTTCAAGCCGAGTTATCATATAATTAGCATATATATATAACTAATTAGCCAAATAATAACTTAACAAAGTAATTTAAGACACTTAGGAACATGTATACACTTTATATAAGTGTTATAGGTCCTAATGGTTGCATCTAAGTTGATCCGGGACAAGGCAAAAGGGGTTTAATGCACCAATGACCTTGTATATGAGTTCACCACCCAAAAAACCCCACCCTTTGGAGTTTACGGCCGTGAACCCATGAGTTTACGGCCGTGAACTCCTCACATGGTGGTTTTGGGTGTTTTGAAGTGTTATCTTGATCCTAGAATAAGTCTAGCCTTGTTGGAATAATCCTTGATGTAGTTTAATGCCTCAGAATGCTCCTTTAGGGAGTTTATGGCCAAAGAACCATATCCCCTAGAGCTTACGGCCGTAAACTCCTATGGGGTGCTGGTTTTAATTCATTTGAGGCACTTGCACATGTAGGATAGCTTCCATGTTTTTATGTAAGGCTAAAGGGGACAAGAGGCACACATTTGTGCCTTCACTTGGAGTTTACGGCCCAAGTAATGTTCCTTGGCCGTAAACTCCCTTTAAGGGATGGTTTTGATGTCTTTTACTCCCCATTCAAGTCCTATGTGTTCAAGGGTAATTGTCTTAAAGCCTTAGGGGTGTTTAGGGTGCATTTTACCCTTAGAAAAGGGGTTTACGGCCCAAGAGATATTCTTGGCTGTAAACTCCTATAAATCTATGATTTTGAAGTGTTTTGAAGTCCAAAATAGCTACAAGCATTAGAGGGTAATTGTCCTTAGGCTTAAGGGGTGGTTTAGGGCACTTATAGCCCTTAAAAAGGGGTTTACGGCCCAAGAAATGTCCTTGGCCGTAAACTCCTATTACTTGTGTTTCTTGAATGATTTCTAGCCTCTAATGATCATACACTAGGACCTTAACTAGTTGCTTAACAAGAAAATGGGACTAGGTAGCTTTTAGGCTTCATTTTGGAGTTTACTCCCCAAGAACGTTCTTGGGCGGTAAGCTCCCGAATCTTGCAGTTTAGACATGTAATTGATGTTATAAAGCATATAACAAGTATTAAAACACATTTAGGAAAGTAGACTCACAATCCAGGATGAAAACCCGAAGATCCCTCAGAGAGAATTGGCTTTTCTCTAGTTGGAATTGTGAATAATGAATTAATTAAATTCAGAAATCTATTTATAGTCCTGAAATATTTTGACAGAAAATATTTTTATTCCGGAAGTCGGACTATAACATTATGAAACTTACAATGTTCAAGTTTCACAATTACAGGAGCATCCACTCTCCTGATATATCCAGAAACATAAACCCTAATGTACACAAACTTGTTCGGACAAGTCTAAAAATCACTGAAACTGGACTAGCTTCTATTGAATAGATCATGTTCGTACAAATGGAAATTTCGGGTTGTCACATCATACCCCCGTTAGAAGGAATTTCGTCTCGAAATTAGAATTTAAGCAAATAAGAAGTTACAAATAACTAAGCGAAAAGATGAGGGTATTTCAGTTTCATCTGATCCTCGCGTTCCCAAGTGAATTCCAGTCCTCGCTTGGCGTTCCAGCGAACCTTCACGATAGGGATACGACTTTGTTTCGTATTCTTGTCCTCACGGTCCATGATCTCTACAGGTTCTTCCACGAAGTTGAGGCTCTCATTGATCTCGATCTCGTCGAGTGGGATTACGAGAGTCTCGTCGGGCAGACACTTTTTCAAGTTAGATACGTGGAATGTAGAATGTACGTTACGAAGTGTGTCGGGTAGCTCGAGTTTGTAAGCTACAGGGCCGACTCTTGCAAGAATCTCGAAAGGCCCTATGTACCTAGGATTAAGCTTCCCATGCTTACCGAAGCGTATCAAGCCCTTTCAAGGTGAGACTTTGAGAAGGACTCGGTCTCCCACTTGAAATTCCAAAGGTTTTCTGCGTTTGTCAGCGTACCTCTTTTGTTGGTCTCTAGAGACCTTCAATTGTTCACGGATTTGAACGATCTTCTCTGTCGTTTCCCGAATGATTTCCGGACCAATGAGAACACTGTCGGAAGCTTGACCCCTAGCTAATTGGGTATCACCCACCTCAGCCCAGCACAGAGGGGATCTGCACTTTCGGCCGTAGAGAGCTTCAAATGGTGCTACCTTTATGCTCGTGTGATAACTATTGTTGTAGGAAAATTCGACGACGGGTAAATGGGTATCCCACACTTTTCCAAAGTCAATTACACAAGCACGCAACATATCTTCTAAAGTCTGGATTGTCGTGTCAGTCTGTCTGTCAGTCTGTGGATGGTAGGCTGTGCTCATGTCCAGCCTTGTTCCTAGGGAATGTTGCAGTGATTGCCAGAATCTTGAGGTAAACCTACTATCTCTATCGGAGATAATGGATATAGGCACACCATGTAGTCGTACGATTTCCCTAATGTATGTTCTCGTAGGTTTCTCCATCTTGTCGGTTTCTTTGATTGGCAGGAAGTGTGCAGACTTGGTCAATCTATCAACGATGACCCATATGGTATCAAGTCCACCCATTGTCTTGGGCAACTTGGTTATGAAATCCATAGTGATCCGCTCCCACTTCCATTCTGGGATCTCTGGTTGTTGCAGTAAACCAGAGGGCTTCTGGTACTCGACCTTTACCTTTGTGCAAGTAAGGCATTTACTTACAAAGGTAGCAATCTCTGCTTTCATATTAGGCCACCAGTATAGCTTTTTAAGATCCAGATACATCTTATCTGAACCTGGGTGGACAGAATACAGAGTGTTGTGCGCCTCGGTCATGACTAAGTCTTGGAATCCACCGTGTTTCGGTGTCCAGATCCGGTCCATGAAGTATAAGTCTCCGTCACCCTTGGCTTCTAAATTCTTGTCCATTCCTCTTAGATATTCACTCGTCACATTTTCAGGTTTCATGGCTTCAAGTTGGGCCGCCTGAATTTGATTAGACAAGTGTGAATGGATGGTTATTGACAATGATTTGACTTTGCGACCAGAATATTCTTTCCGACTTAGGGCGTCTGCTACTACGTTGGCTTAACCCGGATGATAACGAATATCGCATTCGTAATCACTGAGTAGCTCGATCCACTGTCATTGTCTCATGTTGAGCTCCTTCTGATTGAATATGTGTTGTAAACTCTTGTGGTCGGTAAAGATAGTGCTCTTCGTTCCATACAAGTAATGTCTCCAGATCTTCAGAGCAAACACCACTGCTCCCAGTTCAAGATTGTGGATCGTGTAGTTAACTTCGTGTGTCTTCAACTGTCTGGAGGCGTAGGCGATGACCTTACCTCGCTGCATCAGAACACACCCGAGCCCTTGGTTCGATGCATCGCAATAGACTACGAAGTCTTCTATCTCTTCGGGGAGAGATAGTATTGGCGCGGTGCACAAGGCTCGCTTGAGCGTTTGGAACGATCTCTCTTGTTTCTCTTCCCAGTCAAAGGCCACGCCTTTCTGGGTCAGGGTTGTAAGAGGTTTCGCTATTCGGGAGAAGTTCTGAATAAATCTGCGGTAGTAGCCAGCGAGACCTAGAAATTGATGAATTTCTGTCGATGTCTTGGGTGCTGACCAGTTCTCAATGGCTTTAATTTTGGATGGGTCAACGTGGATTCCCTCTTCGCTTACCACGTGTCCTAAGAATTCAACTCTTCGGATCCAAAATTCACATTTCGAGAACTTCGCATAAAGTTTCTCCGTTCGTAAAGTTCCTAAAACTTGTCGCAGGTGATCGCCATGCTCTTCCTTACTTCGGGAGTAGATCAGGATGTCGTCAATGAAAACAATGACGAACTGTTCCAAGTAAGGTCGGCATACTCTGTTCATCAGGTCCATGAAGACTGCTGATGCATTGGTCAATCCGAATGGCATCACCACGAACTTGTAATGTCCGTAACAAGTTCGGAAGGCTGTCTTCGGCACATCCTCCTTGAGCACTCGGAACTGGTGATATCCGGATCTTAGATCAATTTTGGAAAAATAGTTCGCCCCTTGTAGTTGGTCAAATAGATCGTCTATGCGAGGCAGAGGGTAACAATTTTTGACCGTCAGTTTGTTGAGTTCTCTGTAGTCGATACACATACGGAATGATCCGTCTTTCTTCTTAACGAACAAGACCGGTGCTCCCCAAGGTGAGAAGCTTGGTCTTATGAATCCCTTACTGAGTAGTTCGTTAAGTTGACCAGATAATTCCTGCATCTCTACTGGTGCTAAGCGGTAGGGCGACATGGCTATTGGGGTAGCTCCTGGGACTAAGTCAATTCTGAACTCGACCTGTCGTTGCGGAGGTAATCCAGGTAGTTCTTTTGGGAAAATGTCGGGGAAGTCGCTCACTACTGGAATGTTCTTGAGTTCTTTCGTTTTGAGGTTTGTGTCGACGACCTGAGCAAGGAATGCGTGGTATTCTTTGCGCAGATATTTCTGTGCTTGAATACTTGATATAATGCGAAGACTCGCACTAGGTTTGTCGCCGTAGACTACAAGAGTTTCGTTAGACGGAAGGTTTAGTCGGACTGCTTTCTCGAAGCACATGATGTCGGCGCGATGAAGACTCAACCAATCCATGCCGATGATGACGTCGAAACTTTTTATTGAGACCGGCATGAGGTCGATTGGGAATGAATGGTTATCTAGGGTTAGGATACATCCTAAGTATATGCTACTGGTGTTTTCTGTTTTGCCGTTATCCATTTCTACTGTGAATTGTTCTTTATGTGCGTGTGGTTGTTGTTTAAGCATGCGAGCAAATTTGTGGTTCACGAAGCTTCGCTCCGCTCCACTATCGAATAGAATGCATGCATAGGAGTTATCGAGGAGGAACGTACCAGTCACCACTGTCGGGTCGGCAACTGCTTCCCCGTGGCCTATAGCCAGTACCCTCCCTGCTCCTCCAACATTTCTCGCTTTGGGGCAGTCCCTCTTATAGTGGCCCGTTTCGCCACATCCATAGCAAGTTGGGCTCGTGCCAGAGCCGGGGACTTGTGTGATCGGTTGTGCCGGGAACTTACTGAAATGGACGGTGTGTCGTTTCCTGTTGCAGTTAGAGCACTGCATTTCACGGTAGGGGCTGTTGTGGTGGAAGTTGCATTTGTTGCACTTTGGCAAACTTCCAGCATACTGCTTCATCGGAGCAGTAGCAGCAGCAGGGGTTACCGCGGCATGTACGGCCACAATTTGCTGCTTCTTGGCAGCTGTCTACCTCTTCTTGTTATCCCAGAACTTTCGCTTGGTGTCAGCGGGTTTGGATGGTTCTGAGATGGCTATGGTTGTTGTGGTTGCAGAGGTTTTGACACCATGGTCAATAAGTCGCTGTGCCAGTCGCTTGGCACTATCGAAGGTAGTGGGGTTTGATGATAGGACATTCCACTGATTTCGAGGCACTAGCCCCCATATGTACCTTTCAATCTTCTTCCCTTCAGTGGGAACCATATTAGGGCAGAGGGTCACCAGTTTGCTAAAACGGGCAGTGTAAGCGACAATGTTGGTGCCCTTCATGGTCAGGCTCCAAAGCTCCTGCTCTAGTTTCTGGATCTCGCCCCTCGGGCAGTATTCCTCAATCATGAGGTCTTTCATCGTATCCCAGCCTATGTCGTTGGCCACGACGAGAGTTAGAGATTTAACGTGGCCGTTCCACCATGTCAGTGCCTTCCCTTCGAAGGTGCATCCGGCATATTTGACTTTGCTCGCAGCAGGGCAAGAACAAATTTCGAAGACTGATTCAGTCTTCTCGAACCATTGCGAGAGGGCAATGACTTCGCCGGTCCCATGAAAGGACTTCGGCTTGCAATCTCTGCTGGCATCCATAGAGTGATACTGTGCCATGGCAGTTGCCACTGCTGTAGCTACGGCAGCATTTAGGGCTGCTGTATCGATGACTGGAGGTGGTGTAGGTGTAGGGTTATTCCGGGGAGATTTGCGAGGAGGCATCTTTCAGCTATAAGTTTATAACGATGAGAAAAGTGGTAAGAATCAATTTGTAAGTAATTTGCGAATGACACATGGACTAACTAACCATAGCCCAACAATTGAATGAGTGTTTGAGATCATAACCAGAAAGATGTGTAGGAAAAACCCAAATGTAAAGATTCTTCCCACAGAGTAGGTAGTTGTCAATAATACTGGTATTACTGATGTGACGAGTTCAATGAAAATTGACCTAACAGTAGGTACTACATCATACCATACGGAAAGTTTGACAGTTCTTAGATTCCTAATTAGAGTACTGAAAGTTAGGAATATTTTACAGATAAGTACTACTTAGAGCACGGATGTTAAAGGCTAATCCTTAACCCAAAAGATAATTATGTACTAGCCATCATTTAACGGCGATGAGTATTCCTCGGGAGAACCTTGAGGTCTCTCATTTGTCGGACCACCTCTTGAAGGTGTTGCTCATGAGCCCTTTGACGAGCTCGAAGTTCCATGACTTCTGCTTGAGAGGCAACCAGATGTTGCTGTAGGGTTTCATTGGTTCTCCGGGTCCGTTCCATGTCTTCTTCGAGACGGCGAATGCGGACTGTGTTGACACCAGAGTTGGCATCAATCTCCACGACCCGGTCGATGGCTGCTCGACCTTGCTCGACATTACGAGCCATTATGCGGATAATGACAGGTAGAGCTCGGTCAGCAGAGCCACCATCGCTGACGTTGTAAAAGTTTTGGTCCCCAAAGTATGGTAAGGGTTGACCCTGTTCGTCACTCCAGCGATTCAAGTTATCTACCCACAAGGGAGTGGGACCTAGAAAAGTTGGTCGAGGGTTGTTGTTCGGGGCTTGACCTACTGGAGGTAGGTTGTTGACTTTGGGCTCAGAGTCTGACCCATCCGAGAAGCCTTCATCTTGATGATCATCCAACGAGATTTGGTGTTCATCGTGAAACTCTGCTTCGAGCCATCCTGTGTTGCCTTCATTTGGAAAGTACGGGTCGCCGTGATGGAATCTAGCCATTTAAATCTACGCGAGAAGAGAGGTATAAAGATATAGTATATATGTAGTTAGTAGTACAAAATACACCTATAGTATTTTAAGGTTAAGTTCTACTGATCTTCTTGTGGTATTGTTGGTAAGTTTTTAGACTTGTTAACACATCACAACCATTCTAGGGCATATGCTAATCACTCCTCGGACCAGCATAGTTGATCAGGCTGTGTCATTCCCAGGACTGACCATATATCCCCGAGCTTACCTGTGATATTTAACAATCGTAATACTTTTGTTCTTGTCGTTGTGAAACTGGTTTTAGTATGAATGTAGACTAGTATACTTAATTAAATATTTTAGTATTTTAAGTATAGACTCTTGGTCAGAGTGTTTTAATCCCAAATGGGTTTATAGTTTAGTACATATTTTATGGGTTGATATACTTGATTCACTATAAACAATGCTCTGATACCAATCTGTCACACCCCAAAACCAAGAACGGCGGAAACGTTCTAGGGCGGAGGACGTCATGTAAAGTATCACAACACAATAAATGTAAATAAGTAAACAACATCATCCATTGCATTAAATATGTAATTTTAATACAAGCGTGTTCTGTACAGTATAGACACCAAAAATAATGTATATCAAAATAATAAGATGAGTCTTGAATGCGCTCCATCTTCTCAAAAGCTGGCCTCGGTACCTGTCTACTGATGACCTGAGAATACAAGTTATTTTGAAAGAGTTTATCAACATTAAGTTAGTGAGTTCATAAGTATTTTAGTGTCTGTATTTGTTATCCAAAAATGTTTGAACATGTATCAAGTATAAGTTTGTAAAATGTATGTAAAGGTTTGCAATTGTTTGTAAAAGTTTGAATCTCTCAGAAAAACCTATATTTTCTATTAAAGTAGCCTTCTACCAAGGCTTAACTGTTTTGTATGCTCGTTTGATGTAAAAGCGTGTAATTTCCCAAGTGTAACTATCATTTAACAAAATATGGTTTGTACATTAACGTTTAAGTGAGGTTATCAGTAAAATATGTAATGGGTAAATCATTGTAGTACTGTAGTCTTGTGATATAAGAACTATTGTTGTACTAATTACCTTAAACCAGATTTATATTAAGGTATTATGTGATAAATTGCACCATACTATTGACTAGTAACAACGACATAATGAATGGTCGTAATAACGGAATGACGTTTGGCACCCGTTGACCTGCAGGTCTGGCTGTAGCTAGCAGCAAGGTGTAGGATTGTCAATCCAGTATAGATCTATACGCAAACTCACGCTCTCCCTCCAAGAGAATTCTGGCTACAACTCGAGCCATGACATTTAAGTCATGCTCCGATTTAAATCACAAATTATTAACGTGTTCATGTATATGTAATGTTTCTCGTTCTAGTATAGTTGTATATGTATTGTTTCTAGCATAGTTGTATATGTATTGTTTCTAGTATAGTTGTATATGTATTGTTTCTAGTCTGACTATATATGTATTGTTTCTAGTATAGTTGTATATGTATCGTTTCTAGTATAGTTGTATATGTATTGTTTCTAGTATAGTTGTATATGTATTGTTTTACCCCGATGGTAGCTAGCTATTGATGTACTGATAAATATGAATATGGAAGTACTTTTATGTCTATACATGTATATATGATATATAACTAATATTGAAACGACTTTCGGATGGTCACCCGAAATCCCACCAGACCACATCTTAGTACGCGAAAAGGAAATAGGGCGGATGGCCTTCTTAAGCCCTTTAAACATTACTTATATATCTATACATATATGGGCATGCAATTTATAAGTAGTAAAACGAAATTTAAATAAAAGCATTTGATAAGTAAAAGAGTTTGTAAAACATTTTGAATTAAAGCAGTTTGATAAACAGCTTGAACAGTGCTAAAATCATTAGTTTTTTAGTTATTAATCACATGTGATTAATGCAATCACATGTGATTGATGTAATAACTATAAGTATTTAACTTGTATCCCCCCATATAGTATTTAAAACATTTAAAAGCATTTCACAGGTTGATTAAAGGGGTATGAACTCACTTGTGGTGAGTAGATTGGATTGATGTATCGGGTACCGTGCTAGGTGGCAAACGGAGACTTGTTCACACATTCGAGCCGAGTTATCATATAATTAGCATATATATAACTAATTAGCCAAATAATAACTTAAAAAAGTAAGTTAAGACACTTAGGAACATGTATACACTTTATATAAGTGTTATAGGTCCTAATGGTTGCATCTAAGTTGATCCGGGACAAGGCAAAAGGGGTTTCATGCACCAATGACCTTGTATATGAGTTCACCACCCAACAAACCCCACCCTTTGGAGTTTATGGCCATGAACCCATGAGTTTACGGCCGTGAACTCCTCACATGGTGGTTTTGGGTGTTTTGAAGTGTTATCTTGATCCTAGAATAAGTCTAGCCTTGTTGGAATAATCCTTGAAGTAGTTTAAGGCCTCGGAATGCTCCTTTGGGGAGTTTATGGAAAAAGAACCATATCCCATAGGGTTTACGGCCGTAAACTCCTATGGGGTGTTGGTCTTGATTCATTTGAGGCACTTGCACATGTAGGATAGCTTCCATGTTTTTATCTAAGGCTAAAGGGGACAAGAGGCACACATTTGTGCCTACACTTGGAGTTTACGGCCCAAGTAATGTTCCTTGGCCGTAAACTCCCTTTAAGGGATGGTTTTGATGTCTTTTACTCCCCATTCAAGTCCTATGTGTTCAAGGGTAATTGTCTTAAAGCCTTAGGGGTGTTTAGGGTGCATTTTACCCTTAGAAAAGGGGTTTACGGCCCAAGAGATATTCTTGGCCGTAAACTCCTATAAATCTATGATTTTGAAGTGTTTTGAAGTCCAAAATAGCTACAAGCATTAGAGGGTAATTGTCCTTAGGCTTAAGGGGTGGTTTAGGGCACTTATAGCCCTTAAAAAGGGGTTTACGGCCCAAGAAATTTCCTTGGCCGTAAACTCCTATTACTTGTGTTTCTTGAATGATTTCTAGCCTCTAATGATCATACACTAAGTCTTAACTAGTTGCTTAACAAGAAAATGGGACTAGGTAGCTTTTAGGCTTCATTTTGGAGTTTACTCCCCAAGAACGTTCTTGGGCGGTAAGCTCCCGAATCTTGCAGTTTAGACATGTAATTGATGTTATAAAGCATATAACAAGTATTAAAACACATTTAGGAAAGTAGACTCACAATCCGGGATGAAAACCCGAAGATCCGTCAGAGAGAATTGGCTTTTCTCTAGTTGGAATTGTGAATAATGAATTAATTAAATTCAGAAATCTATTTATAGTCTGAAATATTTTGACATAAAATATTTTTATTCCGGAAGTCGGACTATAACATTATGAAACTTACAATGTTCAAGTTTCACAATTACAGGAGCATCCACTATCCTGATATATCCAGAAACGTAAACCCTAATGTACACAAACTTGTTCGGACAAGTCTGAAAATGACTGAAACTGGACTAGCTTCTATTGAATAGATAATGTTCGTACAAATGGAAATTTCGGGTTGTCACAGTATCTAATCACAAAATATTTATGTGGACAAAATTCATTCTTGCTTTCTCGATTCAATAGTTTTTTTTTTTTTTTTTTGCGTATAATCACAAGTGATTATATGTATTTAATCACATATGATTTAGATGAACAAAAACAAATCTTGTCCACATTTATCATGTATGATCAAATACATGAGAAAATTATTGAATCGGTGCAAAAATAAATATTGTCCACATAAATCACATGTGATTAAAAACATAAAATTTTTTGTTGAAGAGACATTGTGAAAATTAATCTTGTTAATATAAATCATATGTGATTAGATACATCATACATATAATCACATATGATTAAATATAAGAGAACAACTAATGAATCAACAACGGAAAAATACATGTTGTTCACATAAATCATATGTGATTAAAACATATAATCAAATGTGATTATATATGTCTAATCACATGTGATTTATGTGGATAATATACATTTTTTTATTCTTGTGTATTTAATCATATTTGATAAAAGGTATCTAATCACATATGATTTATTTAGAAAAAAGAAATTGTATCCATGTGAATCAGATGCATACATATAATCGCATGTGGTGGTGATGGGTAGGGGTGTTGGTGTTGGTTTCTGGTGGTGTTGATGGGTGGTGGTGGTTTTGGAGAGTGATGGGTGGAGGGGGTTGTGGCGGGTGGTGGTAACGGATGGTGTAAATGGGTGGTTAGTGGTGGTGGTGGTGGTGATGGGTGGTGGATGTGGGTGGTGATGGTAGGTGGTGGTGATAGGTGGTAGTGATTGGTAAATAATGGTGGTTGGTGGTGACGAGTGGTGGTTTTTGTAGGTGGAGGTGGGGCTTGTGGCAGCGGGTAGTGATGATGGGTTCTTGAGGTGGTGTGGTTGTGTGTGATGGTGGTGATAGTGATGGGTAGTGGTTTTGGTGGGTGGGTGAGGATGGTAGTGGCGGGTGGTGGTGGTTGGGTGGTGATGATGGTGGGTGGTTGTGGTGGGTTGTGATGGGTGGTGATGGTGGGTGATGGTGGAGGATGGTTGTGATGGGCGATAAGTAGTGGTGGTAGGCGGTGTTTGTTGGGTGATGATGATGGGTGGTGGAGGTGGATAGTGGTGGCGGGTGGTGATGCTTGGGTGGTAATGATGATGGTAATGGTGGGTGGTGGGTAGTGATGGGGTCGGGTGGTAGTGGGTACTGATGGGTGGTGAGTGGTGGTGGTTGGGTGGTGATGGTGGGTGGTGATGGTGGTGGTTCGTGGTGATTAGTGGTTGTGGTGGGTGGGTGGTGGTAACGAGTGGTGTAAATAGGTGGTGGTGGTGGGTGGGGGTGGTTGCGACGGTGGTGGTGGTGGTGTTGATGGGTGATGGAGGCGGGTGGTGATAGGTGGTAGTGACTGGTGGATAATGGTGGTTGGTGGTGACGAGCGATGGTTTTTGTAGGTGGGGGCGGGGCTTATGGTGGCTGGTGGTGATGATGGGTGGTGGAGGTGGCGTGGGTGTGGTGGTTTTTGTGGGTTGTGGTGGAGGTGGGTGGGGGGTGGCAGGTAGTGGTGGTTGGGTGGTGATGATGGTGGGTGGTTTTGGTGGTGGTGGGTGATGGGTTGTGGTTATAGTGGGTGGGTGGTGGTGATGGCGGGTTGTGGATAGTGATAGGTGGTGGGTGTTGGTTGGTGGTGGTGGGTAGTGATGGGTGGTGATGGTGGGTGGAGGTGGAGGGTGGTTGTGATGGGTGGTAAGTAGTGGTGGTAGGTGGTGTTGGTTTGGTGATGATGATGGGTGGTGGTGACAGGTGGTGGTGCTTGGGTAGTAATGGTGGTGGTGTGTGGTGGTTATGGTGGGTGGGTGGTGGGTAATGATGGGTGGTGGGTGATTGGTGGTAAGGGTGGGTGGTAGTGGCGGACGGTGGTGGTTACGTGGTGATGGAGGGTGGTGATGGTAGTGGCGGTGGTGGTTGGTGGTGATTGGTGGTGGTGGTGGTGTGTGGTGGTTGTGCTGGGTGGGTAGGTGGTGGGTGGTGGTGGTGGGTGGGTGGTGGGTGGGTAGTGGGTGGTGATAGTGGTGGTTGGTGCTGGAGTGGGTGGTGGGTAGTGGTCGGTGGTGGTTGGTGGTTGGTGGTGGTAGTTAGTAATGCGTGGTGGTGATGGCTGGTAGGTAGTGGTGGTGGATGGTGAGTAGTGTTAGTTGGTGAGTTTTTGAATTGTTTGTAACAAGTTTTTGATTTATATGAATATTATTTTATAATTTTAACTAAAAAATTGTGGTCCAGATTTGTTCTAAAATGTTCTCGCAATAAAAAATCTTCTCGATTGAAAGCTCCCCTATATATATATATATATATATATATATATATATATATATATATATATATATATATATACACACACACACACACACATATATATATATATATATATATATATATATATATATATATATATATATATATATATATATATATATATATTGGGGAAAGAGAATATACATTACAACCCCACTTAAGCTTAGGTACTAAACCTCTTGAAAATACATTGTTTTACTATATAAAAATTAGGATTAATGGACTCACGATTAATACTTCAAGATGTAAATTCAAGATCGACACAATAGGGTTTAGGGTTTAGAGTTTAGGGTTTACAGTTTAGGGCACTACTAGAAAAACAACCTTTTACGACGCTCATTGTGCGTCGTAAAACGCTCAGACGACGCGCAAATGCGCGTCAAGGAAGGCCCTGTCATAAAGAGAGACGACGCCCTTTTGCGTGTCGTCTATAGACGACGCGCATTTACGACGTGCGGTTATGACATGCAATGTGTATCAAGGAAGGCCCTGTCATAAAGAAAAATGACACGCATTTGCGTGTCGTAACCTTACGACGCGTGTGTTTATGACATGCAATGCGTATCAAGGAAGCCCCTGTCAAGAAAGGCCATGTCATAAATGAAGACGACACACATTTTTGCATATCGTAATTTAAATTTTTTTTTTAAAAAAAAAATTATTTATAGATTTACTGATTTTCAAATTAAATTTGCATTTCATGTCTCATAATAGAAAATAAAATACCATATACAAAAATACCATACATTGCACAAAAGTTAATGTCATACAAATAGTTGTTGCATGGAAAGATAAAATAAATCATTAGACGTAAAAAAAATTTACAAACTAATAGTTCTAATAACCTAATGTGTGCCTCACTGTAAACAAGATATGTGCTGATTTTTTTAAATATGTGTCTGACTTGTCTCCACTCTTCCTTAATAACACCACTCAAGGACTCTAAATCTATGAAGCTAGTCACAGTATCTATATTGCCTGCAAAAAAACATAACTACAAAATAAGTGCTATCTAGGATCAACAATGTTGCCAAACTAGTAAGCATAATAAAAGTATAAATATATAATACAACAAAAAGTTGAGTAATTTTACAAAACAATCCTTCAAGTTGTTATAAATAATAATGACTTTACCATACCAGTAACATCTATTGTTGAAGATGCAACAGGAAGCATTCGATTTGGATAGTCCATGTGTAAGATATTGATCAAGGCCCAATGTTGCCATTGATCAAGGTGGATAGTGTAAGCACAGTTACTAATTTTCTTTGAATTACCTATAAACATGTAGAAACATAATATTTAAATAAATAATGACATTTTATCTACAAATGACAAAATATGACCCTCAATAATAGCATAAATGGTTCATTTTCCTATAAAAATATATATCATACGTTGGCATCATGTTATTTGAGTATTTCCCCAATTAGTAAGCTACCAAATTAACTAAAAAATGAACAGAAGAAATTTCATTTGTTTTGTTTGAAGTTTATGTTGGATAAGGTGTCTAAGTCCATAACTATTTCTGGTATGTACTTGACCCAACCCGGCATGGTCCATTTGGGTTGCATGGCACCATGCAATTGGATAGACTAAATGAGAGAAATAACACTTGGAGATTATTAATATATTATAAGTTCTAATATATTAATAATATTATTTGATTAGTTTGATCAAGAATTAATTTAGAATTAATTAAGTGATCAAAAGATAACTAATTAAATATATGGGTTGATTATGTAAATCATCCATATCTTGTATAGTGGGCTAAAAGGCTCCATGGACTATCAAGTTGGGTTCCACCCATAGGATGCTCCATGGATGCTCCATGGGAGTTACAAACCCATGGGTCATGGAAATGAAGAGTCATGACACATTAGGGTTTAACCCTAGATGTGTCAACACTATATAAGTAACATGTTCTCCACCCAAAATCGGCTACACTAAGAAACAAGAGGGCTTGGCCGATTTTTAGAAGTGTGTGTTCTCTCATAAGTTCTTCCAAGAGCATTTGGTGTTGTGTGAAGCATTTGAGGCATCACACTTGGGGTGCTAGGCTCACAAGGTTTCAAGGAACACAAACAACAACAAGGTAAGTTATTCTATCTATACATTAAGTTAAAATTGTTCCCCATGTATGCTAGATAGGAATATAACCTTGGAATTCAACTTTGCATGACAAATTAGACAAACATAGATCCAAGGTTATTAGGGTTGCATGTACACTTAGGAAGTGTTAGAATGCTCAAAACCCATCAGTGGTATCAGAGCCTAGGCTTGTTTGTTCTTATTTGTTCTTAAAAGTTGAAAACAGAATCGGAAATTTTGCTGTCTGCGAATGGACTCGTCGAGTCTATAGGGGGGACTCGTCGAGTCCATGAGTATCTTCAACCAACTCGGCGAGTCAGTTTATGCACTCGGCGAGTAGGGTCGACTGAGTGCAGATTTTCGATTCAGTTGCTGGAAATGAATTAGAAACATTACCCTAAACTGTTTTGGTAATTGAAAACTTGTTTTTTGGTGGTGTAATGTCTTTGCTAATTCATTTACAACAACTAGTTATCAAAATTACAAAGTTTTATGTAATTTTTGATTGTGTTCATATTCATGTTCTTGTTCTTATGATGGTTTAGATGATCATAGGAATTATTTGTAACCTATGTGGTAGATTAATTCTTGATCATAATGTGTTTTAATGGAGTCCATAACTTATCCTTAAGTTATGGAAAACCAAGAGTCACACTTGAGTTAAAACCATTAAGAAAACACAAGAGTTAGAAAAATGAAGAGTCTTCATTTTATTACTCTATTAAACTCATAAGTTACAAGAAATGAAAAGTTTTGAAAGTTACAAAACTTGCCCTCAAGTTTTGGAACAAGTAAAGTTAAGTTAAAACTTTAAGTTCCAACCCCTAGAATTTTAAAAGTTAAAATTCAACCCTTATACTTATATTATGATAATTTAATAATTATATATATATATATATATATATATATATATATATATATATATATATATATATATATATATGTATAAGAATAAAGTCGTCTTACCGCTAGTACGCCTCATTCACGAAGCCGGTCTATAAGGTGGGTATAAGGTTGTTGCCTATAAAATGGTGACTTAATGGGTGAATATTCTCACCCACCGCTTGCTTGACTGGTGGAGGGTCGTTAGCCGAACGGGTAAGATAAGGACTTATAAATTCTCATTCAAAGTATGATGAATATAATAAAGTAACTAAATGTTTATTAAATTCCCAATCTTAGTTACTTTAGGAAAAATGTGAATAAGGTGCTAATCCATGAAATTACACTTTACACTTTGTCTAAGTCGTTGGTGGAGCGTGTGTGGTTAACCGGCACACTAACTTGGACTTAACAAGGTAGGTAAAGGGTGACTTAAGGTTTATTATAGTATCGGTGGAGCGTGTGTGGTTTACCGGCACATCGATTGAGTGATAAACTTTAAGGGTACCAAGTGATTTGCATGGTTACTTCACACCTCGTTTTGTGATCCTCGGCATCCCAGTCACAAAACCTGGAGGGCACTCCCGAGATTGAAACATGCCTTTGAAAAGTTCATTGGATCTTAAAGAATCTAGGAATTTCTAAAACCAATAAAAACTAAATATCTAATATTTCGGTTTTCGTGGTGGAAATTGGTGAATCGTCATTCACCTACCTTTCAAATATGGTATAGCTTAGATTACGGCATACCTCTTCTAAGTTATATTATATTGTGATTGGATCCTAGCCTTAATATTACATTTGGGTGTTTTATTAAGGACTCTCTTAAATCTAAACTAAACTTGTTCTTCTCTTTCAGATGTCTTCAAATAATGCTTCTGGCTCGAATCCTAATGGCTCCTTTACTCTTATGAGTTTGTGTGGGAAAGTCACCTTTGATGGATCCAACTTCAATAAATGGATCAGAAACATCAGGATGATTACCCGCTACGAGGACAAAGAATATGTCCTTGACAAGGAGCTTAAGGAAATTGACGAGTCCACTGCAACTCCCCAGGAGATCGCTGACTTTCATACTCATGAAAGAGATGCAACCAAGGTGGCTTGCATCATGTTGGCCACCATGACAGCTGAACTCCAAAAGTCTTATGAAGATTTCTACCCTTATGAAATGCACCAAGATTTGATGGAAAGATACCATCAAAGTGCACGACAAGAGAGGTACGAAGTCATCTGCTCCATGATAACAACCATGATGAAGGACGGAGAGTCCGTCACGAGCCACATGCAGAAAATGCAAAGGTATGTGGATCGTTTGCTGAAGCTTAATGTGAACTTCCCTGAGGAGCTTGCAATAGATATCATTTTGCACTCCTTACCATCGTGTTATGATCAATTCCGCATGACATATCACATGAACAAGGAAGAGGTCACCCTCAGCAAACTTCAGGGACTTCTCAAGACCGCAAAAACAGGTCTTAAGGGGAAGTCAGTTGCTATCACTCCTACTCCAGACTCAACTCCGGTCTTGGCAACCGGGCAAAGTCGAGGGAGGAAGAGAAAGAGATCTTCAAAGGGTACCAAGGCTCGGACCCTTGATGGCTCTTCTTCAAGTGGAACCAAGAAAGGTTTCATTACTCCTTCTTCTGACCCAAAAGAGGCTGAATGCTTCTATTGCCATGAAAAAGCTCATTGGAAGCGGAACTGCCCAAAGTACCAGCAAGATGTGAAGGATGGGAAAGTCAAACCCAACCATGCAGGTATTTACACTATCATTTCTAATAACTCACCCCATTCCAAATCTTGGGTCCTTGATACCGGTTGCGGTATTCATATTTGTTGTGACTTGCAGGGAGTAGGAAGAAGTGAGAATGTGGAGCAAGGAAGAATAAACTTAATCATGGGGAATAGGAAAGTTACACCTGTCACCAAGATTGGAGTTTGTACTTTATCGCTAAGTAGTGGGTTAAGTTTAGATTTGAATAAATGTTGTTATTCACCAGAAATGGCAAGAAATATTATTTCCTTTCATGCATTGTAGAAACAAGGTTTCACCTTTTCGTTTGATAATGAAGTTGGTTCGATTAATGCTTTCTTTAATAATGTACTTTATTTTAAAGCATTACCTTGTGATGGTGTGTATGAAGCTGTATCTATTGTAGATAACTCAGGAAATAATGTTTTGTGTATTGATTCTACTAATAATAATAACTTGGATAAAGCATCATTATGGCATTGTCGTCTTGGACATATAAGAAAGAAACGCATAGGCCAACTCCAAAAAGATGGAGTCTTGGAGTCGTTTGACCTAAAGTCAAATGATAGTTGCGAATCATGCTTACTTGGAAAAATGACAAACTCACCCTTCACAGGCTCGTGTGAAAGGGGTGAAGGTTTGTTGGACCTTATACACACGGATGTGTGTGGACCATTCAAACATGCCACAAGAGATGCTAATCGTTATTATTTGACTTTTACTGATGATTACAGTAGATATGGATATGTCTACTTAATCAAGCATAAGTCAGAGACTTTCGAGAAGTTTAAGGAATTTAAACAGGAAGTCGAGAATCAATTGGGCAAGAACATTAAGATGCTTCGATCCGATCGAGGTGGTGAGTATCTTAGTTCAGAGTTCCTCGACTATCTAAAGGAATGTGGGATTGTCTCACAATTGACACCTCCCAGGACACCGCAGTTGAATGGTGTGGCTGAGAGGCGTAATCGAACCTTGTTGGACATGGTTCGTTCCATGATGAGTCGAGCTTCGCTACCAATCTCATTCTGGGGGTATGCCTTAGAGACTGCCGCCCATATCCTTAATCTAGTCCCTACAAAGAAAGTTGCCAAAACTCCACACGAGATGTGGACTGGTAAAGTACCTAAACTAGACCACATCAAGATTTGGGGATGCGAGGCTTTCGTGAGACGCGAGACTCATGATAAGCTCGAACCCCGAAGCGAGAGGTGTATTTTCATCGGCTACCCACAGCAATCCTTTGGTTACCTCTTCTACAGACCTAGTGACAATGTGGTCTTTGTAGCAAGAAGAGGAGTCTTTCGAGAAAGAGAGTTTATAAGCCAAGGAGACAGTGGGAGGCAAATTGATCTTGAAGAAATTCAAGAGTCAAGTGGTGAAGGAACTTCAAACTCTAGCCCTCAACTTGAGGAGGAAACTCCTGTTGAGCCAATTGACGAATCTGTACCTCTGAGGCGTTCCACAAGAGTTAGGAGTGCACCTGAGCATTACTATGGATTCCATATTACTGCAGAAGGTGAGACACTTATTAGTGATGAGACACTAGTATGTCAAGATGACCCTAACAGCTACGAGGAAGCCATGGCAGGCCCCGAGTCTGCTAAATGGAAAGAGGCTATGGATATCGAGATACAATCCATGTATGACAATCAAGTTTGGAACTTGGTTGAGAATGTACCAGGTCGAAAGACTGTAGGGTGCAAATGGGTTTTCAAGAAGAAGACCAACATGGATGGTAAAGTACACACTTATAAGGCTAGACTGGTTGCAAAGGGCTTCTCTCAAATTCCTGGAGTGGATTATGATGAGACCTTTTCTCCGGTAGCCATGATTAAGTCTATTCGGGTTCTGTTAGCCATAGCTGCATTTCATGACTATGAAATTTGGCAAATGGATGTCAAAACCGCTTTCCTTAATGGGAAGTTGGCTGAAGATGTTTACATGAGTCAGCCAGAGGGTTTTGTCAGCAACGAGTACCCTAATAGAGTGTGTAAGCTTGAGAAATCCATTTATGGATTAAAGCAAGCACCTCGCAGATGGAATCTTTGCTTTGATGAAAAGGTCAAGAAATTTGGCTTTTCTAGGAGTGAAGATGAATCTTGTATATATGTCAAGGCTAGTGGGAGTATAGTTAGCTTTTTGGTATTGTATGTGGATGACATAGTACTCATAGGAAACGACATTCCAACCCTGCAGGAAGTAAAGTCCTGGCTTGGAAAGTGTTTCGCTATGAAGGACCTTGGTGAAGCTGCCTATATTTTGGGGATAAGGATCTTGAGAGATCGGAGTAAAAGACTAATTGGACTTAGTCAAAGTACCTACTTGGAGAAGGTTCTGAAGAGATTCAGAATGCAAGACTCCAAGAAAGGAGAGTTGCCCATCCAGAGTAGTGCCAAGTTGAGTAAGACACAAAGCCCTAGCACTGAGGCTGAGATAGCAGAAATGAGTCGAGTACCTTATGCTTCGGTTGTAGGTTCGATCATGTATGCTATGACGTGTACTCGACCTGATGTAGCCTTTGCCTTGAGCATGGTTAGCAGGTTTCAAGGGAACCCTGGCAAGGCACACTGGACTGCGGTAAAGAATATTCTCAAGTACCTACGAAGGACTAAGGACTGGGTCCTTACCCTCGGTGGGAGTGATGACTTGAGAGTTGTAGGGTATAGTGATGCTAGCTTCCAGACTGATAGGGATAACTTTCGCTCTCAGTCGGGCTGGGTCTTTACCCTAAATGGAGGAGCAATTTCTTGGAAGAGTTCCAAGCAAGAGACAGTGGCAGATTCTACTTGTGAATCAGAGTATATTGCAGCTAGCGAAGCGGCAAAGGAGACTTTATGGCTGAGGAACTTCATTGGAGACCTTGGAGTTGTACCAGCTATTAAAGAGCCAATGGAAATTTTCTGTGATAGTGAAAGTGCTGTTGCCTTAGCCAAGGAACCAAGGGATCATGGGAGATCCAGACACATCGACAGAAAATACCATTTCATCAGACATCGGATCGAAGAAGGACTCTTCGTGGCAAAGAGGGTATCATCAGATGAGAATCCGGCAGATCCCCTCACGAAGGGACTGACTCGGATAAAGCATCTCCAGCATGCTCGGAGCATAGGGCTGAAGGATGATATTAGATTTAGTAGTTAGATAATCTCGAAATTTGTAAAGTGTAATTGACATTTGATGATGGATAAAAGTGTTTTATTTATGAGTAAAGTGTTGCTATCTCTTTTGTTGATCGTTTACTATATTTCTTTTGCATGTTTTGACTTCCAGAATAATTTTGTTTGGTATAACATATTATTCAAACCTCCACAGTCGGTCATATGTCGGAAGTAGGTATGATTCAAGACTGTCATGTTTGGTTGTAGAGGTCTGGGACAAGGCTACAACAATCATGAGTGCTCATAAGTTCTGAGCATTGGACTCAACCCACGCTCACTGGAAGCACTTCATGGAATTCTATCTCGAGTGATCGTGAGACGGTAATATCATATAAGTCTTTAAACCTAGAGATATGATTTGTTACTTACAAGTTGGTTATGCATTGATTGTACGAAAAACGTATTGGTAACTCGATGTTATAAAATCGCGCTCTTATGTGTAATTCAATGAATAGTAGAACAAACATATGAGTCGAAGTTTATCTGTTCCTTCTTGGATTAGAAGTTGATATCTGGGCCCCTCGATGATTTTGTTTTGACCTATGTACCGGGCCTGGTCAGAACTAAATTGATGTGTTCAATGAAGTTCTTTGTCAAACAAATCGGAAATCGGGAAACAAATGTTGGACAATAAGTAAGACATTGTTCCATGTATTTGTCCGACTGATATCTAGAACAGAGGATTATATGATCACTTATCTTAAATGGCGTACCATCATCTTCTCAGTTTCGAGAAACCTTGAAAAGAGCTATGATTGCCGATCGGTTCCTGAAGTCATACTTGCAGTAATAGTTATTAGACTTATCCAAGTGGGAGACTGTTGGATAAGGTGTCTAAGTCCATAACTATTTCTGGTATGTACTTGACCCGACCCGGCATGGTCCATTTGGGTTGCATGGCACCATGCAATTGGATAGACTAAATGAGAGAAATAACACTTGGAGATTATTAATATATTATAAGTTCTAATATATTAATAATATTATTTGATTAGTTTGATCAAGAATTAATTTAGAATTAATTAAGTGATCAAAAGATAACTAATTAAATATATGGGTTGATTATGTAAATCATCCATATCTTGTATAGTGGGCTAAAAGGCTCCATGGACTATCAAGTTGGGTTCCACCCATAGGATGCTCCATGGGAGTTACAAACCCATGGGTCATGGAAATGAAGAGTCATGACACATTAGGGTTTAACCCTAGATGTGTCAACACTATATAAGTAACATGTTCTCCACCCAAAATCGGCTACACTAAGAAACAAGAGGGCTTGGCCGATTTTTAGAAGTGTGTGTTCTCTCATAAGTTCTTCCAAGAGCATTTGGTGTTGTGTGAAGCATTTGAGGCATCACACTTGGGGTGCTAGGCTCACAAGGTTTCAAGGAACACAAACAACAACAAGGTAAGTTATTCTATCTATACATTAAGTTAAAATTGTTCCCCATGTATGCTAGATAGGAATATAACCTTGGAATTCAACTTTGCATGACAAATTAGACAAACATAGATTCAAGGTTATTAGGGTTGCATGTACACTTAGGAAGTGTTAGAATGCTCAAAACCCATCAGGTTATTCACATGACCTTTATTAACTTCTAGTCTAAACTTCAAAACTATAAAAAACGGCAAGTTAGTTTCTATTATAACTTTCTAACCCTGGCTCAAAAGACAAAACAAGATTAAAGATAGGGGCTCAAGCGTCATTCAAGGTCAGCATACCTAGAAGTGTTTTTCCTTCTAGATGCTCCAAGCTGGCACCAACACCTATCCAGATGTGGCTCATCTTGTCATTCCCTGTCCACTAAGTTCCACTAGTTTCTTCATAATAGCCTAGGGCAAGAAAACTCATATGAGAAGGGAATAGTTCCAATAAGTTGACTCATTGACAGATTAATGTAATCTTTTATCATATGAAATTCTTTTTTTATTGAGTATATGAATCAAGAACAATACCCTGTAAAATATCAAGTGTTCTTAGATTGTTGTGATATCATCAGAAAAAGTCATGGGTTGTATGGATCCATTAAGATTGATACTGCTCAGGATTGTTGTGATATCATCAGAAAAAGTCATGGGTTGTTTCTCTTCTGTTGTTAACCCACAAGAGTTCTGGAAAAAGTTGGTCAGGCTAATAACATCCTGCAACATAATAAAATAGAACACTATGATAACTTGATAAGGACAAAGATGTCTGATATGTAATAAAGATACATGCATGAATCAACATGAAAAGCTACCTGATCACGAAAACCAGTGAACTTGTACTTCAAACCATCTTTGATTCTAACAACAAGCTGTTTAGTCCGTGGAACTTTCATCCATGTAAGACTAGAAATATCAGATTTATCAACTTCAACAGCCTTACCACCTCCTTGTTTCTTCCATAATATACCACCTGGATGAACTTTAAGTTGACCTGGATTCTGGATTGTTCAGAAAGCATGTTAGAAAGTTATATGGAGATGGAGTAAAGGAATGAGAAGATTAGATTGGAAAATAAATTAACAATTTCAATATGAATTGGTTATAAACATTTCAGTTTTCATAACATGGTATGTATCAATTTGCAAAGATTAGTTACAATCTGAACAACATTAAAAGATAGATGAGAGGAAAAAACATAAGAAGGCTTCAATTGAAAACTTATCTCCATCAAAGAATCTTTCTGCATCAAATTAAAAAGAAAAAAAAGATAGTTAAAAATCAAAACTGTCATATACCATGAGGAAGAAATTTGAAAGTAGTTAACAAAGAGGAACCTCATTTGCACCAGTTGTGTCATCCACATGGAATTCCAATATGACATCATTCTTTCCTTGTAGCTGTGTTTGGGAGACATCAGCTAAGGAGACTTCAAATGCTTGCTTTGAACCAACAAGAAAAGACAACATATTTCCTGAAAAGTTTCAGAAAGGAAGATACTAGTATGAATAACATGTTAACTAGTTTCATTTACATCTCAATATTACTAAATGTGTGTTGCTCCACAATAAACTAATTTGGAGATTTTACAAAACAAGATAAGGATAAAGGTCTCAACCATTTAAATCAACTTCTCCCCAGTTTTTCCCACTAATAGAAAGTTGTTTCTCTTCTGTTGTTAACCCACAGGAGTTCTGGATAAAGTTGGTCAGGCTAATAACATCCTGTAATATAATAAAATAGAACACTATGATAAGGAAAAAGATGTTTGATATGTAATAAAGATACATGCATGAATCACCATGAAAAGCTACATGATCACGAAAACCAATGAACTTGTACTTCAAACCATCTTTGATTCTAACAGCAAGCTGATTAGTCCATGGAACTTTCATCCATGTAAGACCAGAAATATCAGATTTATCAACTTCATCAGCCATAGGGTTCTCTTAAACATCCTCCCCTGTTGTGTTCAACATCCTACCCAATAAAAGTGAATCCAACTTCTGTAGAGTTCTTCCAAGCCATATCTGTAATGTACGTTTGTGATGACTGTATCAGCATAGATGATGTACACGTATATGTCCAGCTGGCAAAGTAATATAGGATAATGTTGAATGTATATGAAGGGTATCTTAGTAATCTTACCTCCACACCACGACTCATATCTTGTATAGCTGATAACACTGATAAGCTATCCAGAAGTTGGAGGTACTCAGACAAGACCTGGAATGTCTGTACATAAAAAGATTGTATATTTATTATTTACAATGTTATGATAAAAAGAAATTCTAATATATATATATATATATATATATATATATATATATATATATATATATATATATATATATAAGGGGAGCTGATAATTCCACATCTTTCTATACATCCATGGATTTTTAAAGTAAATTGACAGTTATGCCCTTCATCATCTATCTTTAGAATGCAATTAATTTATTCAAAGGATGCATACGCTTCATTTTTGATAAACCATTACACCAAATGAACTCATTCCTCATCTCACAGTGCTAGAGATCCCCTTGAACCACAATCTCCAACATAATCCTATCACCTGTGACCATCATTTTCACTTAAATATGCTCTTTTCCTAATGCATTTCTAGTATTAGGCTATACCATTCCAATTCCCCATTTTAGATGGTTTGTACAAAAAAGGAAGATAACTATTTAGGTGGAAGAGTGAGAGACGGAGAAGGCCATATAAATGAGAGGCGAAATAGTCAATATGGTTTAAAATCCGTGGATTAAAAAAAAGAGTCGTGGCAATATCACCTCACATATAAAAGATGTTGTAAACTGAAAGAAAAATGGAAGTGAATCTAAAAAGCAGCAGGCATCAGTCTCTTCAACAAAACTCGTCTCTGTTGAAAATAAATAAATGAGCGCATTACCAAATAATCCTTCGATTGACTCCAATTTGGAGTCAAATCGATGTCCATTCAGCTAGATAATACCAATTTCAATTTCAATTTCATGTACTCTATTGTTTACTGATCCAGATCCAGTTATGATGATGACATGTTAAAAGCCATGTCTCTAAGGGATTGAAGAAACGAGCATCATACCAAAATCTACAAACAAAACTAATAAAAGATAGAGATCGTAACACACCTCGAGAAGTGAACAATTGACCGTCTGATTGAATTCATCGAATCTTTCTTGTCGTTCTCAGATGAAGTGTATTAGGTCAAAATCTTGAATTCCAATCGTCGCCATAGTCTTTGGCATTGGGCGGTGAATCGCCATAGGATAGCCATGTCAGGATTTGGGTTGATGGGTCGTTGGACAAGAAGGTAATAGCCACGCTCTGCGTAGGGTCAAGGAGCAGAACGACGATAAGAGGGAGTACTGATGATATTTACCTACGTAGGGTTAAGGAGAAGAACGACGAGAATAAATGGCATGTATGATGATACAATGAACACAGAGACCACGATGGAGGCGTAAGAGCCTAAGACGACGACGGTGAGCAGAGCGATGCGATAGAGGTGGGTTCGTGATAGAGAAAAGAAATAAGGATTCAGAATAACATACGACTATGGAAGGAAGGATGTGAAAGCATAAAAGGCATGACTTAGGGTTCTGGTGGGTTTGCTAAAATTTAAGGGCCGGATTGAGTGAATTAAAGTGAAGTTTGGATTCAGATTTTAAGGTTCAATGGTGGTGGAGGTGGCGGTGGCGATTAGGGTTTATAGAGAGCAGGAAGGAGTGAATGAAGGGTTATATTGATGAGAGAGGGTAGAAGCGGGATTCTTCAAAATTTTAGAATTTCACGATTTCGTTTTCCCCCTTTAAAAACGCGCGTTTAAGCAAAAATATAAAGCGACATTTGAAGAGGTCACACGTTTAAGATAAGCGCCCTCCGTGTTTGTATTTTTTTTCTTTTCTAACACTTATTTCAGGGCACGCAAAAATGCGTGTCGACTATCCTTAAAATTTTTGAAGAGATGATACTTTTTTAATGTCACTCTCTAATGCGTAACATAAATCAAAGAGCGTCGTGTTTTGCGCGTCGTAAAAGGCTGTTTTTCTAGTAGTGGGGTTTAGGTTTATGTTTAGGGTTTAAGGTTTAGGGTTTAGGGTTTAGGTTTATGGTTTAGGGTTTAGGGTTTAGAGTTTAGATATAGGGTTTAGGGTTTAGCTTTAGTGTAAAGGGTTTAAATTTGGGGTTTAGGTTTGGGTTTAGGGTTTACTAATGTTCACTTGGATGAAGTAATAAACGATAATTGAGGAAACAAAAAGGAGATGATAAAACGATAACGAAAGAAAGAAATGTTATGGAGAATGATATATTACCAAGTGAAACCAAACCGGATATATTTAGCATGTTAAAACGACATATTTTAGAGGTTTACTACCTAAGCTTAAGTGGGGTTGTAATGTATATTCCCTATCCCCATATATATATATATATATATATATATATATATATATATATATATATATATATATATATATATATAGGAGTGTTCAATTGAGAACATTTCTTATTGCAACAACATTTGAGAATAAATTTGGACCATATAATTTTTTTAATTAAAATTATCAAACGATGTTCACATAAATGAAAAAAAGTTAAAAACAATCAAAAAAACTCTTTAACAAACACCACCCCCCATCATTACCATCCACCACCCATCACTACCTCCAACAACCCAGTAACCACCAACCACCACCATCCACGCACCACTACCAACCACCCATCACCACAACCTACAACCCACTACCACCACCCACAACCTACCACCACCACTCGCCACCACCCATCACCAACCAACACCACCACCACCCACCCATCAACATCACCACCCACCATCACCACCACCACTAACCAACACCATCCCTACCACTCATCCACCCACCCATCACCACCACCTGCCTCTACCATCCCTGTTGGATTAATGGCTAAGTCTATAACTATAACTGGTAAGACTTGACCCGACCCGACATGGTCCATTTGGGTTGCATGGCATCATGCACTTGGATAGACTATAATGAGAGAAATAAGACACTTATGGTTATTAATATATTATAAGTTCTGGTATATTAATTATAGGAATAATAAGATTATTTAATTAGTATTGATCAAGAATTAATCTAGGATTAATTAAGTGATCAAAAGAAGACTAATGAAATATATGGGTTGACTGTGCAAATCATCCATACTTATATAGTGGGCTAATGCTCCATGGATTATCTAGTTGGGCCAAAACCCATATGATGCTCCATGGATGCTCCATGGTGTATTTGAACCCATGGATCCAAGGAAATGGAAAGTCATGACAATTAAGGTTTACCCTAATTGTATAACTATATAAGCATCTTATTCTTGATCAAAATCGGCCACTAGATAGAGTAAGAAAGGGCTAGCCGATTTTCATGAAGTGTAGAATTCTCTCAAGTTATTCCAAGTGTATGTGGTGTTGTGTGAACCATTTGAGGTGTCACACTTAGGGCACTAGGCACTCATAATACCTTGGATGTTCATATTTGCATGTATAATAGAGAAAACATAGATCCAAGGTATTTAGGGTTGCATGTACACTTAGGAGTGTTAGAATGCTCATAACCCAACAGTGGTATCAGAGCCTAGGCTTGTTTTCTTGTTATACTTGCAAATGGAGCTGAAAAATCGAGTTTTGATGTTGTCTGCCCAGCAGACTCGCCGAGTCCATGAAGGGACTCGACGAGTCCAAGGCAAAAATCATCCAACTCGCTGAGTTGGTTAGTGCACTCGACGAGTTGGACCCCAGACAGCATAAATTCGACTTTTTTGGCTGGAATTGGACTAGGAACATTACCCTAAGATGTTTTTGAACTTATAAACATGTTTTTGATGTGGTAATGTTCATGCTAATCCAATTTCCAAGATAATTGTCAATAGATTCATGTTTTGTATTAGTTTAAAGATTAGACTAATTACATGAAAAAGTTTGATTTGAATTATCTTGTTCTTATGAGTTTCTTAGATTAATAGAAAAGTTGAGTGAAATAGTTGTTTTCAATCCAAATTAATCTAAGAGTTGATTCTAAAATGTGTTTTTGTAACTTGTCCTCAAGTTATATGAAAAGTCACATTTAAGTTTCATAAAACTCATAAAAGTTGGCAAAGGTTACAAAATGAAGAGTCTAGTTCTAATTTATTGGAGTTATGACTCCATAATTTGTCCTCAAGTTATGGAGGACCAAGAGTCTCTTCTTTAAATAAAAAAAAAGTGTAACCTTAATTAATTCCATAAGTTATAAAATAATGAAAAGTTAATTCTTTTATTAGTTTAAAGTCTTCCATAACTTGTCCTCAAGTTATGGAACTTGAAGAGTTTTTGGATTAAAACTACTTTAAACACATAAGTTATGGAATTAATTAGTTTTAAATAGTTTCAAAACTTGCCCTCAAGTTTTGGAATTTGTAATGTTTTCTCTTATGAATACTTTTATTCCAAGTTAGCCCTTAGAATTTTAAAAGTTAAAATTCAACCCTTACACTTTATAATATCATAAGTTTTATATATATATATATATATATATATATATATATATATATATGTATGTATGTATGTATAAGAGTAAAGTCAGTCTTACCACTAGTACGTCTCATTCACGAATCCGGTCTATAAGGTGGGTATAAGGTTGTTGCCTATAAAATGGCAACTTAATGGGTATCCACTCTCACCCACCGCTTGCTTGACTGGTGGAGGGTCGTTATCCAAACGGGTTTGACAGGACTAGAATTCTCCCTTCATTGAAAGTATTAATGATAAATACTAAGTAACTAAACTCTTATAAATACCCAATCTTAGTTACTTAGGAAAATGTGAATAAGGTGCGAATCCATGAAATTACATTTTGCACTTTGTTTAAGTCGGTTAGTGGAGCGTGTGTGGTTAACCGGCACACTAACTCGTATTTAACAAGGTAGGCAAAGGGTAACTTAATGTTTATCATAGTATTGATGGAGCGTGTGTGGTTAACCGACACATCGATTGAGGGGTAAACACTTAAGGGTACCAAGTAATTTGCATGGTTACTTCACACCTTGTTTTGTAGTCCTTGGCATCCCAGTCACAAAACCTGAAGGGCACAATCGAGATTGAAACATGCCATTGAACAGTTCAATGAATCTCAAAAGATCTAGGAGTTTCAAAATCAATTAAAACCTAATAATACATTTCATTTATCTTGGTGGAAATTGGTGAATCGTCATTCACCTACCTTCAAATTGTTTTATAGCTTGGATTACGGCATACCTCTTCTAAGTTATAAAATAGTTTGTTGGCTCCTAGCCTTAATATTTCATATTGGGTGTCATATTAAGGACTTTAAGATCAACTATCTTGAATATCTCCCAAAACATGTCTGGTTTAGACATTTATGATCTTCCCAAATCTCTTGAAACAAGCTTTCCTAAATGAAGATGATGTTCCATGGAAATGATACTTCATTCACCTCATCCAATTATTCTCCCTACCCCACAAGTTCTTCAAAAGTTGAAGGTCACTCAAGCCCTATTGGCAAGTAAAGGTCTAGGTGTGGTCACATCTTGGAGATGTACTCACATATTGACAAGCCGAGAGAGTTGGGTGTCAAAGTCTTAAGAAAGTTGGTGGTTCAATCACTTTCTAAGTCAGATAGTGAGTTCTTTTGGAACACCTATGACACAGACTATGACAAGACCCTTAATGATCTTATCTATTTGTTAAGATCAACTTCCTCAAAACTTGATGGACATTGACAATAGTGACACAGGAAATCCAGAAAAGCATTCTCTTCCCAATGGAAAGGGATCGGCCACAATCAACTCGGTTGAACAAATGGTAAAGAGAAAAGCTAAGTCTGTGATAGTCCTGTGTACCATTATCAAAGGGTCCATATGTTTATATTGCCAAAGAAAGGGTCATTAGTTGCGAAGCTGCCAGATTTACCTAAGGATGTTAAAGTCAATAAGTTTGAATCTACTTCAGGTAAAGTCTACTATCTAACTATGCTAAGTTTCTATTCTGAGATTCTTATTACATGATGTGACTGGGTCACATGTTGATGTTTTAAGAATCAAAGAAAAGTGAAGGAACTTAAAGAAAGCATATGCTGAATCTGATCGCACAGATGGATTTCTATCGCGTAGTTTGAAGATCAGATTCTTGAGCTACTTCTTAGGAGTTATGAGGTATTGCTTAGGAATAGATAACAACAAGTTTTCATATGGATGGTAAGGATAAGTTTTTCCGCATAGTTTTAAAATAAAAGAAAATTTTTGATTTTATTTATTTTAAAATATCCTTACAATGACATTTGGGGTAAAATTGTTGCTTATATGATTCCATTAATAGCAAGAGTGGAAATATGAAAATGATTCCTTTATTTGTGGTAATGTCTAAATTTACCAAATAAGGAAAGATTTTCATCATCCAAAGTCTCAATTGGACCGGGACATGGAATCATGCAAGTTGTATAGCATGATGAATGAGAACTTTCAAGTATTGGAAAAATTAAGACTAATTACTTGTTTACATGGATGTGTGAGTCAAGTAATGGACTAAGGGATCGAGTACATAGTCATGTGCACTGATTAAGTCCACCACAAAAGTTTGATGAGGCTATTCGTCATAGTTTACTAAAGCTCAGTAAATATGATTATACTTACAAGCTTAAGTGTAACTCTGAGACATTGGAAAAGGTTCCAATGCATGGCAGAGCGAATAAGAAGAGTCAAATTAGGCAGAAGGATAGTAGTTCCTCAAATCTGAAAAGATGGGAGAGTACTTTAGTATCTGTTTTGTGATCATCTTAATGATTAAGAAACCATATAAAAATTAGTTCTCTAAGGAAGTCTTAGTGCATTCTAATGACTAAGAAGAAGGGATCTTGAATTGTTGAAATGGTTAAATCAAGAAGATGAGTCATACTTCGTTCCAATACAAGTCTTAGAGTCATACTCCAAGATTGTAATTTGAGTGAGATGTCTTTAAGAAGGTTTAAAACACATGTCAAATGTAAGAGTAAAAGCGTCCTACTCTTGTTCATTTGAAGTTGGTAAGTTGCGATGTTTTGGATAAAAAGACCAACTTAGGCCAACTATGTGAAGCGTTAGTCATGATAAAGAATCCGAACTATCCCTTGAATATTTGACAAGAGAGTCTTATATGTCAAGAGGACAGTGGGAGTCTTAAAGGTCTTGAAAGTCTCAAGAACTAATCAAGAATAAAACCTGAAGTTCTTCACTAGCACACGACTTAAAGTTTATAGCCTATTGTGTTGACATATTCTGTTCCCATTCCAATCAAATTTGGGTTTGCATATGAGTTCTTAGAGTTCTAAATTGGTTGCACAACAACTTGGAAGCAATGGTAGGCCCTTGAGCTGCGAGGTGGCAAGAAATTAAGATTGAGTTCAGTCCATATGAGCTTGGATTTGTCATTATCCTTGTCTTGTGACTATGGTTTTGACAATTCACATGGATAAGAACACATACACCAATAAATCTAAGTGTCATAACGTTTCTCTCTGATTCATGAAAATGATGTTGAGGAAGCACTTTCACTAAGTAGATTTTAGCTAGATAGCAATTGTGATATTTGAATTCTCAAAGTCGTTAGTGGAGCATGTGTGGTTTACCGACACACTAACCTGGACTTGTGAGAAGTGGCAAAAAGGTTTAACCATTATGATTACGACATCCCTCTTCATAATTGTTTAGACATACAAGTGTGCTATCTAAGGGAAGGTGTATGTTTTTGATAAAGTTTTATCAAAACAATCTAGTATTAGACATCTGAAATTTGGTAAGAAAGTCATCTGATTTCTGAGTACATGTCAAAGCTAGTGGGAGCAATCCATGACAGTCTTGATTCATGAATGTTGCAGCAACGATTGCTATGTCTAAACATATTTAGCCATCTACAATCGCAATCCATGACAGTCTTGATTCATACCTACTTCCGACGTATGACCGACTGTGGAGAGTTTGAATAAAGTAATTATTTTGGAAGTCAAAACAGGCAAAGCTGAAACAATAGTAAATACTTGACAAAGATAGCAACACCTTACTCATAAATAAACAACAAATTTTATTCATCATCAAATGTCAATTACATTTTACAAATTTCATCAATAACTATCTAATCTGTAAAACTAATATCGTCCCTCAGCCTGATACGCCCCACATGCTGCAAGTGCTTAACCCCCGTCAGTCCCTTCGTAAGGGGATCCACACGATTATCTTCTAACGATACCCTCTTTTCCATGAGGAGTCCTTTTTCTATCTTGTGTCTTCTGAAGTGATATTTTCTGTCAATGTATCAGGATCTGACATAATCTCTTGGTTCCTTGGCTAAGGCAACCGCACTATTGCTGTCACAGAAAATATCCATAGGCTACTTAATAGTTGATACAACTCCAAGGTCTCCAATGAAGTTCTTCATCCATATCTCCTCCTTCACCGCTTCACTCGCCGCTATGTACTGTAATTCACAGGTCGTATCAGCTACCGTCTCCAGCTTGGAACTCTTCCAAGTGATTTCCCCTCCATTTAGGGTAAAGACCCATCCCGACTGCAAGCAGAAGTTGTCCCTATCAGTCTGAAAGCTTGCATCACTATAACCGACTACTCTCAAGTCATCACTCCCACCAAGAGTTAGAATCCAATCCTTAGTCCTCCGTAGGTACTTGAGAAAATTCTTTACCGCAATCCAGTGAGCCTTGCCAGGGTTCCCCTGATATTTGTTGACCATGCTCAAAGCAAAGGCCACATCAGGACGAGTACAAGTCATAGAATACATGATCGAGCCAACAACGGAAGCATATTGTAGTCGACTCATCTCAGCTATCTCATCCTCTGTACTCGGACTCTGAGTCTTACTCAGTTTGGCATTGCTTTAGATGGGTAACTCTCCTTTCTTGGAATTCTGCATGTTGAACCTTTTCAACACCTTATCCAAGTAAATACTTTGACTAAGTCCAATTAGTAAGGATTTGGGAGTGTGAAAAGAGAATCATTGAAGTTATGTTCAATTGATCTTGTTCACAATGTAAAGATCATAGACAAACATAGTATGCATACTTGGTGTATGGCATGACTAGTGTTTAGAAAACATAGTGTACATGCTTGGAGCATGGGACAACTATTGTTTTAAATTCAAGAATAAAGTAGATAGCTGAAACAATATACAATGAATAATGTGTAATCATATGGTGATAAATAAAAGGTGTTTTATTTATGTTCATAGGTTTTGATACCATATTGGATTCAATTATTATTGTGTTTCACTTTGCATGTTTGACTTGCCGAATAAACTAGGTTATTCTTACGGAATGACTAAGTTATTCAAACCATCCACAGTTGGTCATATGTTGGAAGTAGATATGAATTAAGACTGTCATGGGTTGGCTTATAGAGGTCTAAGCTGTTGGACAAAGGGCTACAACACTCATGAGTGCTCATAAGTTATGAGTATTGGATTCAACCTGCGCACATTGGAATCACTTCATGGATTTTATCACGAGTGATCATGAGACGATAATATCTTATATTCTTCAAACCTAGAGATATGAGTTGTTACTATGAGTTGGTTGTACGTTGATTGCACGAAACCGCATTTGGTAACTCGGTGCTATAAAACGTGCCGTTGTGTATGATTCAACAAGTAGTAGAACAAGCCATATGAGTCGAAGTTTATCCATTCCTTTTACCTTCGGGATAAAAGCGATATATGTGGGCCCCTCGATGATTTGATGATGACAAATGGAAGTGCTCAGCCGGGCCAGGACTGATTTGATTTGTTCAATTAGTCAGTCTTCATAAATCGGAAATCGGGAAACAAAAAATGGACAGAGAGAATGATTATAATCCATGTCTCAGTCCATATGATATCTAGAATGGAGGAATATATGATCCCTTATCTAATGGACAAGTCATTGACAAAGGTCAGATTTCATCTACATGGTCAAAGTTCGACATAAGCTTTTGAGAGTTACGATTGCCAGTTGGTTCTTGAAGTCATACACAATAATATTTTTAGACTTATCCAAGTGGGGGACTGTTGGATTAATGTCTAAGTCGATAACTATAATTGGTAAGACTTGACCCGACCCGGCATGGTCCATTTGGGTTGCATGGCATCATGCACTTGGATAGACTATAATGAGAGAAATAAGACACTTATGGTTATTAATATATTATAAGTTCTAGTATATTAATAATAAGAATAATAAGATTATTTAATTAGTATTGATCAAGAATTAATCTAGGATTAATTAAGTGATCAAAAGAAGACTAATTAAATATGTGGGTCGATTGTGCAAATCATCCATACTTATATAGTGGGCTAATGCTCCATGGATTATCTAGTTGGGCCAAAACCCATATGATGCTCCATGGATGCTCCATGGTGTATTTGAACCCATGGATCCAAGGAAATGGAAAGTCATGGCAATTAGGGTTTACCCTAATTATATAACTATATAAGCATCTTATTCTTGATCAAAATCGGCCACTAGAGAGAGTAAGAAAGGGCTAGCCGATTTTCATGAAGTGTAGAATTCTCTCAAGTTATTCCAAGTGTATGTGGTGTTGTGTGAACCATTTGAGGTGTCACACTTGGGGCACTAGGCTCTCAACATTCATGAAGACATTGTACATCAAAGAGGTATGTATTCTATCTTGTTATATTGATAGTTTTGTATGCTAGATTAGGATAATACCTTGGATGTTCATATTTGTATGTATAATAGAGAAAACATAGATTCAAGGTATCTAGGGTTGCATGTACACTTAGGAGTGTTAGAATGCTCATAACCCAACAATCCCCACCGCCACTCACCACCATCATGACCACCCACCAACACCACCAATTACCACCATCCATCACCACCACTAGCCACAACCACCTATCTCCACAACTGCCACTACCTATCATCACCACCACCACCTACCTACCACCACCCCCACCATTACCACCAACTTCCACCACCCACCATCATTACCACCGCCTTCCACTAACACCAACTAGCACCCGCCACTACCACCCCCACTACTACCTGTTGGGTTTTGAGCATTCTAACACTCGTATGGTGTACATGCAACCCTAAAAACCTTGGATCTATGTTTTACTAAAAATACATGCAAATTTCATTTTCCAAGCATCATAACCTATCTAGCATGGCATGGGGAACTTGAAACATAAAAGCTAGAAGAATTACATACCTTTTAGTAGCGAGTTGATTCCTTGGAGTTTGAGAGCCAAGCACCAATAATGTGGATGCCTCAAATGGAAGTTAGAAAACACCACAAACTTGAAAAACACTATGAGAGAGTATGTTTAGCTTGTAGAAATCAGCCACCTTTCTCACACACACACACACTTAGTGACATTTCAAGCACCATAAGCTTCTTTATATAGTGTATAGGATTAGGATTACATCCAGGTAAACCCTAATACCCATGTCTTTTACCTTCCAAGGATCCATGGGTTAAAAGCTCCATGGATCATCCAAGGAATCCCATGCAAACTAAGCCCATTCCTAAAGAGTGTTAGGCCACACTATATAAATACCATAGCCCATATTCAATTAGTCACCTTTTTATCACTAAATTAATTCTTAATTAATTTAAGATCAATACTAATTGAATAATATGATTTCATATTAATATATTATAACTTATAATATATTAATAAATCATAAACATATTATTCTCATAATATTATCCATATAATTAGTTCGGGTGAAGTGCAACCCAAAGGGACCATGCCGGGTCGGGTCAAGTATACACCAAATAAGTTATGGACTTAGACACCTTATCCAATAGTCTCCCACTTGGATAAGTCTAATAACTATAATTGTCTATATGACTTCAGGAACCAACCGGAAATTGTAGATCTTAAACTCTGATGAATTATGAAGTGCCATTTTAGATAAGTGATCATATAATCCTCTGTTCTTCAGATATCAGTCGGACAAATACATGGAACAACATCGTTCTTATTGTCTAGTAGTTTCTTTCCTGATTTTCGATTTGTTTGACGTAGAGCTAAATTGAACACATCAATTAGGTTCTGACCGGGCCCAATACATAGGTGAAAACAAAATCATCGAGGGGCCCAAATATCGCTTCTAATCCTCCAAGTACTACAAAGAACAGATAAACTTAGACTCATATGCTTGTTCTACTACTTGTTGCATTCTACACAAAGGCACGTTTTATAATATCAAGTTACTGATATGTTTTCGTGCAATCAATGCACAACCAACTTATAAGCAACAACTTATATACCTAGGTTTGAAGGCTTATATGATATTACCATCTCACGATCACTCGAGATAAATTCCATGAAGTCATACAAGTGAGCATAGGTTTATTCCAATACTCATAACTTATGAGTACTCATGAATGTTGCAGCAACGATTGCTATGTCTAAACATATTTAGCCATCTACAATCGCAATCCATAACAGTCTTGATTCATACCTACTTCCGACGTATGACCGACTGTGGAGAGTTTGAATAAAGTAATTATTTTGGAAGTCAAAACAGGCAAAGCTGAAACAATAGTAAATACTTGACAAAGATAGCAACACCTTACTCATAAATAAACAACAACTTTTATTCATCATCAAATGTCAATTACATTTTACAAATTTCATCAATAACTATCTAATCTGTAAAACTAATATCGTCCCTCAGCCTGATACGCCCCACATGCTGCAAGTGCTTAACCCCCGTCAGTCCCTTCGTAAGGGGATCCACACGATTATCTTCTAACGATACCCTCTTTGCCATGAGGAGTCCTTCTTCTATCGTGTGTCTTCTGAAGTGATATTTTCTATCAATGTATCAGTATCTGACATAATCTCTTGGTTCCTTGGCTAAGGCAACCGCACTATTGCTGTCACAGAAAATATCCATAGGCTCCTTAATAGTTGATACAACTCCAAGGTCTTCAATGAAGATCTTCAGCCATATATTCTTCTTCACCGCTTCACTCGCCGCTATGTACTGTAACTCACAGGTCGAATCAGCTAACGTCTCCAGCTTGGAACTCTTCCAAGTGATTTCCCCTCCATTTAGGGTAAAGACCCATCCCGATTGCAAGCAGAAGTTATCCCTATCAGTCTGAAAGCTTGCATCACTATAACCCACTACTCTCAAGTCATCACTCCCACCAAGAGTTAGAATCCAATCCTTAGTCCTCCGTAGGTACTTGAGAAAATTCTTTACCGCAATCCAGTGAGCCTTGCCAGGGTTCCCCTGATATTTGCTGACCATGCTCAAAGCAAAGGCCACATCAGGACGAGTACAAGTCATAGAAGACATGATCGAGCCAACAACGGAAGCATATTGTAGTCGACTCATCTCAGCTATCTCATCCTCTATACTCAGACTCTGAGTCTTACTCAGTTTGGCATTGCTTTAGATGGGTAACTCTCCTTTCTTGGAATTCTGCATGTTGACCCTTTTCAACACCTTATCCAAGTAAATACTTTGACTAAGTCCAATTAGTAAGGATTTGGGAGTGTGAAAAGAGAATCATTGAAGTTATGTTCAATTGATCTTGTTCACAATGTAAAGATCATAGACAAACATAATATGCATACATGGTGTATGGCATGACTAGTGTTTAGAAAACATAGTGTACATGCTTGGAGCATGGGACAACTATTGTTTTAAATTCAAGAATAAAGTAGATTGCTGAAACAGTATACAATGAATAATGTGTAATCATATGGTGATAAAGAAAAGGTGTTTTATTTATGTTCATAGGTTTTGATACCATATTGGATTCAATTATTATTGTGTTTCACTTTGCATGTTTTGACTTCCCGAATAAACTAGGTTATTCTTACGGAATGACTAAGTTATTCAAACCATCCACAGTTGGTCATATGTTGGAAGTAGATATGAATTAAGACTGTCATGGGTTGGCTTATAGTGGTCTAAGCTGTCGGACAAAGGGATACAACACTCATGAGTGCTCATAAGTTCTGAGTATTGGATTCAACCCGCGCTCATTGGAATCACTTCATGGATTTTATCACGAGTGATCATGAGACGATAATATCTTATATTCTTCAAACCTAGAGATATGAGTTGTTACTATGAGTTGGTTGTACCTTGATTGCACGAAACCACATTTGGTAACTCGGTGCTATAAAACGTGCCTTTGTGTATGATTCAACAAGTAGTAGAACAAGCCATATGAGTCGAATTTTGTCCATTCCTTTTACCTTCGGGATAAAAGCGATATCTATGGGCCCCTCGATGATTTGATGATGACAAATGGAAGTGATCGACCGGGCCAGGACTGATTTGATTTTTTCAATTAGTCAGTCTTCATAAATCGGAAATCGGCAAACAAAAAATGGACAGAGAGAATGATTATAATCCATGTCTCAGTCCATATGATATCTAGAATGGAGGAATATATGATCCCTTATCTAATGGACAAGTCATTGACAAAGGTCAGATTTCATCTACAAGGTAAAAGTTCGACATAAGCTTTTGAGAGCTACGAATGCCAGTTGGTTCCTGAAGTCATACACAATAATAGTTTTAGACTTATCCAAGTGGGAGACTGTTGGATTAATGTCTAAGTCCATAACTATAATTGGTAAGACTTGACCCAACCCGACATGGTCCATTTGGGTTGCATGGCATCATGCACTTGGATAGACTATAATGAGAGAAATAAGACACTTATAGTTATTAATATATTATAAGTTCTAGTATATTAATAATAAGAATAATAAGATTATTTAATTAGTATTGATCAACAATTAATCTAGGATTAATTAAGTGATCAAAAGAAGTCTAATTAAATATATGGGTTGATTGTGCAAATCATCCATACTTATATAGTGGGCTAATGCTCCATGGATTATCTAGTTGGGCCAAAACCCATATGATGCTCCATGGATGCTCCATAGTGTATTTGAACCCATGGATCCAAGGAAATGGAAAGCCATGACAATTAGGGTTTACCCTAATTGTATAACTATATAAGCATCTTATTCTTGATCAAAATCGGCCACTAGAGAGAGTAAGAAAGGGCTAGCCGATTTTCATGAAGTGTAGAATTCTCTCAAGTTATTCCAAGTGTATGTGGTGTTGTGTGAACCATTTGAGGTGTCACACTTGGAGCACTAGGCACTCAACATTCATGAAGACATTGTACATCAAAGAGGTATGTATTCTATCTTGTTAGATTGATAGTTTTGTATGCTAGATTAGGATAATACCTTGGATGTTCATATTTGTATGTATAATAGAGAAAACATAGATTCAAGGTATCTAGGGTTGCATGTACACTTAGGAGTGTTAGAATGCTCATAACCCAACAATCCCCACCGCCACTCACCACCATCATGACCACCCACCAACACCACCAATTACCACCATCCATCACCACCACTAGCCACAACCACCTATCTCCACAACTGCCACTACCTATCATCACCACCACCACCTACCTACCACCACCCCCACCATAACCACCAACTTCCACCACCCACCATCATTACCACCGCCTTCCACTAACACCAACTAGCACCCGCCACTACCACCCCCACTAATACCTGTTGGGTTTTGAGCATTCTAACACTCGTATGGTGTACATGCAACCCTAAAAACCTTGGATCTATGTTTTACTAAAAATACATGCAAATTTCATTTTCCAAGCATCATAACCTATCTAGCATGGCATGGGGAACTTGAAACATAAAAGCTAGAAGAATTACATACCTTTTAGTAGCGAGTTGATTCCTTGGAGTTTGAGAGCCAAGCACCAATAATGTGGATGCCTCAAATGGAAGTTAGAAAACACCACAAACTTGAAAAACACTATGAGAGAGTATGTTTCGCTTGTAGAAATCAGCCACCTTTCTCACACACACACACTTAGTGACATTTCAAGCACCATAAGCTTCTTTATATAGTGTATAGGATTAGGGTTACATCCATGTAAGCCCTAATACCCATGTCTTTTACCTTCCAAGGATCCATGGGTTAAAAGCTCCACGCATCATCCATGGAATCCCATGCAAACTAAGCCCATTCCTAAAGAGTGTTAGGCTACACTATATAAATACCATAGCCCATATTCAATTAGTCACCTTTTTATCACTAAATTAATTCTTAATTAATTTAAGATCAATACTAATTAAATAATATGATTTCATATTAATATATTATAACTTATAATATATTAATAAATCATAAACATATTATTCTCATAATATTATCCATATAATTAGTTCGGGTGAAGTGCAACCCAAAGGGACCATGCCGGGTCGGGTCAAGTATACACCAAATAAGTTATGGACTTAGACACCTTATCCAATAGTCTCCCACTTGGATAAGTCTAATAACTATAATTGCCTATATGACTTCAGGAACCAACCGGGAATTGTAGATCTTAAACTCTGATGAATTATGAAGCGCCATTTTAGATAAGTGATCATATAATCCTCTGTTCTTCAGATATCGGTCGGACAAATACATGGAACAACATCGTTCTTATTGTATAGTAGTTTCTTTCCTGATTTTCGATTTGTTTGACGTAGAGCAAAATTGAACACATCAATTAGGTTCTGACCGGGCCCAATACATAGGTGAAAACAAAATCATCGAGGGGCCCAAATATCGCTTCTAATCCTCCAAGTACTACAAAGAACAGATAAACTTAGACTCATATGCTTGTTCTACTACTTGTTGCATTCTACACAAAGGCACATTTTATAATATCAAGTTACTGATATGTTTTCGTGCAATCAATGCACAACCAACTTATAAGCAACAACTTATATATCTAGGTTTGAAGGCTTATATGATATTACCGTCTCACGATCACTCGAGATAAATTCCATGAAGTGATACAAGTGAGCATGGGTTTATTCCAATACTCATAACTTATGAGTACTCATGAATGTTGCAGCAACGATTGCTATGTCTAAACATATTTAGCCATCTACAATCGCAATCCATGACAGTCTTGATTCATACCTACTTCCGACGTATGACCGACTGTGGAGAGTTTGAATAAAGTAATTATTTTGGAAGTCAAAACAGGCAAAGCTGAAACAATAGTAAATACTTGACAAAGATAGCAACACCTTACTCATAAATAAACAACAACTTTTATTCATCATCAAATGTCAATTACATTTTACAAATTTCATCAATAACTATCTAATCTGTAAAACTAATATCGTCCCTCAGTCTGATACGCCCCACATGTTGCAAGTGCTTAATCCCTGCCAGTCCCTTCGTAAGGGGATCCACACGATTATCTTTTGACGATACCCTCTTTTCCATGAGGAGTCCTTCTTCTATCTTGTGTCTTTTGAAGTGATGTTTTCTGTCAATGTATCAGTATCTGACATAATCTCTTGGTTCCTTGGCTAAGGCAACCGCACTATTGCTGTCACAGAAAATATCCATAGGCTCCTTAATAGTTGGTACAACTCCAAGGTCTCCAATGAAGTTCTTCAGCCATATCTCCTCCTTCACCGCTTCACTCGCCGCTATGTACTGTAATTCACGGGTCGAATCAGCTACCGTCTCCACCTTGGAACTCTTCCAAGTGATTGCCCCTCCATTTAGGGTAAAGACCCATCCTGACTGCAAGCAGAAGTTATCCCTATTAGTCTGAAAGCTTGCATCACTATAACCCACTACTCTCAAGTTATCACTCCCACCAAGAGTTAGAATCCAATCCTTAGTCCTCCGTAGGTACTTGAGAAAATTCTTTACCGCAATCCAGTGAGCCTTGCCAGGGTTCCCCTGATATTTGCTGACCATGCTCAAAGAAAAGGCCACATCAGGACGAGTACAAGTCATAAAATACATGATCGAGCCAACAACGAAAGCATATTGTAGTCGACTCATCTCAGCTATCTCATCCTCTGTACTCGGACTCTGAGTCTTACTCAGTTTGGCATTGCTTTAGATGGGTAACTCTCCTTTCTTGGAATTCTGCATGTTGAACCTTTTCAACACCTTATCCAAGTAAATACTTTGACTAAGTCCAATTAGTCTTTTACTCCTTTCTCTTAATATCCTTATCCCTAGGATATAGGCAGCTTCCCTAAGGCCCTTCATAGCAAAGCATTTTCCAATCCAGGACTTACCCTCCTGCAAGGTTGGGATGTAATTTCCTATGAGTAGTATGTCATCCACATACAGTACCAAAAACCTAACTATATTCCCACTAGCTCTGACATACACGCAAGACTCATCTTTGCTTCTCGAGAAGCCAAACTCTTTGAACTTTTCATTGAAAGAAAGATTCCAGCTGCGAGCTGCTTGTTTCAATCCATAAATGGATTTCTTAAGCTTGCACATTCTATCAGGGTACTTCGCACTGACAAAACCCTCTGGCTGACTCATGTAAACATCCTCAGCCAACTTTCCATTAAGGAAAGCGGTTTTGACATCCATTTTCCATATTTCATAATCATGAAATGCGGCAATGGCTAACATAATCCTGATAGACTTAATCTACGCTACTGGTGAGAAGGTTTCATCATATTCAATACCCTGAGTCTGAGTAAAACCCTTCGCAACCAGTCGCGCTTTATAAGTGTGCACGTTTCCATCCATGTCGGTCTTCTTCTTGAAGATCCATTTGCACCCGACTGTCTTAAGGCTCGGTCCATTTTCAACCAAGTTCTAAACTTGATTGTCATACATGGACTGTATCTCGATGTGCATATCCTCCTTCCATTATTAGACTCCGGGCCTACCATGGCTTCCTTAATAAAACTCAGTTGTGTTCCTAACCCTAGTGGAACGCCTCGGAGGTACAGACTCGTTAGCTGGCTCAACAGGAGTTTCCTCCTTAGGTTGGTTGCTAGTGTCTGAGCTTCCTTCACCACTTGACTTTGGAATTTCTTCGAGGTCAATTTGTCTCCCACTGTTTCCTTGGCTTATATATTCTCTCTCCCAAAATACCCCTCTCCTTGCCACAAAGATCACATTCTCACTGGGTCTGTAGAAGAGGTAACCAAGGATTTCTGTGGGTAGCCGATGAAAATACACCTCTCACTTTGAGGTTTGAGCTTATCGTGAGTCTCACGCCTCACGAAATCCTCGCAACCCCAAATCTAGATGTGGTCCAAATTAGGAACTTTCCCAGTCCACATCTCATGAGGTGTTTTGGCAACCTTCTTTGTAGGGACTAGATTAAGGATATAGGCGGCAATCTCTAACGAATACCCCCAAAAAAGAGATTGTTAGCGAAGCTCGACTCATCATGGAGCGAACCATTTCCAACAAAGTCCAATTACGCCTGTCAGCCACACCATTCAGCTGTGGTGTCCTAAGAGTTGTCAATTGTGAGACAATCCCACACTCCTTAAGATAATCGAGGAACTCTGTACTAAGATACTGACCACCTCGATCGGATCGAAGCGTATTAATGTTCCTACCCAATTGATTTTCTTCTTCCTGTTTAAACTCTTTAAACCTTTCAAAAGTCTCTGACTTATGCTTGATTAAGTAGACATAACCATATCTACTAAAATCATTAGTAAAAGTCACATAATAGCGATTAGCATCCCTTGTGGAAGTTTTGAAAGGTCCATATACATTATTATAAGTCACATAATAGCGCTCACCAAAATACTCTGCAACGGCGGTCTTGAAAAACCCAAATATCTTTGGAAATTATCCCCGAACAATCTCGATCGTCTCCTCCCGGAGGATCTCCCTGACACGATCCTCTGATAGTGCTGACCTATCCTAGCTGCCAGCTCCCAGTCCTAACCTGGATCCGGTCATAAGACGTCTCGTGACCACCACTTTGGCGATACACCAAAAGATCTTTAATAGCCTGTATAATGACAGGGAAACGACTCCAAAACCCAACCCCATGGGTTGTGACTTCCTTGCTACGTGTATGGGTCATGTGCTTTCAGTAGTACGGTCCCATACTACCTTCCACACTGACACATATTTGTCTCAAGTATCATCACAACGCCCTAACAATATACATAAACATAGAGAGCGCTTAAATCCTCACTCCTAGAGGAATGCTAAAAATCTTATAACTGGTCTCCCGGCCTCTCACTACCCACCCAATCCATGAAACTTCCACCGACTCTACAACATTAGTGTATACTAGCCACATATAGCGCTGGACCCAATAGACTTTTTAATATCCAATTCTACCCTAAGGTCGAATCAAACATTCTTAGGCTATAAGATCTTGATTATGCACAGTCATGATGCATATACAAAACAGCTACAGTAAGGATATCAATCTCATATAAGGAAAACCCTAGGCTAATAAACATCATGAAATCAGGCAACTCTATCATGCAATTGTTGAAGATCCCTAGCCTAGCACTAGCATGTTGTTCTAACATATCACATAAGCAAATAACTTGTGTGGTATTTTCAGGTCTACTTACTATCTCTGGCTGATCGTACCCTCTGCATCCTCCTTTACTTATTTTGAAAACCTTTTTGAAAACCATTTTGAAAATCTCTCCTTGATTTGAGACTAGATTCACATGAATGTTCCTCCAATTCACTCAAACCAAGGCGCTGATACCAACTTGTAACACCCATAAAATTTGAGCCACTTTAAAACATTTTATTTCATTCAAAAACCATTAAGATCATACATCTTGTTTTCAAAATAGTATCCCCCAGAACAATATCACATAGATCATAAAACACGAGGAGTGGTACGATCACACCTTCTCCTTGCCAAAATTTCCTGAAGTACGTGAAACAATAAACTGAACTGTAAGCCCGAAATCTTAGTGAGTTACCCCCAAAATACCAACCTCATACAACCAAAATCATATCATATCATATCATAATATAGAACAACCATGCCTGTCAAGTCTATGGTGTGACTGGTCCGCCCTCAACAGGCCTTCAATCCACCTGGTCCACTCTCCGAGTCTGCAGTATGACTGGACCGCCCACATCGGGCCTTCAGTCTATCTAGATCTATCCGAGCCTTCGGTATGACTGAACTGCCATATGGGCCTACAATCTATCCGGACCGCTCGTAGGGTATGTTGGCCTTCAGCACAAAGCATGACCGCCTCAACCCAAACATCAAGCAAATAACCATGTGTACATATAACAGGTAATGGCATAACAGTCCATTGGCAAACAAATCGATCTAGCAGATCATAAAGAATAGCATCATCCTATATACCAGGATACCGACCTAAACCATGTCGCTAACATAGCATCATCCTATATACCAGAATACCAACCTAAACCAGGTCACTAAGATAGCATCATCCTATATACCAGGATACCGACCTAAACCAGGTCACTGACATAATACTGCCCTAATTACCAGGACGCCGATCTAACAGATCAATAAGCACACTAATAGTACAAGTACATATATCAGATATAACTATCTCACAGTTCGTCGATCATAGTAATCTCTCATGACCAAAGCATCGACTTAACCAGGTCACTAGCATACCAATCCTAACGAATCATATTAGCATAACAACATACTGTCTATTCTGATACCAATCTAATAGATCATAACCACACGTAGCATATTGTAACCAAGATAACAACTAAAAGGGCCAACCTTGGTGCCATAGACCTTATTTATATAGTGAGGATAACTTGCCTGAAACTGTTGACTGAAAAGATAAGACCAAGATGCTCCGACCTTCGGCACAATCGCCGCCAGTGAACACTACCAAAGAACCAATTCCATAAATATCAATATTACCAAAGTACCCTTGGAAGTCAAACTGGTCACTCTTGGTCAAGGTCAAAGTCCTCAGTCACAGTCAACCTTCCTGGTTGACTCTACTCGCCGAGTCACCCCGTCGACTCATCAAGTTCCCTTACCCAGAAACTCTCATAACACAACTTTACTCGCCAAGTCACCCTAAGACTCGCCGAGTCCAACGATCTCCGAGTCCCATCCTGTCCAACTCACTGAGTCACCAACTGACTCACTAATCCAAGGCTTTAACCCAAAAGAGGTTGGGGTTCTGCGACCTGACTCACCGAGTCCAAGGCAATCTTCAACAGACTCGCTGAGTTGTTCTTCCAACTCGTCGAGTCCATGCACGTGTTCATACAACTCATCGAGTACACCCATGCGACTCGCCGAGTTTCTCCAGTTCTCAATCTATTCAGAGGCTTTTCGAGCCATGCTGAGGCTCTAATCCGTAGATCCATCCTTCTACAATCTATCCCTAACATAAAGTTGCAAACTTTACATGAAACCAAAGAGCTTCAAGTGTGCTTGAGTCTTTGAAGGAGCCATTGGTGCTGTAATTTCCAGACCTTTAGCTGTAGCTAACTCCACATCAGTCATTGCTAAACATTCATAATAGTTTTCAATAAAAGTCTTGATGTGAGTAACTCCCAGCTTGTACTCATATGGCTCTGTGTTTTGAAGATATGAAAATGATCTTTCCTTCAGCAGTAATGCAACTTGTATAAGATCATACAAGTTCATCAAAGGAAAGTTTGCTATAGTAAAGTAACACACATTGCCATTTTTTCTGGTCACAATATATTTCATGTTTTGGACTGTGTTTTCGAAAACCACATCCTTCTTTATACTTATGACCTTTTTAATCTTGACTATGGACCACACTTCTTCTGTAGGTTTGGCAAGAACCGCATGAAATCTTATCTTCATTTGTGTGCCTTCATCATTCTCCTTGAATTTACTTTCAACTTTAATTGAGGCATGATGAACATCATTTCTTTAATTGGAAAGTCCAATTGGCTTGCATCCGTATTCGTGACAATATAACTTTGTTTAGGCTTCTTCTCAAACGAATACATATGATTTAATGCAACCTTGGCTTCAATTGTTTCATAGTTGTAGTTCTTTGATGGATCACCCTTGTTCATGCCAGGAGGATCACTGGCCCTTTGGGTCATGATGCTTTGTATCATCCTTATCTTTTCTACTTCTGCTTCAGCCTCTACCTTCTTCTCTTCTTTAGATTTTTCGATTAGAATTAACTTTCCCCTTGCCTTCGAGCCAGATTCCTCTATCACTTCTCTTCTAACAGTGATAGTAGATTTACCAATCACAATTCCTTTCGAAATTGGTCTTGTAATTGGCACAGTGGTAATTATTGTTGAAGTGATATGACCAACAGTTGCTATCCCTAGTTTTGATGTTGAGATCTTGGAAGGAAACACCTTTCCTACAACCTTCTCATCATTGCCACTAGCCTTCGAAGCTTTAGTTTTCTTTTCTCCCCTTGGACCGCTATGCTAGCAGGTGGCGCATCCATAGTTGGAAGAAGGCTAGATATTCTGGAAAGAGGAGCCAACTGTTGAAGAAGCAAGGTTTCGAATTGATAAAATTTGCTGATAAGATTTGCAGAGGAAAGCAAAGAAGATGAAGCAGGTGCAGAAGATAAAGCTTTAAGCACCTTTAGCAATGAGAAAACCTCCATGAAATTTTTATTCTCAGTTGTAGAAAGTTGAGCAATTTGAGGACTCAGACTTTTGTACAACTTTGCAAATTTAGCAACTGCATCACAAATTATATCGACCTTCTGATTTAGAGATGCAAATTCAGTACGAACATTTACAATCTCTTTCTCCATATCTTGTCTCAGTTCTTGGAGTTTATAATTCACATCTTCTCTCACCTTCTTCACATCCGGAATAAAAAAAATATGTCTCTCCTTCGCAACTGACTTCAACTCCTTAAGATCACCATTAAAAGAAGATTTATGAGCATTGACCCTCATCTCATTATTCTGATCCCAAATATCAATTTTCTCGAGAAGACGAGACTCATAATCCTTAATCATTCCGGACACTTTCGAAGAAAGCCTCCCTTCAAACATCTTCAGCATACCATCCACTTCAAGACTTGTTACTGAATTCCCCCCCCCCCCCCCCCAAAGATCAGCATGAGACTGAAGAATTGAATTGAGTTTTGTATTCAATATCTTGAACTGTTTCATTGTCATGAGCATATGATCTGGGAAATCAGTCTCTTCTTCATCAAACTCTAAATTTTCAAAGGTTCCGCCAAAACCTTTGCACTCGTGTTCAGTTTCCATGAAAGAAGAATCTTTCATTGGTGAAGTAGTGGTAGGTGTATCAGTTGATTGTGAAGAAAAAAAGAGATGTGAATGGTTGTTAGATAACGTTTGCAAAGGTAGGAGAATCGATTGTGGATGTAGTAGGAATGATAGGTATAACCTGTGAAGGTAAAGAAACAGTTGTATCTGGAGTAACATCTGAAGATTTACCTTTTTCTTCAACATGTGAAGCATCCTCACCCATTGTGACACTTTCATCCATATTAGATATGTTTACAAAAATGTCAGAAGTTTGTGCCTCCACAGAAATTGTCTTGGCAATCGCAACTTCGGGTGGTATTACATCATCTTTCTGAAGATCAGCTTCCGGTCTCTCTGGAATTGTTTCATTTTCATAAGCAGTAGACTCTGATGAAACAATCACTCTACCCTTCCTCTTCTTAGATATGTGTTTGGCCATGTGTCACACCCCCGAACCGTCGAAAAAACAACGGTGGAAACGTCTAGGAGCGGCAACATCATACGTAGTTTCATAAAAATCGTATTATAGTAATCAAAGTAAACACAACCATTACATTACATTATGAATATTTACATCTATTGAATACATAGTTTATACATAACATTATATAATAAAAGATAAAGACGAGAGTGCAAAAATGCTTTGTCTTCTCCCAAAAGCTGGTAAGGTACCTATCTATCGTTGCCCTGAGAATACAACCGGTTTTAAAAACGTATAAACATAAAGCTGGTGAGTTCATAAGCATGTTTTTGTATTGAAAACTAGTCACTGAGTTTGTATAAATAGTTTCTATCGATTATAAGTAAATATCGTTTTGTATCGAAAACCGTTGTTACCATGTTCTGAAATATGTACACATGTTTACCAATAAAATCCAATATTTTCTAACATGTTTGTTGTTTCCTGTATGAAAGGTATGTTCTTTTTGAAAAACATGGCTACCACCTGTATGTAATGTATGATCGTTTGGAAACCCCGGTTACCACCAGTATCTATAGTAGTTTTATTTCTTAAAATAAAACTACAGATTTTATCTATGGAATACCCTCCAGTAAGTAGATAAGTAGTTTTATTATTATCTAAAAGAAAACTATAGAAGAAAAAAATGCCGTAAACAATGATTCGTTTATATTTATTGTGAGTCGTATAACTATACTTATTTGACCTGTCACCTCCTTGATGTTCTTCAGGTATCGTACGGTTACAAAATTTTTCACCCCAGGCGTGCCCGCCTAACTGTAGCTAACAGTTCAGGTGTGGGGTTGTCGGTCCCAAATAGATCTATTCACAAACTCCATGCTCTCCCTCCAGGAGACACTGGTTATACTACCGGTGAGGATTTATTGGTACCCCGAGGGGCAAAATGAAGATAGTCTCACAATCTTGTATTAAGTAGTTTACATGTTTGTTCGGTTGTTCTCAAGTTCGAAATTGTTTGTAATGGTGTAGAGTATAAATAAATATAAAAAAACAATTATTTAGCATGATACTCTAGTTTTGTGTTCGTAGTAATGGATAAACTAAATATGACATAGTTTATATGTTTGACTTTGCATGAAGTTTGAATCTATAAGACCGGTAATGAAATCCCAAACTACACCTATTATAGTTTGAATGTTTGTTATGTTCGTGTATACTTTTGAAAAGTATGCAATTATGATTAAAAATCATCCCTTATGCTCCACATATTACAAAAAGGGATAATTGTATCTAAATGTTGGATAGAAAACAGTTGTAATTTCATTAGTTTTTAAGTTATGAAAACCTTTATGTTTAGGTTGTATTCCCCCACTGAAAACATGAAAAACTCAGAAAAGTGTAGGCTTATGAACTCACAATTTATCGTAGGATCTGAATGTTCGATTGGTTATGAGCGTCGAGTGTCAACCGGTGTTTCGTACGCCAGTGGCCCCTATGAACATATATTGCACACACACACACACACACATATATATATATATGTATATATATATATATATATATATATATATGTATATGTATTAGATTGAGTATCCCATGACAAATCATGATGGAAAACCACCATAGAGACTTGGAATCACTAGAACTAAGTGTTCTATGTCCCATACTTATTGATCTTTACAAGTTTAAGGCCAAATATGAGCATTAGAGTGGGTGTATGGCCAGAAAAGTGAGTGTACAGCCAGGGTGTGCGGCTAGCCTATGTGTGCGGCTGAACACAGGAGTGTGCGGCTATGCAGAGTGTGTGTGCGGCCGTACATAGGAGTGTACGTCTGTACACTCCTCGTTTGAGCTCAAAATGTCGATTTTTGAGGTGTTTCAAGTTCTAAACCAAGTCTAATTTCAAATATAGAGGGCCAATTTCTCACTTTGGAGGGTATTTGAGTGTGTGTGCCCACTTTATAAAGGTGTGCGGCCGCACTCCTTCAAAGGATGAAGAACAAAAAAGAGCATGAAGTGTTTCAGGATTAGAGTGAGGTGTTTTACCTGCATAACAAGCTTGATGATGGTGTTAATCATGATTTTGAGATCCTTAGTAAGTTCTTGGATGAGATTTTTAGAGAGAGAAAGTAGTGTGCAGCCAAAGAAGAAAAAGTGAATGAAAGGGGGTCCTCTCGATATATATATATATATATATATATATATATATATATATATATATATATATATATATATATATATATATATGTATATATATAGGGTCGGGTGTGTGGCTGGGGGTGTGTGTGCAGCTGGGTGTACGGCTGGCTGGCCGCACACTTGGGTGTGCGGCCACACACACCTTCTTTGTTGTGATTGGCTCGATTTTGAGATGATACACACTTTCTAACCCTTCTTAAGACTCATATCTAGGTTATACTAAGCCTAGAGAACTCATACGGACCCACAATTTCGTTAAAAGATGATAAATTCGAGTGTACTATTGATATAGGGATGAATTGTACAGGATAAAAGTTTTGGGTTGTCACATCATCCCCCGTTAGAGGGAATTTCGTCCCGAAATTCAAGAATATAGATACAAATCATGGATTTGGAAAAAGATGAGGGTATTTCTGTTTCATTGAATCCTCGCGCTCCCAAGTGAATTCAGGTCCCCACTTGGCATTCTAGTGAACCTTCACTATTGGGATTGGACTTTGTTTTGTTCGTTTGACATCTAGGTCCATGATTTTGATTGATTCTTCTACGAAGTTCAGGCTTTCGTTTATTTCAATATCATCGAGAGGAATTGTAAGGGTTTCATCGGATCAGCACTTCTTAAGATTTGAAACGTGGAAGACAAGGTGAATGTTGCTAAGTTCATGTGGTAAACGAAGTTTGTAGGCTACGGGACCAATCATAGCAAGGATTTCGAATGGTCCTATGTACCTCGGAGTTAGCTTTCCTCGTTTTCCAAAGCGTATCATGCCTTTCTATGCCGAGACCTTTAGCCGAACTTGGTCTCCGACCTGGAATTCCAATGGTTTCGTCGTTTATCGGTGTAGCTCTTTTGTCGATCTCGTGAAGCTTTTAGTTGTTCCTGAATTTGTATGATCTTTTTAGTGGTTTCGCGGATGATTTCTGGACCAGTGAGAGTGCTAGTAGGGACTTGTCCCTTGGCTAGCTGTGTGATGCCCACCTCAGCTCAACATAGAGGGGATCTACACTTGCGGCCATAGAGGGCTTTGAAAGGCGCATCCTTGATACTGGTATGATAACTATTGTTGTAAGAGAATTCAACCAAGGGAAAATGGGTGTCCCACGAGTTACCGAAGTCGATGATGCATGCTCTCAACATGTCTTCGAAGGTCTGGATGGTTCTCTCACTCTGTCCATTTGTCTGGGGATGATAAGTTGTACTCATATCCAACATAGTTCCAAGAGCTTTCTGTAGGGATTGCCAAAATCTCGAAGTGAACATGTTGTTACGATCGGAGATGATAGATACATGCACTTCGTGTAGTAGGACTATTTCCTGGATGTAGATTCTTGTGAGCCTTTCCATCTTGATAGTTTCATTGATTGGTAGGAAGTGAGCGAATTTCGTCAATCAGTCGACTATTACCCAGATGGTGTTGTACCCACTCGGAGATTTGGGTAATTTGGTAATGAAATCCATGGTAATCCTCTCCCACTTCCACTCAAGTATTTACAGCTGATGAAGTAGACCTGAGTGTTTCTGATATTTGACCTTCACCTTGGCACAAGTCAGACACTTGCCCACGAAGGTATTGATTTCTGCTTTCATGTTTAGCCACCAATATAACTTCTTGAGATCAAGGTACATCTTATCCGATCCTCGGTGGATGGAGTATCTAGTCTTTTGAGCTTCATTAATGACGACCCCTCTATAACCACCAAACTTTGGGGTCCAGATCCGATCCATGAAATAATAGACTCTGTTTCCCTTGATTTCTAAGTTCTTTTCCAATCCTCTCAAGACTTCCTCCGCCACGTTCTTTGGTTTCAGGGCTTCCAACTAAGCTTCTCTAATTTGTGCGGATAGATGAGAATGGATGGTCATGGTAAGTGCTTTCACACTCCGACCTGAGTACTTTTTTCGGTTGAGGGCATCTACTACCACGTTGGCCTTGCCTGGATGGTAGCGTATTTCACACTCATAATCATAGAGTAGTTCTACCCATCGTCGTTGTCTCGTGTTTAAGTCTTTTTGGTCGAAGATGTGTTGCAGGCTTTTATGGTAAGTGAAGATCGTGCACTTTGTTTCGTAGAGGTAATGTCTCCAAATCTTTAATGTGAAGACAACTACTCCCAACTCCAGGTCGTGAGTTGTATAATTGACTTCGTGTGCTTTCAGTTGTCTCGAGGCATAAGCAATAACCCTTCCTCGTTGCATAAGCACACAACCTAAGCCCTAGTTGGTTGCATCACAGTAGACATTGAAGTCCTCTGTCCCTTTGGGCAGAGACAGATAGGTGCGCTGCACATGGCTCGCTTCAATATTTGAAATGTAGTGTCTTGCTTTCACTCCAACAAAAGGGTATACCTTTCTGAGTCATAGTGGTTAGGGGTTTAGCAATTCTGGAGAAATTCTGGATGAATCTACGATAATAGCGAGCAAGACCCAAGAATTGATAGATTTCTGTGGGTGTCGTTGGTGCTGAGCAATTCTCTATCGCTTTGATTTTGCATGGGTCCACGTGTACGCCTTCCTCAATTACCACGTGACCCAAGAAAGTTACTTTCTGAATCCAGAATTCACACTTGGAGAATTTCGCATATAGCTTTTCTGTTCTTAGAGTTTCCAACACTAATCTCAAGTGTTGTTTATGATCTTCCTCACTTTTGGAATAGACAAGTATATCATCTATGAACATGATAACAAACTTGTCTAAGAAAGGATGACACACGCGGTTCATCAGGTCCATGAATACTGCCGGTACGCTGGTTAGACCAAAGGGCATTACCACGAATTCGTGGTGGCCATATCGAGTCCGGAATGTTGTTTTAGGGATATCACCCTCATGGACTAGTAGCTGATTGTACCCTAATCTGAGGTCTATCTTGGAGAAATATCTAGCTCCTTGAAGTTGGTCGAAGAGGTCGTCGATCCAAGGAAGCGGATAACAGTTTTTGATGGTGATTTTGTTCAGCTCTCGGTAGTCAATGCACATCCGAAAAGATCCATCTTTCTTTTTCACAAATAATGTCGGGGCTCCCCAAGGTGAGGAACTCGGTCTGAAGAATCCTTTGCTGAGCAGCTCATTGAGCTGGCTCGACAACTCTTGCATTTCTGCTGGCGCTAGGCGACATGGGGAATTAGCTACGGGGGTAGCTCCGAGGATCACGATGATGTGAAACTCGACTTGAGTTTTTGATGGTGATTTTGTTCAGCTCTCGGTAGTCAATGCACATCCGAAAAGATCCATCTTTCTTTTTCACAAATAATGTCGGGGCTCCCCAAGGTGAGGAACTCGGTCTGCAGAATCCTTTGCTGAGCAGCTCATTGAGCTGGCTCGACAACTATTGCATTTCTACTGGCGCTAGGCGACATGGGGAACTAGCTGCAGGGGTAGCTCCGAGGATCACGATGATGTGAAACTCGACTTGAGTTTTTGATGGTGATTTTGTTCAGCTCTCGGTAGTCAATGCACATCTGAAAAGATCCATCTTTCTTTTTCACAAATAATGTCGGGGCTCCCCAAGGTGAGGAACTCGGTCTGAAGAATCCTTTGCTGAGCAGCACATTGAGCTGGCTCGACAACTCTTGCATTTCTGCTGGCGCTAGGTGACATGGGGAATTAGCTACAAGGGCAGCTCCGAGGATCACTATGATGTGAATCTCGACTTGGCGCTCAGGAGGAATTCTCTGAAGCTCTTCGGGAAAGACATCAGGAAAGTTTCAGACTTCGGGGATGCTCTTGAGGTCTTTAACCTCCTGTTTCTGATTTACAACATGGGCTAGGAATGCATGACACTCCTTTCGTAGAAGCTTTTGGGCTTTGATGCACGAAATAATGCGAAGGTTTGAACTGAGTTTATCACCATAGATAATGAGTGATTCTCCAAAGGGAAGATTGAGACGGATAGCTTTTTCGAAACAAAGGATATCAACACAATTGGGGCTTAACCAATCCATGCCAATGATGACATCAAAGCTTTTTATGGAAACTAGTATAAGGTTGATGGGAAAGGAATGATCGTCTAGGGTAAGGGTACAGCCACAGAATATATCGTTAGTGCTCTCTTTCTCACCGTTAGCCATTTCGAAGGTAAATGTTGCGGTTAAAGATTGAGGTTTATGTTTGAGAAGATGTTTGAATGCATGACTGACCAAACTTCTCTCCTCACTAGAATCGAAAAGAATGCATACATAAGATGTTGGATTGGTGTCTAAGTCCATAAGTATTTTGGTATGTACTTGACCCGATTGTGCATGGTCCTTTTGGGTTGCCTTCACACTAGTGACTAGACAGGATGATTGTTGAGGAGAGAGGCTGGTTTATTGTTAAGAATAATAAATTAGGGTATAAATATTATTTTTTAATATATTATATGAATAATAAATGAATTTGGAATCATATTATTAATTAGTATTTAATCAGAAATTAATTTAGAATTAATTTTGGGATTAAAGGAACTGATTGAAAGTGCAGGGGCTATTTTGTAATTATTCAATAATTGAGGCTTTGGGCCATTGGACCACCTTTATTAAGGCTTGAACGAAAATCCTAGATGGATCTAGGAGTTTTCGTCCAAAGTCTTAAGGAAAGGAGTCCATGGACTTGCTTAGGCCCTAAGTTAAGGGATTAGGGTTTACACCTGGAAACCCTAGTTAGCCTTAAGTATAAATAGCACCCTAAGGCACTAAGATTTCGTCCAAGCTTTGGGAAACCCTAAAAGAAGCGAATTCTAGGGCAAGATACCCTTCTCTCCTCTCTCCCATATTCATCCTTTCACCTATTGTGTTTGTGAGCCATTAGAGGTGCTACACCTGTGGTACTTGCTTTCAAAGCTAAGGACATTCAAAGAACTAGTTGTTATTACTATATAACAACAAAGGTATGTATACTATTCTTCTATGTGGATTTTGAAAATAGTACTAGCATGCCAGGTTTCTTTTTGTGTTCTTAAAGTTGTATAATTAATAGTGAAAGCATAGATCCAACTCTAGGGTTGCATGCACACATAGGATTATTTGTATAAAATCCACCAGTGGTATCACAGCCTTTGGTTTTTTCTTTTCAATTAGATTATATACAAATATATGAATATGGCAATTAGGGTTTATGGATAATATACCATGGAGGCTTGATTTTCGAAATTAGGGTTTCTAAACCCTAGATTTCGAAATTTTTGATAAGATTTCGAAATTGTATTAGATTGAGTATCCCATGACAAATCATGATGGAAAACCACCATAGAGACTTGGAATCACTAGAACTATGTGTTCTATGTCCCATACTTATTGATCTTTACAAGTTTAAGGCCAAATATGAGCATTAGAGTGGGTGTATGGCCATAAAAGTGAGTGTGCGGCCAGGGTGCGCGGCTAGCCTATGTGTGCGGCTGAACACAGGAGTGTGCGGCTATACAGAGTGTGTGTGCGGCCGTACATACGAGTGTACATCCATACACTCCTCGTTTGAGCTCAAAATGTCGATTTTTGAGGTGTTTCAAGTTCTAAACCAAGTCTAATTTCAAATATAGAGGGCCAATTTCTCACTTTGGAGGGTATTTGAGTGTGTGTGCCCACTTTATAAAGGTGTGCGGCCGCACTCCTTCAAAGGATGAAGAAAAAAAAAGAGCATGAAGTGTTTCAGGATTAGAGTGAGGTGTTTTACCTGCATAACAAGCTTGATGATGGTGTTAATCATGATTTTGAGATCCTTAGTAAGTTCTTGGATGAGATTTTTAGAGAGAGAAAGTAGTGTCCAGCCAAAGAAGAAAAAGTGAATGAAAGGGGGTCCTCTCGTATATATATATATATATATATATATATATATATATATATATATATGTATATATATAGGGTCGGGTGTGTGGCTGGGGGTGTGTGTGCAGCTGGGTGTGCGGCCACACACACCTTCTTTGTTGTGATTGGCTCGATTTTGAGATGATACACACTATCTAACCCTTCTTAAGACTCGTATCTAGGTTATACTAAGCCTAGAGAACTCATACGGACCCACAATTTCGTTAAAAGATGATAAATTCGAGTGTACGATTGATATAGGGATCAATTGTACAGGATAAAAGTTTTGGGTTGTCACATCATCCCCCGTTAGAGGGAATTTCGTCCCGAAATTCAAGAATATAGATACAAATCATGGATTTGGAAAAAGATGAGGGTATTTCTGTTTCATTGAATCCTCGCGCTCCCAAGTGAATTCAGGTCCCCACTTGGCATTCTAGTGAACCTTCACTATCGGGGATTGGGCTTTGTTTTGTTCGTTTGACCTCTAGGTCCATGATTTTGATTGATTCTTCTACGAAGTTCAGGCTTTCGTTTATTTCAATATCATCGAGAGGAATTGTATGGGTTTCATCGGATCAGCACTTCTTAAGATTTGAAACGTGGAAGACAAGGTGAATGTTGCTAAGTTCATGTGGTAAACGAAGTTTGTAGGCTACGAGACCAATCATAGCAAGGATTTCGAATGGTCCTATGTACCTCGGAGTTAGCTTTCCTCGTTTTCCAAAGCGTATCATGCCTTTCTATGCCGAGACCTTTAGCCGAACTTGGTCTCCGACTTGGAATTCCAATGGTTTCGTCGTTTATCGGTGTAGCTCTTTTGTCGATCTCGTGAAGCTTTTAGTTGTTCCCGAATTTGTATGATCTTTTTAGTGGTTTCGCGGATGATTTCTGGACCAGTGAGAGTGCTAGTAGGGACTTGTCCCTTGGCTAGCTGTGTGACACCCACCTCAGCTCAACATAGAGGGGATCTACACTTGCGGCCATAGAGGGCTTTGAAAGGCGCATCCTTGATACTGGTATGATAACTATTGTTGTAAGAGAATTCAACCAAGGGAAAATGGGTGTCCCACGAGTTACCGAAGTCGATGATGAATGCTCTCAACATGTCTTCGAAGGTCTGGATGGTTCTCTCACTCTGTCCATTTGTCTGGGGATGATACGTTGTACTCATATCCAACATAGTTCCAAGAGCTTTCTGTAGGGATTGCCAAAATCTCGAAGTGAACATGTTGTTACGATCGGAGATGATAGATACATGCACTTCGTGTAGTAGGACTATTTCCTGGATGTAGATTCTTGTGAGCCTTTCCATCTTGATAGTTTCATTGATTGGTAGGAAGTGAGCGAATTTCGTCAATCAGTCGACTATTACCCAGATGGTGTTGTACCCACTCGGAGATTTGGGTAATTTGGTAATGAAATCCATGGTAATCCTCTCCCACTTCCACTCAAGTATTTACAGCTGATGAAGTAGACCTGAGTGTTTCTGATATTTGACCTTCACCTTGGCACAAGTCAGACACTTGCCCACGAAGGTATTGATTTCTGCTTTCATGTTTAGCCACCAATATAACTTCTTAAGATCAAGGTACATCTTATCCGATCCTCGGTGGATGGAGTATCTAGTCTTTTGAGCTTCATTAATGACGACCCCTCTATAACCACCAAACTTTGGGGTCCAGATCCGATCCATGAAATAATAGACTCTGTTTCCCTTGATTTCTAAGTTCTTTTCCAATCCTCTCAAGACTTCCTCCGCCACGTTCTTTGGTTTCAGGGCTTCCAACTAAGCTTCTCTAATTTGTGCGGATAGATGAGAATGGATGGTCATGGTAAGTGCTTTCACACTCCGACCTGAGTACTTTTTTCGGTTGAGGGCATCTACTACCACGTTGGCCTTGCCTGGATGGTAGCGTATTTCACACTCATAATCATAGAGTAGTTCTACCCATCGTCGTTGTCTCGTGTTTAAGTCTTTTTGGTCGAAGATGTGTTGCAGGCTTTTATGGTAAGTGAAGATCGTGCACTTTGTTTCGTAGAGGTAATGTCTCCAAATCTTTAATGTGAAGACAACTACTCCCAACTCCAGGTCGTGAGTTGTATAATTGACTTCGTGTGCTTTCAGTTGTCTCGAGGCATAAGCAATAACCCTTCCTCGTTGCATAAGCACACAACCTAAGCCCTAGTTGGTTGCATCGCAGTAGACATTGAAGTCCTCCGTCCCTTCGGGCAGAGACAGATAGGTGCGCTGCACATGGCTCGCTTCAATATTTAAAATGTAGTGTCTTGCTTTCACTCCAACAATAGGGTATACCTTACTGAGTCATAGTGGTTAGGGGTTTGGCAATTCTGGAGAAATTCTGGATGAATCTACGATAATAGCGAGCAAGACCCAAGAATTGACACATTTCTGTGGGTGTCTTTGGTGCTGAGCAATTCTCTATCGCTTTCATTTTGCATGGGTCCACGTGTATGCCTTCCTCAATTACCACATGACCCAAGAAAGTTACTTTCTGAATCTAGAATTCACAGTTGGAGAATTTCGCATATAGCTTTTCTGTTCTTAGAGTTTCCAACACTAATCTCAAGTGTTGTTTATGATCTTCCTCACTTTTGGAATAGACAAGTATATCGTCTATGAACATGATAACAAACTTGTCCAAGAAAGGATGACACACGCGGTTCATCAGGTCCATGAATACTGCCGGTACGCTGGTTAGACCAAAGGGCATTACGACGAATTCGTGGTGGCCATATCGAGTCCGGAATGTTGTTTTAGGGACATCACCCTCATGGACTCGTAGCTGATTGTACCCTAATCTGAGGTCTATCTTGGAGAAATAGCTAGCTCCTTGAAGTTGGTCGAAGAGGTCGTCGATCCAAGGAAGCGGATAACAGTTTTTGATGGTGATTTTGTTCAGCTCTCGGTAGTCAATGCACATCCGAAAAGATCCATCTTTCTTTTTCACAAATAATGTCAGGGCTCCCCAAGGTGAGGAACTCGGTCTGAAGAATCCTTTGCTGAGCAGCTCATTGAGCTGGCTCGACAACTCTTGCATTTCTGCTGGCGCTAGGCGACATGGGGAATTAGCTACGGGGGTAGCTCCGAGGATCACGATGATGTGAAACTCGACTTGAGTTTTTGATGGTAATTTTGTTCAGCTCTCGGTAGTCAATGCACATCCGAAAAGATCCATCTTTCTTTTTCAAAAATAATGTCGGGGCTCCCCAAGGTGAGGAACTCGGTCTGAAGAATCCTTTGCTGAGCAGCTCATTGAGCTGGCTCGACAACTCTTGCATTTCTGTTGGCGCTAGGCGACATGCGGAATTAGCTACGGGGGTAGCTCCGAGGATCACGATGATGTGAAACTCGACTTGAGTTTTTGATGGTGATTTTGTTCAGCTCTCGGTAGTCAATGCACATCCGAAAAGATCCATCTTTCTTTTTCACAAATAATGTCGGGGCTCCCCAAGGTGAGGAACTCGGTCTGAAGAATCCTTTGCTGAGCAGCTCATTGAGCTGGCTCGACAACTCTTGCATTTCTGCTGGCGCTAGGCGACATGGGGAATTAGCTAAGGGGGTAGCTCCGAGGATCACGATGATGTGAAACTCGACTTGGCGCTCAGGAGGAATTCTCGGAAGCTCTTCGGGAAAGACATCAGGAAAGTTTCAGACTTCGGGGATGCTCTTGAGGTCTTTAACCTCCTGTTTCTCATTTACAACATGGGCTAGGAATGCACGACACTCCTTTCGTAGAAGCTTTTGGGCTTTGATGCACAAAATAATGCGAAGGTTTGAACTGAGTTTATCACCATAGATAATGAGTGATTCTCCAAAGGGAAGATTGAGACGGATAGCTTTTTCGAAACAAAGGATATCAACACAATTGGGGCTTAACTAATCCATGCCAATGATGACATCAAAGCTTTTTATGGAAACTAGTATAAGGTTGATGGGAAAGGAATGATCGTCTAGGGTAAGGGTACAGCCACGGAATATATCGTTAGTGCTCTCTTTCTCACCGTTAGCCATTTCGAAGGTAAATGTTGCGGTTAAAGATTGAGGTTTATGTTTGAGAAGATGTTTGAATGCATGACTGACCAAACTTCTCTCCTCACTAGAATTGAAAAGAATGCATACATAAGATGTTGGATTGGTGTCTAAGTCCATAAGTATTTTGGTATGTACTTGACCCGATTGTGCATGGTCCTTTTGGGTTGCCTTCACACTAGTGACTAGACAGGATGATTGTTGAGGAGAGAGGCTGGTTTATTGTTAAGAATAATAAATTAGGGTATAAATATTATTTTTTAATATATTATATGAATAATAAATGAATTTGGAATCATATTATTAATTAGTATTTAATCAGAAATTAATTTAGAATTAATTTTGGGATTAAAGGAACTGATTGAAAGTGCAGGGGCTATTTTGTAATTATTCAATAATTGAGGCTTTGGGCCATTGGACCACCTTTATTAAGGCTTGAACGAAAATCCTAGAAGGATCTATGAGTTTTCGTCCAAAGTCTTAAGGAAAGGAGTCCATGGACTTGCTTAGGCCCTAAGTTAAGGGATTAGGGTTTACACCATGAAACCCTAGTTAGCCTTAAATATAAATAGCACCCTAAGGCACTAAGATTTCGTCCAAGCTTTGGGAAACCCTAAAAGAAGCGAATTCTAGGGCAAGATACCCTTCTCTCCTCTCTCCCATATTCATCCTTTCACCTATTGTGTTTGTGAGCCATTAGAGGTGCTACACTTGTGGTACTTGCTTTCAAAGCTAAGGAGATTCAAAGAACTAGTTGTTATTACTATATAACAACAAAGGTATGTATACTATTCTTCTATGTGGATTTTGAAAATAGTACTAGCATGCCAGGTTTCTTTTTGTGTTCTTAAAATTGTATAACTAATAGTGAAAGCATAGATCTAACTCTAGGGTTGCATGCACACATAGGATTATTTGTATACAATCCACCAGTGGTATCACAGCCTTTGGTTTTTTCTTTTCAATTAGATTATATACAAATATATGAATATGACAATTAGGGTTTATGGCTAATAAACCCTGGAGGCTTGATTTTCGAAATTAGGGTTTCTAAACCCTAGATTTCGAAATTTTTGATAAGATTTCCTAAACTTTTTTCTTTGGCCCCAAGATTTCGATTTTAGGGTTGTCTAACCCTAGAATTTCGAAATTTCCTCCTACCCCAAGCTTAGATACTAAATTTTAGGGATTTGGATAATGCCATATTTTGTAATTATCCTTTAAATGTTTAAATTTGGTAATTAAAGATTTTGATTTATCCCATCCCATACTTTCGAATTCTAGGGGATTTAAGGGATTAGGTTAAATTAATTGTTTAATTTAAAAGATATCCTTACCAAAATAAAAGATAATTGTCAAATTAATTAGATAATCATTTCTTTACGTGATAAACTTGATTCATTTGAATTATTTGATAGATTATCTTCCAAGAAATTGTATTAGGTCATATTTAGATAATTACTAATTAATTCGTTAATTATTAATTATTTGTAATTTGATCTAGAATGTTCTTGCTTAAGTTTTGAAAAGTTTCAAAACTTACCCTCAAGTTTTGGAATTTAAATTGTTTGTTTAAAAGGTTTAATTTTGAAAGTCTAAATTCTAAAACCCGTAGTTTTAAAAAAGTTCAAATTACACCCTTATGGTTTTGTTAAGGTAATTAAAAGTATAATTAAAAGAGAGTTAATAAATCCATAATCATATGGTTTATATTTAATCAAATTAATGTGTAATTTATTAAATTAAACCACCTAGTATTTTAAAATTTTAAAATACACCTTATACTATATATAACATTAAAAGTTTAATATCATATATGTATAACTTAAACTGCTAGCCTTACCATTAGTAGGCCTCATTCACGAAGCCGATCTATAAGGGGGGTATAAGGTTATGGCCTATAAAATGGCTGTTTAATGGGTGTCCACTCTCACCCACCGCTTCATTGATTGGTGGAGGGTCATTAGCCGAACGGGTAGGATAGGGCATACCCTCTCGTCATTAAAAGTAATAAAGTAACTAAATGCTTACAAAATTATCAATCCTAGTTACGTTAGGAAAAAGTGAAGCGTGTGTGGTTAACCAGCACATCGAATAGGTTGCTGTAGCATTGGGGGCACCATATAAGTTTGCATGGTTATTCACACCCTGTTTTGTGATCCTCGGCATCCCAGTCACAAATCGAGGGGCATATCGAGATTTAAGGATGTTGGGTGTTGAGATTTTAGGTGAGTTGGCTGTTGACTGGGTTCTTCAGTCGCTTCTTGAATCATATAGTGAGTTCATTAGAGAGTACTATATGATGGATCACGATGTGACCTTCATTGATCTCACCTATTTGCTTATAGCTGCTGAATCAGCAATGATTTGGCGTGCTGATCAAGCAAATTTGTATGGTGAGTCAAACTCCCAAACTGTAATGAACACTAGCAACATCGAAAGTCTAGAAATAACTAAGTCTATGATTATCCAATGTGTTGTGCCAAAGGAGTCCATTTGCTTTTATTGCTAAAAGAAGGGGCATTGGAGACGAAGTTGCCCTAACTACCTGAGAGATCTAAGAGATGGGAAAGTCAAGACGTATGGCTCTACTTTAGGTAAAATCCATTAACTAACTCTTTTAAGTTCATATTCTAGGTTCTTAATACATGATGTGATAAGATTACATTTTGATGTTTTGTAGGATTGAAGAAAAGAGAGGAAGCTTAAGGGAAGAAGTGAGCTGAATCTAATCGTGAAGAAATGGATTTCGATCGCGTTGCTTGAAGAATAGGTTCTTGTGCTACTACTTGGAGTTAGAATAGATTGCTAAGAAATATGTAATAACATATTTTTTCATTGCATTGTAAGGACAAATTTTTCCAGAATAAAATAATTTTTGATTTTATATTATTTATTTATCCTTCCAATGGAGTGTATGAGAAACTGAAGTTTGAAGGTTCTTATTATTAGCAATGATGGATTTGATTATTAATTAGGTTATTTGTGGAAATGTCGAGAATTTACCGAATAGGGAGAGCTTCTCATCGCCCAAGTTTCAATTGGATAGAAACTTGGAATCATACAACTTCGTTGCGTGATGAATGAGAGACTCCATATTTTGGAAATTAGACTAATTCTTTGACAAGGTATCAAGTGAAGGACTAGGAGATCGAGCACACTAGGTTGTGTGTTGATTAAGTCCACCACAAGAGTGACAAAGATATTCGTCATGATTTACTAAAGTTTAGTAAATATGATTATACTTATAAGATTAAGTGTAATTCTGAGTTGACTGAAAGAGTTTCAATGAATAGCAGAACGAATAAGAAGAATCATGAAGGAAGAAAAATAAAAGTTTCTCCATTCTAAGAAGAAGGGAGAGTATCTTTTATTGTGTTTTATGATAAGTCTTAATGATTAAGAACCATATCTCAATTGATCCTCTAAGTGAGTCTTAGTTATATCTATGAAGAGGAATCAAGAATTGAAGAAATGGTTAAATCAAGAAGTCAAGCATACTTCGTTCCAGAAACAAGTCTTAGAGTTAAGATTGTGACATTGAGTGACAAGTCTAAAGAAGGTTTATAACATTCATCAAATGTGGAATTTGGAAAAATGTTTTCTTATTCTTGCACATTTGAAATTGGTAAGTTGTGATGTCTTGGATAAGACAAAGACCAACTAGGACCATATTTTGTGAAGTGTTTTGTCTTGATAAAAGCTACAGTAACTATTGAATATTTGTTTATCAAGAAAAATTTTCCTGATAAGAGAACCTTATATGCCAAGGAGTCAGTGTGAGTCTTAATGATGGTCTTGAAAAGTTTGGAGAACAAATCAAGAATAAACCTAATTAATCATCACTAGCACACAACTTGAGGTTTATAACCTATCGTGTTGACATTATTTTGTTTCTGCGCCATTCCAATTGAGTTAATTATGCATGTGAGTTCTGTGAGTTATCATTTGAATGCATAAAGAGAAAGCACCTTGATCGATGGAAAGTACATCGATATGTAAGGGTAAGTTGCTAAACTACTTGGAGGACATGGTGGGCACTTGTGTTACCATAAGGCAAGAAATCAAGATTGAGAAAGTTTGGTCCACATGAGTTTCGATTTTTCACAAACTTTGGTTTTGGCAAATTCACATGGATAGGAACACATACACCATAAAATCTAAGTGACATAAGATTCCCTCCTTCATGAAAATGACTGTGAGGAAATGCTTTCACTAAGAGAGATTTTAAGAAGATATAATTGTGAAAATTGTATCGATTATGGTTACGACATCCCTTTCTATAGTTCGAATTGTGAGATTTGGCAATTTTGTATTAGAAATATGAACTTATGAAATTCAATAGGTTGTGTTTTTTGGAAGTTCAACTGTTTTCTGAATACATGTCAAAGCTATTGGGAGCATAAGTGTTATGCTTATATGATAATAATCATCATGATAGTGGGAGCATAAATGTTACGCTTGTATGATTATTAAGGCAAGTATTGCAAGTTAGCAATATTAATTATAGAAAACTAGAGTTACTCATTGCAAAGTCGTAAGGGTTGAAAAGTTGTTTTCCTATAATTAAGGGAGAGAATATTGTACTTCGTTTCAAAATCTAAAGCTTAGATTGAGAAATTTTAATAAATTTAGTCAAAGGATACATAATGTATTCTTAATTTTTGATTATGATTACGACATCCCTCTTTATAGTTCGAATTGTAAGAACGTGACACATAAAATATTATGACAGAAGATTGATAGAGTATCGTATCTTTATGTAAGACATTATGCATCGTGTCCCATACGCTTCGGGTATAGGATCGATTGCAAGTGCCATAATATTTGACCATTCTAAAATTTTCCAATTGTCTAGCGCATTAAGAGGGAAAAAGGACAAGAATTGGTTTTGACTAAGATAATTAAACAACTATCAAAGGACGATCCAAAGTTTGCTAAGGATTGGTCACTTGTGAGTAGTTGGAAGTATGTTATTGGATGGACCATATCGACATTATTATGAATAAATAAGATTTTATTAAGAATGTGTGGTCATATGGAAAATATGGAAATGTTTCCATATTGGGAGTTGGATATTGAGAGTCTATGTCTAGATTAGAAAATTTTATGCAAAAGAATGTTCAAAGGAATGTACTGTGAGTGAGAGACATCATAGAATTGTTTTTGATACAGATTGGCCAAGTCTTGATGATTTTGAGCTATGACTTTATGAAAGGATCATTGCATAAAATGCTAGAATCTAGCATATTCATAAGTGACAAGAATTTGATATTCTTATACTTATGATAAGGATTGGGAGTTGTGAAATGAGTATGATTGGAAACGTGTTCATTTGATCTAGTTCACAAAGTAAGGACCGTAAGTAAACATTGTGTGCACGCTAAGAGCATGGGACAATTGTTGTAATAATTCAAGTAATAAGTTAATTAACCGAAACTACAAATAATGAGAAATTGATATGGTGATAAATAAAAGGTGTTTTATTTATACTCAAAGGTTTGGGACCATATAGGATTAGTATTATTCTTGTGTTTCACTTTGCATGTTTTGACTTCCTGAATAATTAATTATTTCAGAATAATCAAATTATTCGAATGGTCCACAGTCGTTCATATGTTGGAAGTAGGTATCAATGAAGTCTATCATGAATTGGTTTGTAGATTGTTTAAAGTGTATTAGACATATCAAAGGTTTGCTGCAACGTTCATGAGTGCTTATGAATATGATTTTGAGAATTGGATTAAACCCACGATCACAAGAATCACTTCAAGGATTTTATCACGAGTGATTGTGAGTCGATAATATTGTATATTCTTGAAACCGAGACGTGTGAGTTGTTATTTGGTGGTCGGTTACACATTGATGTTAAGTAAACACACCAGTAACTTGGTGTTACAAAACTTATTGTTGTGTATGATTCGATGAGTGAGTACAAGTAAGCATTGATTTGAAGTTTATCCGATCCTTTTTCCCAAAGTGGGATAAAAGTGATATATGTGGGTCCCTCGATGATTTATTGATGACACCCTAAGCGCTTGGCCAAGTCGGGACTAATTTGATGTGATTAATTTTAGTCTGTTGACAGTCGTCATAAATCGGAAATCGGGAAACAATACATAGACTGAGAGAATAATTTCAATCCATGTATCACATCTATGCGATATCAAGAATGGAGGAATATATGATCCCTTACCTAAAGGACACGCTTCTGATAAGATCAGAGTCGACAACACCTTTTGAAATCTACGATTACTGATCAAGATCTGAGGACATACGCAAAATAGTTATTATACTTATCCAAGTGGGAGACTATTGGATTGGTGTCTAAGTCCATAACTATTTTTTTATGTACTTGACCCGATTGTGCATGGTCCTTTTGCGTTGCCTGCACACTAGTGATTAGACAAGATGATTGTTGAGGAGTGAAGCTGGTTTATTGTTAAGAATAATAAATTAGGGTATAAATATGATTTGTTAATATATTATATGAATAATATATTAATTTGGAAACATATTATTAATTAGTATTTAATTAGAAATTAATTTAGAATTAATTTTGGGATTAAAGGAATTGACTGAAAGTGCAGGGGCTATTTTGTAATTATTCAATAGTTTAGGCTTTGGGTCATTGTACCACCTTTATTAAGGCTTGAACGAAAATTCTAGAAGGATCTAGGAGTTTTCGTCCAAGGGCTTCTGGAAAGGAGTCTATGGACTTGCTTAAGCCCTAAGCTAAGGGATTAGGGTTTACACCTTAAAACCCTAGTTAGCCATAAGTATAAATAGCACCCTAAGGCACTAAGATTTTGTCCAAGCTTTGGGAAACTCTAAAAGGGACGAATTCTAGGGTAAGATACCCTTCTCTCCTCTCTCCCATATTCATCCTTTCACCTAGTGTGTTTGTGAGCCATTAGAGGTACTACACTTGTGGTCCTTGCTTTCAAAGCTAAGGAGATTCAAGGAACTAGTTGTTATTACTATATAAAAACAAAGGTATGTATTTTATTCTTGTATATGGATTTCGAAAATAGTACTAGCATGCCAGGTTTCTTTTTGTGTTGGTAAAGTTGTATAACTAATAGTGAAAACATAGATCCAACACTAGGGTTGCATGCACACATACGATTGTTTGTATAAAATCCATCATAAGAGTTATCGAGGAGGAACATACCCGAGACAACAGTAGGGTCAGTAACTGCCTCCTCTTGCCCCATCGCTAGAACTCTCCCAGTGTTGCCAGTTGTTGCTGCCTTCGGGAAATTTCTCTTGTAGTGGCCGACCTCGCCACAACTATAGCAGGCCTGACTGACACCTGCTCCAGATGCCTGATTCATTGGTAGGGATGGTGTTCTGTAGTTGCAAGCAATGTGACCCTTCTTGCCACAGTTGTTGCAGAGCATATCACGACATGGTCCAGGAATACGGGGATGATAACTGCACTTGCTGCACCAAGGGAGGTTACCAGTATATCCACTAGTAGGTTCCTGAGTTGCAGGAGCAGCAGTAGGAGTAGTGCAGCATGGACTACCACGGTATGTTGTTTCTTGGAAGACTCCTAAGAAAACTATCCCTTTCGCTGCTTCCAAAATTTTCTTTTCTCGCCACTTTCTTTCGCTGGTTCAGGACTGGCTGTTATTTTATCCAGATCAACCCCGTGATCTATGAGAGTCTGTGCCAGGCACTTGGCACTGTCAAAAGTGATTGGTCTGATAGCCAAGACATTTCCTTGAGTTGGGGGTGTCAATCCCCAAATGCATCTCTCTATCTTCTTGCTTTCCGGGGTGACCATTCCCGGGCAAAGAAGTGCTAGGTCTTCACACCTAGAAGTGTAGGAAGCAATATCAGAACACTTCATCTTTAGGTTCCAGAGTTCATTCTCCAGTTTCTGCATTTCGCCCCGCGGGCAGTACTCAGCAAGCATGAGCTCTTTCAAGCTCTCCCAACACATAGCATTTGCTACTGGTGGGTTTAGGGATTTGACCTGACTATTCCACCAGGTCAATGCTTTGTTGGTGAAAGTGTAGGTTGCAAATTTCACCTTGTTGGCTTCCGAACAGGAACAAATTTCGAAGATAGACTCGATCCTCTCGAACCATCGAGTCAAGGCAACGACACCTCCAGTGCCATCGAAATATAGGGGTGTTGCGTTCATGAAGTCTTTATAAGAACACTCCTTCTGGTGCCCCTGACCACCTTCCTGATTTTGGGGATGAGTACCACCTCCTGGCCGGCCAGGGTTCATCTGTGACATTGCGGCAGCCACATCGGCAGTAACAACTTCCTGGAACATAGTGGGATCGAACTGGGGAGGTGGTGGTGCGGGATTGTTGTTCTCTGATATGGCTCTTTTCTTTGGAGGCATCTCGTTCTAAAATGATCAAGAAGGAGAGGATGGTAAGTCCACTGAATTGAATCAAGAGATATGAAACAAGATGTATCTATATATGATAGATAAAGTGTTCTACTAAGCGATAATCAGGAAGGAGTTACTAAAGGAAGTAAACTATCGCTAGGAAAGAATGAGTAGCAAAACATGGAATGAATTTCTACAATGTATCCTGCTCTGACTAAAATACTCCTATAGTATTTTATGTTGAAGGTTTCGTTCTATCGGTTTCTTTTGGGTAGGAATACTTGGTAAGTTTTAGGCCTGTTGCGACACCACAGTCACTCCTAAGAACATGTTGGTCATGTCTTGAATGAATATAATTGATTAGGTTATTTTGACCGTAGACATGATTACATAACTGCCCAGGTTTAACCGCAATGTTCAACATCCAAATACTTTGTTTGGTTCTTTTCACGATACAGTTTCTGGTATGTAGGTATACTTGTATACTTGGAGTAAAAATACTTATATTCTTAAAGTATACTTTTAGTTCAAAGCACTTCGGCCCCTTAGTGTTTATAGTTGTATACCATGTGAGGTTCAATATACTTACTTCCCTATAAACAAAAGCTCTGATACCAATTCTGTCACACCCCCGAACTGTCGGAAAAACAACGGCGGAAATGTTCGTGGGCAGCGACGTCCTACGTAGTATCACAACAATCGTATCATAGTAATCAAAGTAAACACAACCAATACATTACATTATGAATATTTACATCTTTTGAATACATAGTTTATACATAAAATTATATAACAAAAGATAAAGACGAGGCTCCAAAAATGCTCCGTCTTCTGTCTATCGTTGCCCTGAGAATCCAAGCGGTTTTGAAAACGTATCAGCATAAAGCTGCTGAGTTCATAAGCATGTTTTTGTATTGAAAATTAGTCACTGAGTTTGTATAAATAGTTTCTTTCCAATATAAGTAAATATTGTTTTGTATCGAAAGCCGTTGCTACCATGTTTTGAAATATGTACACATGTTTACCAAGAAAATCCAATATTTTCTAACATGTTTGTTGTTTCTTGTATGAAAGGTACGTTCTTTTTGAAAACCGTGGCTACCACCAGTAAGTAATGTATGAGCATTTGGAAACCCTAGGTATGTATAGTAGTTTTATTTCTAAAAATAAAACTATAGATTTTGTCTCTGGAATACCCTCTAGTGAGTAGATAAGTAGTTTTATTACTTAAAATAAAACTATAGAAGAAAGAAATCTCGTAAACAATGATTAGTTTATGCTTATTGTGAGTCGTATAACCATACTAATTTGACCCTTGACGTCCTTGACGTTCTTTAGATGTCGTACGATTACGAAATTTGTCACCCCAGGCGTGCCCGCCTAAATGTAGCTAACAGTTCATGTGTGGGATTGTCGGTCCCGAATAGATCTATTCACAAATTCCATGCTCTCCCTCTAGGAGACTCTGGTTATACTACCGGTGAGGATTTATTGGTACCCCAAGGGGCAAAACGAAGATAGTCTCACAATCCTGTATTAACTACTTTACGTGCTTGTTCGTTTGTTCTCGAGTTCAAAATTGTTTGTAATGGTGTAGAGTATAAATAATTATACATAAAATAATTATTTAGCATGATACTCTAGTTTTGTATTCGTAGTAATAGATAAACTATATTTGATATAGTTTACATGTTTGACATTGCATGAAGTTTGAATCTATAAGACTGGTAATGAAATCCCAAACTATACCAATTATAGTTTGAATGTTGTTACGTTCATGAATGGTTTTGAAAACTATGCAATTATGATTAGAAAACATCCCTTATGCTCCACATATTACAAAAAGGGATAATTGTATCTAAATGTTGGATAGAAAACAGTTGTAATTTCATTAGTTTTTAAGTTATGAAAACCTTTATGTTTAGGTTGTATTCCCCCACTGAAAACATGAAAAACTCAGAAAAGTGTAGGCTTATGAACTCACAATTTATCGTAGGATCTGAATGTTCGATTGGTTATGAGCGTCGAGTGTCAACCGGCGTTTTGTACACGAGTGGACCCTATGAACATATATTGCTAATATATATGTATTAGATTGATTATCCCATGAAAAATCATGATGGAAAACCACCCTAAAGACATGGAATCACTAGAACTAAGTGTTTTATATCCCATACTTAGTGATGTTTACAAGTTTAAGGCCAAATATGAGCATTAGAGTGGGTGTATGGCCATAAAGGTGAGTCTGCGGCCAGACTACGTGTACGGCTGCACACAGGAGTGTGCGGCTGTATAGAGTGTGTGTGCGGCCGTACACTCCTCGTTTGAGCTCGAAATGTCGATTTTTGAGGTGTTTAAAGTTCCAAACCAAGTATAATTTCGAATATAGATGGCCAAACTCTCACTTTGGAGGGCATTTGAGTGTGTGCGGCCACCTTATGAAGGTGTGCGGTTGCACTCCTTCAAAGGATGAAGAACACAAAGAACATGATGTGTTTCATGGTTAGATTGAGGTGTTTTACGTATATAACAAGCTAGATGATGGTGTTAATCATGATTTTGAGTTCCTTAGTATGTTCTTGGATGAGATTTTTAGAGAGAGAAAGTAGTGAGAGAAAGTAGTGTCCAGTGAAAGAAGAAAAAGTGAACGAAAGGGGGTCCTCTCCAATATATAGGGTCGGGTGTGTGGTTGGGGGTGTGTATGCGGCTGGGTGGCCGCACACTCGGGTGTGCAGCCGCACACACTTTCTTTGGTGTGATTGGCTTGATTTTGAGATGCTACACACTTTCTAACCCTTCTTAAGACTCATGTCTAGGTTATACTAAGCCTAGAGCACTCATACTGTGACAACTGCCAATTCAGGTCATTCTTGGACTCATGCATCTTTATAATAACCATTCATGCACAACATGCCATGACCTAGTAGTATAGATTAGGTCAAAAATCTTGCATAAACTAGGATCCAACTAAGGTCTAGGACTAATATACTTGATACTTACAATTCTAGTAAGTTGCTTAGCTACAATAGGAAATGTCAATACTATAATTAGAATAAAGCTTCAAGCTTTGTTATAATTGAAATAGGGTATGAAACTCTAAAAAATAAATTAAAACATTCTAATTATACTTCAACATGTTGTTGAATATCAAACAATATTCCAAAACCCTAAAGAGCCAAAAATCCAAAGTTATAAATTATAAAGCCTAAAAAAAAAAACTTTATAAAATTTGGCTATAAACTTCCTAATATCAAATTTTATTAATCAAATTATGGATTATACCAATGAACTAGAAATATAAATTACAAGTATTAATCATAAATTATTTGTTGAAAACAAGATTTTTTAAATAAATCAAATTGCTTAATAAACATTTTATAAAAATGAATGTTTTTATATAAAATATAGGAGGGAAGTTTATAAAGTTTAAAATTTAGGAGAGAGGAGGCCTAAATGCATGCAAGAGCCGACCATCCCCTCTCCCCATGCATTCTCTCTTCCCCAAAACACAATCATTAAGCTTAAACCCTTACTCCACCTCTTCCCTCTTCACTCTCTCACTTCACTCTCTTCACACACTTCACTCTCTTCTTCACTCTCTCTAAACTCACGAAAATGCTCTCAATTCTCTGCAAAATTTCGAGATTGTGAAGCCCTTGAAGTGTTCTTACTTCTCTCAAGGTCAAAACCAAGGTAAACAACAACATCTTCTTCCACAGTTTCGTGGTTAAACTTCTTTTCTTCTTAATCTTCTCTACTTTTCGGATTCTATGCCTTTCCATGGCTAGAAATCTTTATTCTCCCCTTGTGGTTTGTAGATTCTCACCATAACACAATGCATGTGTTAGAGATGGTGAAAATCCAAGATCAAACCCATGCAAGGAGTGGAAAAGATGCACATATGATCATGTGACATCAAAACATAATATTTCATGTTCTTCTCCATTTCTTTTGTGTTCATGCATGACCAAAAGCATTTAAACCATTTCTAGTACATCTTGGATGCTCATTCATTCCATGCATGTGTTAGAAATCGGGCCTTACCAAAGACATGCATGATGTTCTTGTTGAAATACCCTAATAATGCACACAAGCAAACATGCAATCTGCCAGATTACTTTGTTCGACTTTGAACAGTCATAACTCAGTCATTTCTTAACCAAATCATGATATTCTTTTTGTATTGGTTAGTTCCACGAGCTAACTTTCAAACCCAACTGGTCTCACTGTAAAATATTAAATATCCGATTTTTAGCAGATTTTACAAAAAGGTTGCGCATACAGCTCTTTTTCTGTGATCACTATTTTTATCTTGCTTAAACAATGGCCTTAAACCCAACCATAAATCTGAGGCAAAATACCTTAGAAACTTAACATATCTAGCAAATGATGGTTGAAATTTCGTGGCTTAAAACCTCACTGAATGGGCTACACAAATTCATGAACTTCAGCCACATTTACACTTCATACATTATTGCATGCAACTTTTCTTAAATTGTTTGGAATCATTACCCTCATTTCTCTTCTGAATACATTTTTTTACATTTTTCCTTTTGAAAGCCCTTGCATGCATGAGATAATCTGGAAAATTTCAATAGCTTTTGTTATTTCTTTGATTTATTAGAGTTATTGCTAAAACCAAGGGCATAAATCATATAAAATACTTCCAGAGCTCAATAAATCCTAAATAAATTCATGGATGATACTTATGGGGACTAATGACCCCTCACCAAATTTCAACAATTTTTGTTACTGTTTAATACGATTTCTTATTTTATTTTGTTTAGGGAATGATAAATTACAAAACCACTTTATAGGATGTGAAAATTGTATCTAACAATTTTCGCATACCTTACGTGTGATGCGTGACTCCAGAAAATAATTTCAAGATTTTCATCCCTGTTTTACTATTTTTCCCAATTTTTGGTAATTATAATGGTCTAAAAATGGGAGAAATAGTTCTGATTATCCAAAATTCATGTAAATTTACCAGGATATAATATTATAGAGTAGGAGGTTACATAAAAATTTTGAATATTTTTCTCTACTGTAAACTATTTTTCTCTTATTTTCTAAGGTTAATTGCACTAAAATACACTTAAATATACATAAATACCCAAAACCAGTTTATACATTATGAAAACCACTTTTGATATTTTTCCCAGGATATTTATACTGTAAATGATGTTACAAAAATTTATGGTGATTTATTTTAACTGTTTAATATTATTTCTTTAATTAATAACTATTTAAAGGAATAAAACAAGGAAAAATACAAATAGCCACTGAAAAATATCTTTTATATTTTTCCCACCCTATTTATGTACAATAACAATTAAATAAAAAGTTTGGGTAATTTTGGAAACTGTTTTCTATTTATTTCAATTTTTATTGGAATAAATGCCCATAAATCATAAAATATAATTAAACAGCTTGGAAATCCATTTTTATATTTTTCCCAGCTTATTATTGTGTAATAACAGTTAAATAAAAAGTTTGGGAATTTTTATCCCTCGAATGCTATTTTTCGTGAATTTATGTTGTTATTGAGACTTAAAATTTGGAAAATTAACCTTCCAAGGTTGTAATTAATCGCACGACTGTAAAATTTCAATACATCAGAAAAAGTGTAACAAATTGATATAAAATCCAATACTAAAACATAAATTGGCATTTCCCTATATGTAGAGTTTAGTATATTAGCATTAGATATCGACATGGAAACTCACTAGTGCGTGTGTTTGATGTCGTAGGATCCCGGTAGTAAGATGTTGGTGCATCCCGAAGTACCGCTTGTGCCTATACAAAACATCGTGAGTATTCACGCACTCCCCTATTTTCGGTTTTTATGTTTTGGGGTGGAAAAGCATGTCCAGAAAACTATTGTTTGCATGATGTATTTAAATTGTTTATTATCGAACATGATTGCTATTGTATTGCTATGTATCTTTATGTATGTTTATGCAACACGGAACATGAGAACTTATCGTACTAAGGCCCTTCCCTTATCTCTAACCATTAACTCTTTGAGCCAATGGTCGTTATGGATAGCGCTATTACGAATTGACAACTCCTCACTCGCCCGAATCGCTGGAGTGCATGATACCATATTCATCTATGGAACGATAAGCATAGATCTCGATAGGGCTTCAGTCATAGGTTTGGTTGAGACTCATTGTTTGCTCATACACATACAAACGCGTTTCTCGTTCTAGCAATAAACTTGTATACCTTATGTGACATCCCCAAAATCACGGCCAGAAAAGACCGATTTTGTTTATGCTTTATGAAAATCAGAGTACTTCATTTTATAAAAAGGTTGCGGAATTTGTTCCCAGAAAAACACGATAAATACGTTATTAAAACATTTTCGAAGAAACGTATTTTTATTCATCTTAAAACGTTTGGGATGTCATCGTTAATACAGAAACATAAGCATAAACAGAACTTACAATTGTTTACACTAGTGATCTACATCTCTTTAAATCTCTCAGTGTAATGTCACTTCATTTCATCACCTGTGATATACATAAACTGAGTGGGTCAGGTTGGGAAACCTGGTGAGTACATAGGGTTTTCAACCCACAATAATATAATTATTATGTTTAAACAATCAAACAATCAACCCAATTACCCATCCCCATTATCTTCTTTAGTCTGAAGGATCTACCCTAAGAACCCGCTATTCCTCGTTTATTTATTCCTAAGGATCATCCTAAGGAATCGACACGAAGTCCATCATTACCAAGGCTTATAGAATATATCTGGTGAACACGTAGTCCGAAACATCTTGTAAACACTTAGTTAAAAAGTAACTAGTGAACACACTTAGTTCAAAATACCTAGTGAACACACTCAGTTCAAAGATACGTAGTGAACACACTCAGTTCAAAAATACCTAATGAGCACCTAGTTCAAAAATACCTACATGTTACGAAACTGCTATCGTTCCACTGGACTGTCTAGTATCGTCCATAGTCGTCATCTATACTCCACTAGATGACTGGATCACTGACAACACTGATGTCTCCCATCGTGTTATCACAAAACAACTATTTCATCTACCCATGTTTTTCCCAACATGTTTTGTAGATATAAAATACGTATACAGTTTAAATCATTTAAAACATGTATAAAAATCTTTTACTCAGCATAGACAGCAAGTATTCAGACAATATGTACACATAGCACGTAATTTATATTAAAATACTCCATATCTAAGTGTAAGATGAAAGAGACTATGCACTCACAACACGTAAATTATATAATAAATACTTCATATCTATGTGTAAGATGAAAGGGACCATGCACTCACCTGAGAAGGTGGTGACTCGGTACTCGGACAGCGCTTCGTTTACTTTAAAATAATTTCCTTCGACGAAACCTAGTATTATCACCAATAGATTTTAGTCTATTATTCGCCGAGACTAATTAATAGTCTAGCTATTATTACTATTATATAAGCGTTAAAAAAAATTATATAACCCATAATAATAGCCCAAGTATTTATTATATGTTCTTAATAACGTTAATATAATTAAATAAAAACTATATTAAAAATAGCGTAGGCGTAGCTCACTTACAGCGGGTTTTATAGAAAACCAGGCTTTGCTTGGAGCAGCGTTTCCGAGCCGGAAATCTCTTCTTCTCGGAGCCGTCGAGCACTCCGGGGCTTCCGCCTCGTGCTAGGGAGGTTCCCTAGACTTTTCGGGGGATTTCGGGGCTAGAGAGAGGTTTTAGAGAGAGAGTAAAGAGAAGAAAGAATGGGAAAGGTGTGAAGAAAATGAGGGGGGGAGAGGTGGTATTTATAGGGTGAAAATGGCTGAAGTTGGTGCCACATGTCACCATCTAGTGGCAAGACTTGGGGAGAAAGCAATGGCCAAGATTGTGCCACATCAACCATTTTGGCACAGCACACTTCCGACTTCTAAAATTTGTAACTTTCACATACGACCTCCGTTTTTGACGTTCTTTATATCCACGAGTAGGTAAAAATAATATCTACAACTTTCATTTTGACTCCGTCGGCTAATTCTTGACCGATCTTAAATTTAACAGTACGAGGCGTTTAGACTGTTAAATGACCGCTAAGAATCTGTAACTCCTTCATACGGACTCTGTTTTTGTCTGTCTTTTTACCGTTGAGTTCCTATTAATGAGATCTTCAACTCTCATTTAGGTCGCATAAGCCAAAAACCGCTCGAACTAAAATTCAAGTTTCGGGCTGTACACTGCTAAGCCGAATCTTAGAAAAATCATAACTTCTTTATACGAAGTCAGATTTGGGCGTTCTTTTTATGGATTTTCTCGGTTTAACATATTCTATGACTTTCGTTTAGATCACTAAGGCTAAATATCGCTCTGTTGTAAATTCACTTTTTACGCTTCCCGGTGCCGTGCCGGTTCCGTCGCGAAACTTCGACGGGTCATAACTTCTTTGTTATAACTCGGATTTCGGCGTTCTTTATATGTACGGAAATCTTGTGACATATACTACAACTTGGTTCAAATTATTTATTCTAAATAATATTTTGTCAAAAAGTCATTTTCGACCCCTATTATCTCTGAATTGACTAGCCCGGATCTACGGGCGTTACAATTATCTCCCCCTTAGGATGATTACGTCCCGGAATCATCAACGAAATAGGGCAGTGTAATGACTCCATACATTATCTCTTCATCCTAGGTAATAACTGTAACTTCTATGTTGCTTCGAACGGGTATCTAACTCTTGGACTCCTTGATTGCAGGTGGTGCTTAGTCTTGCACCTGCTCGTTAGACTTTCAATCATGGACTTCATGTCACAAGCTCATTCTTTATCAGAGACACCTTCTTCTTCTTAGGATAAGTTAATTTGATTTCTACAATTGATCGAGGTGTCATATTCTAATGACCTATTATCGTACGTAACAACGCGTAGACTCAGGTCTCTTAGAGTCAAATTCCGGAATGAAATATGTCTTCCTTCATGGTCTAATGTGATATAATCACATTTTAACATGTAGAATTTCTAGCTACCAACTTTTTTTAACAACGAGCGCGATACTTCTATTGATCGCTTTGATTTCAATCGTTTGGTTTAAGTCGGACACTCAATCAAACTTGGTTCTCTGAACCACGTAACCTACTCATCGTAGTCGGACTCAATGTGATATGACCACTAGGGTCGGGATAACAACAATTTTCTTAGTTATTACCGAAACAATGGTAATGGCATACTTGAATAAAACGAAATCAATTACTAGCTTCCTGGTAACCTTGTGACTTTCCCTGATCCAAGCGTGAGTCCTGTGCTTCCGGTAGTATATGCATCTACTACCTTTCACACGTACTCATACTCGTCCCAAGTATTGTCTCGTAGTTTTCCAAGTCATCATTCAAGAAAATCACATAACAGTTTAACACACCAGGTAACAAAACGAAGATTTTATTATTTCTTGAAACTATTACATAGGTGTTCAAGTTCACCCTAGACTATGCCTCTAATAGGCTACATCATATGGTTCTATCTCTTTGGCTACCTCATAGCTTGATCTTCGGGTATGAATTCCTCATCCTTGGTTCCTTGCATTGTTTTCTGCTTCGTCGAGGATCATGTGGAATGCCCTTGGCCTCGGTGGCGTTTCTGGTCTTGCTACTTTATTTTTCTTTGGGCAATTCCTTGAAATATGCCCCCCTTCTTTACAATCATAACACAACCTCTTGTTGGATGTACATTCATTGGCGTAATGCCCAGATTTTCCACACTTGAAACATGTCACCTCTTCGCCGCATTTTCCAAAGTGTTTCTTCTTGCATTTATCACACCATCTTGCTTCACCTCCTCCTCCAGGCTTCGAGAATTTTCTCTCCTGGTTGGACCTTGAAGATCCTTCAAACTTCCGCTTCTCTCCTGCCTTATCTTTTTCTAGACCCTTTTCCCTTATCTGGGCCTCTACATTCTTAGCTGCCCTAACAGCTGTTTTCAAGGTAGTTGCCATTTTGACCATTGGGCCAAAGTCAGTGGGTAATCCGTTAGCAAACCTATCAATCTTGGAGATTTCAGTAGGCACCAAGTAGGGGAATAGCTTCATCCTCTCGGTGAATGCGGTGGCATACTCATCAACACTCATCTTCCCTTTCTTTAGGTTCTGAAACTCATTGTTTAGGTCTATCAGATCTATCTCTGAGCAGTACTGCATTTTCAACTGTTCCAAGAACTCTTCCCATGACATCCTTAAGGCTTCTCCTCGTGGCATCGTATCTGCCAATAGCTTCCACCAGCTCAAAACTCCAGTTTTTAGTTGTCTTACAGCGAAGATGGTCTTCTGTTTCTCGCTACAGTCACAGCTCTCAAACACCATCTCCATCTCGGAGATCCAATCCATAATCTCAACAGGCTTTGGGCTTCCTGAGAGACTTGGTGGTTTCGCACCTAAGAAATTTTTGTACATTCGCCCATCCTTGTCGTTTCTCCTCTCCGGGCCATCCCTTTGATCACCTTGAGTCCCCACTTGACTCACTTGGCGGCTGTAGTTTCCTTCCTCCGATTGCTCGGGAATCAGCTCGTGTTGCTCAGTGGGCATAGTTGGTTCGTCCCTATTCAACATCCGCCTCATTTCTTCCCTTTGTTCAGCTAGCATAACCCGAATCATGGCTTGAACTCCAGCCATGGTGACTGGCTCAGGTGCAACTTCTTCTACAACAGGTATTTGCTGAACCACTGGGGGTTGGTTCCTATTCTCATTTGCATTCACGTTTCCGCTACGGGTCCTTGCCATCTTGATCTATACACCGAATAAGGTGAATCTAGACCCTTACATAGGATTGACGTTTAAATCATCCTTATCGCTCCGAAACGTTTATATGCTAGTTCTAATATCGTATTCGTACGTTTAGAATCCTAAACACATAAGGTTTCCAGATCCGTTCGGCAATAGACCATAGATCCGATCAAACTATAGCATAACAAATCATTTAACACATAAAAGTAATTTAGGCATCATTCCTAAATTAAGCAAGTGCTCACACCTCACAATCATCGCTTAGCATCCTAAGTTTAAGTCTAGAAATAAATCCATATTCCTAGTTCGCTTAAACTAATGCTCTGATACCAACTGTGACATCCCCAAAATCACGGCCAGAAAAGACCGATTTTGTTTATGCTTTATGAAAATCAGAGTACTTCATTTTATAAAAAGGTTGCGGAATTTGTTCCCAGAAAAACACGATAAATACGTTATTAAAACATTTTCGAAGAAACGTATTTTTATTCATCTTAAAACGTTTGGGATGTCATCGTTAATACAGAAACATAAGTATAAACAGAACTTACAATTGTTTACACTAGTGATCTACATCTCTTTAAATCTCTCAGTGTAATGTCACTTCATTTCATCACCTGTGATATACATAAACTGAGTGGGTCAGGTTGGAAAACCTGGTGAGTACATAGGGTTTTCAACCCACAATAATATAATTATTATGTTTAAACAATCAAACAATCAACCCAATTACCCATCCCCATTATCTTCTTTAGTCTGAAGGATCTACCCTAAGAACCCGCTATTCCTCGTTTATTTATTCCTAAGGATCATCCTAAGGAATCGACACGAAGTCCATCATTACCAAGGCTTATAGAATATATCTGGTGAACACGTAGTCCGAAACATCTTGTAAACACTTAGTTAAAAAGTAACTAGTGAACACACTTAGTTCAAAATACCTAGTGAACACACTCAGTTCAAAGATACGTAGTGAACACACTCAGTTCAAAAATACCTAATGAGCACCTAGTTCAAAAATACCTACATGTTACGAAACTGCTATCGTTCCACTGGACCGTCTAGTATCGTCCATAGTCGTCATCTATACTCCACTAGATGACTGGATCACTGACAACACTGATGTCTCCCATCGTGTTATCACAAAACAACTATTTCATCTACCCATGTTTTTCCCAACACGTTTTGTAGATATAAAATACGTATACAGTTTAAATCATTTAAAACATGTATAAAAATCTTTTACTCAGCATAGACAGCAAGTATTCAGACAATATGTACACATAGCACGTAATTTATATTAAAATACTTCATATCTAAGTGTAAGATGAAAGAGACTATGCACTCACAACACGTAAATTATATAATAAATACTTCATATCTATGTGTAAGATGAAAGGGACCATGCACTCACCTGAGAAGGTGGTGACTCGGTACTCGGACAGCGCTTCGTTTACTTTAAAATAATTTCCTTCGACGAAACCTAGTATTATCACCAATAGATTTTAGTCTATTATTCGCCGAGACTAATTAATAGTCTAGCTATTATTACTATTATATAAGCGTTAAAAAAAATTATATAACCCATAATAATAGCCCAAGTATTTATTATATGTTCTTAATAACGTTAATATAATTAAATAAAAACTATATTAAAAATAGCGTAGGCGTAGCTCACTTACAGCGGGTTTTATAGAAAACCAGGCTTTGCTTGGAGCAGCGTTTCCGAGCCGGAAATCTCTTCTTCTCGGAGCCGTCGAGCACTCCGGGGCTTCCGCCTCGTGCTAGGGAGGTTCCCTAGACTTTTCGGGGGATTTCGGGGCTAGAGAGAGGTTTTAGAGAGAGAGTAAAGAGAAGAAAGAATGGGAAAGGTGTGAAGAAAATGAGGGGGGGAGAGGTGGTATTTATAGGGTGAAAATGGCTGAAGTTGGTGCCACATGTCACCATCTAGTGGCAAGACTTGGGGAGAAAGCAATGGCCAAGATTGTGCCACATCAACCATTTTGGCACAGCACACTTCCGACTTCTAAAATTTGTAACTTTCACATACGACCTCCGTTTTTGACGTTCTTTATATCCACGAGTAGGTAAAAATAATATCTACAACTTTGATTTTGACTCCGTCGGCTAATTCTTGACCGATCTTAAATTTAATAGTACGAGGCGTTTAGACTGTTAAATGACCGCGAAGAATCTGTAACTCCTTCATACGGACTCTGTTTTTGTCTGTCTTTTTACCGTTGAGTTCCTATTAATGAGATCTTCAACTCTCATTTAGGTCGCATAAGCCAAAAACCGCTCGAACTAAAATTCAAGTTTCGGGCTGTACACTGCTAAGCCGAATCTTAGAAAAATCATAACTTCTTTATACGAAGTCAGATTTGGGCGTTCTTTTTATGGATTTTCTCGGTTTAACATATTCTATGACTTTCGTTTAGATCACTAAGGCTAAATATCGCTCTGTTGTAAATTCACTTTTTACGCTTCCCGGTGCCGTGCCGGTTCCGTCGCGAAACTTCGACGGGTCATAACTTCTTTGTTATAACTCGGATTTCGGCGTTCTTTATATGCACGGAAATCTTGTGACATATACTACAACTTGGTTCAAATTATTTATTCTAAATAATATTTTGTCAAAAAGTCATTTTCGACCCCTATTATCTCTGAATTGACTAGCCCGGATCTACGGGCGTTACAATTATCTCCCCCTTAGGATGATTACGTCCCGGAATCATCAACGAAACAGGGCAGTGTAATGACTCCATACATTATCTCTTCATCCTAGGTAATAACTGTAACTTCTATGTTGCTTCGAACGGGTATCTAACTCTTGGACTCCTTGATTGCAGGTGGTGCTTAGTCTTGCACCTGCTCGTTAGACTTTCAAACATGAACTTCATGTCACAAGCTCATTCTTTATCAGAGACACCTTCTTCTTCTTAGGATAAGTTAATTTGATTTCTACAATTGATCGAGGTGTCATATTCTAATGACCTATTATCGTACGTAACAACGCGTAGACTCAGGTCTCTTAGAGTCAAATTCCGGAATGAAATATGTCTTCCTTCATGGTCTAATGTGATATAATCACATTTTAACATGTAGAATTTCTAGCTACCAACTTTTTTTAACAACGAGCGCGATACTTCTATTGATCGCTTTGATTTCAATCGTTTGTTATAACTCGGATTTCGGCGTTCTTTATATGTACGGAAATCTTGTGACATATACTACAACTTGGTTCAAATTATTTATTCTAAATAATATTTTGTCAAAAAGTCATTTTCGACCCCTATTATCTCTGAATTGACTAGCCCGGATCTACGGGCGTTACACCTTAATAGCAATCAACTTTGTTTTATCATTAAAGCAATGTACTTGTACTTACGAAAAGCATTATTGTACCCTCGATTTATAAACTTGTGATACTCACCAACTATTTTCATAGTTGACGCTCGTTTTACATGCTTTTTTAGGAAGTAATTAGTAAGTGGATGTAAAGATTCATCATCATAGGGCATGCTGCATCGTGTTGAAGCTATTAAGAAGCTATATTTTGAACAATGTTATTTTGAAAAACTTGTATTTTGTTTCTTTTGAAGCTATGGGTTGTAAACTTTTAAATACTGCTATGGTGATGTATCTTTATCTTTTGCATTGAAACCGTTATCGCTGTCATACCTTGCGTTTCCGCTTTAGCGGGGTGTGACACATACCGACCCACACATTCGTTAAAAGATGATAAATTCGAGTGTACTATTGATATACGGATCAATTGTACAAGATAAAATTTTCGGGTTGTCACACCATGTCTGTTGCCCTTCTCTTCTTAGAAGATGGTGAAGGAGGGGCAGGAATCTCACGAAAAATGACACCTTGATGCGAAACTTGCGGTTTACAAACAACATTGGTTAAAGGTGAGCGACTCTTATGCTTTGACTTCATCTTGATTCTTCGAAAAAACCCCAGTCTTCGAAGGAATAATTTCCTTTTGAGTTGAAGGGGTATCAACAACAACAATTTCTAGTTGGATTGGCTCGGCTTCTGAGATTGGTACCTTCTTCTGACTCTTTGCTGATGTAGATTCTTTGATAGACTTCTTAGAAGATTCAGCAACAACCTTCTTCGAATGTTTAGTATTATTTTCTTCTTCTCTGGCCAAAAGAACCCCAGTTTCAACAGAAGTATCAAATGTTTGTAAGTAAGTAATAAGAACAGTGTTTGTTGGATCAACTCTCTTCAGGATAGCATCCGGAATGCGAGCAACAAATGGAAATTCATCAGTATTGTTAGTTGCATCCTTCAGACAACTATAAACATGAAACACCGCCTTTTCTTTGTCTTTCGGTACCAAAATCCATTCCTTCTCATAAAAATATTGTAAAATCAAACTCCAATATCAAGCAAACGAAATGCCATGAATAGCATTTAAAAAAAATTGAAATCATCAGCCTGAGTTGGTATTACCCAGAACCTCAAGGATTTCGTGTGTGTCAAGTGTGAAAGAATAAAGATAAGAAGCAATTAAAAAAAAATTGGATACTTAGTGATGTAAAAAATTTAATTTGACACGAAGGAAGTTAAAACCCCGGGCAAAGATTACTTCGTTAATTATCAAGAGAGATAATCAACAACTTGTGTATTTTCCCGTGAATTACAATCGAATACTTGTAAATAAGTATCGAAGGGATTTTTTAAAAGGCTTTTGAGGTGGTTTAATGAATTTCGTTACATATCAACCTAAACATAAGGTGAGTAATTGTAACAGAAATTACTTGTGTGACCAGTGTAGTCATTGACAAGTTTGCTTTGAAAAACTTTTAAGTAACATGGAATTTCAGATAAAACTCACACTGAAATCATATAAAAGAAAAAAAAAATATTCTGGATCCTGTTGGGTAACAAACACCGTGGGTTTCAGATGTTTGATCAAGACCACACATAAGAAACAAATATGATTTGGAGTTTCGAACGAAGGTACAGAAACAAATGTTGCATTAAAAACTGGAACTAAGTTCCCCGTAAATTCCTTAAAGGCGGATTAAATTGGGTTTCACTTCCATCATGGTCTCATGATGTCTGATCATAAACACAGATTTGTGATATATCTAAGTTTTGAGTGATTTGATCAGAAACCTCTTGGACATATGTCTTCATGTGTGATGGTGTAATAACTTTGAGATGAAAAAGATTGGTATACAAAGGAACATGTACCTCTATTATTTAGGACCAAACAATAAACTCTTAACTCATGTGAGAAGATTAAGGTAGCTCATTGGACTAATGCAAATGTAAGCCTAATTAGGAAGAAATCTTCGTATGAAAATTTCATTAAGGCTTTCAAACATTGAGTCATTTTGAGGTTTCGGACAACATGCATCAGCTTGCTTCTAGGGACATCTTAACTAGTAAAAAAATTTGAAGTTCAAAGAATAGAATGATAAATGTACCTCACCCTAGAACTGTAAGCCTTATCCGCTTTGTATCTTCATGAAAATCTGCAACATAGAACTTAAAAGAAAGAAGAAACAAAATCTTTTTGTTGTTTTTTATTTTTCAAAAATTAAGAACAAAATAATAAGCAAATCTTTTTGGTGTTTTTGATTTTTCAAAAATGAAGAACAAAAAAATTAAAAGTACTCGTTGCAAATATTCAAATTTTTACCAAGCTAACAAAAAATACCAATCATACGAATTCGAAGCATTCGAAGAGTTGACTGTGAACAGTAACCTTTGAACACTTACTGATTTTTCTTTGTCGTTTTCTTGTAATCACTGTTTCTCTATTTCGCATGGAATAAAATTTCCATCAATCATCCCCAGTCCTTACAAAATTCATACAAACGATTTTTTATCCAAAGCTTTTGTGAAAATATTAGCCAACTGATCCGTTGTTTTCACAAAATGTACTTCAATATTTCCTTCCTCCACATGATCTTTGATGAAGTGATAACGAAGAGTTATATGTTTCGTCTTTGAATGTTGCACAGGATTATGAAAAAATCTTATTTCACTTCGTGAATCACAATATAAAGGAATCTTTTACATGTTAACTGCATAATCACGTAATTGAATTTGAATCCATATTATCTGTGAAGTGCATGTAGCAGCAACAACATATTCAGCTTCAGCTTGAGATTGAAACACATGTCTGCTTTTTCGATTACCTGCTCACCAACTTACCATCGATTAATTGACATCCTCCACTTGTGCTTTTCCTTTCAAGATTACAACCTCCCAAATCTGCATCTGAATGTGCTTGAACATAGAACCCGTATTCGAAGGATACCACAATCCTAGCAAAGAAGTTCCTTTGAGATAAAGAAAGATATTCTTTACATGAGATGTGGTTCTCGTGGATTTGCTTGATACCTAGCACAATTACATACAGAAAACATGATATCAGGTCTACTAGCAGTTAAATATAGTAAAGATCCAATCATGCTTCTGTATAAAGTAAGTTTAACTGCAGGTTTATCTAACGAAGGAGTTAGTTTGATCCAAGTTGCCATTGGAACTTGTAACTTTGTGCTAATCGTTAATCCAAACTTCTCTAGTAGATTCTTCGAATATTTTTCTTGATTAATGAAGATTCCTTCTCTGATTTGACGAATGTTTAAACCTAGAAAATTATTAATTTTTCCTATCATGATCATTTCGAACTTACTTTTCATCAAATCTTCGAACTCTTTAGACAAAGCAGGCTCAGTTGAGCCAAATATAATATCATCAACATAAATTTGAACAAGCAAAAGATGATTCCCAACTTTCTTACGAAATAATGTAGGATCAACTTATCCTTGTTTAAATTTAGATTACTTCAAAAATGAAGTAAGAGTTGTATACCAGGCTCGTGGTGCTTGTTTCAAACCATAAACCGCCTTATCTAAAATATAAAAATAATCATGATTTTCTTCGTTAACAAAACCTGGGGTTGTTCCACATAGGCAGTTTCTTCGAATTCTCCATTTAGAAACGGAAACTTCACATCCATTTGATAAACATCAAAGTCTTTGTGAGCTGCATAAGCCAAAAATATACAAACCGCCTCGAGTCTTGCGGCAGGGTCAAAAGTTTCTTTGTAATCAATTCCTTCTTGTTGAGAGTACCCCTTAACAACAAGTTTGGCTTTGTTTCAAATGATATTTTCATCTTTGTCAGTTTTGTTTTTTGAAAATCCATTTTAACCCAACAATCAAAACATCATTTGGCTTAGGAATTAATCTCCAAACCTTATTTCTTTCAAATTTAGACAATTCAAATTGCATTGCAACAACCCAATATGAGTATTCCATTGCAATATTTACTATCTTTGGTTCAATTTTAGAGATAAAAACGTTGAACATACAAAACTCTTGATGAGTATTTAATACCTCATTCTTTGTATGAATTTGAGCCCTTGTTAAAACTCCATCTTGTGGATTACGAATTATTTGTTCCTTCAGATGTTTTTTTGTTCATTTTTCCATTGGTGGATTAACTAGATCAAAGTCCAAAGGTACATCTTCGTACAATTCATCATTATCTGAACCTGCAATTGAACAAACATCATTAACATCATGATAATTTTCATTATTTTGTAATAGCTCCTCCTCATCATTAGCATTGAATCTCCCCCCCCCCCCCCTTCAACATCAACATTATCTCTCTCATTCTCCCCTCGAAAGAATACTCCCCCCCCCCCCATCAGAGTGTTCGAATCAAAATGATCCCCCTCCATTGGATCAGTTTGCATACTTTCACCTATATCTTGAGGAGATGATGTTGAATCATCAGTAAGCTTTTTGATAGTTCAGGGATATGATTATCACGAGTATTTTCTTCAACATTTCCAGCATGATCTGAAAGTCCAAATATCAAATCATAATGAATATCCAACATTTTCTTTGGTTCAAATTCATCTTGATTTTCTTTCAAAATTGGAAGATTATGAAATTGTTGTGTAGATTGTTTGATATAGTAATCATCAAATGTAACATTAAAAGTTTCTTCCACTTTTCGTGTACGCTTGTTCAATACACGATATGCCACTGAATTATGCGAATACCCCAGGAAAATCCCTTCATCAGCTTTAGCTTGAAATTTCGAAAGGTTATCCCTGAGATTCATAATAAAGCACCTGCACCCGAACACATGAAAGAATTTCCCATTAGGTTTCTGATTATTTAGAATTTCGTAAAGTGTAATATTAAAACATTGATGAATGAAAGATCTGTTCTGAATAAAACACCCAGTGGATATAGCCTCAGCCCAAAGATATTGTGGTAAGTTCGCATATGCCAACATAGTTCTTGCAGCTTCGTATAAAGATCGATTTCTTCTTCCAACAACACCATTCTGCTGCGGAGTGTATGGTGAAGAGAAATTATGCGAAATGCATTTTTCCACTAAAATTGAATCAAGAACATTGTTCTTACACTCAGTTCCATGATCACTCTTGATTTTGAGAACAAGCTTTTTCAAGGTAATTTCCATTTTCTTGATAAAGTCAATCATGATTTGTGCCACTTCGGATTTTAATCTGAGAAAATAAACCCATGTGAATCTGGAAAAATCATCAACAATAACTAAGATATACCATTTGTGATTGAGTTTTGAAACTGTCGAAGGACCACATAAATCAATATGTAAAAGCTCTAGTGGTTCGACAATCTTCGAATCAATTGTGATTGGATGACCATGTTTATGTTGCTTGCCAACTTCACAAGCTGCACATAAAGAATCATTATCAAATTTAAGTATAGGTAATCCTCTTACCAAATCTTGCACTACAAGTTTGTTGATATTTCTGACATTGAGATGTGAAAGTCTTCGATGCCATAGCCAGCTCAGATCTGATGTAGGTTTCGAAAGAAGACATATAGCAGGTTTACCCACAACTGGATTGATGTCCAAAGTAAACATGTCACCTTTCCATTTGGATTTAAGCAAAACTTCTTTTGTGTAAACATTCGAAATAATGCTTCCTTCTTCGTTAGAAAGTACTTGATTTCAAGTGCCTACCACAAGTTATGACACACTTATCAAGTTGTGTTGTAAACCTTCGACATAAGCAACTCGATTCACTGTGAATTGTCCATTCGTGATTTTCCCATATCCTTTAACTTGACACTTTTGATTATTACCAAACTTAACAACTCCGACATTCTTCAAGCTTTAAAAGTCTCTAAGATTCTCCTTCTTCCCAGTTATGTGACGAGAGCAACCACTATCGATGTACCATTTGTTATCATATTACTCGTCACAAAGTACCTGCGATCATTGAAAGAATTTAGGTACCCAAGGCTTTTTGGGTCCTTGGAAATTAGATTTCAACGAAGATTTGAAAGAATAATTGTTGACTAAATCACAAACTTTAGTTTTGAGACTATTAATAATATTCACATCTTCATTTGTAGGAATTGAAACATAAGGTTTTGTTTGTTTCGTATGATTACTAACATCACCCTTCGCATTCTGTGTTTGTGATTGTTTGGTCTTCGCCTTTGTGACTGGTTTCCTTACTTTTACCAATATATTCGAATCTTTTGATGACGAACTGCCATTTGAAGAAGTATTTACATACTTTTCAGACTTGATTGATAAATTCTTCCTCTTCCTTCGAGACAGTGATCAATATTCTTCGTGAAGTTATCCCTATTTCATGCGAAGCTTTCAATGTTTGTTTCTTCGTATGATTAGTAAAATTTGGCTTTTGAGGAACAAAATCAATTTTTTGTTTTGAAACAAATGATTCAGCATAGGAAGTATCAACTGTCGATTTAAAATGTTGACGTTGAGAATTTTTTTTGGTGAATTAGAATTCAATGAATTATCTAAAAGCTTTCTTGAAATGTTAGGTTTTGACAATTTCGAAAACTTTGGTGTTGTTTTAACTTCAAACTTAGTACCAATTTTTGGACGATACACTTGTTTTATTTTTGAAAAATATGAATTTTTCACTTTGAAAATATATTTTGATGATTTTGATTAAGACACATTTTTGCTTGAATGAACAAGATTTTTGATTTTGTCTGAATAATTGTCTGAATTCACAGACTTAACAGGTTTTGACAATTCAGTTGAAGTTTTTCGAAACTCGATTGTTTGCCAAAATATTTTCTTTCTTGCTTGTCTTTTTGAAAAATTATTTTCTTTTGAAAATTTTTCAATTTGTTCTTTGAATTCTTTTGAATTTAATTTGACCGCACTTTTTGTTTCCTCAAAATTAGATTTGGTGACTTGGTTTTCAAGTTTGGATTTTTCAACTCATTTTCTATGAGATTTTTGTCTTTGAAAAACATATGAATTCTTTGTTAGATTGTTTTCAACTATGCTTTGATTTGCGAAGAACCCTTCATATGATGTTTTCAAATTGTCTTGTTCCACCAATTTCTTGAATTCTGGTTTGACATTTTAAACATTTCCAATTGTTATGAACACTTGGTTTGGAAACAAAATATCGTCAATACACTTGAAAATTGGATACACCACAATATTTGTTTCAAGGTAATGAGCGCCTTGTTCTTTCAACACTTTTTCATACTTTTGTGTATCACCATACACCTTGTCAACTACAATTCAAGGAATTTATTCATTCTTCAAAAATACCTTTTCCTTCGAATGTTTCTCATCTATTTCATCATTACTATCATCTGTTTGATTGTCTCTCATTTCCACAAATCCAAATCACAAACTTTTGAAGTTGAGGGTTGATTAGTATCATTCTTAACCAACAAATCATTAACTTTCTCTTTCCCTTTAGATAAGGATGTAACATTAATAATATACAACTGAGAATAATCAACATCCTCAAGATCACTAATTTCACTGATATTGTCAGAATTATCTTCAATATCAGCAAAATTAGATTGAGCATCAGATGTTGAAGTTTCAATCTTTTTCAAAATATGAATTTGTTCAGACTTAGTCAACGTATCATTTACAATTTCAACTAATTCAGTAGCATCAAGACATTCATCTACTTTGAATATTCCATATCTATATCTATCATCAGGACTTTGTCAAATTCAGCTATTTCTTTCTCACAACCATATGAAATATTATCTACCTTAGCTCTTTTGTAAGCTAAAAAAGGCAACAACTTTGTATGTTGTTCTTTACTTATCTCGTAATAATGATGTAACTCTGTTAATTTCCCATACAATGTCTTAGCTGAATTATAGTAAATGTTTCGTTGTGCTAACAACAATTTTATTTCACTTGACAAGTTATTCCTATCAACCATACTGTTTGTAATCTGAAGTTCTAAACAATCTACTTTCGTGTTTTTCAATTCTAACTTCTTCTCTATTTCTAACAACTGCATAGAAAGCTTCTTAGCCTCATTGCCAACAGACACCACAATTGAATCAAAATAAGTAACAGTTTCATCAAAAGATACCAATTCGGAATTATAAGCATGTACTGGAATATTAAAAGATTCAAGAATGTTACATACCTTTGTTATCATTGGAGACTTGTCTGCAGCCTTTGATACGAAGCATCTTCCTTTTACTTTGTATGCCTCTTCATCAGATTCCTCCTCCATCTTCGCAAAAAATTGCACCATGTGTTGGATTCCGCATCTCCTCATCATCTGATCGAGATGACCGGACTTGATAAGTTCCATCACCTTCTTGTTCTCCCATGGCAACCAATGACAAGTTTTTCACCTTCGCACAAACCTCTTCCAGTCTTTTAGCATAGTAAGCTTCATCGTTTACCTTATTCTTCTTCTCATTTTCTTCCTCAACATGCAATCATTGGCTAAATGATTGGCACCGTACAGTAGTGACAATCTACTCCTGCATCTCCCTTCAATTTATTCTCAACCTTTCCCTCAACAATCTTTGCATCCTTCTTTTCTTCCTTCTTCTTCTCATCACTTGCAGTTTTATTCACAAAACATCCTTTAATCTAAGTTGACTTGATCTTCGAATTGAATGGATTTTTGAAGAACTTTTTGACACGATTGTTTGAATAAAATGCTATCGCTTCATCATTAGAATTCATGATGAAACCCTCTTCTCCATCATAATCACTTTTCTCATGAACTTCTTTCTCAGTCATTTTTGAAACCAAAGCCAATGGACCTCCCAAACTTGCCTTCGTTTCTTCAGCAATTTCATTTAATTCATTTTCGTGTGATTTTTAACTGATAGTACACATCATTCAAAGTTGACGTATCAAAGCTCTGTTGATTTTTAACCATCATGCTGACATTTCGCCACTCCTTTCTCAGACCCATAACAAAGATGAGATTGAACTCCATGACTGATCTTGTAATTTGCCACAATAGTTTCACTTTCTTTCTGTTTGAAGTCTTTCAATTCCACCAAGCATTGTTTCACAGAATTAACTCTTGTCTTCTCACTTCCTTGAAATTTCTCCTTTAGATTGTTCCAGATTTCCTTTGTAGTTTTACAACTCCTCACATAGTTGTAAACAATTGGAGGCAAAGCTCCTCGCAGCTCACTCATGCATCTCTTCTCTAGCTTTTTCATACGATCAATTTGATTCTTTACTCCACAACTTGCAGAAGACGCTCCAAGTGGTTGAACATTCGATGCAGGATTGATATTACCATAAATACAAGTCCACAATTCTTCATCTAAACCATTGAGATAATCCTCCATACGATCAGCCCACTAATCGTAATACTCTGGGATTAGCATTGGAATTTTTGTTGATGACCCCAACAAATGAGAGAATGAAGTCATGGAATTAAGATTGAATGACACCATTGTTGTACGGAAGAAAACTTTGAGCATTTTAAAGAAAACTTGAGATTTTTAACAGCAAACTAGTTGATTCAAATTGAAACGACTAGGAGAACACTTGATTCAACAATTCAAGTGCAGAATCGAATCACAGACTTAGATCCAATGAACTTTTCACTTTTCAAAAAGTGCGGAAACTTTTAAACCAAAAAATTGATTTAAAAACTTTTAAAAGAATGAAAATAGATAAGATATATGATTCCTGCCCTGATACCAATTGTAGAATCTAAGAATCGAGTTTGAATATTAATCAGAGTACGCAATCAAAAATTCTATGAAAGATTAAACACCAATGTAAATAAGATCTTGTTTCAGCTCAATATTACGCTTTAGGTTTACGGAGTGCAAAGGTAGACAAGAATGTAAAAAACCTTATCAAACTCTGGTAAAGACTCCTATTTATAGGAGTGTAAAAGCGTACAAAAAATATACTAAGGACTAGACAACAAAGCTTCGTATAATATGCCTTAGTAAAATAGTTAACAAAACATATGAAGAGTACATATAAGACTTCGACTCTTTACAACCAAACTAGCCTTACAGGTTTGGCTCTGAGATGATCGGCTCTGAAAACCTCGGTTCGGCTCCCAGGATTTGATGCGAGGTTCGGTTTTGGTGCTCCCTGCGAGGTTTGGTCTTGGCTGATCAGGGAGGCTTGGCTTCGACTGCTTCTCGGTTCAGGAGGGTTCAGCTCCTTAACACTGTTTTTCGCGTAGACTTCCGTTTTAGAGTGGTTTTCGACTAATTTAAGGGTCGGGGTGACCTAGATGACTGTAAAATGTTGAGAGAGATTTTGAGGGAGATTTGGGAGAGATTTCTCATACTTGGAGAGATTTGTAGAGATTTCTCATACTTGGAGAGATTTGGGAATGATTTCACATACTTAAAGAGATTTAGGAGAGGTTTCACATACTTGGAGAGATTTAGGAGAGATTTATCATACTTAGAGAGATTTGGGAGAGATTTCACATACTTGGAGAGATTTACGAGAGATAGAGAGGGATTGAGAGAGACTTGGTTTGTAACCTTTTTGAGTGCTTAGCTTTGCAACACAAGGTTCGCAACTCCATTTAGCCATGTTTAAGAGTCTTACACACCCCTGAAAGGGTATGTAATAGTGTTTTATCACTTTGCTACCTCACTTACCCCGATTAGGGTTTAAGAAATCTAAAAATACAAGATTTTCAAGTGATGATTTCTTATCAAAAATAGTGAGTTGTGCAGTAATTACATAAAGTGATCCGTAGTATACACAGGTTGATGAGTTAACCGGTTGACTTTGACTTGATCGGAAAATTGATGGTTGTCACAATAGTAAGCATTTGCGGCTGATCTTAGAAACACTATGTTCAGCACCGAAGATGCCTATAGAAATTCACATGGACCCTTCCATAATTAAAGCCATTAAGAACTGGTCAGCACCAAAGACGCCTACAGAAATTCATCAATTTCTAGGTGTCGCTGGCTGCTACTGCAGATTCATACATAACTTCTTTCGAATTACAAAACCTCTTACAACACTGACCCAGAAAGGCATGGCCTTTGACTGGGAAGAGAAACAAGAAAAGGAATTCTAAACGCTGAAACGAGCCTTATGCAGTGCACCGATACTATCCCTCCCTTAAGGAATAGAAGACTTCGTAGTGTATTGCGATGCATCCAACCAAGGGCTCGATTATGTCTTCATACAAGGAGGTAAGGTCATCGCCTATGCCTCAAGGCAACTGAAGATACACGAGGTCCACTACACCACACATGATCTTGAGCTAGGAGCAGTTGTGTTTGCTCTAAAGATATGGAGACAATATCTTTATGGTACGAAAGGTACTATCTTTACAGACCAAAAGAGTTTACAACATATATTCGACCAGAAGGAGCTCAACATGAGACAACGACAGTGGGTCGAGCTACACAATGACTACGAATGTGAAATTTGTTATCATCCGGGTAAAGCCAACATGGTAGTAGATGCCCTAATTTGGAAAGAATATTTTGGTCGAAGAGGCAAATCATTGAACATGACTATCCATTCACATTTGTCCACACAAATCAAAGAGGCTAAACTTGAAGCCTTGAAACCCGAAAACGTGGTGGGTAAATCCCCGAGAGGGATGGATAAGAACTTGGAAGTCAAGGGTGTCGGAGCCATATACCTCATGGACCAGATCTGGACACCGTAACACAGTGGCTTCAGAGACTTGGTCATGATCGAAGCACACAACACTCGATATTCCGTCAACCCGGGTTCGAAATTCTCTCAAGTATCATCCAACTTTTCACTTCAATCCTATTACATGACCTTAACTAGCCTTCCCCTTTGCTTTGATCCATGAAAATACCTTTTTGGTGTTTAATCTTCAAAATCACCTAGAACACCAAGAGCAAACACTAAGTTTTGGACCTTAATCACCCTATTCAAGCCTCTATAACGTCTATAAACTTGTCATATGTTGTTATTGTTGGATAAGGTGTCTAACTCCATAACTTATTTGGTATATACTTGACCCGACCGACATGGTCCACTTGTTTTGCATCTCATCCAAACTATTATGGATAATTTTATGAGAGTTATACACATATGTTTATTAATATATTATAAGTTATAATATATTAATATGAAGTTATGTTATTTAATTAGTTTTAGTCTTAAATTAGTTATGAATTAATTTAGAGATTAAAAGGAAGACTAATTAGATTATGGACTATTTGTTTTAGATAGTGTGGGCTAATACTCATTTGTTAATGGGCTAGGCTTATGTAGAAGTCCATGGATGATCCATGGAGCTTTTAACCCATGGATCCTTGGAAAGGAAAAGACATGGGTTATTAGGGTTTCACCCTAACCATGCACACTATATAAGCATGCTTATGGAGCATGAAATGGAGCCTAAGGAAAAACTAGTGAACTAGTGTGTGTGCTTGTGTGTGGCCGAATTTATACAAGTGTGGATACTCTCTCAAAGTTTTCCAAGAGTTTGTGGTGTTTTGTGATTCCATTTGAGGCATTCACACTATTGGTGCTTGGCCCTCAAACTCCTTAGAACCAAACTCATCAAAAGGTATGTAATCTCTTCTAACTCTTTTATGTTGAAATGTTCCCCATGCCATGTTAGATAGGTTATAAACCTTGGAAAATTTAATATTTTGCATGTATTTAGACAAACATAGATCCAAGGTTTATTAGGGTTGCATGCACACTTAGGAAGTGTTAGATTGCTCAAAACCCAACAGTGGTATCAGAGCCTAGGCTTGCTTGTTTGATACTTGATGCAAAATAGTGAAAAGAGTCGAAATCGTTGCTGTCTGCATGGTGGACTCGCCGATTCCATTGGGGGGACTCGACGAGTCCAAGGCAAACTTCAACCTACTCGTCGAGTAAGTTCATGCACTCGACGAGTAGGATCGAAAGAGTGCAGTTTTTCGACTTTTGTTGCTGGAAATGGACTAGAAACATTACCTAAACTGTTTTGGTGTTATAAAACTTATTTTAGTTGGTGTAATGGTTGTTCTAATCCATTTACAATAGCATATATCAAAATTCCATGATTTTATGTGTTCATATAATTCTTGAATTTTTGATGATCATGTTCATGTTCTTATGAATTTAGAAAATGATAGGAATTATTTGCTGAATTGTTTAGGATTAATTCTTGATCATTTATGTGTTTTAATGGAGTCCATAATTTGTCCTCAAGTTATGGATTTCCAAAGGTCACTCTTATTTAACACACACTTAAAACACATAAGTTGCATGAAAAAGAAGAGTCTTCATTTTTATGAACCTTTAATTCATAAGTTATGAAATGAGGAGTTTTGCAAAGTTACAAAACTTGCCCTCAAGTTTTGGAATTTGTAAAGTTTCACACACTTTAATAAACTTTAATTCCAACCCTTAGAGTTTTAATAGTTAAAATTCAACCCTTATACTATTTATAACATTAATGGTTAATTATTATATATATGTATAAGAATAATTCGTTTTACCATTAGTAGGCCTCATTCACGAAGCCGGTTTATAAGGTGGGTATAAGGTTGTTGCCTATAAAATGGCGACTTAATGGGTGTATACTCTCACCCACCGCTTGCTTGATTGGTGGAGGGTCGTTAGCCGAACGGGTAGAACAATGACTTTAAATCCTCATTAAAAGTATAATGATTATTATAAAGTAACTAAACTCTTTTAATTCCCAATCTTAGTTACCTTAGGAAAAATGTGAACATGGTGCTAGTCCATGGAATTCACACTTTGTACCTTACCAAGTCGTTGGTGGAGCATGTGTGGTTAACCGGTACACTAACTAGGACTAGTAAGGATCACGAAGGGTGACTTAATGTTTTTCGTAGATCAATGGAGCGTGTGTGGTTAACCGGCACATTGATTAGGTGATAATATTAAGGGTACCAAGTGAATTAGCATGGTTATTCACACCTTGTTTTGTGATCCTCGGCATCCCAGTCATAAAACTTGAAGGGCACAATCGAGATTGAAACATGCCATTGAAAAGTTCAATGAATCTCAAAAGAATCTAGGAATTTCAAATCCAATTAAACCTAATAAATCATTTTGTTTTCGTGGTGGAAATTGGTGAATCGTCATTCTCCTACCTTTCAAATATATTATTACTTAGATTACGGCATCCCTCTTCTAAGTGTAATATATTGTGATTGGATCCTAGCCTTAATATTACATTTAGGTGTCGTATTAATGTAACAGCCCAGAATCTCAGGTATTGTTTAAATTGTGTTTTTGGGGTGTTTTAAGAGGGGACTCGGCGAGTTGGAGCCAGACTCGCCGAGTAGGATCGCAGACCTGGTCGCGGGTTCGCGACTGGACTCGACGAGTCCAGATATGGACTCGGCGAGTCTGCGCTGTTTAGCGAAAACCCTAGTCGTTCAGATTTGGGATGTATAAAAGGCACTTATTGGCCGTCATTGTTCGTTTTAGCCTTCTAAGAAGAACCCTAAATAGATTGTGTGCATCTAGAGCAAGGTTAAAGGCCAATGGTGATTTTGAGGGAGTTGTGTGCAAGGAAGAGAAGGGCTTGGCTAATGAAACAGCAAGGGAATCACGTTCTGAGGATTGGGGACACAGAGAGTACATCATCCAGGTAAGAATTCGAGTATGCTCTGCTATGGTGATGTGTTTAGAGGATTAGGGTTTCTGGAACCCTTTTGTGGATAGATTCAATGTTACCCTAGTCCCCCAAACGATTGTAACCCCGTGTTGGGACCTTTGGAGGTCCAGAATGTCCCATGTCTGTGCATTCCGGGAATTGATGAAGGTTTTGGATTGAAATCCTTATGCCTTAGGTCAACATGTAAATTATAAGTCTTGGGGTGTAGCATGAACACCTAAATGAAGACCTTACGTGATGGACCAGTCTAGGAGGACCAGACCTATGAATGGTCGGAACAATTCTGACCTTAGGAAACAGTTTGATCGACTGCATGGCATGGACTCGCCGAGTCCGATGAACAGACTCGGCGAGTAGCTTGGAGAATAACTGGGAGTCGTCGAGCTGTTCTTCAGACTCGGCGAGTGGAGTCGGGGTGGCCCCGCGATTCTTCCAGGAGTAACTCGTCGGGTCAAGGAGGATACTCGACGAGTAGAAGGGAATCTTAGAGGATTGGAGGACGCTAGACTCGCCGAGTCCGGTCGAGTTGACCGGGGACCGTTGACCAGAGTTGACCTATGTGTGATTTCTTAGGGTCAGTTAACTTGGAAGATAAAAGTGTTAATAAGGGATATATGATATTATAGGGAGTTTGTAGCTCGGCGGATCGAGTACGAGTGATTTCAAGAGTTGCTAGCTTTCAGTATCCACGAGGTGAGTCTTCTCACTATACTGTACCCGGAAGGGTTTGACTGTGTGATCGGAAGGTCGGATATGATATGTGATATAGGTGCTATATGTGGTAAGTTAATTGTTATGCGTGCTGTGTATGTTTATATGGGCCGGAAGGCAATATGTTATGGGCCGAAAGGCAATATGTTATGGGCCGGAAGGCGATTATGTTATGGGCCGGAAGGCGATTATGTTATGGGCCGGAAGGCATTGTGTTGTGGACCGGAAGGTCAGGGCCTGGAAAGGCGTATATGTGTAAGTTGTATATTGGGGAAATCACTAAGCATTTATGCTTACAGTTGTTATGTATGTGTTTCAGGTACTAGCGAGGACCGTGGGAAGGCACCGGCATGATGCGTACACACTGATTGATGTTTTGAGATCTTGGGAATTCTATGATTTGTATTTCGACTTAACACCTGGAATAATTATATTTAGTTTGAATAAAAATACTCTATTTGTTTGAAATGAAAAATTTGTTTGAAAATTTGCGTTGTTACAATTGGTATCAGAGCCTTGGTTTGAGGGATTCAGGTGCACCTTCGGGTGTAACTGAACTCAAACCAAGGATTTGAGGAAAACTTTTAAAAAAAAATAAAAAAAATAAAGGCATAAACTTTTATAAATGATATTATGGTAAACAAGAAGGAAGCAGTGTGTACGATCAGTCAGCGCCCGAACAGTAAAGATCCCCAGAATACCTTACAATGTTATGTTATGAGATGAATTATGATATGAATTGCTATGCATGCTAGAAGACTAGGTATTCATGATAGGACTAGAGTGGCCGGATTTGTGATGCCTTAGTCTAGGGAGTTTGTCGATATGAGATACTTGATAGCGTGCAGGTAGATAGTGCATATCAAAAGTAGAGTACTCACTATTCGGGGTTTGGGGAGGAAGATTTGGGACGAATGTTGATACGGTGTGGTCGGTAGTATTGGGCCCGTACTACCGAAGACACCGGGTTGGTGGGAGACCCAAGTAAGAATCCCTGGATATCAGAGACTGAGTAGGGTTGCGTTATCGAGTGCGATTGTACTTGATGGAGTCTCTGATAGTTTTATGTTGTATTTCAGAGACATCATGGTTAGACCACGCCACGGGGTGAGTTCGAGCGGTGTGAGTGACGAGGAGATTCGTCAGCTGATTCAGGAGGAGGTAGCTGCAGCGATCCGGGCTAAGATCCCGGAGATGTTTGGGTCTATTAAGACCACCCTGATGGAGACGTTTGAGGAGCGGTACGCCGCACTGACTGAAGCTGCAGCCGCTGCCGCTACCGCAGCTGTGGCCGCTGCCAGGCCACAGGGGGGTGACTCGTTGCTATTCCAGGAATTCAGCAACATGAAACCACCTGAGTTCGATGGGACGCAGGATCCGATTACTGCGATGAGGTGGATCGCTGATATTGAGGGGTGCTTCTACACTTGTTCATGCCCGGAGCACCTGAGGGTACGGTTCGCTTTGAACCAGCTCCGTCTGGGAGCGAAGGATTGGTGGAAGTTCGTGACGGCGAACTTCACTTTGGCGGAGATTACAGCAGTGACATGGGAGAGGTTTACTGCCATGTTCAGGGACGAGTACGTTCCCCCAGTGGAGAGGGAACGATTGGTTCAGGAGTTCTTAACCCTTAAGCAGGGTACTGATTCGGTTGCGGTGGCCACGCGGAAGTTTCATGAGAGGGCGATGTTCTGCCCCGGGCTGGTGTCCACAGAGCAGTCGCGGATGAGCCGGTACTTGGGTGTTTTGAGGAGGGATATCCGGGAGTTTGTGTCGAACTCCACCTATCATACTTTTGCTGAGCTTCAGGCGAATTCCAGGAAGCGCAAGATCGAGTTGGAGACCCAGGCCAGGGAGGAGGCCGAGTCTCAGCAGGTGGACCGGCGACCGGCTCAGTCTCAGCCGACAGCCAAGCAGACCAAGTCCGCCGAATCGAGGACGGGAGGTCCGAAGGGCCGCACTTGCGGAAAGTGCGGCAAGGGTCACGATGGGGCGTGTCGAGCTGGTGTTTGCTACAAGTGTGGCAAGGAGGGACACATCACCAGGGATTGCCCTAAGGGGTTTATGGTTTGCTTTCATTGCAACCAGACAGGCCATCGGAAGGCCGAGTGCCCTCAGCTTCGTCAGGGATCTACACCTACTGCCAGGACTACTGAGACTCGACCGACGAAGGTCGAGGCCCCAAGGGCTCGCGGGAGAGCCTTTCAGCTGACTGCGGAGGAGGTCCGCGCTGCGCCCGATGTTGTGGCAGGTATGCTGTAATTCACGTATTTATTTAAAGTCGAAATGTTATGCTTATGTTATTATATGTGTAGGTACTTTTCTTGTGAACTCTGTGCCTACTCTAGTGTTATTTGACTCGGGTGCGAGTAGGTCCTTTGTATCCTTAGCTTTTAGTCAGCATGTCAGCATTAGTCGTGAGTCGTTAATTCGGCCTCTGAGAGTTTCTATAGCGGCCGAGAGAGTGATTTGTGCCACGGAGGTTCTTCGGGGATGCGTGCTAGAGATTTTCGGGGTTGAGTTTCCAATTGACCTGATTCCTATTGTGATGGGTGATGTCTGTGTCATCGTGGGCATGGACTGGTTGAGTCGATTCAGTGCTGTCATCGACTGTGAGCATCAGCTGGTGACTATACGAGACCTTAGTGGGGGAGTTCTTACGGTGTACGGCGAGGGTACCCGTTCGGGATCAGCTTTTTGTTCGGCCGCTAGGGCGAGGCAATGTCTACAGCAGGGATGTAAGGGTTTTGTAGCGTATGTGATGGATACGCGGGAGGCTTCCGAGAGACCGAGGTCAGTGGAGGAGGTCCCAGTGGTGCGTGAGTTTCCAGATATTTTTCCTGAGGAGCTGCCGGGAGTACCTCCTGCAAGGCAAGTAGAGTTTGGTATCGATCTGATTCTGGGGGCCACGCCTATTGCGAAGGTGCCTTATCGTCTTGCACCTCCAGAGATGCAAGAGTTGTCCTCGCAGCTCCAGGAATTGCTGGGGAAGGGATTCATTCGGCCGAGCAGCTCGCCGTGGGGAGCACCTATTCTGTTCGTCAAGAAGAAGGATGGTTCACACCGGATGTGCATTGATTACCGGGAGTTGAACAAGTTAACGGTCAAGAACCGTTACCCGTTACCGAGGATCGATGATTTATTCGATCAGTTGCAAGGAGCATCTTGGTTTTCCAAGATCGATCTGAGGTCAGGGTACCATCAGGTGAGAGTGCGGGATGAGGACGTCCAGAAGACAGCGTTTAGGACGCGATATGGGCATTATGAGTTTGTGGTGATGCCTTTCGAGCTCACCAATGCCCCGGCTGTGTTCATGGATCTCATGAACAGGGTATGCAGGCCGATGTTGGATCGGTCAGTGATTGTATTTATCGACGACATCCTAGTGTTTTCGAGATCTAGAGAGCAGCATGAGGAGCATTTGAGGGAGGTCCTGGAGGTATTGAGGTCGGAGAAGCTTTATGCAAAGTTCTCCAAATGTGACTTCTGGTTACGGGAGGTCCAATTTCTAGGACATAATGTTAATCAGGAAGGGATATTGGTCGATCCGGCCAAGGTTGAGGCTGTGATGAGTTGGGAGGTGCCGAAGTCACCCTCTGAGATCAGAAGTTTCCTTGGGTACTATCGGAGATTTATTAAGGACTTCTCCAAGATCGCAGTGCCGCTCACCAGATTGACCCGGAAGGGTGTTGCATTCTCATGGGGACCCGAGCAACAGACTTCCTTTGAGACAACTTCGCCAGAGACTGTGCGAAGCCCCGGTATTAGCTCTCCCGGAAGGGATGGAAGATATTGTTGTATATTGCGATGCATCGATTTCGGGACTGGGTGCAGTATTGATGCAGAGAGGTCATGTGATAGCTTATGCATCGAGGCAGCTGAAGCCTCATGAGGCGAGATATCCCACGCATGATTTAGAGTTGGGGGCAGTAGTGTTCGCTCTCAAGATTTGGCGTCACTACCTGTATGGGGTTCGATGTACGATATACACGGACCATAAGAGCTTGAAGTATTTGATGGATCAGCCCAACCTAAATATGCGTCAGAAGAGGTGGTTGGATGTGGTCAAGGATGATGATTGTGAGATCCCGTACCACCCGGGCAAGGCTAATGTGGTAGCGCATGCATTGAGCCGCAGGGCGGAGAGCACCCCATTGCGAGATGTATGTTTGAGACTGACTGTGATGACTCCAGTATTGGATGCTATTCGTGGGGCATAGGCCGAGGCTGTGAGACCAGAGATGCAGAAGAAAGAGCGGGTCGTTGGGTTAATTTCAGAGTTCGTTAAGGATGGACGGGGACTTCTAACGTTTCAGGGTCGGATTTGGGTACCGTTTGTGGGCGGTACGCGTATTACTTTGATGGAAGAGGCTCATAGATCGAAATTCTCAATCCATCCCGGTGCTACGAAGATGTATTTGGATTTGAGGAAGGAGTATTGGTGGCCCTGTATGAAAAGGGACGTCGCATGGTTCGTTGAGAGGTGCTTGACCTGCCTTAGGGTTAAGGCCGATCACCAGAGACCGCATGGCAAGTTACAGCCATTGGAGATTCCTGAGTGGAAGTGGGAACAGATCACTATGGATTTCATCACCAAATTGCCGAGAACTGCCAGGGGAGTTGATGCAATTTGGGTGATTGTGGATAGGTTGACGAAGAGTGCACACTTCCTTGCCATCAGCGAGAGTTCATCAACGGAGAAGTTGGCGGAGATATATGTGAGAGAAGTAGTATCTCGGCATGTAGTGCCGATCTCGATTGTTTCAGACCGTGATGTGTGCTTCACTTCCAGGTTCTGGAAGAAATTCCATGAGGAGCTGGGTACTAAATTGCATTTTAGTACCGCATACCATCCCCACACAAACGGTTAGAGCGAGGGGGCGATTCAGACGCTGGAGGACATGCTTCGAGCGTGTGTGTTAGATTTCGGGGGTAGCTAGGATGCGTATTTACCCTTGGCAGAGTTTTCCTACAACAACAGCCATCATTCGAGCATTGGTATGCCACCTTTTGAGTTGTTGTATGGTAGGAGGTGTCGGACCCCCATTTGTTGGGGAGAGGTGGGACAGAGAGTGATGGGCAGTACAGAGATCGTGCTTCAGACGACAGAGCAGATTCAGCAGGTTAGGCAGAGGTTATCGACCGCTCAGAGCCGACAGAAGAGTTATGCGGACAGACGCCGATCCGAACTTGAATTTCAAGTCGGCGACTTCGTTCTCCTGAAGGTCTCTCCTTGGAAAGGAGTAATTCGATTCAGGAATAGGGGCAAGCTGGGACCCCGGTATATTGGGCCGTTTCGCGTGATCACAAGGATAGGCCGGGTAGCCTATCGTTTGGAATTGCTAGCAGAGTTGGGACAAATCCACGACACTTTTCATGTGTCACAATTGAGGAAGTGCATAGCCGATGAGTCGGCAGTGGTCCCATTAGAGGATATTCAGGTGGATGCGAGTCTGAATTATGCTGAGAGACTAGTGGCCATCAGGGATTGGAAGATCAAGGTTCTGAGGAACAAGGAGGTACCTCTGGTGTTGGTTCATTGGAAACACCGGAAAGGATCGAAAATGACTTGGGAGCCGGAACGTGAGATACGGGAGCAGCATCCGGAACTATTTTCAGAGCGAGACTTCGAGGGCGAAGTGTAATCCTAGTGGGGGAGAATTGTAACAGCCCGGAATCTCAGGTATTGTTTAAATTGTGTTTTTGGGGTGTTTTAAGAGGGGACTCGGCGAGTTGGAGCCAGACTCGCCGAGTAGGATCGCAGACCTGGTCGCGGGTTCGCGACTGGACTCGACGAGTCCAGATATGGACTCGGCGAGTCTGCGCTGTTTAGCGAAAACCCTAGCCGTTCAGATTTGGGATGTATAAAAGGCACTTATTGACCGTCATTGTTCGTTTTAGCCTTCTGAGAAGAACCCTAAATCGATTGTGTGCATCTAGAGCAAGGTTAAAGGCCATTGGTGATTTTGAAGGAGTTGTGTGCAAGGAAGAGAAGGGCTTGGCTAAAGGAACAACAAGGAAATCATGTTCTGAGGATTGGGGACACAGAGAGTACATCATCCAGGTAAGAATTCGAGTATGCTCTGCTATGGTGATGTGTTTAGAGGATTAGGGTTTATGGAACCCTTTTGTGGATAGATTGAATGTTACCCTAGTCCCCCAAACGATTGTAACCCCGTGTTGGGACCTTTGGAGATCCAGAATGTCCCATGTCTGTGCATTCCGAGAATTGATGAAGGTTTTGGATTGAAATCCTTATGCCTTAGGTCAACATGTAAATTATAAGTCTTAGGGTGTAGCATGAACACCTAAATGAAGACCTTACATGATGGACCAGTCTAGGAGGACCAGACCTATGAATGGTCGGAACAATTCTGACCTTAGGAAACAGTTTGATCGACTGCATGGCATGGACTCGCCGAGTCCGATGAACAGACTCGGCGAGTAGCTTGGAGAATAATTGGGACTCGTCGAGCTGTTCTTCATACTCGGCGAGTGGAGTCGGGGTGGCCCCGCGATTCTTCCAGGAGTAACTCGTCGGGTCAAGGAGGATACTCGACGAGTAGAAGGGAATCTTAGAGGATTGGAGGACGACTAGACTCGCCGAGTCCGGTCGAGTTGACCGGGGACCGTTGACCAGAGTTGACCTATGTGTGATTTCTTAGGGTCAGTTAACTTGGAAGATAAAAGTGTTAATAAGGGATATATGATATTATAGGGAGTTTGTAGCTCGGCGGATCGAGTACAAGTGATTTCAAGAGTTGCTAGCTTTCAGTATCCACGAGGTGAGTCTTCTCACTATACTGTACCCGGAAGGGTTTGACTGTGTGATCGGAAGGTCGGATATGATATGTGATATATGTGCTATATGTGGTAAGTTAATTGTTATGCGTGCTGTGTATCTTTATATGGGCCGGAAGGCAATATGTTATGGGCCGGAAGGCAATATGTTATGGGCCAGAAGGCGATTATGTTATGGGCCGGAAGGCGTTGTGTTGTGGACCGGAAGGTCAGCGCCTGGAAAGGTGTATATGTGTAAGTTGTATATTGGGGAACTCACTAAGCATTTATGCTTACAGTTGTTATGTATGTGTTTCAGGTACTAGCGAGGACCGTGGGAAGGCGCCGGCGTGATGCATACACACTGATTGATGTTTTGAGATCTTGGGAATTCTATGATTTGTATTTCGACTTAACACCTGGAATAATTATATTTAGTTTGAATAAAAATACTCTATTTGTTTGAAATGAAAATTTTGTTTGAAAATTTGCGTTGTTATAATTAAGGATTATGTATATCTAATCTAAACCTACTCTCTTCTTTTAGATGTCTTCCAACACTAATGCTTCTGGCTCTAACCCAACTAGTTCTTTCTCTCTCATGAATCTTTGTGGGAGGGTCATCTTTGATGGTTCCAACTTCATGGATTGGATTAGGAACATCAGGATGGTTACTCGTTATGAGGACAAGGAATATGTCCTCGATAAGGAGTTAAAAGAACTTGATGAGTCTACTGCTACTCCTGAGGAGATCGCTGAATTCAGGACTCTTGAGAGAGATGCTACTAAGGTGGCATGTATCATGATGGCCACGATGACAGCCGAGCTCCAAAAGTCATATGAAGAATTATACCCTTTTGAGATGCACCAAGACCTGATCGAAAGGTACCATCAGAGTGCTCGTCAGGAGCGGTATGAAATAATCTCCTCCATAATAACTACCCGCATGAAGGACGGTGAATCCGTCACGGGCCACATGCAAAAGATGCAAAGGTATGTGGACCGTTTGCTGAAGCTGATTGTTAACATCCCCGAGGAGTTGGCAATTGACATCATTTTTCACTCCTTGCCTTCTTGTTATGATCATTTTCGAATGACATATCATATGAACAAGGAGGAATTTACCCTCAGCAAGCTTCAAGGACTCTTGAAGACCGCGGAATCCGGTCTTCAGGGTAAGGCGGTTGTTACCTTTACTACTCCTACTCCAACATCTACCCTTGTTTTAGCTATTGGGCAAGGCAAAGGGAAGAAGAGGAAGCACCCTTCGAAGGGTACTAAGGGAAAGTCTCTTGAAGGCTCCTCATCAAAGACTAAGAACGGTTCTGTCACTCCTTCTGCCATTCCCAAGGATCCTGAATGCTTTTATTACCATGAAAAGGAACACTGGAAGCGAAACTGCCATAAGTACTTGCAGGATCTAAAGGATGGGAAAGTGAAACCCACCCATGCAGGTATTTACACTATATTATCTAATTACTCAACATATTCTAACTCTTGGGTGCTTTATACAGGATGTGGTATACACATATGTTCTGATTTGCAGGGCCTATGAAGAAGTGAGGATGTGGAGCACGGGAAGATAAACTTGATCATGGGGAGTAGGAAGGCTTCACTTGTTTCCAAGATTGGAGTTTATACTTTGTTGCTTAATAATGGGTTGAAATTAGATTTTAATAAATGTGTGTGCTCGTCTGAAATGGCGAGGAATATTATTTCTTTTCATGCTTTGTAGAAACAAGGTTTTACCTTTTCGTTTGATAATGAATGTGGTGGTATTAATGCTTTCTTTAAAAATGTGTTTTATTTCAAAGCATTACCTTGTGATGGTGCGTATGAAACTGTGTCGATTGTAGACAACTTAGGAAATAATGTGTTGTATATTGATTCTTCTACTAGCCTAGATAAAGCATCGTTGTGGCATTGTCGTCTTGGACATGTAAACAAGAAACGCATAGGCCAACTCCAAAAGAGTGGAGTCTTGGAATCATTTGACCTTAAATCGGATGATAGTTGTGAATCTTGTCTACTTGGAAAGATGACAAAATCACCCTTCACTGGAACTTGTGAGAGGGGTGAGGGTTTGTTGGACCTAATACATACTGATGTATGTGGGCCATTCAAAACCGCCACAAGGGATGCTAATCGGTATTATGTGACTTTTATTGATGATTTTAGTAGATATGGGTATGTCTACTTAATCAAACATAAGTCAGAAACCTTTGAAAGGTTTAAGGAATTCAAACAAGAAGTAGAAAATCAATTGGGCAGGAACATTAAGATGCTTCAATCTGATCGAGGTGGTGAGTATCTTAGCACCGAGTTCCTTGACTATCTTAAGGAGTGTGGGATTGTCTCACAATTGACTCCTCCTAGGACACCACAGCTGAATGGTGTAGCTGAGAGGCGTAATCAAACTTTGTTGGACATGGTTCGCTCTATGATGAGCTGAGTTTCATTACCAATCTCTTTTTGGGGGTATGCCTTAGAGACTGCCACCCATATCCTTAATCTAGTCCCTACAAAGAAGGTTACCAAAACACCTCACGAGATATGGACTGGGAAGGTTCCCAATTTCGACCACATCAAAATTTGGGGTTGCGAGGCTTTCGTGAGACGTGAGACTCAGGATAAGCTCGAACCCCGAAGCGAAAGGTTTATTTTCATCGGCTACCCACAGAAATCCTTCGGTTACCTCTTCTACAGACCCAGTGAGAATGTGGTCTTTATAGCAAGAAGAGGGGTCTTTCGCGAGAGAGAATTTATAAGCCAAGGAGACAGTGGGAGGCAAATTGATCTTGAAGAAATTCAAGAATCAACTGGTGAAGGAACCTCAGACACTAGCAATCAACCAGAGGAGGAAACTCCTGTTGATCCAGCTGACGAGTCTGTACCTCCAAGGCGTTCCACACGGGTTAGGAACACACCTTCGTTCTATTATGGTTTTCATATTACTACGAAAGGTGATACGTCTATCAGTGATAGTACACTGGTAAATTTGGATGAACCTAGCAGTGTTAAGGAAGCCATGGCAGGCCCGGAGTCTGCTAAATGGAAGGAGGCTATGGACAGCGAGATCCAGTCCATGTATGACAATCAAGTTTGGAACTTGGTTGACAATGTACCAGGCCGTAAAACAGTCGGGTGCAAATGGATCTTCAAGAAGAAGATAGACATGGAAGGAAAAGTGCATACTTATAAGGCTCGACTGGTTGCGAAGGGTTTTACTCAAACTCAAGGTATTGATTATGATGAAACCTTCTCGCCGGTAGCAAAGATTAAGTCTATTAGGGTTATGTTAGCCATTGCAGCATTTCATGATTATGAAATATGGCAAATGGATGTCGAAACCGCTTTCCTTAACGGAAAGTTGGCTGAGGATGTGTACATGAATCAGCCAGAGGGTTTTGTAAGTGCAGAGTACCCCAATAGAGTATGCAAGCTTGAGAAATCCATTTATGGATTAAAACAAGCATCTCGTAGCTGGAATCTTTGTTTTGATGAGAAGGTAAAAGAGTTTGGCTTCTCAAGAAGCGAAGATGAGTCTTGCGTGTATGTCAGAGCTAGTGGGAGTATAGTTAGCTTCTTGGTACTGTATGTGGATGACATACTACTTATAGGAAATGACATCCTAACCTTGCAGGAGGTTAAGTCCTGGCTTGGGAAGTGCTTTGCTATGAAGGACCTAGGGGAGGCTGCCTATATCTTAGGGATAAGGATATTAAGATAAAGGAGTAGAAGACTAATTGGACTTAGTCAGAGTACCTACATGGATAAGGTGTTGAAAAGGTTCAACATGGAGAATTCCAAGAAAGGAGATTTACCGATCCAAAGCAATACCAAACTGAGTAAGACTTAGAGTCCGAGTACAGAGGCAAAGATAGCTGAGATGAGCCAATTACCGTATGCTTCTGCAGTTGGCTCGATCATGTATGCTATGACTTGTACTCGTCCTGATGTGGCATCTTCTTTGAGCATGGTCAGCAGGTATCTGGAGAACCCTGGCAAGGCTTATTGGACCGCAGTAAAGAACATTCTCAAGTACCAGCGTAGGACTAAGGATTGGGTCCTTATCCTTGGTGGGAGTGATGAATTGAGAGTATTAGGGTATAGTGATGCTAGTTTTCAGACTGATAGGGATAATTTCCGCTCTCAGTTAGGCTGGATCTTTACCTTAAATGGAGGGGCAATCTCTTGGAAGAGTTCCAAGCAGGAGACGGTGGCTGATTCGACTTGTGAATTAGAGTATATAGCAGCGAGTGAAGCAGCGAAGGAGGCGATATGGCTAAAGAACTTCATCGGAGACCTTGGAGTTGTACCAGCTATTAAGGAACCTATGGAGATTTTCTGTGACAACAATAGTGCGGTTGCCTTACCCAAGGAACCAAGAGATCATGGCAGATCCCGACACATTGATAGAAAATATCACTTCATAAGACACAATATTGAAGAAGGACTCCTTGTGGCAAGGAGGATATCATCGGATGAGAATCCTGCAGATCCCCTTACGAAGGGACTGACGAGGGTTAAGCATTTTCAGCATGCAAGACCCATCAGGCTGAGGGACGATATTAGTTTTACAGATTAGATAGTTTTCCTGAAACTTGTAAAATGTAATCAACGTTTGATGATGAATAAAATTTGTGATTTATTTATGAGTAAAGTGTTACTATCATTGTCAATTATTTACTATTGTTTTAGTTTTGCATGTTTTGACTTCCAGAATAATTAATTTATTCAAACCTCCACAATCGATCATACGTTGGAAGTAGGTATGAATCAAGATTGTCATGAATTGGGTTTGTAGATGCCTTAAAGGTGTTTAGACATGGCAATGGTTGCTGCAACATTCATGAGTACTCACAAGTTATAAGTATTGATATAAACCCACGCTCACTTGTATCACTTCATGGAATTTATCTCGAGTGATCGTGAGACGATAATATCATATAAATCTTCAAACCTAGAGATATGAGTTGTTACCTATGAGTTGGTTGTGCATTGATTGTATGTAAACGCATCAGTAACTTGATGTTATAAAACGTGCCTTTGTGTACAATTCAATAAGTAGTAGAACAAGCATATCAGTTGAAGTTTATCTGTTCCTTCTAGAAATAGAAGCGATATCTGGGACCCTCGATGATTTTGTGTTGACCCATGTACCGGGCCCGGTCAGAACTAAACTGATGTGTTCAGTGAAGCTCTTCGTTAAACAAATCAGAAAATCGAGAAACAACTGCCAGACAATAAGCAAGACATAGTTCCATGTGTTTGTCCGGCTGATATCATGAGAATAGAGGATTATGTGATCACTTATCTAAAATGGCGCTTCATAGTTCAACAGAGTCTTCATAGTTCGAGGGAGTTTTCGAGAGCTACGATTGCTGGTTGGTTCCTGAAGTTATAGGCAAATACAGTTATTAGACTTATCTAAGTGGGAGTCTGTTGGATAAGGTGTCTAAGTCCATAACTTATTTGGTATATACTTGACCCGACCGGCATGGTCCATTTGGGTTGCATCTCATCCAAACTATTATGGATAATTTTATGAGAGTTATGCACATATGTTTATTAATATATTATGAGTTATAATATATTAATATGAAGTTATGTTATTTAATTGGTTTTAGTCTTAAATTAATTATGAATTAATTTAGAGATTAAAAGGAAGACTAATTAGATTATGGGCTATTTGTTTTATATAGTGTGGGCTAATACTCATTTGTTAATGGGCTAGGCTAATGTGGAAGTCCATGGATGATCCATGGAGCTTTTAACCCATGGATCCTTGGAAAGGAAAAGACATGGGTTATTAGGGTTTCACACTAACCATGAACACTATATAAGCATGCTTATGGAGCATGAAATGGAGCCTAAGGAAAACTAGTGAACTAGTGTGTGTGTGTGTGTGTGTGTGTGCTTTTGTGTGGCCGAATTTATACAAGTGTGTATACTCTCTCAAATTTTCCAAGAGTTTGTGGTGTTTTGTGATTCCATTTGAGGCATTCACACTATTGGTGCTTGGCCGTCAAACTCCTTAGAACCAAACTCAGCAAAAGGTATGTAATGTCTTCTAACTCTTTTATGTTGAAATGTTCCCCATGCCATGTTAGATAGCTTATAAACCTTGGAAAATTTAATATTTTTCATGTATTTAGTCAAACATAGATCCAAGGTTTATTAGGGTTGCATGCACACTTAGGAAGTGTTAGATTGCTCAAAACCCAACAGTTATATGCTAAGAACACTTGATGATATACTTAAAAAACACGATTTTATCATCTTCATAAAGGGTGTGCAGCCGCACACCTTCATGGTGGCACACACACCCTTTTTAGGTCCAAAAATGGCAATGAACTCCATATAAGGCTAAAACATTAAGTAAGAAACCTTCCTAGATGATTCCTAAAGCCTTCAAATACGTTTTGGCACATTTCTTAGGGAGTGTGCAGCCGCACACCCATTGTGGCCTCACACACACAAATATTGTGTATTTTGACCATACACTCCCCTGTAAAGCCATACACCCCTTATATACAATCATATATGGTTGTGACACTTCAATATAAGTGTTTACTAGTCCCTAAGGTGGTTCCAATTTCTAATTAGTTGTTATAAGCACTAATTGTATACGTGTATATATATATATATATATATATATATATATATATATATATATATATATATATATGTCATTATATGGTTAATAGGATTCAGTTATGCTCAAGTCTCCAATTAACACCCAACAATCTTATATCTATCTTTCATCCAAGTTACTCACTACAGGTGAGTTTATACCGCTTAATGAACCATTTAAATGATTTTATTGGGGGGGGGGGGGGGGGGGAATACAAGTTGCAACATTATAGTTATTATATCAATCACATGCGATTAATAACTATAAAACAAATGGATTTACTATGCTTTTAACTCTTATTTATTCAATTAAACTACATCAAACTATTTATCAAAATCTTCTACATGTTAAACTCTTTATTAAACTCACTTATATATGCTAAACCTTTTCTTTTACATCTTTTAAACTTATATGTTATCAAAACCATGTCTAATACATATATAGTTATATAAGTAAGGTTTGAAGAACTTAGGACGGATAACTCACTTTATTTTCTATTCCTTGTTTGGTTGTGGACTTAGAGTACCCTGTTGTTTGACCGAGTGTCGTTGGATCCTTATTTATATATTATGTATATATGTATAGATATAATAGGCTTTTATCTCAGTTAATTACATTCAGTCATACAAACAATTCTGCTAGTAAACTATAATAGGTATAGTTTAGGAAGATACTACTCATTACTTCTAGTACATTGAAGCATACCAAGAGTCAATTCATTCATGAGTCAAAACCTACTATTATGAGAAACGATAATAATAGACTATTTGAAGAAACTAAGAGAACTTACTATTATAAGAAACTATACAAACATACTATGATGAGAAACAATTAGAGGATACTATAACGAGAAACATTACATGCACTACGCTATATGAGAGAACATACAACACTCTAGTACATACAATACATATACCAGTATACTATAACATAAATGTAAACCACTGTTTCAGGGCATGTCATCACTACCATGGCTCGATTTGTATATATCTATACTAGATTGACTATCCTACACCTTGCTGCTAGCTAGAGTGGGACCTGCAGGTCTACGGGTGCCAAATGTCATTTCTTCCGACGTCTTTCATCGTCGTTTTTTTAGTCGATAGTATGGTGCAATCAAATCACATTATACCTTAATAAATAACTTGTTTAAGGCAGTTAGTACAGCAATAGTCACTATAATACAACACTATAGTACTGTATTATTTTCCCATTTACATTAACATTGTGATCTTCTCGCATAAATGGTAATGTAAAAACTATATTTGACAAGGATAGTCGCACTTGGGAAAATTACACACTTTTACAAGAAACAAACTTACAAAATAGTCGGGACTTAGTAGAAGGCTACAAACATCTACAAACTTTTTATAAACTTATACATTCAAACACTTACACATATTTTCATACAATCAATAAAACTAAAATGCTTATGAACTCACCAACTTTAAAGCTGATAAACTCTTTCAAAATAACTTGTATTCTCAAGTCATCAGTAGATAGGTACCGATGCCAGCTTTTTAGAAGATGGAGCACACTCAAGACTCATCTTTTATTTTAATTCGTATTTTTGGTTTGTAATAAACTATATGGAATGCTTGTATTAAAATACATTATTAATGCAATGGATGATGTTGTTTGCTTCTTTACTATTATTCTATGTTGTGATACTATACAAGACATCCTCCGCCCCAGAACGTTTCCGTCGTTCCGATTTTGGGGTGTGACAGAAAGGTTCCGACATTGCTGCCTACACTTCTATGTTTGCAGACCTAGCACTTCTTTACCCGAGAATGGTTACCCTGGAAAGCAAGAAAATAGAGAGATGCATTTGGGGATAAACGCCCCCAACTCAAGGGAATGTCTTGGATGCCAGGCCAATCACTTTCGACAACACCAAGTTTTTGGTGCAGACTCTCATAGATCACGGGGTTGATCCGGATAAAGTAACAGCCGCTCCCGAACCAATGAAAGGGAGTGGCGAGAAAAGAAAGTTTTGGAAGCAGCGAAAGGGCTAATCTTCGCAGGAGTCTTCCAAGAAAAAACATATGATGGCAGTTCACGCTGCTACTACTCCTACCATTACTCCTGCAACTCAAGCACCTACCAACAGATATACTAGTACCCTCCCATTGTGCAGCAAATGCAACTATCATCATCACATTTCCGGACCATGCCGTGAAATGCTCTGCAACATCTGTGGCAAGAAGGTTCACATGGCTAGAAGTTGCAGAACACCAGTCCAACCAACCAATCAAGCATCTAGAGCAGGTGTCGGTCAAGCCTGTTATATTTGTGGGGAGGTCGGGAATTATAAGATAAATTGCCCCAAGGCAACAACAATTGGAAACACCGGGAGAGTTCTAGTATTGGGGAAAGAGGAGCCAGTTTCTGTCCTTACTGTTGTCATGTGTATGTTCCTCCTTGACAACTCTTATGCATGCATTCTTTTCGGTTCTAGTGCGGAGAAAAGTTTTATTAGCCATGCATTCAAACATCTCCTCAAACGTAAACCACAACCCTTAACCGAAACATTTACTATTGAGATGGGTAATGGTGAGAAAGAGAGCACTAACGATATATTCATCGGTTGTACCGTTACCCTAAACGATCATTCCTTTCCCATCGACCTTCTTCCAGTTTCCATAACAAGCTTCAATGTTATCATTGGCATGGATTGGTTGAGCCCCAATCATGTTGATATCCTTTATTACTAAAAAGCTATTCGTTTCAATCTTCCCTCTGGAGAAACCCTCATGATTTATGGTGATAAACTCAGTTCAAACCTCAAGTATCATTTCGTGTATCAAAGCCCAAAAAATTCTGCGAAAGGAGTGTCATGCACTCCTAGCCCATATTGTTAATGAGAAATAGGAAGTTAAAGACCTCGAGAGCATCCCCGAAGTCCGCAACATTCCTGATCTCTTTTCTGAAGAGCTTCTGGGAATTCCTCTTCAGTGCCAAGTCGAGTTTCTCATCTACTTAATCCCCGGAGCTACCCCCGTATCTAAATCCCCATATCGCCTAGCACCAGGAGAAATGCAAGAGTTATCCAGCCAGCTCAACAAGCTTCGCAACAAAGGATTCATCAGACCAAGTTCCTCACCCTGGGGAACCTCAGTTCTATTTGTGAAAAAGAAGGATGGATCTTTTCGGATGTGCATCGACTACGGAGAATTGAGCAAACTCACCGTCAAGAACTGTTACCCTCTTCCTCAAATCGACAACCTCTTCAATCAACTTCAAGGAGCCAGCTACTTCTCGAAAGTAGACCGAAGGTCAGGGTACCATCAGCTATGAGTCCATGAGAGTGATGTCCCTAAAACAACATTTCGGACTTGATATGGTCACTACGAGTTCATAGTAATGCCTTTTGGTCTAACCAACGCACTGCCAGTATTCATGGACCAGATGAATTAGGTATTCCATCCTTTCCTAGGAAAGTTCGTTATTATGTTCATCGACGATATACTTGTCTACTCTAGAAGCGAGGAAGATCACAAACAGCACTTGAGATTAGTGCTAGAAACTCTAAGGGCATAGAAGCTATACGCTATATTCTCCAAGTGTGAATTCTGGATCCAAAAAGTAACTTTCTTGGGTTACGTGGTAAGCAAGGAAGGCATACACATGGACCCCTCCAAAATTAAAGCGATAGAGAGCTGGTTAGCATTGAAGATGCCCACATAAATCTATCAATTCTTGGGCCTCGTTGGCCATTATCACATGTTTATCCAGAATTTCTCCAGAATTGCAAACCTTTAACCACACTGACTTAGAAAGGTGTACCCTTTTGTTGGAGAGAAAAGCAAAACCCTATCTATACAGCGCACCTATCCTGTCTCGGCCCGATGGGACTTTGTTGTCTACTGTGATGCATCCAATCAGGGCCTAGGCTGTGTGCTCATGCAATGAGGAAAAGTTATTGGTTATGCCTCGAGACAGCTGAAAACACACGAAGTCAATTATACAACTCACGATCTAGAGATGGGAGCAGTGGTCTTCACACTGAAGATATGGAGACAATACCTCTACGGAACCAAGTGCACTACCTTAACTGACCATAAAAGCCTACAACACATTTTCGTCTAAAAGGAGTTGAACATAAGACAACGGAAATGGGTAGAGCTACCCAGCGATTATGAGTGTGAAATATGCTACCATCCCGGCAATGCTAATGTAGTGGCGGATGCCCTCAGCCAGAAAGAATTCTCAGGTCTTAGAGTGAAGGCACTAACAATGACCATCCATTCCAACTTATCCGCACAAATCAAAGAGGCTCAACCAGAAGCCTTAAAGCAGAAAAAGTGTCGGGTGAAGCCTTGAGAGGAATGGAAAAGAACTTAGAGATCAAAGGAGACGGAATCTACTATTTCATGAATCGGATATGGACCCCAAAGTTCTAAGGTTACAGAGAGATTATCATGAACGAAGCTCACAAGACTAGATACTTTGTTCATCTAGGTTCGGATAAGATGTACCTTGATCTCAAGAAACTATATTGGTGGCCAAATATGAAAGCGGAGATTGCTACCTTCATGGGCAAGTGTCCGACTTGTGCGAAGGTGAAGGTTGAATCTCAGAATCCCTCAGGTTTGCTTCAGTAGGTAGAGATACTTGAGAGGAAGTAGGAGAGGATTACCATGGATTTCATTACCAAATTACCCAGATCTCCGAGTGGGTACAATACCATCTGGGTAATAGTCGACCGATTGACAAAGTTCGCTCACTTCTTACCGATCAAGGAAACGTACAAAATGGAGAAGCTTATGCGGATCTATATACAGGAAATAGTTCAACTACATAGGGTACCTGTGTCTATTTTCTCCGCTCGAGATAGCGGGTTCACCTCGAGATTTTTGTCGTCCCTACAGAAAGCTCTTTGAACTAAGCTGGACATGAGTACAACTTACCATCCTCAGACAGATGGGTAGAGTGAGAGGACCATCCAGACCTTGGAAGACATATTGCGAGCAAGTGTCATCGACTTTAGTAAGTCGTGGGACACCCATTTTCCCTTGGTCGAATTTTCCTACAACAAAAATTATCACACCAGCATCAAGGTTGCGCCTTTTGAAGCTCTCTATGGCAGTAAGTGCATATTCCATCTATGATGGGCTGAGGTGGGCGATACACAGCTAGCCAAGGGACAAGTACCCGACAACACTCTCACGCGTCCAGAAATCATTCGCAAAACCACTGAAAAAATCATACAAATCTTGGAGCCACTAAAAGCTTCGAGAGATCGACAAAAGAGCTACGCCGATAAACAACAAAAACCCTTGGAGTTCCACGTCGGCGACCGTGTTCTGCTGAAGGTCTCACCCTGAAAGGCATGATACGCTTTGGAAAATGAGGAAAGCTAAATCCGAGGTACATAGGACCATTCCAGATCCTTGCTAGGATCAATCTCGTAGCCTACAAACATTGTTTACCACACGAACTTAGCAACATTCAGCCTGTCTTCCACATTTCAAATCTTAAGAAATTCTTGTCCGACAAAACCCTTGTAATTCCCCACGATGAGATTGAAATCAACGAGTCCCTTAACTTCATGGAAGAACCGGTCGAAATCTTGGATAAAGAGATCAAACGAACGAAACAAAGTCGCATCCCAATAGTGATGGTTCGTTGGAACGCCAAACGGGGACCTGAATTCACTTGGGAGAGCGAAGATCAAATGAAACATAAGTATCAACACCACTTTCCTGCTCCATGATTTGTATCCTATGTTCGAACTTCAGGATGAAATTCCCTCTAACAGGGGATGATGTGACAACCCGAAACTTTTTTTTCGTTATCCTTACCCAGTTTCCGTTAATAAAATTTCGGTATATATTAAATTCCATCAAATTTATTAGCTTGGGAAAGACTTTACATTTTAAATAAATAATATGTATTTTATACAAGTCGGAATAAACCGAAAATCACGCGAAAAACTTGAATTTTCTCGAAAAACATCGCGTTCATGGTCCAGGACGAGTTTACGGTCGTGAACTCATTTACCACCGTAAACCCTGTTTACGGCCGGAGTCAGGTGGACCCCACTCACCGACCGAAAAATCCCCTGTAAATATGAGACCCCTACCCTCATTTGAACACTTTGGACTGAAAACTCTCTCATCCTCTCTCTAGAACCTCTGACCGTAAACTCCGAAACACCCTCATTTCTCTTGGAAAACCATCAGGAAACACTTCTAGAGATAGTGTAGAAGCATCTAAAACACATTTTCATCGAAATCAGCAGCACTGTTCTTGAGTTTACGGTCAATCTTCATTGATCGTAAATGGACAATCTTCATAGACTATAAACCCATTTACGGTCAAATCTTCAACGACCGAAAATTCAGTTTACAACTGTCAACCCTAGTTCATAGTTGTAAACTGCATGCCGACCGTAAACTCTCCTCTAGACCATAAACAACTCTTTCATGGGGAAAAGCCTGTTTTTTCAGCTCAACGAAGTCCTGGTAACATTCCTTAACCAAAACCAAGTGTTTATCTAACACTTTATCTAACGAAATCGCTAGTTTAGATACATATATGTATTTATTTGATATTAGGATTTCGTTAAGTAACACATGCATCGACTCAAGGATCTTCCGGTTCAATCCTTTACGACCAACCAACTGTGAGTTCATACCCCTATGCTTTTATAGTTTTTAAAATGTTTTCAGGGGGAATATAAGCCAAACATTAAGGTTTTCACAACTTAAAAACTTATGTAATTACAAAAATCCTTTATCAAACATTTAGATACCTTATCCCTTTTGTAATATGCGGAGCATAAAGGACATTTTTCTAAACATAATTGCATTGTTTTCTGAACAGTACATGAGCATAACATACCAGTCAAACTATAATAGGTATAGTTTGGGATATTCATTATCTGTTTTACAAGATTCAAGCTTCTTACAAAGTCAAACACATAAACTGAAACGGATTTAGTTTATCTATTACTACATATAGAAAACTAGAATACCTTGTTAAATAATTATTTTGCGTATAATTATTTATACTCTACACAGTTACAAACGATTTCGAACTCGAGAACAACCTAACCACACGTAAACTAGTTAATACAGGATTTTGAGACCTATCTTCGTTATGCCCCACGGGGTACCAGTAAATCCTCACCTTTAGCATAACCAAAGTCTCGTGGAGGGAGAGCATGAAATTTGTGAATAGATCTATTCGGGACCAACAATCGCACACCTGAACTGTTAGCTACAGTTAGGCGGGCATGCCTGGGGTGACAAATTTTGTAATCGTACGACGTGTGAAGAAACATCAAGGAGGTCATCAGTCATATTAGTATGGTTATACAAACTCACAATAGTATCAACTAACCTTTGTTTACGGGATTCCTTCTTCAATTGTTTTATTTTAATTTATAAGACTACCTACTTAGTACACTGGAGGGTAATCCAGGGATCAAACCTTTGGTTTTATTTTAAGTAATAAAAATACACTATATCCTGGTGGTAGCCAGGGTTTTCAAACAAATCATACATTACATACTGGTGGTAGCAAGGGTTTTTGAATAGAACATACGCTACATACTAGTGGTAGCCAGGGTTTTCGAACAGATTATATACTACATACTGGTGGGGTCTACAGCAGGGATGCATGGGGTTTTAGCATATGTGATGGATACGCGGGTTACCACTAAGAGGCCGAGTTTTGTTTCTGATGTTCCAGTAGTATGTGAGTTCCTATATTTTTTCCTAGAGGAATTATCGGTTGTGCCTCTCGAGAGACAGGTGGAGTTCCGGATCGAACTGTTTCCGGGGGCGGTGCCTATTGCCAAGGCACCCTATCGCCTTGCGTCGCCAGAGATGCAGAAGTTATCCTCAGAGCTCCAGGAGCTATTAGGGAAGGGATTCATTAGACCAACTAGCTCACCATGGGGAGCGCCAATCCTTTTTGTGAAGAAAAAGGATGGTTCACACCGGATTTGCAAGATTGTTTTGAGATCTGAGTAACATCAGATGAGAGTGTGCGAGCAGGATATCCAGAAGATGGCCTTTCGGACTCGTTATGGGCTGACGAGTTTGTGGCGATGCTTTTCAGGCTCACCAATGCACCGGCAGTGTTCAATGACCACATGAACTGGGTGTGTAGGGCCATGTTGGATATATCAGCGATTGTGTTCACCGACGACATTTTGGTATACTCGAGGTCTAGGGAACAACACGAGGAGCATCTTCGGGATATTCTCGAGGTGTTGATGATGGAGAGGCATTATGCCAAATTCTCCAAGTGTGATTTCTGGTTACGAGAGGTCTAGTATTTGGGACAACTCGAGAACCAGAATGGGATTTTAGCCGACCCAGCCAAGATTGAGGCAGTTATGCAGCGGGAGGTGTCGAGTTCCTCATCCAGGATCAGGAGTTTTCTGGGTATGGCAGCCTACTATCTGAGGTTTATAAGATATTTCTCCAAGATTAGGATTGGGTGATGTATTGATGCAGATGGGGCACGTGATAGTTGGATTAGGTGTCTAAGACCATAACTATAATTGGTATGTAGTTGACCTGATAGCAGTATGGTCCTTTTCGGTTGCCTTCACCGGGGTAATTTGATATGATGGATATTTGAGAAAGAGGTTATTTGTGATTTATTAATATATTATAAGGAGAATTTATTAATTAATAAATCATATTATTTAACTGGCATTGATCAGCAATTAATTTGGAATTAATTTTGTGATCAAAATAAAATGATTAAATTAACGGGGAGTGCTTAAGTAAATAAATAATACATATGGTTTGGGCTAATGATCCATGTTGATTAGGATGCACTAACTTTATGTGGGAGTCCATGAAGAGTTAGTCCAAAGGGCTTATCATATGGATTATTAAAGGCCCAAGGAAGTGAATTGGGGTTTACAAGTGAAACCCTAGGAATTCGACACTATAGATGTAACCCCTAGCTACACCAAAAATGGTCCTAAGAGTTACAAGAAGAATCATATCCGTTTTTGTATGCCTCCTAGCCTATCTCTCATTATCCTCCATTATTGGTGGTGTTTGTGACTCATTTGAGGCATCACGTTTGAGGTGCTAAGCGCTTGAAAGGTCAAGTTCTACAAGCTACAACAAAGAGGTATTCATGTAACTAGTTTTTATATTTCAAATATCAATGTTGTATGCTAGTTTTATGTTTGATGCTTTGGAAAATTTTATTACATACATAATGTGAGAAAACATAGATCCAAATCATTAGGGTTGTATGTACGTCATAGGGATGTTATAGTGTTCAAAACCCAACAGTGGTATTAGAGCCTAAGGTGCTTTCTGTTATATTGATGTGATTGTATTGTTTTCAAAGATTAAAATGTTGCGTTTTTTGCCTCTGGCTGCTGGACTCGACGAGTTGAATCATCTGGTGATGAACACAATGAGCCCATGCCCTAACTCGACGAATTAGATCACTTGTTGTAGTTTTTTCTAGTTTTTGGCTGGAATTGGATTAGGATTCTTACCACAAACTATTTTGAATCTTAAAATTCAATTTTTCTAATACGGTAGTGATTATCCTCATCCAATTAAAAGATAAATTATCAAGTTTTAAGATAATTATTTGATTATATGATAAGTTGATTATTTTTATTATTTGATTTGAATTGTGTTGCTATATGAGTTGAATTAGGTCAAATTAGTAAAAGATAAAATATATGATTATTTTATTAGTTTAAATTTTGATCTAAATGATTTTGAAGAGTTTCAAAATATGCCCTCAAGTTTTGGAATTTGTAAAGTCTCATTTATGAAACATCAAATTCTAGAACCCTAGTAATTGAAAAGGTTACAAAAGGTGCAACTCTTGGTTTCGTAACTTAAAAAATTAAATTAATTAAATAGTTTTAATAGTGAAAATCATATTTGGAACCTTGATGTTTTTGAATAGTTTAAATTACACCTTTATGGATTTTATTGAATTAATTAAATGTTTATTTAAAAGAGAAACTTAATAAATCCATAATCATATTGTTTAAATTTAATTAAATTAAAAGTCTAATTTATTAATTGATTAAACCACGAAGTATTTTAAATGTGTAAAATACACCCTTATACTATATAAAATTAAAAGTTTAATATATTATATATGTATAAATAAAAGATCAGTCTTACCGTTAGTAGACCTCATCCACGAAGCTGGTCTATAAGGGGTGTTTAAGGATATTGTCTATAAAATGGCGATTGAATGAGTGTGTACTCTCACTCACTGCAATCTTGATTAGTGTTGGGTCGTTAGCCGAATGGTTAGGATAGGACATAAGCTTTCATTAATAAGTATAATGAAATACAGGTAACTAAATGTTTTATAAATTCCCAATCTTAGTTACTTATGAAAATTGTGAATTTGGTGCTAATCTATGAAATTGCACATTGTACCTTGTTGGTCGTTAGTGGAGCGTGTGTGGTTAACCGGCACACTAATATGGGACTAATGAAGGATGGAAATGGGTAGCTCGTAGTTTGTCATAGATCAATGGAGTGTGAATGGTTAACCAACACATTGATTAGCAGATAAATGACTTCGAGAGTACCAAGCTAATTTTCATGGTTATTCACACCTTATTTGTGATCCTTGGTATCCTAGTCAAAAAGTTGAAGGGCATAATCGATATTAAACATGTCATTGAAAAGTTCAATGAGTATCAAAAAATCTAGGAGTTTCATTTAAAACCTAAGTTGTTTAAAAAATTTTGTTTTCATGGTGGAATTGGTAAATCGTCATTTACCTACCGACGAATAGTTTGCAACTGGATTACTGCATCCCTCGTGAAGATGATATTCGATGTTTCGGTCGTGGAACTAGAAATCATTCTTCACTTCCTCTACCTCCTCAAATAATTCTCCATGTCCCACATGCTCACCGACTTGAAAAGTTCAAGGTCACTCAAGCCCTACAGGTAAGCAAACACGAAGATGGAAAGTGTGTATATGCTCACGTCTTGGAGATGAAGTTGCATTCTGACAATTTGGGAATGTTGGGCATCGTTTTCCTGAGGAAATTAGCTGTTGACTTGATTCTTCAATCACTTGCTGAGTCATATGGTCAGTTTGTTAAAGACTACTATATGGCAGATCACAACATAACCGTTATAGTTCTTACATATTTGCTAATTGCTGCTAAATCAGGAATGATTTGACATACTGGTCAAGCGAATTTGATTGGAAGATCTACATCCCAAATTGCCATGGATATAGGAAATGACATAGACATCCCATAAATGATTGCTTCTCCTAAAGGAAAGGAATTGGCTATTGTCAAAAGATTTGACCGTAAGAGAAAAGCTAGTTCTGAGATAGTTTCATGTGCGAATGCCAAAGAGTCCACTTGTGTCTACTGCCATTTAAAGGGACATTGGAAGCAAAGCAGTCCTGACTACCTAAGAGATCTAAGAGTGGGTAAAATCAAATTGTATTGTTTTACTTCAGGTAAGTCCACTATCTAACTCTATTAAGTTCCTATTTATAGATTCTTAATACATGATGTGATAAGATTTCATTTTGATGTTATGTAGGATCGAAGAAATGAAAGGAAGCTTAAAGGAACAATGAGTTGAGTCTCGTCGTGAAGAGATGAATTTCGATCGCATGGTTCGATGATCAGATTTTTGAGCTGTTGTTTAGGAGTTATGATAGAATGCTTAAGAATATTTAAAAACATAGTTTTCATATGTATTTGCGTTGTAAAGACAAGTTTTCCGCATTTTATAAAAAAGAAAGTGTTGATTTATTTTATATTTCCTTGCAATGACATTTATGAAAAGTTGTTGTTTGTATGTTTCTATTAATAGCAATGTTGAAAATAGGTTTGATTATGGGTTAGATTGATTGTGGTAGTGTCGTAATTTCCTAAGTGAGGAAAAGATTCTCATCGCCTAAGTTTAAGTTGGACAGAAACTTTGAATCATGTGATTTGAATTATATGATGTATGAAAATCTTGGCACTTGGGAAAATTCGGACTATTTTCTTATTCACATATGTATGTGAGTCAACTGAAGGAATACATGATCTAATACACATTGATGTGCACTAGTCAGATCCGGAACAAAGGACGATAAAGTCTATTCATCATGATTTACTAAAAGTCCAGTAAATATGGTTATGCTTACAAGATTAAGTGTAATTCTGAACCATTGAAAAAGTTTCAATGTATAGCAGAATGAATAAGAAGAATCAATTAGGCAGTAAGATAAAAGTTTCTCCAATCTGAAAGGAAAGGAGAGTACTTTATTACCGTGTTTTATGATCATCCTAATGATTATGAAACCATGTCACAATTGATCCTCAAAGTACACCTTAGTGCATTTACATGACTAAGAAGAGGTATCGAAAATTGTTGAAATGGTTAAATCAAGAAGGTGAGTCATACTTCGTTTCAAAACCAAGTCTTAGAGTTATACTCCAAGATTGTGTCTTGATTGACATGTCCTAAGTAGGTTTATAATACATCATGAAATGGAGAGTAGAAAAGTTTTCTTACTCATGCACATTTGAGATAGGTAGTTATGATGTATTGCATAAAACAAAGACCAACTAAGATTGATTGTATGAAGCGTTTTTCTTGTTAAGAATCCACACTTACTCTTGAATATTTGTTTGTTATGGAATGTTTCTTAACAAGAGAATCTTATATGTCAAGAAGTTAGTGGGCGTCTTGATGATCTTGATTAAGAACTAATCAATAATAAACCTATTGTTTATCACTAGCACACGACTTCAAGTTTGTAACCTATCATGTTGACACGTTCTTGAAGTTGACAATGCATATGAGTCCTATGAGTTCTCATTTGATAGCGTAAGGCAAACGACCTTGATCAGTGAAAAGTTCATGGGTCAATGAGGATGAGTTGCTTAATAACTTGGAAGCAATGGTAGGACGTTGCGCTATCAACTGGAAAGAAATTAAGATAAGAAAGTTCTGTCCATATGAGTTTGGATTTCTCATAAACCTTTCTTATTATATTGGTTGGAAATAACAAATTCAATGGATAGGAACACATAAACCATAAAGATCTAAGTGGTAAGAGGTTTCTCTCTACTTCATGAAAATGATTATGAGGAAACACTTACACGAGTAGATTTTAAAGGATAAGAGTAAGCTGTTGTGATAATTGCGTACTCAAATTCGACTATGATAACGACATCCCTCTTCATAGTTCGAATTGTGAGAAAAAACAAAAGTCTTGAACATTTGGAACATATCGCTATAAGTTCTGAAAAGGTTTAGACACCCATGTGAGATGTCTAATGAATGGTGTATGAACTTAAGAAGCGTAGATAAAGGCTTATCGAAGAATCTTGTATCAAAAATTTGAACTTTAGTAAAAATAAGTCAATAAGTATTGATTTCTAGAAGTCTAGCTGATTTATAGGTACATGTCAAAGCTATTAGGAGCATAAGTGTTATGCTTGTATGTATGTAATCATTATGCTAGTGGGGGCAGAATTATTACGTTGAGTGTTGCACGTTAGCAGTGTTATGTATATAGGAACAAAGTTTAAATTTGCAGAGTTGCAGAGTTTGAAAAGTTGTCTCGCTATAGTAGGATTTAAGGGAGAAGATACTCATACTTCATTGCAAATCTAAAATATTAAATTGAAATTTTAATGGAACTTAATCATGGATATATGTGAATGTCGTGTTGAAATGTTTCAAAATTTGAAATTCTATATATGGAAATATTATAGAAAGAGGCTGGTTTAGTATCATGTATTTATGTGAGACATTATGAATCGTATCCCATATGCTTTGGGTATAGGATCGATTGCATATGCTAAAATATTTTTCACACCCCCAAATCGGAACGGCGGAAATGTTCGGGGGCGGATGACTTCATGCGGTAACATAACAAATGAATACATAGTAAAGAAAGCAATACAACCATCCTATATATAATTGAAAGTTTAAATTGTTCAAAAGAGTACATGTTCAAAACCAATTACAATATGATCCCAAAATATGAATTTAAACTAGTGCTGCAGCGTTCCTTCTTCAAAAGTTGTTTAGTACCTGTAATTACTGAGTCCTTGGGACATACAAGTAGTTTTGAAAGAGTAGATCAGCATTTAAGCTGGTGAGTTACATAAGCATTTAATGATAGTATTTGTATGAAAATGAAATGGTTCGTTTTTGTTTGTTAGTCTCTAGAAAATCCCATATTTCCTACTAGTAAAAACGTAGCTTTAAATGAAGAACAATATATGTTAAAAAGTTGATGTTTTCCCATGTATAAGTAGTGGTTTGAAGTTCCAAACTTATATCACAATTGGGTTTTTCATGCATAAAATAAATGAATTTATGTACGTATAAAGCCTCCATTATATCTGAAAACCCCCTTAAATCAATGTGTTTTTAATACTCTATGTGAGTTTTATAACCCTGCTATTGACAAGGAATGCGTATACACAACGTTCTTCAGGCGTTGGAATGTTCTGACGTTTGTCACCCCCAAATGGTGTACTGTAGCTAACAGTCAGGATGTGGGGTTGTCAATCCCATATAGATCTATACACAAACACCATGCTCCCCCTCCAAGGGATTCTGATATATAATACAAGACTTGAAATGTGTACTCGAGCGTAAGTGAAGTTTAATGTCTCACAAAACTTAGTACAAAACAGATTTACGTGTGAAAATGTTCGTCTGTTATTGTATATGAAAGTAGCTTCTTGAAATAGTATTTCCATGTCTGTAAAAGTCCGTATTATTTTCGTAAAACTATACCTATTATAGTTTCCTAAAAGTGTGTTTCATTTGTATAATAAACCCTAGTGAAAATGTTCACTTGTTAGGAAAAGTATAGTTTTTGTTGTGCCAAAACCAACACACATAAATATAGTATAAGCAGAGTGTCTGATTTGCATAAATACATATATCATTTCTTATTTTAAAAGATAAAATGTTGTCGTGGTATAATTTGCATATGAAAGTTTCCCTATAATAATTATAAATCACACATGATTCCGTTGGTAAAACGCGTATAGTGAAACTTTATATAACACACAATAATAATCGAGTATTTTACTTGTATTCCCCCACCCCCCCCCCCCCTTAAAAGCATATAAAAGTACTTATAAAATATACAAAAGTGTGAATCATAGGGGTATGAACTCACATGAAAGATCGGAGAAGGCGGGATGAAAACCAGACAAAATTTCGACTCGAGAAAGCAGATTTTCTCGGGATTCTCGGGAATCTCGGGAGCACAAACGACCCTTGGGACTTGAGAAATGTGACCGGGACTTGAGCAATGTGACCGGGACTTTTGAGTTTTTAGCTGTCCGTTGCTAAGCTGCACTTGGAAAATTCATAACTTTCTTATACGAAGTTAGATTTGGGCATTCTTTTTATGTACGATCACGGTTTATTGACATCTAACATAATAAGTAATTTAATTAGTAATTTTTGGATATTTTATTTTCGAAGTTAATTTCATTATAACGAACGTGGTTACAATACTTGACTTTTTAGGTCGTTTATATATAGTTGAAATATCGGGTTGTCACATCATCCCCCTGTTAGAGGGAATTTCGTCCCGAAATTTAAATTAAGAAAGATACTAGTGAATCAGAGAAAAAGATGTGGCTACTTTTGTTTCATCTGATCTTCACATTCCCATGTGAATTCAAGTCCTCGCTTGGCGTTCCAACGGACTTTCACGATGGGTATGCGATTTTGTTTCGTTTGTTTTACCTCTCGGTCCATGATTTCTACCAGTTCTTCCACGAAGTTGAGGATCTCGTTGATCTTGATCTCGTCGAGTGGGATAACAAGAGTCTCATCGGACAGACACTTTTTCAAGTTCGATACGTGGAAGGTTGGGTGTATGTTAGTAAGTTCACGTGGTAGATTAAGTTTGTAGGCTACAGGGCCGATTCTGGCGAGAATCTCAAAAGGACCTATTTCCCTTGGAGTTAGCTTTCCACGCTTTCCAAAGCGTATTAAGCCTTTCCATGGCCATACTTTCAATAGAACGCGGTCTCCTACTTGGAATTCCAAAGGTTTTCTCCGTTGGTCGGCGTAGCTTTTCTCTCGGTCTCTAGATGCTTTCAACCGTTCACGAATCTGAATGATCTTCTCTATCATTTCTCGTATGATTTACGGACCGGTGAGAGTGTTTTCAGTATCTCATCCTTTAGCTAATTGTGTGTTGCCAATTTCGGTCCAGCACAGAGGGGATCTGCACTTGCGGCCATAGAGGGCTTCAAATGGAGCAGCTTTTATGCTCGTATGATAACTATTGTTGTATGAAAATTCGTCAAGAGGTAAATGGATATCCTATGCCTTTCCAAAGTCAATCACACAGGCTCTCAGCATATCTTCCAAAGTTTGTATCGTTCTCTCACTTTGCCCATCCATTTGTGGATGGTAGGCTGTACTCATGTCTAGTCTAGTCCCTAGGGAGCTTTGTAGTGACTTCCAGAACCTTGATGTAAATCTACTATCTCTATCGAAGATAATGGACATCGAAACCCCATGCAATCGCAATATTTCCCTTATGTAAGTTCTTGTAAGCCTTTCCATCTTGTTAGTCTCCTATATTGGTAAAAAATGCGCGGATTTGGTCAATCGGTCAACCATAACCCATATGGTATCAAGTCCACCCATTGTCTTGGGCAACTTGGTTATGAAATCCATAGTAATCCATTCCCATTTCCATTCCGGTATCTCTGGTTGTTGTAGTAATACTGAAGGTTTCTGGTACTCGACCTTAACCTTAGCGCAAGTAATACATTTACATACAAAGGTAACAGTCTCTGCTTTCATGTTAGGCCACCAATACAGCTTCTTAAGATCCAGATACATTTTATATGAACCTGGGTGATCGGAATACCTCGTATTGTGCGCTTCAGTCATGACCACATCCATGAAACCACCATGCCTTGGTGTCTAGATACAGTCCATGAGATAATAGGCTCTCCCACCCTTGATTTCTAGATTCTTTTCCATTCCTCTCAGGGATTCACCAGTCACATGCTCGGGTTGTAAAGCTTCCAGTTGAGCCTCCTTAATTTGTGTGGATAAGTGGGAATGGATGGTAATATTTAGTGATTTGATTCTCCGACCAGTGTATTCTTTTCGACTGAGGGCGTCAGCTACTATAATGGCTTTGCCATGATGATAACGAATCTCGCATTCGTAATCATTGAGTAACTCGACCCATCGTCGTTGTCGCATGTTGAGCTCCTTCTGATCGAAAATGTGTTGAAGGCTCTTGTGGTCGGTGTAAATAGTACTCTTCGTTCCGTACAGGTAGTGTCTCCAGATCTTTAAAGCAAATATCACTGCTCCTAACTCAAGATCATGTGCTGTATAATTTACTCCGTGTGTCTTAAGCTGACGGGAGGCATAAGCAATAACCTTCCCTCGTTGCGTAAGAACACAACGAAGCCCTTGATTTGATGCATCGCAATACACTAGAAAATCTTCTATCCCTTCGGGGAGGGATAGTATTGGTGTGGTGCATAACGCTTGTTTCATTGTTTGAATCGCCTTCTCTTGTTTTGCTTCCCAGTCAAAGACCACGCCTTTCTGGGTTAATGTAGTAAGAGGTTTCGCGATGCTAGAGAAGTTCTTTATGAATCTACGATAGTACCCATCTAGACCTAGAAATTGACGAATCTCTGTAAGTGTCTTTGGTGCCGACCAGTTCTCAATGGCCTTATTTTTGGAGGGGTCCACATGTATCCCTTTTTCGCTAACAACGTGGCCCAAAAATTCGACTCTTCGAATCCAAAATTCACATTTAGAGAAATTCACATAGAGCTTCTCTGATCGTAGCGTTTCTAAGACTCTTCGTAGGTGCTGACTATGTTCTTCCTTACATCAGGAGTAGATAAGTATATCATCGATGAATACGATGACGAACTGATCCAAGTAAGGACGGAACACTCTATTCATTAGGTCCATGAATACTGCTGGTGCGTTGGTTAATCTGAACAGCATCACTACAAATTCGTAGTGTCCATAACGGGTTCGGAAGGCTGTCTTGGGAACGTCTTCCTCTAGCACTCGTAATTGGTGATATCCGGATCGTAGATCTATCTTCGAGAAGTAGCTCGCTCCTTGAAGTTGATCAAATAGGTCGTCAATGCGGGGCAGAGGGTAACGAATTTTTACAGTGAGTTTGTTCAGCTGTCGGTAGTCGATGCACATCCGGAATGATCTATCTTTCTTCTTCACAAACAAGATCGGTGCTCCCCAGGGTGAGAAACTTGGTCTAATGAATCCTTTTTGGTGGAGTTCGTTAAGCTGATCGGAAAGTTCTTGCATCTCTGCTGTTGCCAGACGATAAGGCGATTTTGCTACAGGGGTAGCCCCTGGAATTAAATCGATTCTGAACTCGACTTGGCATTGTGGTGGTAGACCCGGTGGTTCTTCTAGAAAGATATCGGGAAAGTCACGTACCTCTGGAATGCTGTTAATATCCTTTACTTCTCGACTCGTATCGATGATGTGTGCAAGAAATGCCTAATAATCCATCCGCAAACACTTTCGAGCTTGGATGCACGAAATGATGTGAAGGTTTGTACTTGATTTGTCGCCCTAAATCACTAATGTTTCATTGTTAGGGAGATTTAGACGAATGGATTTTTCAAAGCACATGATATCGGCGCGAAGAGGACTTTACCAATCCATGCCAACTATAACGTCGGAACTTTTTATTTGGACTGGCAATGAGGTTGATTGGGAAAGAGTGACCGTCTAAAGTTAATGTACAACCCATGTATATGCAACCAGTGTTTTCCATTTTTCCATTTTCCATTTCTACAGTGAATGATTCTTCTAACATGCTAGGTTTATGTTTAAGTAAGTGAATAAAGTTTTTGCTCACAAAGCTTCTCTCTGCTCCACTATCGAATAGGATGCATGCATATGAATTATCAAGAAGAAACGTACTAGCAACTATAGTAGGATCAGCTACGGATTCCTCGTGACCAATAGCTAATACTCGTCCCACTCCGCCGGTATTCGCTGCCTTTGGGTAGTTTCTTTTGTAGTGCCCCACCTCGCCACAACCGTAGCATGCTTAGCCTACACCAGCATTAGGAACTTGAGTGATCAGCTTCACGGGGGCCTTGCAGAAACAGACAGTGTGTGCCTTTCTATTGCAGTTGGAGCACTGCATTTCCCGACAAGGTCCGTGGTGATGGTAATTGCACTTGGCGCACTTTGGGAGGTTGCCCACATAAGGCTTTGTTGGGTAGAGATTTGTAGGAGCTGTAGTAGGTACAGTCGCAGCGTTTACTGCAACCAGTTGTTGTTTCTTCGAGGATTCTTAGGAAGACCCACCCTTCCCCTTATTCCACCCTCTCTTCTTCTTCTTGTTGTTTCTTCTTCTTCTTCTTTTTGATGTTATTTTTGTTTCCCTTTTGTGGTTCTGGTGCAGAAGTTGTTGACTTTTGATGATTTCCGTGATCAATAAGCGATTGTGCCAGCTCTTTGGCACTTTCAAAAGTGTCAGGTTTTGAAGCTAACACGCTTGACTGAATTTGGGGTGACAGTCCCGAAATGTATCGCTCTATTTTCTTGCTCTCGGGAGCAATCATATCTGGGCAAACGATTGCCAGATCGCAGAATCTGTTGGTATAAGTTGCTATGTCGGTACCAATCATTCCCATAGTCTAGAGTTCGTGCTCGAGTTTTTGAATCTCTCCCCGTGGACAGTACTCGCTCATCAGCATGATTTTCAAGCTCTCCCAACTTATTGAGATTGCCACTATCAGGGTAAGTACCTTAACGTGGCCATTCCACCAAGTTAAAGCCCTATCAGTAAGTGTGTAAGTTGCAAACTTGACTTTGTTGTGCTCAGGGCAAGAGCAAATTTCAATGACTGATTCCGTCCTTTCAATCCACTGCCTTAAAATTATCACACCACCCATTCCATTAAACATCCGGGGCTTAGCATTCGTAAAGTCTTTATAGGTACACTCCCGGGGTTGCCCATGACTATCGCCATGGTTGGAAGGATGTATGCCAATTCCTGAGCCAGTAGTAACTAGTGTATTGATCTATGACATGGCAGCAGCTACAGCTGCGGTGACTGCTGCCTGGAATATGACAACATCAAATTGAGGAGGTGGAGGTGGTGGTGGTATCGGTGCTTCCCCACCGTTGTTTCATCTCGGATTTCTACGCGGAGGCATCCTTCAACTAAAGATTGAAAAAACAAGGGTAACAAGTCCATAGTATAGAAAATGTATGTGTCTCATGAACTAAATTGCTATAGTTCAACAACAGATGATAGTATGAGTCTCAAAGATAGAAGAACGAATGTTATTCGTAAATCCGAACATATGAACAAGCGTATGGTTTTTCCATAATATTTTAAAGACTGAACGAGATACTCAACGTAGTAATCATAGCGTGCGATATATATTAATATAATAGATGATATAACGATCACGAAAATTTGACCCTTAAAAGGGTCTTCGATTACAAAAATTTTAAGAAAGTAAAAACTTTTAGCCGAGGTCCTATCTTATAACAAAATTTGAGGTTTTCACAAGTACTACTCGCGACATGTGTTGCGCTTGGAGCATGACTCCGCATCTGATTACTTTGACTCCATAAGACGCCTATCGAAGGCAGCTTGTTGTTCCCTCAACTATGCGAGGGCTGCATTCATTTGAGTTTGGAATGCATCGGCGAGGAGGTGGGTGTCATTATGCAACATATCCAGACGACGGATGTCGGCCGTGTGAACTTGTACTTCCACGTTGACGTTGCAGATTCCATTTGCTTGGACTCCCGATTAGTAGGACTGGTTGGCCAGTTTACCTACCATGACCGGAAGTGCTCGGTCAGCTGAACCTCCGTTCTTGATGTCGTATAAGTCTCGACACATACCGTAGGGAGAGCGTATCCCTTGTTGCTGGCTCCAACGAGTGAGGTGACTTCCCCAAACGGGAGTCGGACCCTGGAAGTTCCTCCTAATGGCTGGAGGGTAGACTACCTCTGGTTCCGAGTCTGTACCAGAGTCGTCCCCTTCATCCAACTCGATAGGTTCTTCGTCCTCTTCCGGATCCTCCTCTACCCATCCTCCGTTGCCCTGGTTCGGGTAGTAGGGGTCCCCTTGTGGGTGAAACCCATCCATTTGACTATACGAGAATAGGGTTATAATATTTGAAAAAAACTTGAGAACATGTAATACTAATTAATCTATTGTATGCACCAAATACTCCTATAGTATTTAAACTGTACGTTTGATACTAGTGTCCATTTTGGTAAGTTTTGACTTGTTTCTCACTATGATCATTCCTCGATATACGTTAGTCTAATTTCGGATAAATATAGTTGATCAGGCTATATTCGTCCCAAATTTGATTACATATCTCGAGAACTAATCGTAGTGTCCAACTCGTCTTCATACTTTTTGTATAGTTCTCATCGTGAAAATATGTCGTTCTATGCATGTATTTTGTATTTTCATGACTTAAAATAATGTATTAAATAAAATAAGGATTTTAAGTGTGAAAACCTTTTGTCAGAGACTTTGAGTCCCTAAGAATTTATAGTTTGTATATCTTATGAGGTTCAATATACTTAGTTCACTATAAAAATTGCTCTGCTACCAATCTGTCACACCCCCAAATCGGAACGGCAGAAACGTTCGGGAGCGGATGACTTCATGTGGTAACGTAACAAATGAATACATAGTAAAGAAAGCAATACAACCATCATATATATAATTGAAAGTTTACATTGTTCAAAAGAGTACATGTTCAAAACAAGTTACAATATGATGCCAAAATATGAATTTAAACTAGTGCCGCAGCGTTCCTTCTTCAAAAGTTGTTTAGTACCTGTAATTACTAAGTCCTTGGGACATACAAGTAGTTTTGAAAGAGTAGATCAGCATTTAAGTTGGTGAGTTACATAAGAATTTAATGATAGTATTTGTATGAAAATGAAATGGTTCGTTTTTGTTTGTTAGTCTCTAGAAAATCTCATATTTCCTACTAGTAAAAACATAGCTTTAAATGAAGAACAATATATGTTAAAAAGTTGATGTTTTCCCATTGATGAGTAGTGGTTTGAAATTCCAAACTTATACCACAATTGGGTTTTTCATGCATAAAATAAATGAATTTATGTACGTATAAAACCTCCATTATATCTGAAAACCCCCGTAAATCAATGTGTTTTTAATACACTATGTGAGTTTTATAAGCTTGCTATTGACAAGGAATGCCTATACACAATGTTCTTCAGGCGTTGGAATGTTCTAACGTTTGTCACCCCAAATGGTGTACTGTAGCTAACAGTCAGGATGCGGGGTTTTCAATCCCATTTAGATCTATACACAAACACCATGCTCCCCCTCCAAGGGATTCTGGTATATAATACAGGACTTGAAATGTGTACTCGAGCGTACGTGAAGTTTAATGCCTCACAAAACTTAGTATAAAATAGATTTATGTGTGAAAATGTTTGTTTGTTATTGTATATGAAAGTAGCTTCTTGAAATAGTATTTCCATGTATGTAAAAGTTCGTAGTATTCTCGTAAAACTATACTTATTATACTTTCCTAAAAGTGTGTTTCGTTTGTATAATAAACCCTAGTGAAAGTGTTCACTTGTTATGAAAAGTATAGTTTTTGTTGTGCCAAAACTGACACGCATAAATATAGTATAAGCAGAATGTTTCATTTACATAAATACATAACTCATTTCTTATTTCAAAAGATAAAATATTGTCATGGTATTATTTGCATATGAAAGTTTCCCTATAATAGTTATAAATCACACATGATTCCGTTGATAAAACGCGTATAGTGAAACTTTATATAACACACAATAATAATCGAGTGTTTTACTTGTATTCCCCCCCTTAAAATCATATAAAAGTACTCATAAAACATTTGAAACTGTGAATTATAGGGGTATGAACTCACTTGAAAGATCAGAGAAGGCGGGATGAAAACCGGACAGAATTTCGACTCGAGAAAGCGGATTTTCTCGGGATTCTCTGGAATCTCTGGAGCACAAATGACCCTCGGGACTTGAGCAATGTGATCGGGACTTCGGGATAGCACGGGCATGGAAAATGAGGCAAAAACGCAAGAGAAAAGAGAGAGAAAGGCCCTTTTCTTCGGAACCCTCGCATCCCTTTTATAAGGAGTTTGAACTGCCTCCGTACGCGGGGTGTACATGGGGCGTACCCATGTGTCACGCATGCACGCATCCTCTACTGACTCGGACCTCTAGATAGGATAGGACGTGGCTTCGCATAGGGTACGACGTGGACAATCCGAGGCCAAGACTCAGCCTTCAGATAATACCGAAGTTTTCATTAAAATTTATATATTTATTATTTAATAAACTTCAAAAATTCATATCTTCTTCATACGAACTCCGTTTTTGACGTTCTTTACATCCACGTGTAGGTGAGACTATACTCTACAACTTTTGTTTAGATTTTGTCGGCAAATTTTGAAATTATATTTATTATTTATTTTTAAAAGGTCGCGGTAAGAAAATTTCTTTAAAAATTCATAACTTCATTATCTGACGTCTGTTTTTGCCAGACTTTTTACCGTTGAAAAACCATTGTCGATACCTTCGATTCTCATTTAGGTCATTCTGGTCAAAAGTTGATCGATCTCTGTTTCGAGTTTTTAGTTGTCTGTTTCTAAGCTGCACTTAGAAAATTCATAACTTTCTTATACGAAGTCAGATTTGGGCGTTCTTTTTACGTATGATCACGGTTTATTGACATCTAACATAATAAGTAATTTATTTAGTGATTTTTTGACATTTTGTTTTCGAAGTTAATTTCATTATAATGAACGTGGTTACGATAGTTGACTTTTTAGGTCGTTTACATATAGTTGAAATATCAGATTGTCACAATATTGGCTTGTTCTAATTTTTCCAGATGCCTAGAAAATTAAGAAGGAAAAAAGGACCACAAACTGATATTACTAAATTTGATAAACAACTGTCAAGTACAATCTAAGGTTCACTGAAGATTGGTTACTTGTGAACCGTTGTATAGTCACTGTGGACCGTATTAATATATAATTCAGATAGATAGAATTCTATTTAGAATAGACAGTCATATGTGAATTATGGAAACATTTCCATAATGTGAGTTGGATATATTCAGAATCTTTGTGTGAATTAGAAACTTTAATGCAAGAAGGATGTTCAAGGAATGTTCTTTGAATGTGAGACTTCAATTCCAGGGAATTGTCTTGTAGCATTCTCAAATAGAATACTTTGTAATATCATTGACCAAGTGTCTATGACTTTTATGCCTATACATTACAAAAGGACCATAACATGTAAGTTTAGACTCGAACAGATTCTAGTAGTGGCAAGAATATGGTATTCTCACACTTGTGATAAGGATTAGGAAATTGTGAAATGAGCATCACTGAAAATGTGTTCATTTGATGTATTTCATAAGGAAAGGACCATACATGAACATAATATGCATGCTAGGAGCATGGGATAACTATTATTTTAATTCAAGGATTACGTTGATTGATCGAAACGTTGTACATGAATAAGGTCTAATCAACATGGTGATTAAATAATAAGTGTCTTATTTATATATAAAAGTTTGGAGACCATATTGGAATAGTTTATTCGTGAGTTTCGCTTCACATGTTTTACTTCCCGAATAACTAGGTTATTTGAACATCCACAGTCGATCATACTTTAGAAGTAAGTAATCAGGTAAGATGGTCATGAATCCGACTGCAAAAGTGCTTAGACATGGGACAAGTTTGTTGTAGTGTTCATAATTACTCCTAAAATAAGAATCACTTCATTTATTTTTTTCATGAGTGATTGTGATACGATAATATCTTATATTCTTGAAATGGAGACATATGAGTTGTAGTTTACAAGTTGGTTACACATTGATGATACGCAAATGCACCAGTAACTTAGTGTTAAAAAACGTATTGTTGTGTGTGATTTGATGAGTAAATTAAACAAGCATATGAGTCGAAGTTTATCCGTTCCTTTTACCCTAAGAGGGATAAAAGTGATATATGTGGGCCCCTTAATGATTTAGTGATGACACCTCAAGCGCTTGCCCAGGCCTGGACGAAGTTAACGTGCTCATATATAGTTAATCTTCATTAATTGGAAATCTGGAAACAACACGTGCATAGAGAGAATGATTATAATCCATGTCTCATGTCCATAAGAGATCTTATAGCACGGAGGAATATTTATCCCTTATCTAAAGGATGCGTTGCTGATAAGATCAGAGTTCGACAACGGCTTTTGATAGCTACGATTGCTAATCAGATTTTGAAGCTACATTGGTAATTATAGTTATTAGACTTATCCAAGTGGGAGACTTTTGGATTACGTTTCTAAGCCCATAACTATAATTGGTATGTACTTTACCCGATAGTTGCATGGTCCTTTTGGGTTCCCTTCGCCGGAGCAATTTGATAAGATGTATATTTGAGAAAGAAGTTATTTGTGATTTATTAATATATTATAAGAATAATATATTAATTGAGGAATTACTTTGGAATTAATTTAGTGATCAAAAGAGAATGATTAAATTAACGGGAAATGATTAAGTAAATCAGTAATACATATGGTTTGGGCTAATGATCCATGTTGATTAGGATAGACTAACCTTATGTGGGAGTCCATGAAGAGTTAGTCCCAAGGGCTTATCATATGGATTATTGGATTAAAGGCCCAAGGAAGTGAATTAGGTTTTACAAGTGAAACCCTAGGAATTTGACACTATAGATGTGACCCCTAGCTTCACCAAAAATGGTCCTAAGAGTTACAAGAAGAATCTTATCCATTTTTGTGTGCCTTCTAGCCTATCTCTCATTATCCTCCATTATTGGTGGTGTTTTTGACTCATTTGAGGCATCACATTTGAGGTGCTAAGCACTTGAAAGGTCAAGTTCTACAAGCTACAACAAAGAGGTATTCATCTAACTAGTTTTTATATTTCAAATGTCAAAGTTGTATGCTAGTTATATGTTTCATGCTTTGGATAATTTATTGCACGCATAACGTGAGAAAACATAGATCCAAAGCATTAGGGTTGTATATGCACCATAGGGATGTTATAGTGCTCAAAACCCAAAAGCATTATATGAGCCTAGGGTGCTTTCTGTTATACTGATACGATTGTATTGTTTTCAAAGATGAAAAAGTTTCGTTTTTGCCTTTGGCTGCTGGACTCGACGAGTCCCATGTGGGAACTCGACGAGTTGGATCATCTGGTGATGAACACAATGAGTTCATGCCCTAACTCGATGAGTTGGACCACCTGTTGGTAGTTTTTTCTAGTTTTTGGCCTGAATTGGATTAGGAACCTTACCACAAACTATTTTGAATCTTAAAATTCTATTTTTCCGATACGGTAGTGATTATCCTCATCCAATTAAAAGATAAAATGTCAAAATTTAAGATAATTATTTGATTATATGATAACTTGATTATTTGTATTATTGGATTTGAATTGTGTTGTTATATGAGTTGAATTAGGTCAAATTAGTAAAAGAGAAAATATATGATTATTTTATTAGTTAAAAATTTGATCTAAATGATTTTGAAGAGTTTTAAAACATGCCCTCATGTTTTGGAATTTGAAAAGTCTCATTTATAAATATCAAATTCTAGAACCCTAGTAATTGAAAAGGTTACAAAAGGTGCAACTCTTGGTTTCATAACTTAAAAAATTTAATTAATTAAATAGTTTTAATTTTGAATTTCATATTTGGAACCTTGATGTTTTTGAATAATTCAAATTACACCTTTATGGATTTTATTGAATTAATTAAATATTTAATTAAAAGAGAAATTTAATAAAACCATAATTATATTGTTTAAATTTAATTAAATTAAAAGTCTAATTTATTAATTGATTAAACCACGAAATATTTTAAATGTGTAAAATACACCCTTATACTATATAAAATTAAAAGTTTAGTATATTGTATATTTATAAATAAAAGGTCAGTCTTACCGTTAATAGGTCTCATCCACGAAGCTGGTCTATAAGGGGTGTTTAAGGAAATTGCCTATAAAATGACGATTGAATGGGTGTCCACTTTCACCCACCGCACGCTTGATCAGTGTAGGGTCGTTAGTCGAATGGTTAGGATAGGACATAAACTTTCATTAATAAGTATAATGAAATACAAGTTACTAAATGTTTTATAAATTCCCAATCTTAGTTACTTATGAAAATTGTGAATTTGGTGTTAATCTATGAAATTGCACATTGTACCTTGTTGGTTGTTAGTGGAGCGTGTGTCATTAACCAGCACACTAATACGGGACTAATGAAGGATGGAAATGGGTAGCTCGTAGTTTTTCGTAGATAAATGGAGTGTGCATAGTTAATCGGCACATTGATTATGTGATAAATGACTTCGAGAGTACCAAGCTAATTTGCATGGTTATTCACACCTTATTTGTGATCCTCGGTATCCCAGTCACCAACTTGAAGGGAATAATTGAGATTAAACATTTCATTGAAAAGTTCAATGAATCTCAAAAGATCTAAGAGTTTCATTTAAAACCTAATTTGATTAAAAACTTCGTTTTCATGACGGAATTGCTAAATCGTCATTTACCTACCGACGAATAGTTTTCAATTTTATTATGACATCCCTCTTCTGAATTGTAAATTATTGTGTCAGGTCCTAGCCTGAATATGTCATTCGGGTGTTATATTAAGGACTTGAATCAACTACCTTGAATTTCTCCACTTGTAGATGTCTAGTTCTGAAAACTATGGTCTACTTTATCATTTTGGAAAAAGGTTTTAAGAAGATGATATTCCATGTTTTGATCGAGGAACTAGAAATCATTCCATGTTTTGATCGAGGAACTAGAAATAATTCTCCCTGAACCACATGTTCATCGACTTGAAAAGTTCAAGGTCACTCAAGCCCTACTGGAAAGCAAACACGAAGATGGAAAGTCTATATGTGCTGAAGTCTTGGAGATGAAGTTGCATATTGACAAGCTAGAAATGTTGGATGTCATTTTCTTGAGGAAGTTCGATGTTGACTTGATTCTTCAGTCACTTGCTGAGTCGTATGGTCAGTTTGTTAAAGAAAAATATATGACAGATCACAACATGACCCTTATTGAAGATCTACATCCCAAATTTCCATGGACATAGGAAATATCATAGACATCCCACAAATGATTGCTTCTCCTAAAGGAAAGGAATTATCCATGGTCAAAAGATTTGACCGTAAGAGAAAAGCCAGTTCTGAGATAGTTTCATGTGTGAATGCCAAAGAGTCCACTTGACTCTACTGCCATTTAAAGGGACATTAGAAGCGAATATCTCTTGACTACCTGAGAGATCTAAGAGAGGTTAAAATCAAATTGTATTGTCACACCCCGCTAAAGCGGAAACGCAAGGTATGACAGCGATAACGGTTTCATTGCAAAAGATAAAGATACATCACCATAGTAGTATTTAAAAGTTTACAACCCATAGCTTCAAAAGAACAAAATACAAGTTTTTCAAAATAACATTGTTCAAAATATAGCTTCATAATAGCTTCAACACGATGCAGCATGCTCTATGATGATGAATCTTTACATCCACTTACTAATTATTTCCTGAAAAAGCATGTAAAACGAGCGTCAACTATGAAAATAGTTGGTGAGTATCACAAGTTTATAAAATCGAGCGTACAATAAGGCTTTTCGTAAATACAAGTACATTGCTTCAATGATAAACAAGTTGATTGCTATTAATGAATACAAGTTTATTGCTATAACGAGAAACGAGTTTGTATGTGTATGAGCAAACAATGAGTCTCAACCAAACCTATGACTGAAGCCCTATCGAGATCTATGCTTATCGTTCCATAGATGAATATGGTATCATGCACTCCAGCGATTCGGGCGAGTGAGGAGTTGTCAATTCCTAATAGCGCTATCCATAACGACCATTGGCTCAAAGAGTTAATGGTTAGAGATAAGGGAAGGGCCTTTGTACGATAAGTTCTCATGTTCCGTGTTGCATAGACATACATAAAGAAACATAGCAATACAATAGCAATCATGTTTGATACAATTCAATTTAAGTACAACATGCAAACAATAGTTTTTCTGGACATGCTTTTCCACCCCAAAACATAAAAAACGAAAATAGGGGAGTGCGTGAATACTCACGATGTTTTGTGTAGACACAAGCGGTACTTCGGGATGCACCAACGTCTTACTACCGGGATCCTACGACACCAAACACACGCACTAGTGAGTTTCCATGTCGATATCTAATGCTAATATACTAAACTCTACATATAGGGAAATGCCAATTTATGTTTTAGTATTGGATTTATATCATTTTGTTACACTTTTTCTGATGTATTGAAATTTTACAAGTCGTGCGATTAATTACAACCTTGGAAGGTTAATTTTCCAAATTTTAAGTCTCAATAACAACATAAATTCACGAAAAATAGTATTCGAGGGATAAAAATTCTCAAACTTTTTATTTAACTGTTAATACACAACACTAAGCTGGGAAAATTATAAAAATGGATTTCCAAGCTGTTTAATTATATTTTATAATTTTTGAGCATTTATTTCAATAAAAATTGAAATAAATAGTAAACAGTTTCCAAAATTACCCAAACTTTTTATTTAATTGTTATTATACATAAATAGGCTGGGAAAAATATAAAATATATTTTTCAGTGGTTATTTGTATTTTTCCTTGTTTTATTTCTTTAAATAGTCATTAATTAAAGAAATATTATTAAACAGTTAAAATAAATTACCATAAATTTTTGTAACATCATTTACAGTATAAATATCTTGGGAAAAATATCAAAAGTGGTTTTCATAATGTATAAACTGGTTTTGGGTATTTATGTATATTTAAGTGAATTTTAGTGCAATTAACTTTAGAAAATAAGAGAAAAATAGTTTACAGTGGAGAAAAATATTCAAAATTTTTATGTAACCTCCTACTATATAATATGATATCCTGGCAAATTTTCATGAATTTTGGATAATCAGAACTATTTTTCCCATTTTTAAGCCATTATAATTACCAAAAATTGGGAAAAATAGCTAGACATGATGAAAAATCTTGAAATTATTTTCTTGAGTCACCCATCACAAGTAAGGTATGCGAAAATTGTTAGATAAAATTTTCACATCCTAAAAAGTGGTTTTGTAATTTATCATGTCCTAAATAAAAGAAAATTAGAAATCATATGAAACAGTAACAAAAATTGCTGAAATTTGGTGAGGGGTCATTATTCCCCATAAGTATCATCCATGAATTTATTTAGGATTTATTGACCTTTGGAAGTATTTTATATGATTTATGCCCTTGGTTTTAGCAATAATTCTAATAAATCAAATAAATAACAAAAGCTCTTGAAATTTTCCAGATTATCTCATGCATGCAAGGGCTTTCAAAAGTAAAAATGTTAAGAATGTATTCAGAAGAGAAATGAGGGTAATGATTCCAAACAATTTAAGAAAAGTTGCATGCAATAATGCATGAAGTGTAGATGTGGCTGAGGTTCATGAATTTTTGTAGCCCATTCAGTGAGGTTTTAAGCCATGAAATTTCAACCATAACTCACTAGATATGTTAAGTTTCTAAGGTATTTTTCCTAAGATTTATGGTTGGGTTTAAGACCATTGTTTAAGCAAGATAAAAATAGTGATCACAGAAAAAGAGCTGTATGCGCAACCTTTTTGTAAAATCTGCCAAAAATCGGATATTTAATATTTTACAGTAAGACCAGTTGGGTTTGAAAGTTAACTCGTGGAACTAACCAATACAAAAAGAATATCATGATTTGGTTAAGAAATGACTGAGTTATGACTGTTCAAAGTCGAACAAAGTAATCTGGCAGATTGCATGTTTGCTTGTGTGCATTATTAGGGTATTTCAATAAGAACATCATGCATGTCCTTGGTAAGGCCCGATTTCTAACACATGCATGGAATGAATGAGCATCCAAGATGTACTAGAAATGGTTTAATGCTTTCGTTCATGCATGAACACACAAGAAATGGAGAAGAACATGAAATATTATGTTTTGATGTCACATGATCATATGTGCATCTTTTTCACTCCTTGCATGGGTTTGATCCCGGATTTTCACCATTTCAAACACATGCATTGTGTTATGGTGAGAATCTACAAACCACAAGGGGAGAATAAAGATTTCTAGCCATGGAAAGGCATAGAATCCTAAAAGAAGAGAAAACTAAGAAGGAAAAGAAGTAGAATCATCAAACTATGGAAGAAGATGATGTTGTTTACCTTGGTTATGATCTTGAGAGAAGTAAGAACACTTCAAGGTCTTCAAAGTCTTGAAATTTGGCAGAGAAATGAGAGAAATTTCGTGAGTTTAGAGAGAGAGAGGAAGAGGGTGAAGTGTGTGAAGAGAGTGAAGTGAGAAGAGTGAAGAGAGAAGAGGTGGAGTGTGGGTTTGAGTTTAATCATGAGTTTTGGGAAGAGAGTGCATGGGGAGAGGGGAGATGGCCAGATTTTTGAGGCATTAAAGCCTCCTCTCTCCTAAATTCAAATTTTTATAAAAAATCCCTCCTTAATTTTTATAAAAATCTAATTTTTATAAAAATCTAATTTTTATAAAAGTGATTCTTTAAGCAATTTTTGACTTATTTAAAAATCTTGTTTTTAACTAATAAATTATGATTAATACTTGTAATTTATATTTCTATTTCATTGGTATAATCCATAATTTGATTAATAAAATTTGATATTAGAAAGTTTATAGCCAAATTTTATAAAGTTTTTAAGCTTTAAGATTTATAAATTTGGATTTTTGGCTGTTTAGAGTTTTTGGAACATTGATTGATATTCAACAACATGTTGAAGTATAATTAGAGTGTTTTAATTTATTTTTAGAGTTTTATACCCTATTTCAATTATAACAAAGTTTGAAGCTTATTCTAATTATAGTATTGGCATTTCCTATTGTAGTTAAGCAACTTACTAGAATTGTAAGTATCAAGTATATTAGTCCTAGACCTTAGTTGGATCCTAGTTTATGCAAGATTTTTGACCTAATTTATACTACTAGGTCATGACATGTTGTGCATGAATGGTTATTATAAAGATGCATGAGTCCAAGAATGACCTGAATTGGCAGTTGTCACAGTATCCCCCACTTAAAAAGAATTTCGTCCCGAAATTCATTCTATGTCATCGCTTGTCATCGCAAGGGAAAAGTTGCGGATACTTTTCCTTTATGAAGTCCTCGCGCTCCCAGGTGTACTCCGGCCCGCGTTTTGAGTTCCATCGAACTTTCACAATCGGGATCTTACTCCGCTTAAGTTGTTTTACCTCCCTGTCAAGGATTTCTATCGGCTCCTCAACGAAGCTCAGCTTATCATTGATCTTAATTTCCTCCAGGGGTACTATTAATGTTTCGTTGGCTAGACATTTCTTAAGGTTGGAGACGTGGAATGTGTCGTGAATGGCGCTTAACTCTTGGGGCAATTGGAGTTTATACGCTACCGGACCAATCCTTTCAAGGATTTCAAAGGGTCCAACATATCTCGGGCTTAGTTTTCCTTTCTTACCAAAACGCACAAGCCCTTTCCAAGGCGACACTTTTAAAAGTACCTTGTCTCCTACTTGGAATTCTAATGGTTTTCGACGATTATCCGCATAACTTTTCTGACGATCTCTAGCAGCTTTAAGCTTATCTTTGATGATAGTAATCTTGTCAGATGTTTCCTGGATAAGTTCGACTCTAGTCAACTGTCTGTCACCGATTTCTGTCCAGCATAAGGGCGAACGACACTTGCGTCCATACAATGCTTCATATGGAGCACATTGGATACTCGTGTGGTAACTGTTATTGTAGGAAAACTCAATTAGGGGCAAATGAGTATCCCAATTTCCTTTGAACTCAATGACACACGCTCGTAGCATGTCTTCCAATGTTTGTATTGTTCTCTCTGTTTGCCCATCTGTCTGAGGGTGGTAAGCTGTGCTCAAATCTATCTTGGTTCCTAGTGCCCTCTGTAACATCCACCAAAATCGAGATGTAAAACGACTATCTCTATCAGAAATGATAGATAGGGGTACACCATGCAGAGAAACAATTTTGTCGATGTAGATTTGGGCCAATTTTTCCATCTTGAAATCTTCTCGAATAGGGAGAAAGTGAGCGGATTTCGTCAGTCGATCCACTATGACCCAAATTGAGTCGTGACCTCTAGCAGTTCTAGGGAGTTTGGTAACGAAATCCATAGATATTTGCTCCCATTTCCATTGGGGAATTTCAGGTTGTTGCAACAACCCGAAAGGTTTCTGATGTTCAGCTTTGACTATTGAGCATGTCAAACACTTCCCGACGTACAAGGCAATATCCTTTTTCATTCCAGGCCACCAATAGTACTCTTTAAGATCCTTGTACATCTTATCTGCTCCAGGGTGGATGGAGTATTTAGATCGATGAGACTCTTCTAATACCATGTCTCTCAGGTTGTTAACCCTTGGAATCCAGACCCTGTCTTTAAAATAACGAACTCCATCAGGTTTGGTTTCAAATCTTTCTTCCAAACCATGTAAAGTTTCGCCTGGAAGATTTTCCTTGCATAACGCTTTCTCCTGGGCATTAATGATTTGAGATTTCAAGCTTGTCTGAATTACCATTCCCAAAGCTCTCACACGGGAAGGTTTCACTCTTACTTTCCTACTAAGAGCGTCGGCTACTACGTTAGCCTTTCCTGGGTGGTATCGTATCTCACAATCATAATCACTAAACAACTCTACCCATCTTCTCTGCCGCATGTTTAACATTTTCTGATCCAGGATATGCTGAAGGCTTTTGTGATCGGTATAAATGGTGCATTTGGTTCCGTACAAATAATGCCTCCATATCTTAAGGGCGAAAACTATTGCTCCTAGTTCTAGATCATGGGTGGTATAATTCTTCTCGTGCGGTTTGAGTTGTCTGGAAGCATATGCAATGACCCTATCTTTTTGCATTAGCACACATCCTAATCCTTGATGAGACGCATCACAATACACCACAAAGTTCTCTGATCCTTCTGGTAAAGCCAGAATTGGTGCATTGCACAGCTTGTTTTTCAGGATTTGAAACGCCTCTTCGTGTTTCTCTTCCCAGAGAAATTTTCTATCCTTTTGGGTCAAAGATGTTAATGGTTGAGCAATCCTAGAGAAATTCTCAATGAAGCGTCTGTAGTACCCAGCTAATCCTAGGAATTGTCGTATTTCTGTCGGGGTTTTGGGGGCCTCCCATTTCTTGATTGCCTCTATCTTAGCTGGATCTACATGGATTCCTCTTTCACCGATCACATGACCAAGAAAATGTACTTCCCGAATCCAAAATTCACACTTAGTGAACTTGGCATACAATTTTTGTTCCTTCAACAGCTCCAACACTAGCTTTAGATGTCTATTGTGATCTTCTTTGGTCCGCGAGTAAACAAGTATGTCATCGATAAAGACAATTATAAACCTGTCTAGGTATGGTCTACAGACCCTATTCATCAAATCCATGAATACAGCGGGTGCGTTCGTTAGTCCAAAAGGCATGACTAAGAATTCATAATGTCCATAACGGGTTCTAAACGCTGTCTTGTGAATGTCCTCTTCGTGAATTCTTAGCTGATGATACCCTGACCGAAGGTCGATTTTTGAGAAGTAGGAAGCGCCCTGCAACTGATCGAACAAGTCATCTATTCTAGGGAGGGGATATCGATTCTTGATTGTCAACTTGTTCAATTCTCTGTAATCAATGCACATTCGGAACGAACCATCTTTCTTTTTGACGAATAACACTGGGGCTCCCCAAGGTGAAGAACTTGGTCGAATAAACCCTTTGTCTAGAAGTTCTTGAAGTTGTCCGGATAGTTCTTGCATCTCGGATGGTGCAAGGCGATATGGTGCTTTTGCTACCGGTGCCGCTCCGGGAACTAAGTCTATCCGAAATTCGACCTGTCTATAAGGGGGTAGACCGGGCAATTCCTCCGGAAATACTTCGGGATAGTTTTGAACCACCGGAATCTCCTTGAGTTGCTTAGCTTCTAGTTCTCTTTCTAGCACGTGGGCCATGAATGCAATACAATTCCTCTTCAGGTACTTGTGAACCTTCACTCTTGATACTATGTTTAAACTTCTTCCTGGCTTCTCACCGTGTATGATAAGGGTTTCTCCATTAGGGAGAGGCACTCTGATGACTTTCTCATAACAACCAATGTCCGCTCTATTTTTGGATAACCAATCCATCCCTACTATCACATCAAAACTACCTAGCTCTATAGGAAATTAGGTCAATGCTAAAGAGTTTATCAGCTAAATTCAGAGTACAACCAGGAATTATATCACTAGCCCTAATTTCATACCCATCAGCAAGTTCAATAGCATATGCAATCCTCATCTTTACCGATTTCAAGCCAATTAACGGTCTAAATGCTAAAGAAACAAAACTCCTATCTGCTCCCGCATCGAATATTACTGATGCAAAGTGGTTGTTCAGGAGGAACGTACCTGTTATCACTTCAGGGTTCTGACGAGCTTCTTCTGCACCAATCACAAAGGCTACACCTCTTGGTTGTCTAACTTGATTTCCTTGAAAGTTTTGCCTGGCTTGGCCTTGTCCATGGTTACCAGGTCCATTGTTCAGTTTAGGACATGCTCTACGGAGATGATCATTACTCCCGCACTCGTAACATGTCCTTTTTCCCTCCTTATTCACCTTACAATACTTCGAGTAATGGCCTGTTTGCTTACAGTTTTGGCACACCGGGCAAGCTCCCTTGTGATGGAAGTTACACTTATTGCACTTCGGAAGCGGCCCTGAGTACTGCTTTTGCTCCTGCACTTCTTGTCCTTGAGTTTTCACTGGTTCTTGCTCCTGGGCTCTTAACATAAATTTTCTTGAGACTTTCTACTTCCTCCCTGACTTGCCTCCATACTTCTTCTCTCCCTGATCTGCTGGCTTCCTCTTGCTACTAGAGCTTTCCTTTGTTAATGCTCCCATCCTTATCACATCACAATCAGGAACAGCCCACCAAACACATAATATGCTATCATCGCATGACCTACCTCTCGTCTAGCAGCACTAGCAGTGTCAGCAGTCTCCATCGAATGCTGATACAGGATTTCCATTCCTGCCAAGACTTCATCCAAAACTTCTCGATGCCCAGCTATCACAGCGAGACTGTGACGTTGGCCCGCTGCTATCGACTGCAATCTCCAGGACTCCTCCGGGGTCATACCTGGCTGTCTGACAGGTATCCCTATAACTTGCTGAGGTGAGGGTGCTCTTGGTCCTGCATCGCTGGGTCCTACCCTGCTAGGTCCTGCCGTGCCATGTCCTGCTGTGCTGGCGGGTATCCTTCCTGGAATGGGGACACTCTTCCTCGCTGTCCTCCGAATGCGAAGTCCATAGAGCGGTGGCTGTGGCAACACCGATGTCGGTGATGCCTCGCGTCGTTGACTCGGGGCGTTGTCATTGCTGATCTCCACCGAGTTCCCAGTATCTTCCGTATCCTCTGATGGGTCTTCTTCTATCGAGGCGGGGGGATTACGTCGAGGGATAACAGTGACGTAGCCGGATTCATCGGCTGAGGCGGTAGCGCGGGAAGATGACGATCTTGACATAGTGGACTGTGACATAGTTTCAATGAGATATGAAATAAATGACAATGCATGCCTATAATATGCAATGCTTACACACACCAAAATTAACCTTTTGAAATTTTTAAATAAGGTTTTCTCAAATATTTTTGTTGAACATATTCCCATTATAATTAGCTCAAGCTTTGTATAAATCTTTTCTTAATTAAACATAGGTGATCAGGCTATGTTTAATCAAGGTCCAATAATACAACTCCCAACCTAATTATACTTGTAATATGTTTGATGTAAAAGGAATTTCTTTGTAAGTTTTAGTTATAGGTTGTGTTTTCTTAAAGAAAAACCGATGTTCTCTATAACTTTAGCTCTGATACCACTTCTGTCACACCCCGCTAAAGCGGAAACGCAAGGTATGACAGCGATAACGGTTTCATTGCAAAAGATAAAGATACATCACCATAGCAGTATTTAAAAGTTTACAACCCATAGCTTCAAAAGAACAAAATACAAGTTTTTCAAAATAACATTGTTCAAAATATAGCTTCATAATAGCTTCAACACGATGCAGCATGCTCTATGATGATGAATCTTTACATCCACTTACTAATTATTTCCTGAAAAAGCATGTAAAACGAGCGTCAACTATGAAAATAGTTGGTGAGTATCACAAGTTTATAAAATCGAGCGTACAATAAGGCTTTTCGTAAATACAAGTACATTGCTTCAATGATAAACAAGTTGATTGCTATTAATGAATACAAGTTTATTGCTATAACGAGAAACGAGTTTGTATGTGTATGAGCAAACAATGAGTCTCAACCAAACCTATGACTGAAGCCCTATCGAGATCTATGCTTATCGTTCCATAGATGAATATGGTATCATGCACTCCAGCGATTCGGGCGAGTGAGGAGTTGTCAATTCCTAATAGCGCTATCCATAACGACCATTGGCTCAAAGAGTTAATGGTTAGAGATAAGGGAAGGCCTTTGTACGATAAGTTCTCATGTTCCGTGTTGCATAGACATACATAAAGAAACATAGCAATACAATAGCAATCATGTTTGATACAATTCAATTTAAGTACAACATGCAAACAATAGTTTTTCTGGACATGCTTTTCCACCCCAAAACATAAAAAACGAAAATAGGGGAGTGCGTGAATACTCACGATGTTTTGTGTAGACACAAGCGGTACTTCGGGATGCACCAACGTCTTACTACCGGGATCCTACGACACCAAACACACGCACTAATGAGTTTCCATGTCGATATCTAATGCTAATATACTAAACTCTACATATAGGGAAATGCCAATTTATGTTTTAGTATTGGATTTATATCATTTTGTTACACTTTTTCTGATGTATTGAAATTTTACAAGTCGTGCGATTAATTACAACCTTGGAAGGTTAATTTTCCAAATTTTAAGTCTCAATAACAACATAAATTCACGAAAAATAGTATTCGAGGGATAAAAATTCTCAAACTTTTTATTTAACTGTTAATACACAACACTAAGCTGGGAAAATTATAAAAATGGATTTCCAAGCTGTTTAATTATATTTTATAATTTTTGAGCATTTATTTCAATAAAAATTGAAATAAATAGTAAACAGTTTCCAAAATTACCCAAACTTTTTATTTAATTGTTATTATACATAAATAGGCTGGGAAAAATATAAAATATATTTTTCAGTGGTTATTTGTATTTTTCCTTGTTTTATTTCTTTAAATAGTCATTAATTAAAGAAATATTATTAAACAGTTAAAATAAATTACCATAAATTTTTGTAACATCATTTACAGTATAAATATCTTGGGAAAAATATCAAAAGTGGTTTTCATAATGTATAAACTGGTTTTGGGTATTTATGTATATTTAAGTGAATTTTAGTGCAATTAACTTTAGAAAATAAGAGAAAAATAGTTTACAGTGGAGAAAAATATTCAAAATTTTTATGTAACCTCCTACTATATAATATGATATCCTGGCAAATTTTCATGAATTTTGGATAATCAGAACTATTTTTCCCATTTTTAAGCCATTATAATTACCAAAAATTGGGAAAAATAACTAGACATGATGAAAAATCTTGAAATTATTTTCTTGAGTCACCCATCACAAGTAAGGTATGCGAAAATTGTTAGATAAAATTTTCACATCCTAAAAAGTGGTTTTGTAATTTATCATGTCCTAAATAAAAGAAAATTAGAAATCATATGAAACAGTAACAAAAATTGCTGAAATTTGGTGAGGGGTCATTATTCCCCATAAGTATCATCCATGAATTTATTTAGGATTTATTGACCTCTGGAAGTATTTTATATGATTTATGCCCTTGGTTTTAGCAATAATTCTAATAAATCAAATAAATAACAAAAGCTCTTGAAATTTTCCAGATTATCTCATGCATGCAAGGGCTTTCAAAATTAAAAATGTTAAGAATGTATTCAGAAGAGAAATGAGGGTAATGATTCCAAACAATTTAAGAAAAGTTGCATGCAATAATGCATGAAGTGTAGATGTGGCTGAGGTTCATGAATTTTTGTAGCCCATTCAGTGAGGTTTTAAGCCACGAAATTTCAACCATAACTCACTAGATATGTTAAGTTTCTAAGGTATTTTTCCTAAGATTTATGGTTGGGTTTAAGACCATTGTTTAAGCAAGATAAAAATAGTGATCACAGAAAAAGAGCTGTATGCGCAACCTTTTTGTAAAATCTGCCAAAAATCGGATATTTAATATTTTACAGTAAGACCAGTTGGGTTTGAACGTTAACTCGTGGAACTAACTAATACAAAAAGAATATCATGATTTGGTTAAGAAATGACTGAGTTATGACTGTTCAAAGTCGAACAAAGTAATCTGGCAGATTGCATGTTTGCTTGTGTGCATTATTAGGGTATTTCAATAAGAACATCATGCATGTCCTTGGTAAGGCCCGATTTCTAACACATGCATGGAATGAATGAGCATCCAAGATGTACTAGAAATGGTTTAATGCTTTCGTTCATGCATGAACACACAAGAAATGGAGAAGAACATGAAATATTATGTTTTGATGTCACATGATCATATGTGCATCTTTTTCACTCCTTGCATGGGTTTGATCCCGGATTTTCACTATTTCAAACACATGCATTGTGTTATGGTGAGAATCTACAAACCACAAGGGGAGAATAAAGATTTCTAGCCATGGAAAGGCATAGAATCCTAAAAGAAGAGAAAATTAAGAAGGAAAAGAAGTAGAATCATCAAACTATGGAAGAAGATGATGTTGTTTACCTTGGTTATGATCTTGAGAGAAGTAAGAACACTTCAAGGTCTTCAAAGTCTTGAAATTTGGCAGAGAAATGAGAGAAATTTCGTGAGTTTAGAGAGAGAGAGGAAGAGGGTGAAGTGTGTGAAGAGAGTGAAGTGAGAAGAGTGAAGAGAGAAGAGGTGGAGTGTGGGTTTGAGTTTAATCATGAGTTTTGGGAAGAGAGTGCATGGGGAGAGGGGAGATGGCCAGATTTTTGAGGCATTAAAGCCTCCTCTCTCCTAAATTCAAATTTTTATAAAAAATCCCTCCTTAATTTTTATAAAAATCTAATTTTTATAAAAATCTAATTTTTATAAAAGTGATTCTTTAAGCAATTTTTGATTTATTTAAAAATCTTGTTTTTAACTAATAAATTATGATTAATACTTGTAATTTATATTTCTATTTCATTGGTATAATCCATAATTTGATTAATAAAATTTGATATTAGAAAGTTTATAGCCAAATTTTATAAAGTTTTTAAGCTTTAAGATTTATAAATTTGGATTTTTGGCTGTTTAGAGTTTTTGGAACATTGATTGATATTCAACAACATGTTGAAGTATAATTAGAGTGTTTTAATTTATTTTTAGAGTTTTATACCCTATTTCAATTATAACAAAGTTTGAAGCTTATTCTAATTATAGTATTGGCATTTCCTATTGTAGCTAAGCAACTTACTAGAATTGTAAGTATCAAGTATATTAGTCCTAGACCTTAGTTGGATCCTAGTTTATGCAAGATTTTTGACCTAATTTATACTACTAGGTCATGACATGTTGTGCATGAATGGTTATTATAAAGATGCATGAGTCCAAGAATGACCTGAATTGGCAGTTGTCACATGTATTGTTCTACTTTAGGTAAGTCCACTATCTAACTCTATTAAGTTCCAACTTGTAGATTCTTAATACATGATGTGATAAGATTTCATTTTGATGTTCTGTAGGATCGAAGAAAAGAAAGGAAGCTTAATGGAAGAGTGAGTTGAGTCTGGTCGTGAAGAAATGAATTTCGATCACATGGTTTGATGATCAGATTTTTGAGCTGTCGTTTAGGAGTTATGATAGAATGCTTAAGAAAATTTTAAAAAAAATAGTTTTCATATGTATTTGCATTATAACGACAAGTTTTCGCATTTTATAAATAAAGAAATGTTGATTTATTTTATATTTACTTGCAATGACATTTGTAAAAAATTGTTGTTTGTATGTTTCTATTAATAGCAATGTTGAAAATTGATTTGATTCTTAGTTATATCGATTGTGGTAGTGTCGTAGTTTCCTAAGCGAGGAAAAGATTCTTATCATCCAAGTTTCAGTTGGATAGAAACCTTGAATCATGTGATTTGAATTATATGATGTATGAAAATCTTGGCACTTGGGAAAATTGGGACTATTTTCTTGTTCACATATGTATGTGAGTCAAGTGAAGGAATAAATGATCTAGTACACATTGATGTGCACTAGTTAGATCTGCCACAAAGGACAATAAATTCTATTCGTCATGATTAACTAAAAGTCCAGTTAATATGGTTATTCTTACAAGATTAAGTGTAATTCTGAATCATTCAAAAAGTTTCAATGTATAGCAGAATGAATAAGAAGAATTAATTAGGCGGAGAGATAAAAGTTTCTCCAATCTGAAAGGAAAGGAGTGTACTTTAGTATCGTGCTTTATGATCATCCTAATGATTATGGAACCATGTCACAATTCATCCTCAAAGTACACCTTAGTGAATTTACATGACTAAGAAGAGGTATCGGAAATTGTTGAAATGGTTAAATGAAGAAGGTGAGTCATACTTCAATCCAAAATGAAGTCTTAGAGTTATACTCCAAGATGGTGTCTTGATTGACATGTCCTAAGTAGGTTTATAACACATCATGAAATGTAGAGTAGAAAATTCTTCTTACTCATGCACATTTGAGATTTGTAGCTATGATGTATTGGATAAAACAAAGACCAACTAAGAATGATTGTACGAAGCGTTTTTCTTGTTAAGAATCCACACTAACTCTTGAATATTTGTTTGTCAAGGAATGTTTCTTAACAAGAGAATCTTATATGTCAAGAGGTTAGCGGGAGTGTAGATGATCTTGAATAAGAACTAATCAATAATAAACCTATTGTTTATCACTAGCACACGACTTGAAGTTTGTAACCTATCGTGATGACACATTCTTGTTTCTGTGGCATTCGAGTTAAGTTACTATGCATATGAGTCATATGAGTTCTCATTTGATTGCGTAAGGCAAACCACCTTGATCAGTAAAAAGTTAATTGCTCAATGAGGGTGAGCTGCTCAATAACTTGGAAGAAATGGTAGGCCGTTACACTATCAAATCGAAAGAAATTAAGATAAGAAAGTTCAGTCCATATGAGTTTGGATTTGTCATAAACCTTTCTTATGATAGTGGTTCGAAATAACAAATTCACATGGATAGGAACACATAAATCATAAAGATCTAAGTGGTAAGAGGTTTCTCTCTACTTCATAAAAATTATTATGAGGAAACACTTACACAAGTATATTTAAAGGATTAGAGTAAGTTGTTGTGATAATTGCGTTCTCAAATTCGAGTATCATAACAACATCCCTTTTCATAGTTTGAATTGTGAGAAGCAACAAAAGGCTTGAACATTTGGGACTTATTGCTATAAGTTCTGAAATGGTTTAGACACCCATGTGATTTGTCTAATGAATGGTGTATGAACTTAAGAAGCCTATAGAAATGCTTATCGAAGAATCTTGTGTCAAAAATTTGAAGTTTGGTAAAAAAAGTCAATAAGTATTGATTTCTAGAAGTCTAGCTTATTTCTAGGTACATGTAAAAGCTATTAGGAGCATAAGTGTTATGCTTGTATGTATGTAACCATTATGCTAGTGGGAGCACAATTATTACGTTGGGTGTTGCAAGTTAGCAATGCAATATATATAGAAAACAAAGTTTTAATTTGCAAAGTTGCAGAGTTTGAAAAGCTGTCTCGCTATAGAAGGATTTAAGGGAGAAGATACTCATACTTCAATTCAAATCTAAAATATTAAATTGAAATTTTTATGGAACTTAATCATGGATATATGTGAATGTTGTTTGAAATGTTTCAACATTTTGAAATTGTATATATGGAATTATTATAGAAAGAGACTGGTCTAGTATCATGTCTTTATGTGAGACATTATGAATCGTATCCCATATGCTTTGGGTATAGGATCAATTGCATATGCTATAATATTCGCATGTTCTGATTTTTCCAGATGCTTAGCACATTATGAGGGAAAAGGACCAAAACTTGATATGACTAAATTTGTTAAACAGCTGTGAAGGTCAATCTAAGGTTCACTCAAAATTGGTTGCTTGTGAACAGTTGGAGGTATAGTAATTTATGGACCATATTGATATATAATTCATAATAGACAAGATTCTATTTAGAATAGACAATCATATGGCAATTATTGAAATGTTTCCATAACGTGAGTTGGATATTAATAATCTTTGTGTGAATTATAAACTTTAATGCAAGAAGTGTGTTCAAGGAATGTTCTTTGAATGTGAGACTTCAATTCCAGGGAATTGTCTTGTAGCATTCTCAAATGGAATACTTTGTAGTATCATTGGCTGTGTCTCTATAACTTTGATGCCTATACATTCCAAAAGGATCGTTACATGTAACTTTAGACTCGAACAAATTCTAGTAGTGGCAAGAATCTGGTATTCTCACACTTGTGATAAGGATTAGGAAATTGTGAAATGAGCATCACTGGAAATGTGTTCATTGGATCTATTTCATAAGGAAAGGACCATAGGTGAACATAATATGCATGCTTGGAGCAAGGGATAACTATTATTTTAATTGAAGTATTAAGTTGATTGATCGAAACATTATACATGAATAAGGTCTAATCAATATGGTGATTAAATAATAAGTGTCTTATTTATATTCAAAAGTTTTGAGACTATATTGGAATCGTTTATTCGTGTGTTTAGCTTCACATGTTTTACTTCCCGAATAACTGGGTTATTCGAACATCCACAGTTGATCATACTTTAGAAGTAGGTAATGAGGTAAGACTATCATGAATCCGACTGTAGCAGTGCTTAGACATGGGACAAGTTTGGTGCAGTGTTCATAAGTACTCCTGAAATAAGAATTTGAGTATTGGATTAAACCCACGCTGATTTGAATCACTTCATGGATTTTATCACGAGTGATTATGATACGATAATATCTTATATTCTTGAAACAAATACATATCAGTTGTAGTTTACAAATTGGTTACACATTGATGATACGTAAATGCACCAGTAACTTAGTGTTATAAAACGTATTGTTGTGTGTGATTTGATGTGTAAATTAAACAAGCATATGAGTCGAAGTTTATCCGTTCCTTTCACCCTAAGAGGGATAAAAGGGATATATGTGGGCCCCTCAATGATTTATTGATGACACCTGAAGCGTTTGCCCAAGCCTGGACTAAGTTGACGTGTTCAATTATACTGAGTCATCATAAATTGGAAATTGGGAAACAACACATGGAAAGAGAGAATGATTATAATCCATGTCTCATGTCCATACGATGTATTATAGAATGGAGGAATATTTATCCCTTATCTAAAGAACGTGTTACTGATAAGATCAGAGTTCAACAACGGCTTTTGAGAACTACGATTGCTAATCAGATTTTGAAGCTACATTGGCAATTATAGTTATTAGACTTATCCAAGTGGGAGACTATTGGATTAGGTTTTTAAGCCCATAACTATAATTGGTATGTACTTGACCCCATAGTAGCATGGTCCTTTTGGGTTCCCTTCACCGGAGCAATTTGATAAGATGGATATTTGAGAAAGAAGTTATTTGTGATTTATTAATATATTATAAGAGTAATATATTAATTGAGAAATCATATTATATAAATGTTATTGATCAGAAATTAATTTGGAATTAATTTAGTGATCAAAAGAGAATGATTAAATTAACGGGGACTGATTAAGTAAATCAATAATACATATAGTTTAGGCTAATGATACATGTTGATTAGGATGGAATAATTTTATGTGGGATTCCATGAAAAGTTAGTCCAAAGGGCTTATCATATGGATTATTGGATTAAAGACCCAAGGAAGTGAATTAGGGTTTACAAGTGAAACCCTAGGAATTCCACACTATAGATGCAACCCCTAGCTTCACCAAAATTGGTCCTAAGAGTGCCATGAAGAATCCTAGCCATTTTTAGGTGCCTCCTAGCCTATATCTCATTATCCTCCATTGTTGGTGGTATTTGTGACTCATTTGAGGCATCACATTTGCGGTATTAAGCTCTTGAAAGTTCAAGTTCATCAAGCTACAACAAAGAGGTATTCATTTAACTAGTTTTTATGTTTCAAATATCAAAGTTGTATGCTAGTTATTGTTTTCATGCTTTGGATAATGTTATTGCATGTATAACTTGAGAAAACTTAGATCCAAATATTTAGGGTTATATGTTCACCATATGGATGTTATAGTGCTCAAAACCCAACAATGATAGCATATGCGTTGAGGCAGTAGAAGCTCACATGATGAGGTATCCCACGCATGATTTGGAGTTAGGGGCGGTGGTATTTGACCTCAAGATTCGGCGACACTATCATTATGGTGTCCGATATACCATATACACATACCATAAGAGCCTAAAATACCTTATGGATAAACCCAACCTAAATATGAGACAGAGGAGGTGGTTGGATGTAATGAAAGATTCGACTGTGAGATTTTGTATCACCTTGGTAAGGCTAATGTGGTAGCAAATGCCCTGAGTCGTACAATAGCAAGTAATCTGATTCAAGATGTGTGTATGAGGATGACGATGATGGCACTAGTCTTAGATGCCATCTGATAGGCCCAAGTAGTGGGCATGAGACCAGAGAATCATAAGACATAGCAAGTGATTAGGCAGATTTCTAAGTTTGAGACTAATAGCTAGGGGCGTATGACCTTCCATGGGTAGATATAGGTGCCATATACGGGCGGAGCTCGATGTATTTTGATGGAGGAGGCCCATAGGTCGAGATTCTCGATCCATCCTGGGGCCACCAAGATGTTTTTGGACTTGAAAATGGATTATTGGTGGCCCTGTATGAAGAAGGATGTTCAATGAGTAGTCGAGAGGTGTTTGACCTATCATCAGGTCAAGGTAGAGCACTAGCGTCCCAATGGCTAGTTGTAAACTTTGGAGATTACCCTATGGAAGTGGGAATAGATCTCCATGGATTTTACTACCAAGTTACCGAGGACTGCACGAGGTGTCGATACGATATGGATGATTGTAGATCGGCCAACGAAGAGTGCTCACTTCCTGGCTATAAGTGAGAGCTCTTCTGCGGAGAAATTGGTTGAGGTCTATGTTCGAGAGGTAGTGACACGACATGGGGTGCCAACATCCATAGTGTCAGATCGTGATGTGTGATTTACCACCAAGTTCAAAAAGAAACTTCATGAGGAGTTAGGTTCCCGACTGCATTTGAGCACCGCATACCACCCACAGATAGATGGGCAGAGCGAGAAGAAGATTTAGACGCTCGAGGACATGCTACACGCATGTGTTATGGACTCCGGTGGGAGTTAGGACACCTACCTACCCTTGGTTGAGTTTTCATACAACAACAACCACCACTCCATTATTGGGATGCCTCTCTTTGAGCTTTTGTATTGAAGGAGATGCCGAACTCCCATCTGTTCGGGAGAGGTAGGGAAGAGAGTGATGAGGAGCACTGAGATAGTGCTCAATATAACAGAGCAAATCCAACAGGTTAGAAAGAGATTGCTGATGAACTAAAGTCATCAGAACAGTTACGCATACTGGAGACGTTCTGAGATAGTTTTTAAAGTCGATGATTTTTTTCTCCTGAAAGTATCCCTATGGAAAGGGATGATCCGATTCAGGAAGTCGGGCAAGTTGGGACCTATATATGCCGTTCCTTTCAGAGTGATTACTTGAGTGGTTAAGGTAACTTATCGGTTAGAGCTGCCTACAGAGTTGAGCCAGATTCATAACACCTTCCATGTGTCCCAGTTAAGGAAGTGTGCAGCCGACGAGATGACAGTGGTCTCGTTAGAGGACATTTAGGTTGATGATAGCCTGAACTATATTGAGAAGCTAGTGGGGATTTTGGATAAGAAGGTGAAGGTATTGAGGAATAATGAAATGCCCTTGGGTAAGGTTCAGTGGCAGCATCGGAGGGGTTCTGAGTGGACTTGGGAGCTGGAGTCCGAGACGTGTGAGCAGTACCTAGAGCTATTTCCTGAAAATGACTTCGAGGGTGATGTATGATTCTAGTGGGGGAGAACTGTAACATCCCGACTCCTAGGTATAAATTTAATTATTTTATATTCATTTTGGTAGGACAACTCGAAGAGTTGGAGGCCTCAACTCATCAAGTAGAGATCGAGATGGCCTCATGAATTTTAGAATCAACTCAACGAGTTGGAGCTAAGTGAGAAGACCATAATTTTCAGGGTTTGCACCCTATTTAAAGGACCTTAATCCCTTTATCCAGCCTCCCCACTCGCCTTATCACCCTAAGACAAACCTTAATCGAGCTATCATCCACTATTAGAGAGATTGAGGCTAAGAGTGTGTATTTTGGTGAAATCCTTGAAGGAACTTGAAGATTCAATGATTTGGAAGAAGAATGAGACCATGGATCCGACATCTATTCTGTTGTAGCAACAAATTTGAGGTAAAAAGCCATTACCTTGATCACTTGTTTGTTAGATATCTCCGTTAGGGAATTTATGGCCATTTTTAGCATTTTCTTGAGTGATTATCGATTTTGAGCTTACCATGAAGCTAAGACTTCATATCGGGACATTATTAGGCCCTTTAGAACTAAACACTCGCGCTTTATCAAGCTTTGTCCAACTTCCATGCCTTAAACCCTTTGTTGAGCTTTGTTTTGACAAACTTAGCACTAGATGCCATGCATGGACATAAAGCTTGCAGCATTATGTGGTATTTCAACCTTAGAAGGATAGATCTAGAGTTTGGGGCCTTAGTCTCGCTTAAAAGTTTCTAAATGAGTGATTGAGCTGAAGGAACTCGACGAGTTGGTTAGCTAACTTGACGAGGTGATTTGGGTTTTCCCCGTTATCCTGGACGTTGTGCAAACTCGACGAGTTGAGTTGGATTTTCCAAATTTTTCTGTGAATCGAAGGAGCTCGAAGAGCCGTATAGATACACTCGACGAGTTGGGTTTACATGTACTGTTGAATTTCGTTAACTTTAAGGGTTTGATCAAGTTGTGGAATTTGGAGACCATAGAGGGGTAAAATCCTCTTTCACCCTTTCCGAGAATTAGTAAAGGAGCTAGCTTAACATTTTTGGAGTTGTTAATATAAATTGTTAATCAGAGGAAATTAGCGGAGTCTAGACCGGCAGTTGAGTGCGAGACATTCTCACTTTACTTACGAGGTGAGTCTTTGTTGGATTAGTGTCTAAGCCCGTAACCATATTTGGTAAATACTTGACCATGTTGTGCATGGTCCTTTTGGGTTGCCTTCACCAAAGCAACTTGACTGGAGAAATAAATAGAGAAAGAGGCTATTATGATTTATTAATATGTTATAAGAATAATATATTAAAGGAGAAATCATATTTGTTTAATTAATATTGGTCAATAATTAATTAGGAATTAATTTTGTGATCAAGTGTAAATAATTAAACTAGAGGGGCTGAATTGTAATTATGTGATAGTTACAAAATAGGGTAATGGTTATCCTTGTATAAGGATAGACGAATTCAAGGGATTGGATATCCTTGAAATTGTCCATATGGTCCAAGAGATAAGGGTTATCAAGGCTTATCTTATGATTGCTTGGTGGGCAAGCAACTAGATAAGGATAAGGACTAAAACTGTCACACCCCAAAACCGGAACGTCCGAAATGTTCTGGGGTGGATGACGTCATGTCAAGTATCACAACACATGGATTATAGTAATCAAAGTACAACAACCATTGCATTAATAGTAATAGTTTACATGGTTTACATTACAATACATCAAAATAATACAAGTAATAATATAGGTGCAGCTAGGTACTAAATTGTCTTCGTCAAAAGCTCCGGGGATGTACCTGTCTAATGCTGACCTGAGAATACAAGTTATTTGGAAAGCGAGTTTCAGCATTTTTACAAATGTTGGTGAGTTCATAAGTATTTAGTGTCATTTTATTCAAATAACTTTAATAAAAGTGGTAGTTTTAGAGTATTCATTAAATTACTGTCTTTTCCAGAAAATCCTATATTTTCTTTAATAAAAGCAGTCTTCTACCAAGACTGGACGGAGTTATGTGGTAAAACTAGTTTTCCCTTAATCGCTATCATTATCAAAATGCATAATTTGATTATTAAAGAAAGCAAGAGAAATCAGGGAAATAACATATGCCTCAGCAGTGAAGACTGGTGACTAAGGCAAAAGGAATCATAGACTCCAGGAGAGTATCGAACAAACGACACGCCTGGCTCAGTCTAATCAAAGGGGGACACAGACCCCAGATGGTACCAAATGAAAGGTAAAACTAGCAATGTCTAAAAACAGAGAATACAGACCCCAAACAGTATCAATTGAAAGATACAGCTAGCAAGGTCTAAAAACAAAGAATACAGACCCTAGACAGTATCAAATGAAAGATACAACTAGTAAGGTCTAAAACAGAAAATATCAACCCCAGAAAGTATTAAATGAAAGATATAGCTAGCAAGGTCCAAAACAGAGAATACAGACCCTAGACAGTATCAAATGAAAGATACAGCTAGCAAGGTCCATAAAACAGTGTGACTCTGAGATTGGATTTCCAGCATACAGTGTAAAATACCGTTACCTTAAGGCCATGAATTACAAGGTAACCTGGGATACTCGTAACCATACTAACCGACACTAGAGTACTTGACGCCTTGCAAGCATCTATATAAACTATGACATTTGTAACCCTTTGGCTTGGTAGGCCGTGGACTGTAGCTAGCAGTCAGGGTGCGGGGGTGTCAATCCTATATAGATCTATACACACAATGTCCTCTCTCCCTAGAGGAGACTCTGGTTACCAACTAGACGATGGAGAAGGTCGTGTCCCGAAGATGCATCCCAAATAGTGGGTAGTGGGTTTCCAATATAAGTGTTGAATTAGTGGTAGAGACTCATAACTGAACTGACTAATGTAAACCTATATGTCTATGCTTGTATACATAATATATAACTAATGAATCAAACGACCTTCGGACGGCCATCCGATCCCACCAGACCACATCTCAACGAAGAAAAGGAAATAGGACGGACAAGCCTTCCTAAGTCCTTCAATCATTATTTATATGCACCAATACAAGAACATACATACATCTAACTATGTTTGAGTTTTTAACACGTGGAGGTGGTTCTCTAAGTAGAGGCATCCATAAGTGAAGTGGAAGCGATAACAAGTGAAGTAGGAGTGTCTAACAAGTGAAATAGGAGCGTCAAACAAGTGTAAGAGTATCACGGTATAGAAGCGATAACAAGTGAAGTAAGAGCGTCTAACAGGTATATAAGTGTCACACCCCAAAACCGAGAACGGCAGAAACGTTCTGGGGCGGAGGACGTCATGTAAAGTATCACAACACAGTAATAGTAAACAAGCAAACAACATCATCCATTGCATTAAATATATAATTTTAATACAAGTGTATTCTGTACAATTATAGACACCAAAAATAATGTAAATCAAAATAAAGAGATGAGTCCTGAACGCGCTCCATCTTCTCAAAAGCTGGTCTCGGTGCCTGTCTACTGATGACCTGAGAATACAAGTTATTGTGAAAGAGTTTATCAGCATTTAAGCTGGTGATTTCATAAGTATTTTAGTGTCGGTGTTTGTTATTAAAACGTTTGAACATGTCTCAAGTGTAAGTTTGTAAAATGTATATAGATGTTTGTAAAAGTTTGAATCTCTCGGAAAAACCTATATTTTCTATTAAAAGTAGCCTTCTACCAAGGCGTAACTGTTTTGTACGTTTGTTTATCGTAAGAGTGTGTAATTTTCCAAATGTAACTATCATTATCAAAATATAGTTTATACATTATTGTTTAAGTGAAATAGTCACTAAATGTATATAAAGGATAAATTACTGTAGTACTATAGTATTGTATTATAAGAACTACTGTTGCACTAATTACCTTAAACCGGATTTATATTAAGGTATCATGTGATTAATTGTAGCATACTATCGACTGAGTAACAACGACAAATGTAGGTCGTAAAAAGGTTTGACGTTTGGCACCCGCACACCTGCAGGTCCGGCTGTAGCTAGTAGCAAGGTGTAGGATAGTCAAACCAGTATAGATCTATACGCAAACTCAGGCTCTCCCTCTAAGAGACTCTGGTTACAAATCGGGCCATGACATTTAAGGCATGCTCCAATACAGTGGATCACATTTATGTAAGTGTATGTATATATATGTAATGTATTGTTCCTGCTCTAGTATCGTTGTATATGTTCTCTTCCTAGTATAGTTGTATATGTTCTCTTTCTAGTATAGTCATATATGTTCCCTTTCTAGTATAGTTGTGTATGTTTTCTTTCTAGTATAGTTGTATATGTACTCATAGTAATGTAATGTATATGTTCTCATAGTGATAAGTATTGACTCATGAATGAACTGACTCATTGATCTAGCAATAGTATAAGTGTAATCCTGTGTTACCCCGATGGTAACTTACTAATGATGTAACTGACAAGCATGAATATGGAAGTACTTTTATGTCTATATATGCACCTATGATATATAATTAATATTGAAACGACCCTCGGACGGCTACCCGACATCCCACCAGACCACATCCAAATCGAGGAAAAGGAAATAGGGCGGATGGCCTTCCTAAGCCTTTTAAACATTTCTTATATATCTATGCATATATGGACATGCAATTTATAAGAAGTATAATAAAGTTTAAATAAAAGTATTTGATAAGTAAAAGAGTTTGTAAAACATTTTGAAACAGTGATGAAATCATTGGTTTTGTAGTTATTAATCACATGTGATTGATGTAATAACTATAAGTATTCAACTTGCATTCCCCCCCCCCCCCCCATAAAAGTATTTAAAACATTTAAAAGTATTTCAAAGGTTAATTAAAGGGGTATAAACTCACCTGTAGTGAGTGGTTCTGATGACAAAGTTGGATTTGATGCTAGGTGTCAAATGGTGACTTGAGTACGCACGCGAAGCCTATTTAGCATATATTGGCACATGTATGGATATAATTAGTGTTATGAACAACTAATTGATGATTTTGGGACCATCATAGGGACTAGTAAACACTTATAATGAAGTTTTATAATCATATATGATTGTATGAGCGTTTATAAGGCTATACAAGAGGGTGTATGGCCAAAATACACATTATATGTGTGTGCGGCCAGGTGTGCGGCCTAGTGTGCTGCCAGCACTTGTGTGCGGCCCTGTGTGCAGCCATGTGTGCTGCCAAATAGTGTGTGCTGCCATGTGTGCGGCCAGATGGTGTTCTTGGTGTTCTTGGTACCTTTTTATGAAGATCTTCAAGGAGAATTGATGACAATTGAGAGGATCTCGTGTTCTATGCTTGAAGAAATGAAGGAAGTGTTCAAAAATGATTTAAGTGTGGCATATATAGGTGGAGTTTGCGGTTGGAAAAGGTGTGAGGCCGCAAACAAGAGTGTGTGGCCGCACACTCCATGTGTTGGAGTTTTTGGCCCGGTTTTGATTCCTACACTTCGAGTTAACCCTTTTTAACACTCCTACCTTGATTATATCACATTTAGAATGCTTCATTAGACTATAAAGGCTACTACTATATAGTAAAATAAGTCTAATATTGGAAAGAATTGAAGAGTGCATCGAGAAGTTTTTCGGGTTGCCACAATAAGCGACTTCAGGTATGAGCGAAATAGAGGTGATAACAAGTATAAATGCATCACGAAGTGAAAGCATTATCAACTAGGAGTTTAAACTAAGTAGAAGCGAAATAGTGGTATCTAACAAGTAAGAGTATACAACATGAAAGAAAACCTCGATGAAAACCTTGGAAAAACCTTTATACTTAAGAAAATCACAACTTGGTATTCTTTGTAAAATAAGTTTAAAAACCCTTAGAAATTCTTTGGAAACCTTTCATAAACTAGTTTAAAATGTAACTTTGATAAAACAATATAAGTAAGAGTTTTGAATAAGTGAAAACATTTCAGAAAACCATTTATAGTATCCTACTCGGTAAAACAGTTTAAAGTGTGGTAAATCGTTGCACATGCGGGTTATCAATCACATGTGATTGATATGATAACTGGCATGTTTAACTTGTATTCTCCCCCTATAAAAGATGTAAAAACATTTAAAAGGTTCATTCAGGGGTATGAACTCACCTGACGTAAGTGCATCCGACGAAGGTGCCGGTTGGGTGCTCGGTGTCAAGTAAAGACTTGGACACACTTAGTGACCTATTTAACATATGATAACACATGTTAACATACAATTAGTACCTTTAATACTAATTAAACAAGTATACGCTTCCCAAGTGCGAAAACACTTTTAACTAAGCGTTAGGGGTGTCTCGGGTAACATCTAAGGGCTTGAATGGTTTAGGAATGGAGTTTACTCTCCAAGAGTAAACTCTATATACATAGTTCACGGCCCTGGGACAACTCCCCATGAATTTACGGCCGTAAACTCATGGTGAGGGTGTTCTAGGATGCTTTAAGGCCTTATATCAATTGTGGAATTTTGCTAGGTCCAAACCTAATGTGTTTGAATGGGTTTAAGGCATTTATATGGACCAAATGGGAGTTTACGGCCCATGAACCACCTCTATGGGAGTTCACGGCCGTAAACTCCTATACCCTTGGTTTTATTGAAGTTTAAGGCCTTACAACAATGGTATTGCTTCAAGCTATTTTTCCAAGGCCATTTAGGGGATTTAAACTAACATTTGGCATGGTTTGGGGGTGTTTACGGCCTAAGTATATGCTTGGGCTGTAAACTCCTCTTTACCCCTCATTTCTGTGTGTTTAATTGCTCCAAACCCGAAATATCAAGTCTCTAATTGATGTATTAAGCCTAAGGGTGGTTTTAGAGTGTTTTGGACTTGATTTAACAAGCTTAGAGGGTGTTTACGGCCTAAGCATGTGCTTGGGCCGTAAACCCTCTTTTATGTCCCAAAAGTGATTGTTTTAGGGTTCAAACACTCCTAGGCTAAATCCGCAATTGGTTTCTAAGCTCAAAGGGACAAATTTTGGGTCATTTTGGCCTTATTTAAGGGGTGTACGACCTAAGGAGGCTCTTAGGCCGTAAACTTCTCTTTAACAACTTATATGGTCAATTTTTGATCTATAACAACAAGCCAATATGTTTAGAATAAGTTAGGGTAAGAAGACTCACGTTTTGGAGGCGGAAATTTGCAGTTTTTGGCACGAAAAATATGTTGTAGAGAAAGAGTTTAGAGAGAGGGTTAAAAGGGTGGAATGAAGTCCATTCCCCCTTATATAGTGGCTTGAGTTGAGGCTCAGTGGGAATCCACCCGATACTGCCGTTAAACGGGGCTTTTGGTCGTACCCGATCTAGTGGTCGTAATAAAATTAACTTTTTCCAAATTAATATGGAAATGTAAATTACGAGATTTTATTTTATCTTATTACAACGAATAACGACATGGAATATAGTTAAATAAAACATTTATTTATTTTACGACCTCAAATTAACGAAACTTTTATAACGCGGAAAATTCTGTTAATGGAAACGGGGTAATGTAACGGAATAAACTTTGGGTTGTCACATCATCCCCCCATTAGAGGGAATTTCGTCCCGAAATTCAAGTCTAGGCAAGGAAGTAGGTATGAATGATAGAGGCAGAGCGTACTTCCTACTCGGTTTTTCCTCACGTTCCCAAGTGAATTCTGGTCTGTGTTTGCCATTCCAACAAACCTTCACCTACGGGATGTGGATTTCGTCTCGTATAGTTAACGAGTTCCGACTGGTGTATCTACGAGGTTAGGGTTCTCAATGGTTTCTATCAAGATGAGTGGGATACGAAGAGTGACGTCGGGTAAACACATATCAAGTCTAAGAAGTGGATCAATCTGGTGTGAAACTTGTGGAATATCTGAAAGTAGTAGTGGTCTGACGAGGGTTGGACCAAATCTTTGTGAGGATCTTGGATGGTCCTAAGCTCTCGGAAGGGTAGAGCTTTTTAGTACTTAGAACATAGTGTACTTCTATGGCAAGATCATCACTGGTGTGATCGCCATTCCAAAGTTCCTAACGTTCTCTCTCATACTGGTAATGTAGTCCTTCAGGTTGGTTCTTAGGATGCTCGGGTTGTCCTTGGTTTCGCGTTTCCTGTCAATTGGACTTTAGAGACTTTCTAGATCATCGAATGGGTTACGTGACTACGGTTATTTGTTTGCTGTAGAGTGTCTATCTCAAGCTCGTGCAGAATGAACATGCACTTCTGATGCTTGAGATATTTCTAACGGAAACCCTCAGGGTCAGGGAGATAGGGTTTTACCAGACGACTGTTGGACTATCTCGGGAGGTGGTTCTACTATTTCTGCGTGAGATAGTATTCGTGGAACACCTAATAGTCCAATGAATCTCTATGACTTTGGTTTATTCTAGTGCGGAAAGCACATGCTCCTGCATAACCCCTCGACAAACACGAAGACTAGTGTCAAGTCTATAATCTCTTCAAGATCTGGGTCATGAGACTTGACGCAACTACTTTCGCACTTTGATCAAGTATTCTTTGTTGCGGAGGTTATCTTGTGGTTCTGGGTATTCTAGTGTTTTCTTCGGAGGATGCAGTCTATTTCCTACAAGGCGGCGATAACTTCCTCCATGAGAGAGGGCGGAGGATCCTAGGCACTACTCGTCGGTAACGGGATGGACGAAGTGCCTGAGTAGTGCGAGTATCTACCACAACTACTCTTCCGAAGGTTCTGAGTTTTCTCGGTCTAGGTCAAATCTAGTGAGTATAGGGTTCCATTACTTGGAACATTAATCTCTTTACTAACTGAGGATGTTAGTTACTATGTGGGCTTAACCGGTATGATAACAAATTTCGGATTTGTGATCATTATAGTAGCTCAACCTGCAGTGGTTCTCTTGACTCCGGCTCCTATTTTATGGAATAGGATGAAGAGCTTTACAATGAGGTTCGCGGTAGAGCTCATACTCGGCTTAACCACTAATACTTGGTGTATGCAACCCGTATATACTTGAGGTCAGCATGATGTTCAGTTGTGCGACTCCACCCTAGACCCATAACCCAACGAGGAACAGGGAGCAGGGAGGAATCACACATCTTAAATATTTTTGATCTCAACTATATACCACCTTTATGCATATACCTGGTTATAGTGGTCAGTCCCCTGAGTTCTATCCTCTGCGTTCACGAACCTGATGTGCGAGGTGCGAAGGGTCTTTCTAGGGAATCTAGGGAGTATGCTTCGGATGGTTATCGCCTTCTGGAGTATATTGCAGTGCCTTTCGCTTTGGTTTCTATCTGTCTAAGGAGGGTTGGTTAATAGCGCGCGGTACCCCTCTCCTGGGTACTTCAGATGGTTTGAAATAAAAGTAACGTCTGACGGATTGCATTAGCTTTTATTATTCTTATTTTGTTTAGGTTAGGAAGAACCTTTATTTTCCGAAAGGGCTATGGAGAAAGTTATGTTTACACAGTACTACGGATTTACACATGGCTGAACGAAGTCAAACCATGATCGATAGAGGCATCCAAGTTGGCACACTTTGACATGATATATACGGTAGAGTCCTGTGCCGAACGAGCACACCGGTTCTAGGCGTCTCGGGTTTCGTCCCGTGTATCACTGCCGCGGATACTTGGACCGATAGAGTCGACGCGGAACTATAGAGGGTCCTGAGTGTTTCTGAGTAGAGTACCTTTTCATGAATGGATTCTTACGAGGCATTTCTATAATCGCCTCACATATACTAGTCATGCATAATTAAGATGGGGATGACTGTTGACTAAGAGACTCCGCCTTAAATCCATAACCAAACGAGGAACAGGAAATGAGGCGGCCTTCACTCACTCTAGGTCTATCCATCTCAATTATACCTGGTCCTAACATATATATTTAGCTAGTATAGTTTTACCTGATGAAATTTTAAATTTTATAACAGTGCTGCGACTTTCGCCTTAACGGGGAAATAATTACATTTAGAGTTAGCCTTTTTATGTTCTCGGTTAGTTATCTGAGATCGAGAGACGTACCAAAATCTACCGGTCTCCTTGATGCTTCTCCCTAAGCATTAGAGTTAGACTCCTCCTGTGTCCTTGTCTTTTCCTTCGGTTGGCCAGTCCTTCTTGAAGTGTCCAATCTCACCACATAGACGACATACTGGATTGACCATCACATTGGTGGTTAATGTAACAAACTCAATTGGGGTTCTGCAGACACGAGCAGTATGCTCCTTCATGTGGCACCTAGCACAATAGAGTTCCCGACAGACCCTATGATGATGGTAGATGCACTTGCTGTAGTGGGGAAGGTTTCTTAGGTATGGTCTCCTAGGTGTAAGGATGGAGGGGTTGGCAGGGATATTGACTGACTCAGCTCGTTGCCCTTCGGAAGGTCCTTGAGCCGATGTACTTCCCTCTTCCATCTTGATCTTTCTCTTCAGTGGATTTGAGGGAGGTTCTTGGGTGGTTGGGTATGCAGAGGCTGGTTGCTGCTGTCCATTACTAGGATTGAAATTTCCGATAAGGCTCTTGCTAACATTGGCGTTGTTAGCATTCAGGTGAGCCATGACAACTGCTACGACTGCCGAGACTGCAACTTGGAACGTAGCTTCATCGAATAGGAGAGTAGGTTTCTTGCTTGCGGACTGGTTATGCTTCTTTGGAGGCATGGTTTTCCTACACGGAAAGGGACACAAGATAATGAGAGATGATGGTTAACCCTGGACATATCTGTCCTGACTGCATTAGGCATAAATTTTCTCGTGCCTCGGATGTTGGCTGCCTGAGTGTCGACCTACATCCCTCTGATGTAGTCCTGGTGTACAAGGTAGGAGTATGAGTATCGGAAAGGTCATAAGATGTGAGTCGTTCCTACTAAGTTACCTTTATACTGGGGAGGTTTCACTCTCTGGCTTGGAGAGATCTAAGAACAATTCGGAGCGAATGTTGCGGAAAGAAGGCTCATGAAGACTTATGGCCAAACAACCTCAACAGATGTGGCAACTGTCAAATTCCGGTCAAGTCAAAGTCAATTAAAGTCAACAAGTCAAACCGTTTGACTCAATTTGCCCTTGGGTACTAGAATTTACATTATGAAATTTCTACACAACTCTCTATTCTAATGAGAGATCATAAATCAAAAACTGCGAACATCTAGGTCTCCTTAACCAGAAACTGTGGTACGTGGCTAGCCAAACCGATAAAACAATGTTGCATACTCATCGGGAATGTGTAAGATCCTTAAACAAGGCTTAACAGTGTTTACGGACCTTGCATTGCGAAGTCGGACACTCACAAATGCCACACTCGAAACCCCTCTCAATTGTTTTCACTCTATCTCTTTCTATTTGAAATCTCTCTAAGTATGTGAAATCTCTCCCAAAACTCTCTTTGTATGAGAAATCTCTCTAAGTATGTGAAATCTCTCCCAAATCTCTCTAAGTATGTGAAACTTCTCCTAAAACTCTCTTTGTATGAGAAATCTCTCTAAGTATGTGAAATCTCTCCCAAATCTCTCCAAGTATGTGAAATCTCTCTCAAATATCTCTCTGTATGAGAAATCTCTCCAAGAATTTCAAATCTCTCCCAAATCTCTCCAAGTATGTGAAACCTCTCTCAAATATCCCTTTGTATGAGAAATCTCTCCAAGAATGTCAAATCTCTCCCAAATCTCTCCAAGTATGTGAAATCTCTCCTAAATCTCTCTCAAAAGCTTCCCGTAACTTTTTAGAATCATTCGGGTCATTCCGACCCTTAACCGGGTCAAAAACGGCTTAAAACGGGGTAAAAACGAGAAAAATGGACATTAGGAACCGAAACCTCTTGAGAGGATAGAAGCCTCTTAGGACCCGAAGGTCCTCTTAGGGACCGAGAGCAAGGAGGACCCGAACCCTCCTGAGCCGAAGGTCCTCTCAGGGCCGAACCTCGCCCAGGAGGAACCGAACCCGAGAGAAAGGAACCGAACCCAAGAGCAAGGAACCAAAACCCGAGCCAGGAGGAACTGAACCTCGCTTAAAAGGAAGAACCGAACCCGAAGGTACTGTTCACTACTGTTCATTCGGTTCATTTTGGGTCTGACTTCTCGCCTTTCATCGCCGGACCGAACCTTCGCCTTCACCTTCACCTTCTCCTCTCGCTTCCTCGCCCCTTCATTTCCCTTTGCTCGTTTCCGGCTACGATCCTCAGCATGGACTGAGTGTCAGCCTAGGGACCGAACCTCGGCCTAGGACCGAGAGGTCTCGCTGGGAACTCAATTTCTCCTGGTTTTCGCGTAGTTTTGCGTTTAAGGCCCGTTTTTAATTATTTTAACACGGGATTTTCACCCAAAATCATATTTTAACATAATAAACCCTAAATATTCACAATTTAAACATATTTTCATAAAAATCTTTATTTAAATAATAAAAGCAAGTGGGTAAAGTACAAAGAGGTGGAGTGTTGACTTTGCTTTACCTTATGACACAAGCAACCACTCCCACACCCACTCTATGACCAGCCACACCTCCCCACCTTACCTAGGTCACATCAATGTCCTTTCCACTCAATTATCACTCTTTCCCACGTTTTTGAGAGCTGGATATTCATCCTCTCTCCTCACTTCTCTCATTTGCTCTCATTTCACCAAGAAGATCAAACTCTTTCCTCTCTCACTTTCTCTCTCTAGAAATTCGAGATTCAAGGGCTGATCTTGGGTTTTTCCTCCACATTTGGTAAGCATAATCCATTCTCCTTATGATTATCTCACTTGTTTCCACTCAAATCATGGATATCTTACACAAACTCCATCATATTTGTGTTAGAGCTTCGAATCTTCAAGTGATTCTTCAAGTGTTCTTGGGTTGAACACTTCTCTGCTTCATCACTTATCTACTGAAATCACTCAATGTGACTTCATACCCCTACATTTTCAAGTTTTCTCAAGTTTTCAGGGGGGGGAATACAAGTTAAAACACTAAGAACATAACTAAATATTTCTAACAGCCTTCATCAGAAAAGTTCAACTCCATTCACGGACTGTTTCGGGCATCTTAAACACTTTTGTTTTCAAAACTGTACAAGGTGCAAATAGTTCAAGTTTTTATCTTTAAAATGACTACTTGCACATCTCCATACGATTTTTCAACAATTTATGGTGATTTTTACAAAACTGCCTATCATTTCAAGCAACAAACCGGACCAGTCTGTGATTGTGGACTTATTCACCCAAGTTGGAGGTCATTAAAAATAGTGATAAAAATTATGAGTAAACTAGACATATTTTTTGAACTCTCAGAATTTACGGATCTACTTTTCGACTTTGTATGATTTTTCTATGATTTTTCCAAAACAGTGCAGAAAAGCTAAAGTTAGCCAACATCATATAAATATCATAAGACTTTGTATTATGTTGAGCAAAGTGTATAATCATAAGTTCAAATTATTGAATGTGTTTCTTTGTTAGTTTATCATCATGAACTGAAACTAAGTCGTTCGTAATAAATATTATGCATTCATTTTTGAACAAGTATAATAAACTATAAAGAGTATAGTTTAATAAATTCATAACACTAATACATTTCCATAAAAGAGTTCATACATATTACATACATTTTAGATAAACTATAATAGGTATAGTTTATGATACATCACTCAAAACACTCGTACAGAAAGGGTACATTCATACAGGAAAGATTTATATTCACACACATTTCACGTAAACTTGTTAACCTATATTGTGAGACTCTCTCTCTCTCTCCCCGTACGTCCGAGTGCGGGATATAATTCCTGGTAGTTATAATCAGAATCTCCTTGAGGGAGAACGTGATACTTGTATATAGATCTATATTGGGTTTGACACCCCACACCTTGCTGCTAGCTACAGTGGGACCTGCAGGTCTACGGGTGACAAATGTCATTTCATTTTTCACGACGCCTGAGAACGTCATGGCAGGTTCACATAGTCATAGTATGATGATAGCGACTCACATAGGGATATAACAATCCATAAGTTTACGGGATTTTATTTTTTTAAAACATAAATGAGTTTTATGTCGATTTAAAATCACTTTTTATCTCTATGAGTACAGATATTACTGTACACTTTTGGTTTTGGTAGTTATGACTACACATCATTTGAAACCACATTTATACCTTTAAGTATAGTAAATACTTGTTCTTTCTCGGTCCTCGGAATTAGGGCTACATATACATAAAGTATTAACAAACATGAGACCATACGGAAATTTCGTTGAATTCAAACGCGTCCATGTCCATTTAAACACATAACAGTTTCTATTATTAAGAAAGGTTACTTATACATTTTGGTCTTCGGTCATAAGACTACATTACACATATTTTAAAGAAAATATAGGATTTTCTGGATACATAGTCTAACGCTTTTACAAGGAAAATGGTTTACTTTTCTAACGAAATCTCTTATGAACTCACCATCCTTTGTGTTGACACTTTTCAAAACTACTTGTATTCTCAGGAATTCAGTGAAAACAGGAAATCAACAATGTTTTGAGGATGGGACGATAAATCGTCAAACAGTTCATTTTGTATCATAATGTAATTGATGTGAATCATGTAAACATGTTCTTTGATGTAACGTTTTCAATTATATTTGTGTTGGTTGTATTTACTTTGAGCACTATTATACTCATTGTTGTGATACTCTACATGAAGTCCTCCACCCCCGGACGTTTCCACCATCCTTGGATTGGGGGTGTGACAGATTGGTATCAGAGCATTGTTTATAGTGAACTCAGTATATCGAACCACAAAAGATATACAAACTATAAATGCATTGGGACTAAGTTCTCTGATTTAAGGTTTTCAAAACAACTATACTTTTAGAAATAAATAGTTTCTTATTAAAAGTATACATGCATACATACATACTAAGGTCAACATCATTCTAGAACAAAACAAAAGTAATGATTGTTGGATATCACAGGTAAGCTCGGGGATGTATGGTCAATCTTGGGAGTGGCATAGCCTGATCAACTATGCTGGTCCGAGGAGTGATTAGTACATGCTCAAGAATAGTTGTGATATGGCAACAAGTCAAAAAACTTACCAACACTACCACAATGAGAACATTAGAACAGAACATGAGTTTAAAATACTATAGGAGTATTTTGTAATATCATAACTTATATGAAAACTAAATAGATCCTTAATAATAGGTCTATAGTCCCTAAGTGGATACTTTAAGGTTATATATAACTTAGAAATTATAGACTTAGAATTTGTGGTTGTTACTTTACTTCCTTTTCCTTGTTTGGATGTGGACCTAGAGTGGGATCACTTATTCAAAGGTCTATCGTATCTTGTTATATGTAATTAGTATGCACTATGCCGTTATAGAAGTGACTAATAAGGATCACCCCTATAAGTAAGTGATAATAGAGTTAGACGCATAGTACTTATCTCCTCCACTTCTATTCTCGCAAATACGGCATAGTAAAATCCTACTTACCGGACGACCCTTACTTTCCTAATCTGAACTCGAGGAATGGTGAATGGTTATGAGAAGAATCATAAGCGGGACCGGAGGTAATCGATCCTCCATGCATAGCAAGGGTTCCGCGAACCGTTTCGACTATAACGAACCTGTGACCCATTGGGAAATCGTGATCGAGGGTTGAATGTCGACAACAATGACAACAACCACTATGTGGAGACCAATGAGGGTGCTATGACCTCAACCACGGGGGACTGACGGATAGAGCCCTCCCGGCAAAGACCCGGCGGATCGCGATCATCGGGGATTAAAACAGCAAGACTACAATCTGAGTTCAGAAAACTGTGCGCTACTATAAACCCCACCATCTCATGTACCGGTGACTCAGAATTATACTACTATTCCCGATACCAACTCTATTTTTAGGACCTTATCGCCACTCGTGAAGAGGAAAGAAAGTAAAAGGGTAGGACACACAACATTCAAAGAAAGGATGATTGTAGTCAAGCGTTGATTGGCAAAGCTACAAAACTACATCTACCTTGCCTCAGGCATCACAAGGGATGGATCATCGTAAGTAGAGTTCATACCGCTCACCAGACCTGGTAAATTAGCTTTATAAGTATGCGCTGGTGCTACTCTATTGTAAGTAAAATCACGACACTACAAATTAAGTGGTCATACTAATCGAGAAATCTATCTACTATGAAAACCCGCCCATGCACAAATGTGAAGTAGACTTGCATCGAGGTCGAAAATTTCACTGAAACCATGAATTCTAGAGTCATATTAACAAGATGGGCTTAGGATGTACCTATCAGACTCGAATGTCTATCTAGCCTTAATTATGTAACTAAGCATACATCAATATGTCGTGATAAGGACCTAGCTTGGGTCAAGTATAAGGTTTCACTTGGATACCGAGCTACTAAAATACATGAGTTTATTATACAAAGAATCTCGTTATAAATTGCTTTAAGAACACCCTAAACAACCGAGCTTTGATACAAATCGGTATGAGATAAACTTAGTTAGAAAACTCGCGACATATAGCCATTCTAAAAACTCATTATCGTCTCACCTTTAAACATTCGTTGAGAAGTTTCTTCTTCATAGACCTATGGGTGCGATCATACCAGCACTACTGCACCGGATCCCATCAAAATTCCTCAACCAAGTGTGTTCGGACAAACATGATTCTAAGAGGAGTAAAGGTTAACGTCCGTATGAAACCTACTCCTACCTACTGCCATAACTCCATCTCGAGAGCATTAACAAAAACACTAAGAATAGTATAGTAATGTGCAAAAATTTATATGCGTAAATATAAATTGTAAGGATGCACTTAAGAAAATCATTTCCACTAACGAAGTCGTTTTTCGTCATGAAACAAGAGCTATGTCTTCACCAAGAGGCAACAGACCAACTAGCAAGGCGCCTACACTGCAGATAGACACTGCTACTTTTCAAGCTGCAGTTACGGCAGCCGTGGCAGCCGTCATGGTGCATTTCAATACTAACAACGTCAGCAGGGGTGGAAGTGGTACTAACAATAAAAATTGTGGTAACAATCGGGGACACCAATGGGTACCTACCAACAAAAATACCTCAGGCCACAAACCTACGAACAAGAAGAGAAAGTTTTGGAACATGAAAGAGCGCCACCAATCTCAAGGATACACTAAAAGACAACAACCTAGGGTCACCCCTACCATTACAACAGCAGTCATGACACATGCCACGACACTAGCCTCGGGGTCTACCACCCAAATGCCTGCCAGACCATATGAGGGATCACTCCCAAAGTGCAACAGATGTGGCTTTCATCACCTTGGGGCTTGCTGAGAGATGCACTGTAAAAACTGCAACCGGAAAGGGCATACCGTCCGTTTCTGTAAAATCCCGACCCAGCACTTCCCTTCAATCAACTGCACCAAGGTAGGCCCAGTATGCTACCTATGCGGTGAAATGGGACACTTCAAGAGAGAATGTCCAACTGAGAAGAATGACGAAGGGACAGGAGGAGTGTGATGAACACATCAACAGGAGTAGCAAAGGAACCATGTTAGGACTTTTGTAATGTTCCCAACGACAAAACATTTAAGTACTATATGTTTGTAATGAATTTGGTACGCTTACTAAAGTAACCTTCCTTCTAAGAAGTAGCTAAAATATTTTCTCTCTCATACAAATCAAACCAAAGACATTCATATGTGACCTTAGGGGCATTTCCTGTAACTTGTGATGACCTCGTCCATACATCGGGGTTAATTTAAAATCAAAATACTAAAGGCTTGAAACAGATAATTCCATCCTGACTCCGATTCCATGACTAGTATTAGGAGTTGTTGGGGGTCACCCACTCGACGATTTCACGATATCAATTTACATACGATGATCATATACCGCTCGATCGTAAGGAGACCTGTCAGGAATCATGATATCAAGTATCATTACTGGCCATCGAAAACACACGCACTACCAGTGCTAGACACTGTGGTATGAATCATCTACAATAATCATAACATCAAACAAAATGGAACACACAGAAAAGAAATACAGGACACTCTATCACTCTAGTGATTTCTTCTTTCGAATACAACTTATCTCATGTTATCTAAAAAGATAGTGTTGTCATTATCCAATTTTGATTGATATAACCCTCACCTTCCTGATTAAACGACTACAAAAGGGCCTTTCGCCTAACCCCTGAATATCGAAACTATCGTCTCTCATAAACATCCAGCATGGACCTTTGGGTCATCTCTCGCTGTGGAACTCCAAAACACGCACCAGAGGAGTGTTATACTTCCCGAAGCCTTATCGCATGTATTTACAAGAGACCTTCGGGAATGCTGCGCATGTAGCAGACAAGATTCAAGCATAGAAGCTTGGGACAGATATGGTACGAGTCCTTCCATGAGCTTCGGGCTAAGGTTGCCCAGAAGGACGAGTAAATGTCCTACCATTCAAAAAGTCCTAGTCGCGTAAACCAAACCCACATGCTTCCTACCGAGCTATAAGAGCTGTCAGGTCAAACCTGTCGAACTACTCAACAATGAAATTGAAGAACCACGCTTCTCACCCTGGAAAATCTCTGGTCTTATTCTTCAATTTAGAAAGACAAATTGCTCATAATTCCATCGATTTCAGAGGCCCCGACAACATCTCCAATAGAAACCTTTACTATCTGCCTCGCATAGACTAATAGGCCGGCAAACCGCAAGGAACGAGGCACCCCTCAGGAATTGAACCTGAGATCTGAATATCACCAGTCATGAGTATTGAAGAAGGATGTCCAAGACCAATCCTCTAATTTCAATGCGGACGCTGAAAGTTCGTAGTGATACCCTCGGATAGGATCAAACCCACTCGTAGGATTCATGAACGTAATAAATAGGATATGCCATTCTTGCTAGGATCAGTTCATCATCGTCATTACAAATGACTTACTTATCTACCCACGTAGTTAGAAGGAAACCAAGGAGAGCAGCTACAACAAACCACGGAAGCAATACGATCAGAGAAGTATTACTCGAAGTTCTCTAGATACGAGTTTTGGAATTGAGGAGTCCAATTCTCAAGACACATCATTATCAAGGTGGAAATTCATAAGGACCCTTTCAATTGATCAAAACCGTTGAGAAACAGTCAACACCGAAGGCGTTAGCAGGAATACACCAAAATTCTGGGTCTCGCTGACCTACCGTCTTAGTTCCTTTGGAACTTCTCGTAAAATACGGACCCCCTCCCAAGTTTGACCCTAAAGGGAGCAACCCGTGACGGGAAGAGAAGCAATAGGAAGAAACCTTTAGAACGCCAGTATAACCGACCAAATTCCTCTAGAAACACTCACTCCGGGAAAGCTTAGTATACTTCGGAAAGCATGGAAAGCCAATACCCCAGATAATTATGCCTTTCGAGATTCTGTCAGAATCTGCCCTATAACTCGCTACTTCAATCTACTCCCGCGAGCTTGGTAAAGTACATTTTACACGACACGTCCCGAACTTACGGAAGTATCTATCCGACGAGACTCTTGCAATTCCCTTCGACAAGATCGAGTTCCACAAGAGCCTCACCTTCGTGTAAGAACCATAGTGACCATGGACCGAGAGGTCAAGCAGACGAAACAACAACACTTCCCATTAGTGAAAGTTCGCTGGAATACTAACCAAGGACCTAGATTCACATGGGAGCGTGATAATCAGTCGATTAGGAAGTAACCTCACTTCTTGGCTCGATTGTTCATGCCTACTCTTTGTGTAAATTCAAATTTCGGGAAGAAATTCCCTCTAACGGGGGGATGATGTGGCAACTGTCAAATTTCGGTCAAGTCAAAGTCAACTAAAGTCAACAAGTCAAACCGTTTGACTCAATTTTCCCTTGGGTACTAGAATTTACATTATGAAATTTCTACACAACTCTCTATTCTAATGAGAGATCATAAATCAAAAAGTGCGAACATCTAGGTCTCCTTAACCAGAAACTGTGGTACGTGGCTAGCCAAACCGATAAAACAATGTTGCATACTCATCGGGAATGTGTAAGATCCTTAAACAAGGCTTAACAGTGTTTACGGACCTTGCATTGCGAAGCCGGACACTCACAAATGCCACACTCGAAACCCCTCTCAATTGTTTTCACTCTATCTCTTTCTATTTGAAATCTCTCTAAGTATGTGAAATCTCTCCCAAAACTCTCTTTGTATGAGAAATCTCTCTAAGTATGTGAAATCTCTCCCAAATCTCTCTAAGTATGTGAAACTTCTCCTAAAACTCTCTTTGTATGAGAAATCTCTCTAAGTATTTGAAATCTCTCCCAAATCTCTCCAAGTATGCGAAATCTCTCTCAAATATCTCTCTGTATGAGAAATCTCTCCAAGAATTTCAAATCTCTCCCAAATCTCTCCAAGTATGTGAAACCTCTCTCAAATATCCCTTTGTATGAGAAATCTCTCCAAGAATGTCAAATCTCTCCCAAATCTCTCCAAGTATGTGAAATCTCTCCTAAATCTCTCTCAAAAGCTTCCCGTAACTTTTTAGAATCATTCGGGTCATTCCGACCCTTAACCGGGTCAAAAACGGCTTAAAACGGGGTAAAAACGAGAAAAATGGACATTAGGAACCGAAACCTCTTGAGAGGATAGAAGCCTCTGAGGACCCGAAGGTCCTCTTAGGGACCGAGAGCAAGGAGGACCCGAACCCTCCTGAGCCAAAGGTCCTCTCAGGGCCGAACCTCGCCCAGGAGGAACAGAACCCGAGAGCAAGGAACCAAACCCAAGAGCAGGGAACCAAACCCGAGCCAAGAGGAACCGAACCTCGCTTAAAAGGAAGAACCGAACCCGAAGGTACTGTTCACTACTGTTCATTCGGTTCATTTTGGGTCTGACTTCTCGCCTTTCATCGCCGGACCGAACCTTCGCCTTCACCTTCACCTTCTCCTCTCGCTTCCTCGCCCCTTCATTTCCCTCTGCTCGTTTCCGGCTACGATCCTCAGCATGGACTGAGTGTCGGCCTAGGGACCGAACCTCGGCCTAGGACCGAGAGGTCTCGCTGGGAACTCAATTTCTCCTTGTTTTCGCGTAGTTTTGCGTTTAAGGCCCGTTTTTAATTATTTTAACACGGGATTTTCACCCAAAATCATATTTTAACATAATAAACCCTAAATATTCACAATTTAAACATATTTTCATAAAAATCTTTATTTAAATAATAAAAGCAAGTGGGTAAAGTACAAAGAGGTGGAGTGTTGACTTTGCTTTACCTTATGACACAAGCAACCACTCCCACACCCACTCTATGACCAGCCACACCTCCCCACCTTACCTAGGTCACATCAATGTCCTTTCCACTCAATTATCACTCTTTCCCACGTTTTTGAGAGCTGGATATTCATCCTCTCTCCTCACTTCTCTCATTTGCTCTCATTTCACCAAGAAGATCAAACTCTTTCCTCTCTCACTTTCTCTCTCTAGAAATTCGAGATTCAAGGGCTGATCTTGGGTTTTTCCTCCACATTTGGTAAGCATAATCCATTCTCCTTATGATTATCTCACTTATTTCCACTCAAATCATGGATATCTTACACAAACTCCATCATATTTGTGTTAGAGCTTCGAATCTTCAAGTGATTCTTCAAGTGTTCTTGGGTTGAACACTTCTCTGCTTCATCACTTATCTACTGAAATCACTCAATGTGACTTCATACCCCTACATTTTCAAGTTTTCTCAAGTTTTCAGGGGGGGAATACAAGTTAAAACACTAAGAACATAACTAAATATTTCTAACAGCCTTCATCAGAAAAGTTCAACTCCATTCACGGACTGTTTCGGGCATCTTAAACACTTTTGTTTTCAAAACTGTACAAGGTGCAAATAGTTCAAGTTTTTATCTTTAAAAGGACTACTTGCACATCTCCATACGATTTTTCTACAATTTATGGTGATTTGTACAAAACTGCCTATCATTTCAAGCAACAAACCGGACCAGTCTGTGATTGTGGACTTATTCACCCAAGTTGGAGGTCATTAAAAATAGTGATAAAAATTATGAGTAAACTAGACATATTTTTTGAACTCTCAGAATTTACGGATCTACTTTTCGACTTTGTATGATTTTTCTATGATTTTTCCAAAACAGTGCAGAAAAGCTAAAGTTAGCCAACATCATATAAATATCATAAGACTTTGTATTATGTTGAGCAAAGTGTATAATCATAAGTTCAAATTATTGAATGTGTTTCTTTGTTAGTTTATCATCATGAACTGAAACTAAGTCGTTCGTAATAAATATTATGCATTCATTTTTGAACAAGTATAATAAACTATAAAGAGTATAGTTTAATAAATTCATAACACTAATACATTTCCATAAAAGAGTTCATACATATTACATACATTTTAGATAAACTATAATAGGTATAGTTTATGATACATCACTCAAAACACTCGTACAGAAAGGGTACATTCATACAGGAAAGATTTATATTCACACACATTTCACGTAAACTTGTTAACCTATATTGTGAGACTCTCTCTCTCTCTCCCCGTACGTCCGAGTGCGGGATATAAATCCTGATAGTTATAATCAGAATCTCCTTGAGGGAGAACGTGATACTTGTATATAGATCTATATTGGGTTTGACACCCCACACCTTGCTGCTAGCTACAGTGGGACCTGCAGGTCTACGGGTGACAAATGTCATTTCAGTTTTCACGACGCCTGAGAACGTCGTGGCAGGTTCACATAGTCATAGTATGATGATAGCGACTCACATAGGGATATAACAATCCATAAGTTTACGGGATTTTATTTTTTTAAAACATAAATGAGTTTTATATCGATTTAAAATCACTTTTTATCTCTATGAGTACAGATATTATTGTACACTTTTGGTTTTGGTAGTTATGACTACACATCATTTGAAACCACATTTATACCTTTAAGTATAGTAAATACTTGTTCTTTCTCGGTCCTCGGAATTAGGGCTACATATACATAAAGTATTAACAAACATGAGACCATACGGAAATTTCGTTTAATTCAAACGCGTCCATGTCCATTTAAACACATAACAGTTTCTATTATTAAGAAAGGTTACTTATACATTTTGGTCTTCGGTCATAAGACTACATTACACAGATTTTAAAGAAAATATAGGATTTTCGGGATACATACTCTAACGCTTTTACAAGGAAAACGGTTTACTTTTCTAACGAAATCTTTTATGAACTCACCAACCTTTGTGTTGACACTTTTCAAAACTACTTGTATTCTCAGGAATTCAGTGAAAACAGGAAATCAACAACGTTTTGAGGATGGGACGATAAATCGTCAAACAGTTCATTTTGTATCATCATGTAATTGATGTGAATCATGTAAACATGTGCTTTGATGTAACGTTTTCAATTATATTTGTGTTGGCTGTATTTACTTTGAGCACTATTATACTCATTGTTGTGATACTCTACATGAAGTCCTCCACCCCCGGACGTTTCCGCCATCCTTGGTTTGGGGGTGTGACAACAGAGGTGTGGGGATCCGCTCTAAACATTCTACTGGCAACGGGAAAAGGCGATTTACCTAACACAGAGCATGAGTAGTGTAACCACTAGCTCACTAAATTGTATTATTTTATCGGTGTATTAGCGTAACTAACACGAGGAAAAAGACACTTCTCGGGTTCCATGTACTGGTTCCCTCTGTCTACCTCGTATTCTTTACTGGGATCGGCATTGGTTTCCTTTGGGTAGTTACCTAGGGTTCTCCTCTCGTATGGACATATTGAATTTTTACTCCACCTTCCTTCTGATTCCGACTCTTTGTGTCATCACTTCATGATGGATGACTGGAATCTCGGAATTTTAGGCGAATTTCTCACCAATCTCCCTAAAAGATATGGGCACTTGGTGAATTCAATAGTCTCGACCTAGTTCATTCGTTTCCGAGCTGGAAATGTTCTCAATGAACCTCCTCTGGGTCTGAATCAACTCTTCTGCCGAGCACTGAAAAGGAAAGGGTTTTCTACAAGGTTCGTGCGAGAATGGAAATGTCTAAAGAATCCTAAGAGATTATTAACATTTCATTGTGTGACCTATATCGAGTCCTGCTACAATTTCACAGGGTATACAAATCATATATAGCTTAGATCCGATAGGCCTTCGAATATGTGATACTACTCTATATCAACATCCAAACAAGGAAAAGGAAATAGGGCGAAACCACACATTCTTAGCCTATGGGATCCTTATTATATATAACCTTGGGAGTATACTCTCTATAATTGTAGGTATATCAATAAGGATCTTTTTAGTTCTTCACACAAGATTAGTTATGGATCCTAAATACCCCTATGGTATATTAATTCTTGTTTGTTTCTTATCTTCTGATTATGATTCTGGGATTAATGTGAGTCTTTTAGTGTTCCAAAATACTCCTATAGTATTTTAACTTTATGTTTGGCTCTATCATTCCTAGTTGGTAAGTTTCAGACCTGTTGTAACACCACTATCACTCCCAAGCACACGTTCATCGCATCTCGAATAAATGTAGTTGATCAGGTTACATTTATTCCAGCATACGATTACATAACTACCCAGGTTTGATTGCAGTGCTCAACATCCGAAGACTTTTATTCTTGTTCTTCTTGTGATACTTGTGTTCGAGTGTTTAGATTCTGGATGTTCTTATACTTTGGTAAAATATGGTTATATTTTAAAGTATAATTCTTGGTCAGAGTGTTTTATCCCTATGTATTTATAGGCTGTATATCTTTTATGAATTGATATACTTAGCTCACTATAAACAATGCTCTGATACCAATCTGTCACACCCCAAAACCGGAACGGCGGAAACGTTCTGGGGTGGATGACGTCATGTCAAGTATCACAACACATGCATTATAGTAATCAAAGTACAACAACCATTGCATTAATAGTAATAGTTTTACATGGTTTACATTACCATACATCAAAATAATACAAGTAATAATATAAGTGCAGCTTGGTACTAAACTGTCATCGTCAAAAGCTCCGGGGATGTACCTGTCTAATGCTGACCTGAGAATACAAGTTATTTGAAAAGCGAGTATCAGCATTTTTACAAATGCTGGTGAGTTCATAAGTATTTAGTGTCATTTTATTCAAATAACTTTAATAAAAGTGGTAGTTTTAGAGTATCCATTAAATTACTGTCTTTTCCAGAAAATCCTATATTTTTTTTAATAAAAGCAGTCTTCTACCAAGACTGGACGGAGTTATGTGGTAAAAAGTAGTTTTCCCTTAATCGTTATCATTATCAAAATACAGAATTTGATTATTAAAGAAAGCAAGAGAAATCAGGGAAATAACATATGCCTCAGCAGTGAAGACTGCTGACTATGGCAAATGGAATCATAGACTCCAGGAGAGTATCGAACAAACGACACGCCTGGCTCAGTCTAATCAAAGGGAGAAACATACCCCATATGGTACCAAATGAAAGGTACAGCTAGCAAGGTCTAAAAACAAAGAATACAGACCCCAGACAGTATCAATTGAAAGATACAGCTAGCAAGGTCTAAAAACAGAGAATACATAATGTAACGACCAAAATTTCGAAACAATTAAAACTTTTCAAAACAATCCATTTTAATAACGTTGTTACAAAAAGATTTTCAATACATTATTTAACAGAGTATTTTCCCAAGTCCATTTCATAAAACACCAACGTGAGGAACGTACGATCACGCGTTTGCCTTGCTACAGACTCCTGAGAACCTGAAAACATAAAAACCACAATTGTAAGCACGAAAGCCTAGTGAGATACCCCCAAAATACCAGCCACATATATGCTCTTCCAGGCCACAACCTTCCGGTCCAAAACATATCGCCTTCCGACCCATAGCGTAATGCCTTCCGGCCCATAACACATTGCCTTCCGGCCCATAACATATTGCCTTCCGGCCCATAACATATCGCCTTCCGGCCCGCAACGTAAAAGCATATATATATATATATATATATATATATATATATATATATATATATATATATATATATATATATATATATATATATCATGACAGAACATAGAACAACCATGCATACCGGGTTACACTCCAGGTCAGACAACAATACACATAACATGTAATCATATAACAGTTCACAGTTAGCAAATCGATCAACAGATCACATAACATATCATTACCCTAACCAAGATACCAGCCTAGCCGATCACTAGCATAACATCACCCTACGACTCAGCCAACATAATAATTATGCACATACGCCTTTCCAGGTCATGACCTTCTGGTCCACATCGCATTGCCTTCCGGCTCGCAACATGTAATGCCTTCCGGCCCACAACATATAATGCCTTCCGGCCCATAACGTAACGCCTTCCGGCCCATATCCCGCAATATCATACAACAGACAATTAGCCGGATTTCCATCCGATAAAAGGGTCGGCCTTGGTGCCTTAAACCCGATAGATTTAGTGAGGATAACTCACCTCGAAACTGCCGACTGAACAGATAACCCAAGCTGCTCCGATCACTGATACGATCTCCACCACTGGACAGCCACCAATGCACTCAAAAGAACGCCCCAATCTGCAAGGAACTCGAATCCAAGCAAAGCCCCTTGCTCCACACCTTCAAACTTCCAAACTTTCTTCAACAAATACTTCTCCAAGCCCCAATCCACTCAACAATGGTGCTTCTCCACGATTTTAGGGATTCAGGGACTCAAAGGGTGATAAAGAGGTTGGGGAGGAAACATAATGCTCTTTATATAGGGCTCAACCCCGAGAATTAGGGTTTTCTCCACTCAGCGCCTACTTGCCGAGTCCATCTCATTGACTCGTCAAGTCGGCTATTTAACACACGACCAAGTCGCGACTCTACTCGCCGAGTCCATCCATGGACTCGTCGAGTCACTATTTCCCAAATTACACTTTTAGCCCTTCCACTCAGCCTATAGCAATACAACTCCAAATATGTTCCTACAACGCGCCATCTGGCCTTAACCGGACCAGGTCCCATAAGGCATACCCGTCGAAACTCGAACACATTTTCCCTTCCCTTACGGTGTCCTGACCACCATCTCTAACCGGGCACCGGCTGTACCCTCTGATAATCACACTCAATAACCGAGAATTACCCAAGATGCATTACTGCCCCAAATCTCAACAATCACTCGACCCATAAGGGTTAGAAAACCATGAACCATCGGATCCTCGATCCGAATCCCACTCTATCCATTCCGGGATGACTGAGAGACCCATTCTCAATCTCAGAGCAACTCTCACGAGTTCTCCCCTTGCATTCGCATACACATGCTGGACTAGCTCTAACACCCTCAGGTTGGGAAAAGCTGATACACTGATAATATCCTCAAACATTCCCCAGGATAAGCCACTAACACATACCCCATACCCTGATCAAAATCACACTGAGAGTTCAAGACTCTCTCCCTCCATCCTTTCCGAGCCTCTTGGCTTTACACCTGCAGAATTCCCTTCGCAACCTCAGCAGGCATCCCAAACTGGATGAGCTCCTATTCCACTGCCGCAAACATGCGGCTCAAAAACCATACTCGAATCACTCTAATCACAACTCTACTCTGCCGCTTTCACTTCCGTGAACTTGCACTCCCTCTCGGAGTTACACCTCACTCTCTTTTCCTTTACCAAGGAAACCACTCAACCACATTGTCACTCCGACAAGTGCCACGGTGCTCGCCCAACGCTACACCACCCTTTAATAGTGTATCCGCTATCCATCCAACACATATACTTTGACACTCATCGCAGGGACTCTCAAGCCCATGCATTATCTCAACTCACCAAGATCACTACCCGGGGCCAGACCTTCTAATGCAAACACACTGCGACATACCCAATCCATATCCTCAAACTGATCCAATAATACCTGCGGAGTCTTCACCATGACTGGACCGTCTTACCAGGCCTTCAGTCCATTCTGGACCGCTCAACAAGCATTCATCATTCCAAGTTATCGCCCCCGGAAATCCTCCCATACATACCGTTCTAGCCCTCTAGGGGGTTCTGAACACTAATTCCATCATACATACTCGATCCCGGCCTACTCCAAGGCCTCCACAATCAAATGCCCTAGGTCGGTATCCCCCCCCGCATGCCCGACACTCGCTCCTATTAGCCTATACTCTGGGCTGACAGAACACTGCTGAATCCCAATGGCTAAGCACTCTAAAATACTCATCGATCTCCCAGAGAGTTCTCCAACTCTCCCCCACTTATAGCACTGATTAACAACCAGCGGTCGCCATCACCGACCTTCCAGAACAACCCTGCACAAAGAAAACACTTACACGATGACTGCTTCCCACAAGCATAAACAACCTTAATGAGATCTCACATCAACACTAATTAGCCCGCTCGAAAGAAACTCAAACTGTATCTAACCACTCTTCGGGAAGCCGATGCTACCCGACCTTCAACCCAATGTCGCATCTCTACTAATAACCCTCACGAATGATAACCAACAAAAGCACAAAACACCAAACTATAACCATACCAAACCTTCAGGGAACAACGGATACTAAGACGAAAACCCGAAACACGAATCCATAACCATGCCAAACCCTCAAGGAACAACGGATACCAGGACGAAAACCCGAAACACGAATCCATAACCAAAACCTCAACCCGCAAAATGACAAATACCACATCGAAAACCACACAAAGATACCCGCACAACAATACACCATAATAATCGCAAGATAACATGACATCAAGAAAGAAACATACCTGCAGCTGCATCCGGCACTGCTCTGACCTCTTCTGCCGCAAGCTGATAAGCACGACCCTGAGCCCTTAGGGGGCTCCGCTCCACCCTAACCTTCTCCTGAAATCCTCAAAGTGGCCGGTGCTGGAGCCTGCACCGGTCTCGTGGAAAACTGTGGATAGTTGACCCTCACATGTCCAACCTAACGACAATGATAGCAAGTCCTCAAATCCCGAACCGGCACTGCCCGCCAACAATCCCTCGCATAGTGCCCCTCCTTTCCGTACTTGCGGCATGAACCACCGGACCTGCAAACTCCGGTGTGACTCCTCCCACACTTCCCACAAGTGTGGATGCTCAGATCCCCCATCCTGGAATCAACGGTCTTAGACTGTTTCGTTGCCGGCTCCGACTGAACCGGAGCTTGCCTCAGCTCACGCAACTGCAACCCAATCTCTAACTCACGCCGCCTGGCGGCCTCCTGCAACTCCAATAATGTCCCGCACCTCTGTGCGGACACAAACTGTCTGATGTCTCTCTTTAGCATACTCAGATATCGGGACATCTGAGCCTGCTCCAAAGCGAACTCAGGGCAAAACATCGCCCTCTCAGTGAACATCCTAGTGATCTCAGTCACCGACTCTGAATCCTGCTTCAGCTCAAGGAACTCCTGAGCCAACCTCTCCCTCTCTACCTGCGGAACATAACGACTACTGAATATCTCTCTGAACTGATCCCATGAAACCGCAACCCTCTGTGCATCCGAGTATAACCTCGTGATCAATCTCCACCAATCCTTCGCCCCGAGCCTCAACAGGTTCAGAGCACACCTCACCCTCAGATCAACAGGGCATGAACACATGAAGAAACACCCCTCCACGTCCGATAACCATCTCATAGCAACAATCGGGTTCTGAACCCCATCGAAGGTGGGAGGCTCCGTATTATCGAAGTCCCGATACTGAAAATCCCTATCAGCTCCTCCTCCTACCACTGCTACAGCCACTGTAGCCGCCGCGGCAGCCGTCTCCGCAAGAGCCGCATAGCGCTCATCAAAATACTCAACCATGGCGGTCTGGATCGACCCAAACAGTTCCGGAAGCTCGACCCGAAACAATGCGGCAACCTCATCATGCAGACTCTCATGAATCCTCGCATCCAACTCGCACGAGCTTATCTGACCAATAATCTCGGGCGGTACTGACCCGTCCGCAACTCCTCCTCCTGTACTCGATCCTGACCCGGATCCGCTTCCAGCATGCCTCGAAATCTCGATACTGAAAATATACTAGAAAACCTCAGACTTTTCCCACTATCCCGGGGACCCACTCTCAACCCAACCCTAGAGGTCATGGTTTCCCTGATACGCGTATGGGTCCTGTGCTTTCAGTAGTACGGGCCCATACTACCTTCCACACCTACCCATATTTGTATGAAGTACTACCACAACACCCTAGCGACAAATGTTCATAGCAAGCGCTCGATCCTCACTCCTAGAGGAACACTGGAAATCTCGACAGAGGAAAACCATAGGCTAGCAGGCATCATTAAACAGGCAACATTATCATGAAATCCTGAAGATCCCTAGCCTAACACTAGCATGTTGTTCTATCAAAGCTCAAATAAACAAATGTCATGAATGGTAATTTGGGGTTACTTACTAGCTCCGGCTGATCGTACCTCCGCGTCCTCCTTTTAATTAATTTTAAAACCATTTTAATTTCTCTTTTAAAACCTTCCTCGATTTGAGACTGGAGTCACACAAGTGTTCCTCCAATTCACTCAAACCAAGGCTCTGATACCAACTTGTAACGACCAAAATTTCGAAACAATTAAAACTTTTCAAAACAATCCATTTTAATAACGTTGTTACAAAAAGGTTTACAATACATTATTTAACAAAGTATTTTCCCAGGTCCATTTCATAAAACACCAACGCGAGGAACGGTACGATCACGCCTTTGCCTTGCCACAGAGTCCTGAGAACCTGAAAACATAAAAACCACAACTGTAAGCACGAAAGCTTAGTGAGATACCCCCAAAATACCAACCACATATGCGCCCTTCCAGGCCACAACCTTCCGGTCCAAAACATATCGCCTTTCGGCCCATAGCGTAATGCCTTCCGGCCCATAACACATTGCCTTCCGGCCCATAACATATTGCCTTCCGGCCCATAACATATCGCCTTCAGGCCCGCAACGTAAAAGCATATATATATATATATATATATATATATATATATATATATATATATATATATATCATGACAGAACATAGAACAACCATGCATATCGGGTTACACTCCAAGCCAGACAACCATACACATAACATGTAATCATATAACAGTTCACAGTTAGCAAATCGATCAACAGATCACATAACATATCATTACCCTAACCAAGATACCAGCCTAGCCGATCACTAGCATAACATCACCCTACGACTCAGCCAACATAATAATTATGCACATACGCCTTTCCAGGCCATGACCTTCCGGTCCACATCGCATTGCCTTCCGGCTCGCAACATGTAATGCCTTCCGGCCCACAACATATAATGCCTTCTGGCCCATAACGTAACGCCTTCCGACCCATATCCCACAATATAACACAACAGACAATTACCCGGATTTCCATCCAATAAAAGGGTCGGCCTTGGTGCCTTAAAACCGATAGATATAGTGAGGATAACTCACCTCAAAATTGCCGACTGAATAGATAACCCAAGTTGCTCCGATCACTGATACGATCTCCACCACTGGATAGCCACCAATGCACTCAAAAGAACGCCCTAATCTGCAAGGAACTCGAATCCAAGCAAAGCCCCTTGCTCCACACCTTCAAACTTTCAAACTTTCTTCAACAAATACTTCTCCAAGCCCCAATCCACTCAACAATGGTGCTTCTCCATGATTTTAGGGTTTCAAGGACTCAAAGGGTGATAAAGAGGATGGGGAGGAAACATAATGCTCTTTATATAGGGCTCAACCCCGAGAATTAGGGTTTTCTCCACTCAGCGCCTACTCGCCGAGTCCATCTCATTGACTCGCCGAGTTGGCTATTTAACATGCGACCAAGTCGCAACTCTACTCGCCGAGTCCATCCATGGACTCGACGAGTCACTCTTTCCCAAATTACACTTTTAGCCCTTCCACTCAACCTTTTCTATTTCGGGATGTTACACATAACCCAGACAGTATCAAATGAAAGATACATCTAGTAAGGTCTAAAACAGAGAACACAGACCCTAGACAATATCAAATGAAAGATACAGCTAGCAAGGTCCAAAACAGAGAATAGAGACCCCATACAGTATCAAATGAAAGATACACCTAGCAATGTCCAAAAACAGTGTGTCTCTGTGAGTGGGTTTCCAGCATACAGTGTAAAATATAGTCTACAATACCATTACCTTAAGGCCACGAATTATAAGGTAACCTGGGATACTCGTAACCATAATAACCGAAACTAGAGTACTTGATGCCCTACAAGCGTCTATATAAACTACGACATTTGTCACCCCTTGGCTTGGTAGGCCGTGGACTGTAGCTAGCAGTCAAGGTGCGGGGGTGTCAATCCCGTATAGATCTATATACACAATGTCCGCTCTCCCTACAGGAGACTCTGCTTATCAACTAGACGACGGAGAAGGCTGTGTCCCGAAGATGCATCCCAAATAGTGGGTAGTGGGTTTCCAATATAAGTGTTGAACTATTGGTAGAGACTCATAACTGAACTAACTAATGTAAACCTATATGTCTTTGCTTGTATACATAATATATAACTAATGAATCAAACGACCTTCGGACAGCCATCCGATCCCACCAGACCACATCTCAATGAAGAAAAGGAAATAGGGCGGACAATCCTTCCTAAGTCCTTCAATCATTATTTCTATGCACTTACACAAGCACAGACATACATCTAACTATGTTTGAGTGTTTAACACGTGAAGGTGGTTCTCTAAGTAGAGGCATCCATAAGTGAAATGGAAGCGATAACAAGTGAAGTAGGAGTGTCTAACAAGTGAAATAGGAGCGTCAAACAAGTGTAAGCGTATCACGATATAGAAGCGACAAGAAGTGAAGTAAGAGCGTCTAACAGATATAAGCGACTACAGGTATGAGCGAAATAGAGGCCATAACAAGTATAAACGCATGACGAAGTGAAAGCGTTATCAACTAGGAGTTTAAACTTAGTAGAAGCGAAACAGTGGTATCTAACAAGTAAGAGTATACAACATGAAAGAAAACCTCGATGAAAACCTTGGAAAAACCTTTATACTTAAGAAAATCACAACTTGGTATTCTTTGTAAATTAAGTTTAAAAACCCTTAGAAATTCTTTGGAAACCTTTCATAAACCAGTTTAAAATGTAACTTTGATAAAACAGTATAAGTAAGAGTTTTGAACAAGTGAAAACATTTTAGAAAACCATTTATAGTATCCTACTCGGTAAAACAGTTTACAGTGTGGTAAATCCGTGTGCATGCGGGTTATCAATCACATGTGCTTGATATGATAACTGGCATGTTTAACTTGTATTCCCCCTATAAAACATGTAAAAACATTTAAAAGGTTCATTCAGGGGTATGAACTCACCTGACGTAAGTGGATCCGACGAAGGTGCCGGTTGGGTGCTCGGTGTCAAGTAAAGACTTGGACACACTTAGTGACCTATTTAACATATGTTCACATACAATTAGTACATTTAATACTAATTAAACAAGTATACGCTTCCTAAGTGCGAAAACACTTTTAATTAAGCGTTAGGGGGGTCCCGGGTAACATCTAAGGGATTGAATGGCTTAGGAATGGAGTTTACTCTCCAAGAGTAAACTCTATATACATAGTTCACGGCCCTGGGACAACTCCCCATGAGTCTACGGTCGTAAACTCATGGTGATGGTGTTCTAGGATGCTTTAAGGCCTTATATCAATTGTGGAATTTTGCTAGGTCCAAACCTAATGTGTTTGAATGGATTTAAGGCATTTATATGGGCCAAATGCGAGTTTACGGCCCATGAACCACCTCTATGGGAGTTCACGGCCGTGAACTCCTATACGCTTGGTTTTATTGAAGTTTAAGGCCTTACAATAATGGTATTTCTTCAAGATATTTTTCCAAGGCCATTTAGGGGATTTAAACTAACATTTGGCATTGTTTGGGGGTGTTTACGGCCTAAGTATATGCTTGGGCTGTAAACTCCTTTTTACCCCTCGTTTCTGTGTGTTTAATTGCTCCAAACCCGAAATAGCAAGTCTCTAACTGATGTATTAAGCCTAAGGGTGGTTTCGGAGTGTTTTGGACTTTATTTAACAAGCTTAGAGGGTGTTTACGGCCTAAGCATGTGCTTGGGCCGTAAACCCTCTTTTATGTCCCAAAAATGATTGTTTTAGGGTTAGGCTAAATCCCCAATTGGTTTCTAAGCTCAAAGGGACAAATTTTGGGTCATTTTGGCATTATTTAAGGGGTGTACGGCCTAAGGAGGCTCTTAGGCTGTAAACTTCTCTTTAATAGCTTATATGGTCAATTTTTGAGCTATAATAACAAGCCAAGATGTTTAGAATAAGTTAGGGTAAGAAGACTCACGTTTTGGAGGCGGAAATTCGCGGTTTTTGGCACGAAAAATATGCTGTAGAGAAAGAGTTTAGAGAGAGGGTGAAAAGGGTGGAATGAAGTCCATTCCCCCTTATATAGTGGCTTGAGTTGAGGCTCAGTGGGAATCCACCCGATACTGCCGTTAAACGGGGCTTTTGGTCGCACCCGATCTAGTGGTCTTAATAAAATTAACTTTTTCCAAATTAATATGGAAATGTAAATTACAAGATTTTATTTTATCTTATTACAACGAATAACAACATGGAATATAAATAAATAAAACATTTATTTATTTTACAACCTCAAATTAACGGAACTTTTATAACGCGGAATATTCCGTTAATGGAAACGGGGTGATGTAACGGAATAAACTTTGGGTTGTCATAGAAACCCTAATCTCAACCCTATATAAAGACCCCTAGGCCTTCAGAAATTGTCCCACTTGCTTCTAAGAGATACCTAGGCCGATTTCTACCTCCTCCCTTCTCTCTTTATAGCCTCTCCAATTGCTTGTGGTGTTTGTGAGCCATTAGAGGCACTACACTTATGGTGCTTGCTCTCAAGACTTAGGGTTTGAAGATTTAAGTTGTTATTGCAATATAATAACAAGGGGTATGTGATCTAACCTTATATATGAATTTCGAAAATAGCAAGCTACATTAGGGTTTTATTCATGTGTTCATAATGTTGTGTATCTAATAGTGAAAACATAGATCCAAATCTTGGGTTGCATGCACACATAGGATTGTTTGTATAAAACCCTTCAGTGGTATCAGAGCCTTTGGTTAACTTGTTTTCAATTAGTATTATTCAATTGTATGAACTTAACAAAAGTAAGGTTTATAGCCAATAAACCCTAGGAGGCAAGAAATTTCGAGATTAGGGTTTCCTAACCCTAATTTGCAAAAATTATAAAGGGTTTTTGAACCTTTCATTTAATCCAAGATTTCGAAATCTAGGGTTTGCAAACCCTAAGATTTCGAGATTAGCCTCCTTCCCAAGATAAGATCGTAAATTTTAGGGATTTGGAAAAGCCCATATCTTGTAATTATCTTTTAATAGTTAAATACGGTAATTAAAGATTTTGAACTACCCTCTCCCATTATTTTCGAGATTTAGAGGGATAAAAGGGATTAGGATAAGTTCATATTTTAAATGGTAATTATCCTTTATGATTTAATAATCCCTTATGATTTAAGAATTTGAATTAATAGTTTAATTTGAGATAATTATTAAATCAAGAGTTTTAATATTTAAAATTTTAATTTAAATTGTGTTAAATTTCGAAAATTTTAAATTTAAGATTAAAACCCTAGTATTTTGAAGTATTTAAAATACACCCTATACTATTATATTATTACAAGCTTTATATATATATATATATATATATATATATATATATATATATATATATATATATATATATATATATATATATATATATACATGTATCATTAAAATGCTAGTCTTACCATTAGTAGGCCTCATTCATGAAGTCGGTCTATAAGGTGGGTATAAAGTTGTTGCCTATAAAATGGCGCTTAACGGGTGTACACTCACACCCACTGCTTGCTTGACTGGTGGAGGGTCGCTAGTCGAACGGGTAGGATAGGGCAATCCTCTCTTCATTAATAAGTATAATGAATCTATAAAGTAACTAAACGTTTTTACAAATTCCCAATCCTAGTTACTTTAGGAAAAAGTGAAATTGATGCAATCCCATGAAATTAAACTTTGCACCCTTGCTAAGAAGTTAGTGGAGCGTGTGCGGTTTACCGACACACTAATTGGTTCTAAGCAAAGGTGGTAAAGGGTGATTCATTGTTTGTCATAGTTCGATGGAGCGTGTGTGGTTTACCGGCACATCGAATAGGTTATTGTAACAATGAAGGCACCATGTAGATTTGCATGGTTATTCACACCCACTTTATGATCTTCGGCATCCCAGTCACAAACGAGAGGGGCATATCAAGATTTAAACATGCCATTGAAAAGTTCAATGAATCTCCAAGAAAATCTAGGAATTCTCAATACATTTAAAACTTAAGCTTATGTTTTTCATGGTGAAGAATTAGTGAATCGTCATTCACTTACCTCCAAATTATTTGTGTGTTAGATTACGGCATTCCTTTTCTAATATGTAAACAATGTTGTTGGATCCTAGCCCTAATTTTCATTTTGGGTGTTTAATTACGGATTCAATTCTAATCAAACTTTGTCCTTTCTATTTGTAGATGGATAACGCAAACAATGTTGCTGCTAACTCATTCACGCTAATGAGTCTTTGTCAAAAAGTGACTTTTGATGGATCGAACTTTAGCGAATGGATAAGATACATTCGCATGATTCCGCTCTACGAGGACAAAGAGTATGTCCTCGACGAGAAGCTTGAGAAGATCAATCCAGAAGTCACTACTCCCGAAGAAATTGCTGTCTTTGAGACCCACGAACGTGATGCAACGAAAGTCCATTGCATCATGATAGCCACTATGAACCAAGAATTCCAAAAGTCCTATGAGGACATGTATCCGTATGAAATGCATCAAGAATTAATGGAGAGGTACCACAAAAGCACGAGGCAAGAGCACTATGAGATTATCACAAACATGATCACCGCTAAGATGGGAAGTGGAGAATCTCTGACCGTGCACTTACAAAAGATGAAAAGATATGTTGATCGTCTTCGCAAGTTCAATGTTAGCTTTGGTGAGGATTTGGCCATCGACACTGTTCTTCACTCCTTTCCCTCATGCTACAACCAATTTAGGATGACCTACCACATGAACAAGTAAGAGGTCACCCTAAGTAAACTCCAAGGGATCCTAAAGACTACTGAAAGCAAACTCAAGGAAAAGTCTGTTGCATCGACTCCCGTTCTACCCGCTGCTACCCTTTTGGAAATTGGGCAAAGAAGGGGCAAGAAGAGGAAGGCTCCGTCAAAGAGCCACCACAAGGGAAAGTCCCAAGATGGTTCCTCTTCTAGTGGGACCAAGATGGTCCTGCTAATCCCAACTTTAACCCAAAGGAGGCAGAGTGCCACCATTGCCACAAAATAGGGCATTGGAAGAGAAGCTGCCCGGAATATTTGCAAGCCATCAAAGATGGAAAGATCAAGCCGTCTTTTGTGGGTATTTACACAATTAAATCTAATGATTCATCTCATGCTATTTCTTGGGTTCTTGATACAGGATGTGGTTACCACATTTGTTCTGATTTGTAGTGACTAAGAAGAAATAGTGATGTGGAGCATGGAAGAATAAATCTAATCATGGGAAACAGAAGACCGTCGCCTATCACCAAGATTGGAGTGTATTCTTTAGTTCTTAGTAATGGATTAGGTTTAGATTTAAATAATTGTTGCTACTCGCCAGATATGGCAAGAAACATCATTTCGTTTCATGGTTAATTTAGACAAGGACTTAGATATTCGTTTAATAATGAGAATGGTTCTATTTATGCTTATCTAAATGGTGTTTTATACTTTGAAGCACTGCCTTGTAATGGAATTTATGAAACTGTTATGGTTGTTGATAACTTAGGAAATGATGTGTTGTGTATGTATTCTTCCAATAGTATGGATAAAGCATGTTTGTGGCATTGTCATCTTGGACATGTCAACAAGAAGCGCATAGTCCAACTCCAAAAGGATGGAGTGTTGGAGTCATTCGACCTTACGGAAGATGACACGTGCGAATCTTGTTTACTTCAAAAGATGACCAAGTCACCCTTCACTGGCACTTGTGAGAGGGGTGAGGGTTTAGTGGATCTCATACATACCGATGTATGTGGGCCCTTTAGATCCACCACAAAGGATGGAAACCGCTTCTATGTGACTTTCACTGATGATTATAGTAGATATGGGTATATTTACCTAATCAAGCACAAGTCAGAAACGTTTGAAAAGTTCAAAGAATTCAAGCATGAAGTGGAGAATCAATTGGGCAGGAAAATCAAGATGCTTCGATCCGATCGAGGAGGAGAGTACCTAAGTCTTGGATTCCACGACTATCTCAAGGAATGCGGAATAGTTTCGCAATTGATGCCACCTAGGACACCGCAATTGAATCGTGTGGCAGAAAGGCATAATCGAACCCTGTTAGACATGGTCCATTCTATGATGAGTCGTGCTTCACTACCTATCTCATTTTTTGGGTATGCCTTAGAGACTACCGTCCATATCCTTAAACGAGTCCCTACAAAGAAGGTTGCCAAAACACCTCACGAGATGTGGACAGGGAAAGCTCCCTCGTTGGTACATATCAAGGTTTGGGGTTGTGAGGTTTTCGTAAGGTGAGATACTCACAACAAGCTCGAACCTCGTAGTGAGCGATGTATTTTCATCAGCTACCTGCAGAGATCCTTTGGATATCTCTTCTATAGACCGAGTGACAATGTTGTCTTCGTTGCGAGAAGAGGGGTTTTCCGAGAGCAAGAACTCATAAGCCAAGAAGATAGTGGGAGACAAATCGATCTTGAAGAGATTCAAGAATCGAGCGATGAAGGAACCTCTAACATTGGCGCTCAACCTGAGGAGGAAACTCCGGTTGAACTGATTGACCAATCCTTACCTCTTAGATGTTCTGAAAGAGTTAGAGTTCAACCCCAATTGTATGGTTTTCATATTACTACCGAAGGGGACACGTATATTAGTGACAGTACAATAGTAAATCTACACGAACTTAACAGCTATAAGGAAGCCATGGTAGGCCCAGAGTCTGCTAAATGGAAAGAGGCGATCGACAGCGAGATTTAGTCCATGTATGACAACCAAGTTTGGAATTTGGTTGACAATGTGCCCGGACGTAAGACGGTTGGGTGCAAATGGATCTTCAAAAAGAAGACCGATGTGGATGGGAATGTGCACACGTATAAGGCGCGATTAGTAGCGAAGGGATTTACTCAAACTCCCGGAGTTGACTATGATGAGACCTTCTCACCAGTTGCTAAGATAAAATCTATTAGGGTGATGCTAGCCATTGCTGCATTTGATGGTTATGAGATATGGCAGATGGATGTCAAGACTGCTTTCCTTAATGGGAATTTGTCTAAGGATGTTTACATAGCTCAGTCAGAGGGTTTTGTCGATACGAAACATCCTAATAGAGTGTGCAAGCTTGAGAAGTCCATTTATGGACTTAAGCAAGCATCTCGCGGATGGAATCTTTGCTTCTATGAGAAAGTCAAAGAGTTTGGATTTGTATGAAGTGAAGATTAATCATGTGTATATGTCAAGGCCAATGGGAGTATAGTTAGCTTCCTCGTTTTGTATGTTGATGACATACTACACTTAGGAAATGACATCCCGACTCTACAGGAGGTCAAGTCCTGGCTCGACAAGTGCTTCGCTATAAAGGACCTCGTAGAGGCTTCTTATATTTTGGGAATAAGGATAATGAGAGAACGAAGTAAGAGACTAATAGGACTTAGTCAGAATACTTACTTGGAAAAAGTACTAAAACGTTGTAGTATGGAAAACTCGAAGAAAGGAGAACTACCGATACAGAGTAATGCCAAGTTGAGTAAGACTCAAAGTCTGAGTACCGAAGCCGAGATAGTAGAGATGAGCCGAGTACCTTACGCTTCTGCAATTGGCTCGATCATGTATGCTATGACTTGTACTCGCCCTGATGTGGCCTTTTCCTTGATCATGGTCAGTAGATATCAAGGGAACCCTGGCAGAGCCCATTGGATTGCAGTTAAGAATATCCTTAAGTACCTTCAGAGGACAAAGGAATCGTTTTTAGTCCTCGAAGGGAGTGATGACTTAAAGGTGCAAGGGTATAGTGACGCCAGCTTCCAGACCGACAGAGACAACTACCATTCGCAGTCAGGCTGGGTCTTTACCCTAAATGGAGGAGAGGTGACTTGGAAAAGTTCCAAGTAGGAAACTGTAGCTAATTCAACGTGCGAATCAGAGTACATTGCAGCGAGTGAAGCGTCAAAGGAGGCGATATGGTTGAAGAACTTCATTGGTGACCTTGGAGTTGTACCTGCCATAAAGGAGCCTATGGAAATTTTCTGTGATAATGATGGAGCGGTTGCCTTGACGGGGGAACCGAGGGATCATGGTAGATCTCGGCATATCGACAGAAAGTATCACTTTATTAGACATAGAGTAGAAGAAGGACAACTCATGGTTAAGAGGATATCATCAGAAGATAACCCAGCAGATCCGCTTACAAGTGGACTGAGTAGGGTTAAGCACTTGCAGCATGCTAGGAGCATTGGGCTGAAGGATGATATTAGTTTGGATTAGATAGTTTAGAAACATGAAATTCACATTTAATGATTAAATAAAGAAGAATTATTTAAAAGTCTTATCTTATGTTAATTGTTTACATATTGTTTCACTTTGCATGTTTTGACTTCCAGAATAATTGAGTTTATTAAGAATAATCGAATTGTTCAAACAGTCCACAATCGTTCATATATTGGAAGTAGGTATGAATGAAGATTGTCATGAATTGGGGTGTAGATTGTCTAAATGGTATTAGACATAGCAAAGGTTTGTTACAACGTTCATGAGTGCTTATGAACAAGTTTTGAGCATTGGAATAAACCCATGCTTGCTAGAATCAAGTTATGGAATGTATCGCAAGTGATCGCAAGACGATAATATCATATGGTCTTAAAACCAAGATATATGGTTTATTGTTTACTAATTGGTTGTGCATTGATAATGCGAAACCGCATCAGTAAATTGATGTCATAAAACGCATTGTTGTGTATAATTGATTAATGAATAGTAAATGCATATAAGTCGAAGTTTATCAGCTACTTTTATCCTAAGAAGGTAAAAGTGATATCATGGCCACTCGATCATTTCATTTGACTTATGTGTCGGGCCCGGTCAGGACTGAATTGATGTGTTCAATTAAGTTCTATGTCAAATAAATCTGAGATCGAAAAATAATTGCTAGACAATAAGTATGACACTGTTTCATTAGATTGTCTGCACGATATCAAAACAGAGGACTATATGATCCCTTATCTAAAGGACAGGTTACTGATAAGATCAGAGTTCGATAGCATCTTTGAGAGCTACGATTGCTAATCAAGTTGTATGTTACATTTGTGGTTACTAGACTTATCCAAGTGGGAGACTGTTGGATTAGTGTCTAAGCCCGTAACCATATTTGATAAATACATGACCCGGTTGTGCATAGTCCTTTTGGGTTGCCTTCACCAAAGCAACTTGACTGGAGAAATAAATAGAGAAAGAGGTTATTATGATTTATTAGTATGTTATAAGAATAATATATTAAAGGAGAAATCATATTTGTTTAATTAATATTGGTCAATAATTAATTAGGAATTAATTTTGTGATCAAGTGTAATTAATTAAACTAGAGGGCTGAATTGTAATTATGTGATAGTTACAAAATAGGGCAATGGTTATCCTTGTAGAAGGATGGACTAATTCAAGGGATTTGATATCCTTGAAATCGTCCATATGGTCCAAGAGATAAGGGTTATCAAGGCTAATCTTATGATTTCTTGGTGGGCAACCAACTAGATAAGGATAAGGACTGAAACCCTAATCTCAACCCTATATAAAGACCCCAAGGCCTTAAGAAATCATCCCACTTGTTTCTAAGAGATCCCTAGGCTGATTTCTACCTCCTCCCTTCTCTCTTTATAGCCTCTATGTAACAACCAAAATTTCAATAAAATTAAAATTTTTCAAAAACAACCCAATTCATTAAGTCACTACAAAAAGCTTTTCAATACATTTATTATCAGAGTATTCCCAGGTCCATTTCATAAAACATAAACACGAGGAGCGGTACGATCACGCCTTTGCCTTGCCACAGTCTCCAGAAGAACTTGAAAAACATTAAACCACAACTGTAAGTCTGAAAGCTTAGTGAGATACCCCCAAAATACCAACCACATATACCATAAACATAACACGCTATATCATAACGAATCACAGAACAGCCATGCATATCGGGTCTACTGTGAGACTGGTCCGTCGTGTCGGGCCTTCAGTCCACCTGGTCCACCCTCTGAGTCCGGTCATGTCCCTCGAGCCTGCAGTGTGGTTGGTCCGCCAGCACCGGGCCTTCAACCCACCTGGTCCACTCTATGAGTCTACAGTATGATTGGTCCGCCCGCATCAAGCCTTCAGTCGGCCTGGTCCACTCTCCGAGCCTTGGCACATCTGGTCCGCCCTCGTGGGGCCAACAACCTATCTGTACCACTCGCTGGGCCTTCGGAACAACCGGTCCGCCCTGGGTATCTTGGCCTACAGCACGAAGCAGGACCCGCCTCAACCCATCTCCAGTCCAAACAACCATGTGCACATAAACATACAATCACATAACAATTCATATTCAGTCAAACCGATCTAGCAGATCACATAACACAACATACTCTAACAGGATACCGACCTAACCGGTCACTAGCATAGCATCATCCTATATATCAGGATACCGACCTTAACCAGGTCTCTAACGAACACCATCCTAAGTACTCGGATGCAAACATATCAAGCAATAACATAAAAACAGATACCCGGATCTCAATCCGATAAAGGGTCGGCCTTGGTGCCTTAGACCCTGTTGATATAGTGAGGATAACTCACCTGGCAACTGCTGACTGAAAGGATAAGATCACGCTGCTGCAATTCGCGACCAAACTCGCCGAGTCACCCCGAGACTCGCCGAGTCCAACAACTTTGAGCCCACTCGCACATAACTCACCGAGTCATCCCTTGACTCACCGAGTCACAGCACAACCAAAAGAAAGGTTAGGAGTTGTTCTTCCAAATCGCCGTGTTACTGCCCATATTCAACCAACTCGCCGAGTTGTTCTTCCAACTCGCCGAGTTCCAGCCTATCTTCAAGCTACTCGCCGAGTACACCCTTGTGACTTGCCGAGTACTCCTAGATCTGAATCCATACGGAGGCTTTCCAAGCCATGCAGAAGCTCTAAACCATAGATCTACTATTTTACAAGCCATCCATCACGTAAAGTGGCAATCTTTACGTGAATCCAAGGAGATCTAGACGTGTACTCTCTAGGGCTAGGGTTTGGGACAAGGTAGCTTCACCAATCACTCATCAATAGGGACTTTATGACATATAAGACCATTCCAAGCCTAGATCTAAAGTAGCATCCTCAGATCCAAGCTTCTATCTCAATTTAGATGTCATATCAACCACCACACATGAGCCCATGAAGAAAATAGCTTAAGGAAATGGTTCCTTACCCCCTAGAATGAGCCAAACCAATTGTAGATTCCTGATCTCCCTTAAGCTTCCTGATACAAGCCTCCAATCTTCAAGCTTAAAGCACCAAATATCTTTCTCCAAGCTCTAATTCACTTGATAATGGTGTCTCCTCACGAATTTAGGGCTTCTGGAACTCAAGGAATGATAAGGAGGCTGGGGAGAAGATATGATGTTCTTTATATAGGGCTCAACCCTTCGAAATCAGGGTTTTCCATACACAGCGCCTACTCGTCGAGTCCATCCTTGGACTCGCCGAGTTGGCCACTTAACACGCGACCTGAGTCGCGACCCTACTCGCCGAGTCCAGCCATGGACTCGCCGAGTTGACCTTCAATTTTACACTTTTAGCCCTTCAACTCTACTCTTGATATTTCGGGATGTTACAATTCTCCCCCACTTAAATTAGGCTTCATCCTCGAAGCCTGCGATAACTCGAATCTAGAAATTCTCTCGCATTACAACTCCTGGCATTAACCCAACCAGGCTCCTCAAAGCACAACCATGGAACCCATAAACTCACTTTCTCCTTGCTCGCGGTGTCCTGACCACCGTTGCAAACAGGCCACCGGCTTTACCCTCTGATAACCACACATAACAACTAAGTACCACCCATGATGCAACACTGATCCAAATCATAACCATGACTCGACCCATGTGAGCTATAAATAACCATGCACTACCGGATTCCCGATCTGAGTCCAACTCTATCCAATCCATGCTAACAGAAAGATACATTCTTCAGAGCAACTCTCATGAGTTCTCCTCTGGCAATCACATGCACATGCTGAACTAGCTCTAGCACCCTCGGGTTAGGAAAACCCATCACACTGAAGACCCTCAAAACATCCCTCAGGATGAACCACTACAACCTAAATCCTTCACCGAAATTAAGCTGGGACTCCAAAACTCCATCCCTGCATCCCTTACGAGCCTCTTGACTTTACACCCTCGGAATTTCCTTCCGTAACAACGGCCGACATCCAAACCATATGTGATTCCATACCACCGCCGCACACACTGCGCCATAACCATAATTGGAACACCCCAATCATAACTTCGCACTACTAATTCACTTCCGTGACTTACATTCCCTCCCGGAGCTACATTCCTTTCCCTTCTTCCCTACCAAGGAGATCCACTTGGCAGTCTTGACACTACCATAAATGCCACGTTTCTTACCCAAAATTACACCATTTCCTTATGGCATAACCGCCATCCCACGCACCATACGTACTCTGAATCCACTTGCGAAGACTCTCAAGTCCACGCTCGACTTCCTATCTTGATCAATATCCGGGGCCAGACCTTCTAACGCTAACATCACACGATATACTCAAACCATTTCCCCGCACCGATCTGACAACACATGCAGAGTGTTCAGCATGACTAGACCGCCTCACCCGGCCTACAGCCAACTGGACCACTCTCGTAACCTTCAGTAGACATGGACCGCCCACCAGGGCCTTCAGTCTAGCTGGACCATCCTCCGAGCCTTCGGCCCGACTGGTATGCCTACTGGCCTTCAGTCTATCCGGTCCACTCAATTAGCAATCAACATTCTAAGTTACCTCTCCGGGAAATCCTCCCATGCATACTGTTCTAGCCCCCGAGGGGTTCCGAACTCTATCTACATCATACATACTTGATCCCAGCATGATCCCAGGCCCTCCACAATCCATGCCATAGGTCTGAATCCCGCCCCGCACGCCTGCTACTCACCGATACCAGCCTGCTCGCGGCTGACAGAAATACCGCTGAATCCCTAGCAGCTAAACAATCTCTCAAGCCTATCGACCAACCGGAGAATTTCCAATTCTCCCCCACTTAGGCACTGACTATCAACCACTGGTCGCTATCACCGACCTCCCAAAACGACCTTGCACAAAACCCAACACTTACACGCGGACTGATTCCCACTAGCACTAGCAACCTTCGCAAAAACACATTTTCACACTAAACATCCCGCTCGAAAGAAACTCAATCTTCAACTATCCACTCCTCAGACTGCAGATGCTACCCGACATTCAAACCAATGCTGAGTTTCCACTAATAACCCTCATGAATGATAACCAACGAAGACCTAACTCTAACCCATAACCATACCAAACCCTCAAGGAACAACAGATACCAGAACGAAAAACCCATATAACACGACTGCCATAAAATAACACACCATAATAATCACAAGATAACGAGATATCAAGAAAGGAACATACCCGCAGCTGCATCTGGCAATGCTCTGACCTCCTCTGCTGAAAGCTGAAAAGCATGGCCCTGAGCCCTTGGGGGCTTCGCTCCACCCTCACCTCCTCCTGTGATCCTCAAAGTGGCCGGTGCTGGAGCCTGCACCGGTCCTGCAACAAGCTGTGGGCAGTTGACACTCAAGTACCCAACCTGATGACAATGATAACAAATCCTCAAATCCCGAACCGACGCTGACTGCCGACAATCCCTCGCATAGTGCCCCTTCTTTCCGCACTAGCGGCATGCACCACCGGACCGACAAACTCCGGTGTGACCCCGCCCACACTTCCCACAAACGTGGCTGCCCTAATCTCCCGTCCTGGAATCAACGGTCTTAGACCGTTTCGTCACCGGCTGCGACTGCACCGGAGCTTGCCTCAGCTCACGCAACTGCAACTCAATCTCTAACTCACGCCGCCTGGCGGCCTCCTGCAACTGCAATAAAGTCTCTCACCTCTGCGTGGACACAAACTGTCTGATATCTCTCTTTAGCATACTCAGATATCGGGACATCTGAGCCTGCTCTGAAGCGAACTCAGGGCAAAACATCGCCCTCTCAGTAAACATCCTGGTGATTTCCGTCACCAACTCCGAATCATGCTTCAGCTCAAGGAACTCCTGAGCCAACCTCTCCCTCTCAACCTGCGGAACATAACGAGTGTTAAACATCTCTCTAAACTGATCCCATGAAACCACCGCCCTCTACGCATCCGAATATGACCCTGTGGTCAATCTCCACCAATCCTTTGCCCCGAGCCTTAACAGGTTCAGAGCACACCTCACCCTCTGATCAGCAGGGCATGAACATGTGAAGAAACACCCCTCCACGTCTGATAACCATCTCATAGCAACGATCGGATACTGAATTCCATCAAAGGTGGGAGGCTTCGTACTATCGAAGTCCCGATACTGAAAAACTCTAATCGCTCCTCCCCCTGCCGCTGTTACAGCTGCTGTAGCCGCCGCGGCAGCCGTCTCCGTGAGAGCCGCATAGCGCTCATCAAAATACTCCACCATGGCGGTCTTGATCAACCCAAACAGTTCCGGCAGCTCGGCCCGGAACAATGTAGCAACCTCATCATGCAGGATCTCACGAATCCTCGCATCCAAATCGCCTGCGCTCATCTATCCCATAACCTTGGGTGGTACGGACCCGCCCGGAACTCCCTCTCCTGCTCCCGATCCTGACCCGGATCCACTCCCAGCATGCCCTGAAATCTCCATACTGAAAATAAACCACCAAAATCTCAGACACTTCCCACTATCCCAGGAACCATCTCTCAACCCAACCCTAGAGGTCATGGTTTCCCTGATACGCGTATGGGTCCTGTGCTTTCAGTAGTACGGGCCCATACTACCTTCCACACCTACCCATATTTGTATGAAGTACTACCACAACACCATAGTGAAAACATACATAACAACGCTCTACCCTCACTACTAGAGGAACTTTGGAAATCTCTCACAATGAAACCCTAGGCTAACAGGCATCATAAATCAGGCAACACATCACGAAATCCTGAAGATCCCTACCCTAACACTAGCATGATGTTCTATCAATGCTCAATAAAACAAATATCATGTATGGTATTTTGGGGTTACTTACTGGCTCTGGCTGATCGTACCTCTGCGTCCTCCTTTACTTATTCTGAAAACCATTTTAAATTCTCTTTTGAAAACCCTCCTCGATTTGAGACTGGAGTCACACAAGTGTTCCTCTAATTCACTCAAACTAAGGCTCTGATACCAACTTGTAACGACCAAAATTTCAATAAAATTAAAATTTTTCAAAAACAACCCAATTCATTAAATTATTACAAAAAGGTTTTCAATACATTTATTATCAGAGTATTCCCAGGTCCATTTCATAAAACATAAACACGAGGAGCGGTACGATCACGCCTTTGCCTTGCCACAGTCTCCTGAAGAACCTGAAAAACATTAAACCACAACTGTAAGCCCGAAAGATTAGTGAGATACCCCCAAAATACCAACCACATATACCATACACATAACATGCTATATCATAACGAATCACAGAACACCCATGCATATCGGGTCTACTATGAGACTGGTCCGCCGTGTTGGGCCTTCAGTCCATCTGGTCCACCCTCTGAGTCCGGTCATGTCCCTCGAGTCTGCAGTGTGGTTGGTCCGCCCGCACCGGGCCTTCAACCCACCTGGTCCACTCTTTGAGTCTACAATATGACTGGTCCGCCCGTATCGGGCCTTCAATCGGCCTGGTCCACTCTCCGAGCCTCGGCACGTCTGGTACGCCCTCGTGGGGCCTACAGCCTATCTGGACCGCTCGTTGGGCCATCGGAACAACCGGTCCGCCCTGGGTATCTTGGCCTACAGCACAAAGCAGGACCCGCCTTAACCCAACTCCAGTCCAAACAACCATGTGCACATAAACATACAATCACATAACAATTCATATTCAGTCAAACCGATCTAGCAAATCACATAACACAACATACTCTAACAGGATACCGACCTCACTGGTCACTAGCATAGCATCATCCTATATATCAGGATACCGACCTTAACCAGGTCTCTAATGAACACCATCCTAACTACCCGGATGCAAACATATCAAGCAATAACATAACAACAGATACCCAGATCTCAATCCAATGAAGGGCCGGCCTTGGTGCCTTAGACCCTATTAATATAGTGAGGATAACTCACCTCGCAACTGCTGACTGAAAGGATAAGATCACACTGCTGCAACCTCCGACTCGAACTCCAACACTGCCAATAGCCAAAAAGACTGAATCCAATAAATACCAATAATTACGAAATTACCCCTGGTCAACCCTAGGTTAAAGTCAAAGTCAAAGTCTACCCCTGACTGACTCTACTCGCCGAGTCAACCCGATGACTCGTCAAGTCCTCATACACAGAACCTCCTTCAATTCGCGACCCAACTCGCCGAGTCACCCCGAGACTCGCCGAGTCCAACAACTCTGAGCCCACTCACACATAACTCACCGAGTCATCCCTTGACTCACCGAGTCATAGCACAACCAGAAGAAAGGTTAGGACCTCTCGCCCAGACTCACTGAGTCCAAGAACAGACTCACCGAGTCCAAGGCTATCTACAACCAACTCGCCGAGTATTTCTTCCAACTCGCCGAGTTGTTCTTCCAACTCGCCGAGTTCCAGCCTATCTTCAAGCTACTCGCCGAGTACACCCTTGTGACTCGCCGAGTACTCCTAGATCTGAATCCATACGGAGGCTTTCCAAGCCATGTAGAAGCTCTAAACCATAGATCTACTATTTTACAAGCCATCCATCACGTAAAGTGGCAATCTTTACGTGAATCCAAGGAGATCTAGACGTGTACTCTCTAGGGCTAGGGTTTGGGACAAGGTAGCTTCACCAATCACTCATCAACAGGGACTTTATGACATATAAGACCATTCCAAACCTAGATCTGAAGTAGCATCCTCAGATCCAAGCTTCTATCTCAATTTAGATGTCATATCAACCACCACACATGAACCTATGAAGAAAATAGCTTAAGGAAATGGTTCCTTACCCCCTAGAATGAGCCAAACCAATTGTAGATTCCTGATCTCCCTTAAGCTTCCTGATACAAGCCTCCAATCTTCAAGCTTAAAGCACCAAATATCTTTCTCCAAGCTCTAATTCACTTGATAATGGGGTCTCCTCACGAATTTAGGGCTTTTGGAACTCAAGGAATGATAAGGAGGCTGGAGAGAAGATATGATGTTCTTTATATAGGGCTCAACCATTCGAAATCAGGGTTTTCCATACACAGCGCCTACTAGCCGAGTCCATCCTTGGACTCGTCGAGTTGGCCACTTAACACGCGACCTGAGTCGTGACCCTACTCGCCGAGTCCACCCATGGACTCGCCGAGTTGACCTTCAATTTTACACTTTTAGCCCTTCAACTCTACTCTTGATATTTCGGGATGTTACACTCTCCAATTGCTTATGGTGTTTGTGATCCATTAGAGGCACTACACTTATGGTGCTTACTCTCAAGACTTAGGGTTTGATGATTTATGTTGTTATTACAATATAACAACAAGAGGTATGTGATCTATCCTTATATATGACTTTCGAAAATAGCAAGCTTCATTAGGGTTTTATTCATGTGTTCATAATGTTGTGTATCTATTAGTGAAAACATAGATCCAAATCAAGGGTTGCATGCACACATAGGATTGTTTGTATAAAACCCATCAGTCTTCTTACTATACTTACTTGAATGGCATTTACTGTGCAACCGGATGGTCTTATTTGTGTCACTAACCGGAGGGTCTTATGTGCTTATACTAAGATATGTGATATTATGTATTTTGTCTTTGTGATTTATGTTGTATATTATTTCAGTGCATTTATTGAGATAGGACCATAGGGTCCAACCTGATCCATGAGACCGGAGGGTCTTCACTGAGACACATGACCAGAGGGTTCTTATCGAGATATAGCCATGAGAGGCTAATTATTTATATGCGGTATTTTAGCGAACTCACTAAGCATTGTGCTCATAGTGTTGTGTGAAATGTGTTTCAGGTACATCTTAGGATCGCGAGAATGTGTCGGCATGATTGTACACAACAACTAGTTGATTTGTGTTTTAAGGATTCTGGGATATTGAGAAACAATTTATTGTAGTTTATTTGAAACAATTTGGAAAATTGGTTTGAGAAATGTTAAAATGTGTTTTGTGTGGATTTATAAATGAAAATTTTATTTGAAAATTTAGGGTGTTACATGTGTAACATACATAATAGAACAATTAAAAAACTGTTAGGTTTATTTTTTGAAATAGAATTAGAACTTGAATATAATTTGTTTTCAGCCAATTACAGCTAACCAAGTCAAATATATATGACTTACTTCTTACAAAATATAATGAATTTTTTGTAGATAGCTAACCAGGAATACAATATTGGGGATCATCATCCTGTTCTGATGAAGATTGAGTGTTAGAGCTTTGTATATTTGATTTTGGATTTGACTTTGACTTTGACCAGCCTGCATGTTGATCGGACTAGGCTCAATTACTACTACTTGGATAGGGCCAACCTAGTTTTGAGGTGGAAGGCTTCCATTATTGGCAGGTGGGGACAGGGTGGTGTTTTTCTTTGAAAATAGATGACTCTCTTCATCAGAAGTGAAATCTTAAATTAAAAATGGTGTCATGATTTCATAAAAGCAAAATGTTAATGATAACAATGTGGGGCCCTTACCAATAATGGGGGTGATTGTCTTGTTTGTAAGCGAGCTACTTTCTGGTGCTTCATGAAGGGCGCCTTCATGTGCTTCGTGAGCTCCAAAATGTAATCACTTTCAACATTATATCTGACACCATTATACCAAATACATTCAACATCTTTAAACACATTTATTAAATTCATATACTTTAGACCGTATCAAGATTGTTTCATATTGTACCAATATCCATTGGTGTATCGATCACAGCTAGATAATCCTTGTTTAAAATCCACCCAAAATCACTATTAGAATATATGATGCAATAATGTAACAAAGAAGCATATATTTATAGAAAATAATAAAAAAACTGCTTATAGGAATTCCAAGTTTGACTGGATCTACAGGTCTGTTAAACGGATCAGTTGCATCCAACTTCGTGATCTTTTTAATTACCTATAGCAGAAAATGACATCCAAATGAGTAAATCACTAGAGCCAAGATGTATAATGTTAATCATATGAGTAAATAAATCATAATGTTAGGGCGACATTTAACTCTTTCTGGTTGTATTTTGGAATTTGATGATGTTGGCTTTTGTTTTCCTCAAGATCCATGTCACCATGAGGTTGCTTCATCTCTCCATTGTTGATTGACTTATCAACTAAGCTTTTTGTAAGGTTTACTAGGCCAGAAAATCAGATAAAAAGATATTGTGATAATTGTATGAAAAAACAAAATTAGACGGTCTGAAGACAAATAATTTAATAAGCCTAGTTCATTCAATCATGAAATAACATCTATACTCTAAAGCATTATCCGACCTTCAAAAAGGATTAAACGAGATCAGCACCAAAATAAGACTCAAAGAAAACCGCGGATAGATCATACCTCAAGAGCTGAAAAATCAAGTAGATCGGGAAGAAACGGTTAATCAATGAACATATTCGACACAGGAAACCCTAATTTAATGAGTCGACTGACTTTAAGTTTATTCGAAATAACCTACTTTGGGAGAAAAAGAATATAATAATCATGTAAATCGCGAGGGAGTTAACAGTGGCGACAATTACAAGTCGATTTCTTGAGCACAACACCGGTGGAGTAGCCCTAATCATAGGTCGTTTTCGTTTTCGTTTTGGTAATTCTTTAATGAAAGTGTAGAAGAAGGGCACTGATATAAAATATATTATGTCCCATGTTTTTTTTTTCTAATTTCATTTTTGCACACTGAAATATGAAAACATAAATTTAAGAAAGATGTTTTTCCTTCTCGTAAATCATTGATACTTTTCAAGATATAACATAATTCTTATGCTAAACTTTTTTTTCTCAGTAATAACATTGATATATGTCGTAATCCGTCTGTCATTATTATTCAAGTATTGAAATTTAAATTCTAAACACCAAATCCTAACATATCCATAAATCCTAAACCATAAAACTAAATATGTTTATATTTTTACTATCTTATAAAACAAATCCTACTATTTCTAAAAATAGATTGAATAAAATAATAATAATTTTTTAAGACGTCCAAATCATTAATTTAATTGTACAACTATTCACTAATAAAATAATATTAAATTTTAAACAAATTTCTATAAATCTTCTCTTCCAAGGTTTTGATCAGATCTTTTTTCATCCAAATAAATACTCAACACCCTATAATTTGATCATTTAATGAATTTTCTTTATTTTTAATATGACATGTTTCCTAAAACAAATTAATGATTGAATTGAAAATAATCATTCTCCATAGAAAAGAAATTAATTGTCGAAACAAACTATTTATCGTCCGCCGTTTTGCGCGGGTAAACGGCTAGTATTTTAAAATGTAAAACATACATCTAATATTATTTTAATCTTTATCAATGGGTTATTTATATTTTTAAAACAAAAAATTAACATATTTATATTTTTAACCAAAAATGATAATATACTTTTAAAGATAACCCTAAACATATTTATAAAGTATTTAAACTAAAATCGAAACAAACTTCTATTATAAAACGTCAACAACAACACGTTTTTATTTTTTAAAGCCAAAAAACAACATTCTATCGTTCTTAAATTAAAAAATTAGAATAAATTACACGAATGGTCCTTATGGTTTAGGTAATTTGCGCGTTTGGTCCATAACTTATTTTTTTAACTCGGAAGATCTATACTGTTTGTTTTTGTTACGCGTTTGGTCCCTGTCTTAGTTAAAAAAACTATTTTCCCTTGGTTTTTTAACTTATGATAAACACACCCACAATTCCACCCCTTCACCTTACCTTACTTACCCCACTATTTTTTCTATTTAAATAATAGTATTTTTAGGTAAGACAGGGACCAAGCACGTAAAAAAAACACAAAGTAGGGATCAAACATATAATAAAAGCAAACAGTAGAGACCTTCCGAGTTACAAAAATAAGTTAGGGATCAAACGTTTAAATTACCCCAAACCATAGGGACCATTCGTGTAATTTACTCAAAAAATTAACATATCTTTATTTTAAATCTAAAACAATAACAAACATAATAGATATTATCACGGTAAATCATATTTGGTGATACAATGTGTGTTCATTGCAATATGACATTTTCCAAAGGAAAATTATCAGCCGTCCGAAACTAATCATCATCAACCGCTGCAATATACGGGTGTATATATATATATATATATATATATATATATATATATATATATATATATATATATATATATATATATATATATATATATATATATATATATATATATATATATATATATAAAATAAAGTCATGTCAGTACTATTTTTTGAATTTAAGAGTTTTATTTTGGGGTAAGCAAAAACTAACCTACTAAATGAAAATCCAAAAGTACCGTAAAAACAAAATAAAAAACCACAAAAACAAACCTAATAAAACACTAAAGCATATCATATCATATGACCGACCAACATGAAATGTGAATCGTTAAACACTAATGATATATCTATTTTAATAAATTAATATATATATATATATATATATATATATATATATATATATATATATATATATATATATATATATATATATTGCCTTATATTACACTCTTATTCAATTTGTCAAATGTTATTTTATAGTTATTTTGATTCAGTTTTTTTCTACATATCATTTTATGAGTTTTTTTATTTAATGAATTTCACAATATTTTGATATAATAATTACAATAATTTTAGTAATAAATAAATATCAACTTTATTAATAGACTTACCTTCTTATTTCAAAATAACCAAATTAAACCTCATTAATTTATTTTGTTTATTTATTTACATTTTAAAGATAAAAAAAACCAATTTTAATAATTCATTATTTTTTTATTTTTTTATAAATCCAAAGTTTTTAAATATTTAGACTCTTATATTTGATTTTTTTTAATTAATTTATATAATAAATGAATCTTATACCTAGTTTTTTTTATATATATTAGAGTTTAAACAATAGATCTCATGTGTGACTCAACTTTTTTTTTTTGAACAACAAAGATAAGCAGTCATTAAAGGAAGCCAACAGTGAGCTGGACAAACACATTACATATAGGAAATGTATTAAGAAGGGGGATGAATACATGTAGATAAAACAACCTAGACTAAGCTAATGTTGATATAGGAATTTGAATTGGAAACCAAAGCAATGGTTAAACCATAATTCTTGATCTTTGATTGAATCAACACCAACAGGATAGTACGGCTATGTGTGACTCAACCTTAACCACTATTCTCAAGTCGTGGGAATAAAGCAAACAAATAATTGATGATGGATTTTTTTCTTTATAAAAACCAAGTAGTTGTAGTTCCGTTTTATATACCGCACCGAAAAATCCACACTACACTGTTCGTAAAAACCATATACCAAAAGACATACATAATCATTCTATATAACATAGAATAAAACTATGTATTATTGATATCGATTATTAGGTGTTAAAAGCTATAAAAAAAATTAGGTTAATCTTCAAAATCAATATACTGTAAATTTTGAAAATAAGTAAAATATTATAAATATAAAAATTGCTAGAAGAAGTTCAAATTATATTTTAAAATGACATTGATGTTAATAAAAAGCTCAATAAGTAAAATATGTTAAGTGAAATTCTTTGCAAATCAAATGGGTGTAATTGAAAGTTCTATTATAGTTATGAAGGGATCAAGGGAAGTGGACGTTATTTAATATTAAAATAAAATAACAATAATCAATAAAGAAGAATCAATTTCTTGCGTTTCAGATTTTGTTCATGCATTTACAGTCATCCATAAATGATTAAAAAAGAAAGAATATAAAAAACGTTGATGTATTGAAAGAAAATTAAAATATAAAACAAAAGTGGCTTCTAGATAAGTTTCTGAAAACATGGTTCACGCTATGAATAATATATTAGATTGATCCAAGATGTAAACCTCTATATATACCATTCATAAAGACTTAACCAAACAAACAAAAATAACATTCTAATGGCTTTAATATGGAAATTTTCTTCTCCGTTTATCCTTTCGAATAGTTCTTTTCATCAAAGAAATATTCTTGTCTGTGACAAGAGATTAATTACTTCACAGCAACCCATAGCACTTACAGATGTTACTAAGCCAACGACTCTCAGAAGATCAGCAAATTATCAGCCTTCGTTATGGTCGTATGATTATGTTCAATCGCTTGGTAGTAAATACACTGTGCGTGTGCAGATAACATTTAATTTAAAGTGTCTTTGTTTTCAAGTTTCAGTATTTAATTTAAAGTGTATTTGTTTTCAAGTTATTAATTAATAATCTCCTAGCTTTGTTCTTTCTTTGAGCCAACAGTTAAATAAACATATATGCGTGCTTGTTTGTGTTTCTAGGGAGGGAAGTATATGGCACGATTGCAAGCTCTTAAAGAAGAAATAAGAACCATGATTAGAAAAGAGCATGAAAAGGTGGAACATCCATTAAGTGTACTCAATTTGGTTGATGATTTACAGAGACTCGGCATATCATATCATTTTGAAGAAGAAATAAGAGATGTCTTGGAGAAGTTATATTACAGAAGTCAAGACAAGTGGTCGAAAATGGATCTAAATCTCAAATCTCTTTATTTTAGACTCTTCAGACAACATGGATATCATATTCCTCAAGGTATGTAGTAAATTAAGGATATAATTACTTAACTGCATTAATATAATTACTTAACTGCATTGGATGTAGAGATATTTGAGGACCTTAAGGATAAGAGAGGGAATTTCAATGGGCGCTTCAATGAAGATATCGTTGGTATCCTAAACTTGTATGAGGCTTCCTATTATTCAGTAGAGGATGAGAATCTATTGGATGATGCTAGAGATTACGCAGCAAGATATCTGAAAGAAAATTTGAAGAACATGGTTGATCAAAATATGTCATCGTTAATAAGTCATGCATTAACTTTTCCGCTTCATTGGAGAGTCCCACGAGTGGAGGCGAAATGGTTTATTGAAGCTTACGAGAAAAGAAGTGGCACGAATTCCACATTGATTGAGCTCGCCAAATTGGACTTTAACACAGTGCAAGCAATACACCAAAAAGATCTCAAATACGCATCAAGGTCCATGCATATTTTCTTTTACTTGCTAGACAAAAAAAACAAAGATGTCGCAAACAACTAGATTCATAGCATACACAAATCTTTACGTGAATCTCAGTAGGTTAAGTTTTGTCAACGCGAGGCTTCATCACTAAGTAAATTCAGTGTATCTAATTAAATATATAGGTGGTGGAAAGAAACATCTTGGGAGAAGTTCGGGTTTGCTCGTGATCATTTAGTGGAGAGCTTTATGTGGAGTATTGCTGAAAATTACAGGCCTAACTTTCAAGGAAGGACAACTCTTACAAAGATTTTTGCCATGATAACTACAATCGATGATGTCTACGATGTGTATGGTACTTTGCATGAACTCGAACAATTCACAGACATTGTGAGCAGGTCGATGTCCATTTCTCTTTTAGTCGAATGTTTTTTTGTAACTCTTGGAATTATTTGTTTTCAATTTTGTGATTGACAAAAAAATATGTTTAACAGGTGGGATGTCAATATGATCGAGGAACTTCCACATTATATGAGAATATGCTTTCTGGCATTATACAACTCGATTAACGAGATAGCATATAGCACATTGACAAACAAAGAGTTCTTCATACTTCCTTACCTTAAAAGAACGGTAATTTTACTTCTTACTTATCTAAAATGATATATATATATACCATTTCAGTTGTAATATACAATTTGGTATTTTATTTTTATTGTTTGAATTGCAGTGGCATGATTTATGCAACTCTTACCTAATAGAAGCAAGATGGTATAACAATGGATATACGCCGACGTTGAACGAGTTCCTTACCAATGCATATATATCAATAGGAGCTGGTGTAGTCATCATGCATGCCTATTTGTTAACTTTAACTAGTGTTACTGAAAAAGAATTGGAACACATAGGTAGTGCTGAAAATATAATTCGACATGCATCTGTTATCGTGCGACTCACTAATGACTTGGCCACATCATCGGTAATTTTTATGCTACTATCTTACCGGTTTATTTATCATTACACACTCACACTCAATTCAATTGGTAAATGTTAAAATCACCGGACAAGGGAGCCAATTTATTTGCACGAGTGTGCAAACAATTATGAGCTAGCATACATAAACTTAATGTTGTTAATTATAGGAAGAGTTGGAAACAGGGGATGTTCCAAAGTCTATCCAATGCTATATGCAAGAGAGTGGTGCCACAGAAGTGGAAGCAAGAGAATATATAGAACGATTAATCGTGGAGACATGGAAGAAGTTGAATAAAGAACGCCAAAAAATTGGTTCTTTATTTCCACAAGAGTTCATTGAATGTGTAACGAACCTTGCTAGGATGGGCCACTTCGCATATGATGTTGACAAGCATGCTTACTCGGACATGATGAGGACCCATGTATTATCATTATTTGTTAATCCAATCCAAGGGTTACCATAAACTGCTTTAGCCATAATGTAACAAATGTTGGAATTTAGGGTCTTTTTCTTATAGTTCTTTTACTTATCAACTGCTAAATTGGGTAATTAACTATTGTGAGTATTAGGGTATTTTGTTTGATAACCTCTAAATAAAAAAAAATTAGGTTACATCCCAATTGGTTAGCATTGAGCATGTTTCATACAACATTGAACCGATCAAAAATTTTTAGGGGCTTCTAAATGGTTAATGAAGTTAAGATTCTCATATGAATCATAAAGAAGTTCAAACATAAATGGTTCAATTTTATCAAATAACTTCTAACCAAAGGGTAGCAACATAAACGTTTTGTTCATAAATTAAAATAGTATAGAAACCAGAAAATTGCGAACGAGATTTTAAGTTGCTTAGCTTTACATAGTATATTTTCTTAACAATTGTAACGGCGTGAATTTCAAACCAAATTTTTTATTTTTAATTTCATAAAACACATGTCACTTTAAATAAACACCTTTTAATAGTCAACAAAGATTTCAAAACATTATCATCAAAATCCAGCATCCACATTCATGACTCTTCCCTCTTGTGTGCGTGTGTGTGTACAATCGAGTCGCCACCTTCTCGCAATCCTGATAAGAATCTGAAACACATAACACATAACACGGTGAGCACGAAGCTTAGTGAGTTCCCCAAAATACAACGTACATAAAACTAGCCACACGAGGTTGTAGCTCTACGAGACCTTCCGGTCAATGTGTCTCAGGGGCCTTCCGGTCCCACAATCTGAGTAGACCTTCCGGTCCTACTCTGTCAACCTTCCGGTCCATACCATACTGACCTTCCGGTTCATACACTGTAAGGTCCTAAAATGGATCTTACCAGTGATCAAATAGCAAACATAATCAGTAAATCAAGTAAGAACGAGTAGAATAAAAAACAAACAAGCTTACACACGCTTTTCTATTAGAATCACGTCTGGTACAACTTGCGGTTACAGGAGCTGAGAATACTGAGGCATCAACAACCACAAAAGACCTAGCAAACCCCTATTTATACAATATTGGGCCGGCCCTGGGTTTACGGCCGTAAACTCATCACAAACGGCCGTAAACTCCAAATATACTATAATCAACTATCAAATAACCAAAATGACCTAATACATAGAAAGTCTAGACCAAACCACTAATTAGATCCTTCAATCTCCCCATTGGTTTGGTGCTAGCTTTAGGTCAATCTTTGTTCACGATCATTACACCGTCCAGTCCCATGGCTCCATTCCACATTCTCTTATCAATAATCTCGGCAACCATCGTAGTGTACTCTTTCACAGCCGAGTCGAAAATCTCCTCAACAACTTGAATCTGAAAATCGATCAAGTGATGAATGTCCCATTTTGTGAACTGGAACAAATCCCTTCTGTCGTATAGACGAATGCATCCTTCTTTAAGTTTGATGATAGAAGATGTTATTGTCTCATCAAATACCCAGTAAAGCAATGAACTCAAAGATCCCTCTGGATAGCTCTGAAGCACTGAAATTTGTTTGACCTGTTTTGTAGCAGGTCACATCACCACTTGGAGGGGATGACCAGTTTTAGGGTCAACGACATCTGGATAATATTTATAACAGATTCAGTAGTTTTCATCGATGGGAATCCCTTCTTCACTTGGTCTTCAAGGAAATGTTTGAAGTTGGTTGCTTGTTGGTTGTTTGTTGGATTTGAGAAGGGAGATTCAGATAGCTCCAAAAGATCTACTTTGGTCCAAGAATTGAAGTCATGATTGTACTTATAGAGCTCTGTATTACCGCTCTTCACAATCCACATTTTCAAGGGATCATGAAAACCCCAAGAAATAATTCCTGACCTATCACCGTATGTGTCTCTAAACCTTGCGGGCTCGAGATCTGTTACGATGATTGTGGATTTGTTCCTAGGTGCATTTGTATCGAAACTCCTCTTGAATAATAGTTGTCCCTTCTCAGCTGCTTCAGCTTGTCTGAATCTGATTATCTTTGCAACGTGGGGAGCATGGGCAGGTTCTTCTTCGAAGCGATTCACAACCCGTGAGGTATTAGCAGTCGGCACAGGGATGGGGTGAGCCTCAGAGTGAAAATTAATTCTATGTTCATCACCAGTAGTCTTGTACTTAACACCAAAATCTTCTTCTAGTTTCTTCTTCAAATCAAAGTAGTTGGAGGTCATAAGATTGAAGTGAGATTACAACACAGAAATCTGCTTGGTCTTGGTAACTCCATCTTCTTTGAGATCAGAGACTTGAATCTTTAGATTTGTATTTTCACTTATAAGATCTTCAACCTGGATGCTAAGATCAATGTTTTTCTGATCAAGCACATTGACCCTTTTCTAAAGTTCGTTGATTACATAATCTTCATCTCCAGATTGATCCTCATTAAAAACAATCCATTTCGCCTTAGAAGTAGTAGCAACGTTTTTCTCTTGAGCCAAAAACTGAGCCAAACGAATTCAAGATTCTTCAAGATCTGCCCCTGGGGGAGATAACCCTGGTGGTATAGAGGAGCCACCGGTTTCAAAAACAGTATTGGGGCCTTCACTAAATGGTTCTGCGGTTACGATAGCCGGGGTAGTAGTTAGAGGAGTAGGCACACCTTGAGAAAGGCCAGAGTCCAAAAGCCCGACCCTAGGATCTCTTCTCCTTCTTTTTGATGGAGGTTGCACAGGCTGGTCTGTTTGTTGATCATCTTCAAGTGGTTTAGATATAGGCAATGCACTGTCAATGGGAGGAATCCCTGACACCGTCCCCATAGGAATTGAAGAACCAACCACTTGTGCTTGAGAAACGGGGGTTGAATCAAAAGCATCTTCATGTTCCCTTGTCTCTGTTGCCGGGATAGCAACATCACTGACACTGTCTAGCAATGTATTAAGATTTACACTTGATAGGAAATCATCATTTCTTCCAAAAGTCTCAGGAATGTCATCTTGATCAAAGCCGGTAAGATCAAGATCTTCAAATTGACTGGGCTCGACCGTGTACTTAGATGACCCTTCATTATAATCTCCTTCAACTTGAATATTTTGTAGGTTATGCTCTTCTGCAACAGATACAACATGAGTAACAGTTTCTTCTTCTTTATGATCCGATACTGTTACCACATCACCTTCTGAGATAACCTTTTCTGATGAAGTATGATCTGACGAAATCTTGTCTGACGATCCATGAGATTCAGCTGCTTCGGTCGGTTCTGCAAATCGTCCAAAGTTGACCAAAGGATATACCCGCTGAAAGACCACCTTCCCATTTCGGTTTTGTTTAATGAGTCCAATGGTGTGAGGAACCAAAGACTTCATATCTAGTTTTTCTCCATCCTTCACCATATAGGAAACCGCTTGTTGATGAATAGCTGAATAAATCGAGGATACATTAGGAAAGTATCCCGAGTAGTAGCACTAATGTTCACCACAAACTCGTCCAAAATAAATCTAGAAAAGTTAAAACCTATCCCTGCAGCAAGAGAAACAATCGTGCTAGTGTTTCTTAGGGATATCTCATCGGCACCTGACCTTCTGCCGGAGATACAGCTCACGAACACATGGGCTAGACATCTCCAATAAGGCGGCAGAAGTTTCTTCATAGTTGGTGGAGAATCGCCCTCATATCCCATCCTCCGTAGAATTCTCTGAGCATCACTAATACCAATCTCCGTGGGAAAGGTCGGAAGGTCGTTTATCAGCAACGCCTCTCTCACAAAGGTCTCATCAATAACAATCTTGCATCCCTAAACAATCGTACTTACAGTTACAGCTCCATTATCGTCCCTTATCATATTGGCAGTTTGCCAAAATTTCTGAATGGTCTTCTGGTATACAACCGTGTTCATTGTGATAGCAGAAGCTAGATAGCACTCCCGTAACCCGTGAATCATCGACTTGAAATCCCCATAAGTCAGTGGAGGATCAGCGAGAACTATAGCTAGATTGTGCATATTTGCAAATTTTAACGCTGTCATCTTATCTGCACTGAAACACACCAAGTAAGGCAAATAATATTTTAAATAAATCAATGTTAAACCCAAAAATTAATTAATATTTTTTTTTTAAATTGAAAATCTGATCAAAGTCCATGTTTGCGGTCAACGAGGGTTTACGGCCGTAAACCCTTAATCGGATGTTAATGGTCATTTGAGGAGTTTACGGTCGCAAACACCTTACGGCCGTAAGCTTCGACCGTAAACTCCGAAACTCCTTTTTTTGTCGATTTCAACCTCAAAACTCGGTTAATCACAGAACGAGATGCATATTCCTTGTCCAAAACGCAGTACCTTCAAAACTATCCGATTAATTTCGCAAAAATCGATGAATTTTTTTTCGAGGAGAGAGAGTATGAGTGTTTGCAGCCGGAATCAAGAAAGTGATAAAGAATCCGGCTGTAAACCCTCTTTTATATCAACTTTTCATTTACCTGATAACCGCACAGTATAAGGTAGGATCCAACAAAGTCCAATATTTTTCAAAAAATTTAAAAACAAATGTTTTTGAGGATTAATATTAAAACTAAAATTAAAAATAAAATAAAATAAAATAAAAATAACTTTGCAAAATTTAAAATTAAAAATAATTGTTATATTTTAACAGTTAACAAAATAAAATAAAATTAAAATTCAAAATAAAAATAAAAATAAAATTCAAAATAAAAATAAAAATAAAAATAAATTAACTCGAACTAAAATATACAACTTAAAGTTTAATTACTGAGAATGAATTTGTGACGTTGGGATCAAATTTGTTGGACAACCTTATTCCACTTGTCGGTACCCTTATCATCACATCTTCGTCTCATCGATCGCCAGTATTGTGGTCCACTTAAACAAAAAAAATTTGTGACAATATTTGGACAATTTACCAATGACATGATACACACTCATATATATGATTATAATTTTATTATCATGATCGGCCCTAATTCTTAAATAAAATTTTCTTATAATCATTTAACTGACTACAACCAGGGATATTGTTGTCCACCTAAATTGAGCAGCGAGATCTACAGACAACCTGTATGTGTTCAATTTTAATTGTACTAGAACGTGTTTCCCGCTTCCTAGCATGCCCCAGCCATTAAGAGAGAAGATAGATTTAGAATGCATATGCTGTACATCCAGGTCGGATCTCTTCCAATCATGCAAAGGATGAAACATATGACTAATTGAAGTTTTAGAGGGATTCAAAAGAGAACGTTGCATATACTGTGTACCGGGTCGGATTTTGAGTCACGTAGAGGAGACAATATATGGCTAATAGATAGAAAGAATTGCATAGATAGAAGATGCAGAGAGATAGAGTTGCATATGTTACAGTCCAGGTCGGATCTCTCGATCACGCAAAGGAGGCAACATATGACTAACAGAAAGAAAGAAAGAAAATAACCTTCTATAGACCTAGTTTATCAGAATTCCCCAGTCACTCGATCCAACCGGAATTAAGGACAGAATCTGCACATCGAGGAAAAGTGAATCCACAGTTCTAGATACAGGTTATTTAATGTGGCCGGTAGATTCCCATGTATATCTCCCTGCTCAACCTATCCGAGCTTCGTGATGTCAGGCTAAACGGATCTAACTAGGTCAAAGTTTGTCAAGTCCTTAAATTCATTAAGTTCAACTCTCCATAGTCAAGTCCATTTAAATTTTTTTGTGCCTACCAGCGCATCGAGCACAGAGCGTAGACGATTCAACTTAGGTACGTTACGCAGATTCAGATTGCCCGTTATCACTTGCTAATTTCATTTCCCATCACAACACCTGCAAACATAACTATCAGCAATATATTTTTTAATTTTTGTAGATTTTTAATATTTTTGGATTTTTTTAAATTTTTATTGTTTTTGATTTTTTTTTTATTATTTCTCCCCCTAAATTTGTGCATGGGTGAGAATAAAATAAAATAAAAATAAAAATAAAAGAAATAAAATGCGCAAATTTAATCTATCCTACCTAAAAAAACTTAAAATTTTTGAAGAATTAAGAAAAGAAATAAAATTTAAAAAAAAAAAAAAAAAAAAAAAAAAAAAAAAAAAAAAAAAAACTTAATCCTCAAAACGAATCATTTTCAGAAAACCCACAAGCACATCAAAACGAGCTTTGTTAAATGGCTTAGTGAACAGATCTGCCACATTATTAGCAGTAGGGACCTGTTCCAGCTGGATTAGTGAACGTTCATAACACTCTCTGATAAAATGAATTTTAATGTCGATGTGTGCTTGGTTTTAGAATGTTGGACTAGATTTTTAGCAATTTGAATGGTGGCCTCATTATCACAGTAAATGGGGGTTTCTAAATAATTCAAACCGTAATCCAACAGCTGATGTTGGATCCAGATAACTTAAGAACAACAGGCCGATGTAGCAACGTATTCTGCCTATGTTGTTGATGTTGAGACAGTATGTTGCTTCTTGCATTGCCACGAGACTAGTCTGTCACCTAGGTATTGACACCCTCCTAAGGTTGATTTCCTGTCAAGCTCACAACCTCCATAATTACTGTCAGCAAAAGCATATAAATCAAATTCAGAATTCTTTGGATACCAAAGACCCAATTTTAGGCTGCCATTGATATATCGAAAAATTCTTTCGATAACAATAAGATGTGAATGTTTAGGATTAGCCTGATAACGTGCGCATTGACAAACTGCAGACATGTTGTCAGGTCGGCTTGTAGTAAGATACATCAGCGATCCGATCATTGATCAACAGTGAGTCTGATCTACGGATTTTCTGTCAGGATCTGGAGTCAGAAGAGGTCTTTCAACCATTGGTGTTGAAGCAGATTTAGTGTCGTGAAACCCGAACTTCTGAAGAATACCTTCCACATACTTGGCTTGATGTAGCAGGATTCTGGTTGAATTATGTTTAACCTGAAGCCCCAAAAACATGGTCATTTCTCCCAACGAACTCATTTCGAACCACTTCTTCATTACACCTTCGGATTCTTTGTAGAGCTGCGAACTGGTCGACCCAAAGATAACGCCATCAACAAAGATTTGCACAAGTATTTGATCATTGTCGACATGCATGATAAACTAATTTTGATCGATAGTGCCACGAGAGTAACCATGCTTGAGAAAATGCTTTCTTAGAGTTGCATACCATGCTCGAGGAGCTTGATGTAACCCATACAATGCCTTATCCAACTTGTAGACATGATTAGGAAACTTTGAGTCAACGAACCCAGGGGGTTGATCAACGTAGGTTTCTTCCTTCACCTTGCCATACAAGAAGGCGGTCTTGACGTCCATTTGATAAACGGTAAAGTTCATGTAAGAAGCATATGTTAGGAAGATACGAATAGCCTCCAAGCGAGCTACTGGAGCATAAACTTCAGTGTAATCAAGACCCTCGACTTGTTGAAACCCGCGAACCACCAATCAAGCTTTATTTCGCACAATTACCCCTGAATCGTCCTGCTTATTGCGATAAACCCATCATGTGTCAAGAGACTTCTTGCCCTTTGGTAACCTAACTAACTTCCAAACACCGAGTTTTTCAAATTGATGCAGTTCTTCATGCATTACATCTACCCACCTGGGCTCATTCAGGGCCATTTCAACATTCTTGGGCTCTATTTAAGGGATAAAGTAAGAGTAAAGACAATTATTAACGTCTCCACTCTGACTTCTGGTTTTAACATCGTCGCCCAAGTGACCAATGATGTTATCTATCGGATGATCGCATTGAATCCTTGAAGGTATCTCTTGACTGATATCATTGAGAGAGACAGGAAGAGTGTGAATGTTGATACCTCCTTCATTTGCTGATTAACCCACTCCAGACGGCTCTGCTACAAACTCATTTGAGATAATTTCAGGAAAGAGTAGTTCCATAAAAGTTGAAGAGACAGAGGAAGCATCATTAGGCATGAACTCTCTTTCTATAGGAGTAAGTGGCGTAGTTTCAGCATCAGGAGTATCATTTTGGGCTGGAGATTTAGGACTATCATGTTGCACATATGACTCCCCCTCAGGCGTAGAAAAGGACTCCCCCTTAGATGGTGAAGAGGATGCAGATGGAGGTCTGTAAACAACTTTTTCTTCTTCATCTTCAGAAATATTCTTCAAACCAGAGACAGATCCAGATGAGCCACTCGAAAACACATTTATTGATTTGAACAGTGATGTGTAATCAAACAACCAATCCGGACCCACTCTAGCGTTCGTCTCATTTTCCTCCAACCAATGCACGTCATGAGATTCCACAATTTGCTTTTTCTTCTTATTGTAGACCATATAGGCGGTGCGGGTAGCCTACCCTACGAAGTAACAATCATCGTCCTTGGGATTAAACTCCGGGTTGGTTTCTAGGTGAAGAAGGGTGCAAAGGCAGCCAAATACACAGAAATGACTGACTGAAGGCTTGTGACCATATAGAATCTCATACGGGGTCTTCATCTGAGCTTTGGTGATCAACACGTGATTCTGAACGTAGCAGGCAGTGTTTATCACCTCGGACCAAAAGAAAACTGACAGTTTTGAATTACACAGCATCGTCCTTGCGGTGTCTTTTAACGTTCTGTTTCTCCTTTTAGCAACACCATTTTTTGGGGTGTGTGAGCAGATTTGTATTGACGCATGATACCCTTTTCTACTAAAAAATGATCGAGTATAGAATTCTTGAACTCTGTTCCATTTTCAGTATGAAGCGCCTTCACCCGATTATTAGTTTGGTTCTCAATTAAGACAATGAATTTCTTAATCAAATCGACAACTCCAGCTTTGTTGGATAGAAAGAAAACCCACGTAAACCGAGAGAAATCATCAATCACAACCAGACAATAATAATTTTTATTGATGCTGAGAACGTTTACTGGTCCAAACAAATCCATATGTTGCAATTGAAGCACTGGCTAATTAAGTTGACCTATTTTGGCAGGTGTGGTTTTCTATGATGCTTACCTTGGGCACATGACACACACTTTTCAAACGTGATGAAATCTTTGACAGGCAAACCACAGACCATCTCATTTTTTGCAAGACGATTCAAGTTCTTGGCATTAGCACGACCAAGTCTTATGTGCCGCAGCATTGCAGTTTGTTCGGAGATCTTGGAAAAAAGGCACGTAACTTGTTCTGGAAGATTGCTATTCATATCAATGATATAGGCATTCCCATCCCTTTTAGATTTTACAAGTATCCACTCTTCTAGAATGACAAATCCTGGCTTGAGAATCATGCATTCCTTATAAATGAAATGCATAGAATAGCCTCGATCACATATCTAAGATACACTCAATAAACTATGCTTCAACTCAGGAGCAAAGTTGACATTTTCAAAACTCAACACCCCATTTGTAACAGTTCCTTTTTGCGTAATCTTGCCTCCGTATCCACTTGCAAATGAGATATATCCCCCATTAAATGATTGAATGTTGTGCAGTTGGGCGATATCTCGTGTCATATGTCGGGAGCAGCCGTGGTCGACGAACCAAGGTCTGACGACATTCCCCCGCAACTATCCTTGCAAAATATGCGGGTTTAATTAGATTTTGGAATCCAGGTCATAATTTTCCTGGGTTGTCCCGATCCCTTCTCAGATTTATTATCATTTAAGGATTTTTCAGAGGACACGGATGATAAATTGGAAGCTAATTTGGGCAACCATTGATAAATAGGTTTTCTAATAGTCCAGGGTGATTTTGAAATTGGAGGATTATCAGTTTTCTTGAAGCATGTGAGTTTTCTACCAGAGTTGATTGATGGCCCACTGCTGCTTCTTGACGAAACCGACCCTGGCTTGGCCATGCTCGATTTTGGCAAACTGCTTGGGACTTTGTTATGAAAAACCTTTTTATGCTTTTGAAAAACAGTCTGTTTTCTACTCCGATCATCTTTCCAATCATCATTCTGGGAACGATTTCTAGAGGACTTTCTAGTTAAAGACCTTCCTCTGAATTCGTTCTTTCCTCTTGAGGATTCAAAGTGTACGAACATACAGTTTTCACAATTTCTAGCTATATGACCACCAGTACCACAATTGAAACAAATCTATTTGTTATTGTTATAACTTGTACTAAATTGATCAGATTTGTTTTCCATACTAACACCCTTGCTTCTCTCACAAGAACAAAAATTATAATTAGGTTGTGAGACAAGTGAGGGTACATTAGGTGGAGAAGCTTGTGAAACTGTTGGTGTTTTAATATTTTCATCACAAACATCAAAATTGCCAACCACATTATTCAAAACAGTATCAGGCACTTGAAAACCATTAATAATAGTATCAGAAGATATAGAAACATCATAAAAACCATTATCACTTAAAACATCAGAAAATTTGTTGTCTTTATTTAAAACTAAAACTTCAGGTTTGGACTCAGTTTTATTTTCAGAAATAGATCCTTCAACTCCGTGCTTTGACTGATTCAAGGATTGATTTGCAGGAGAAGTAGAAATGTTAGTATTTTCAACATTAATAAATCCTCCCGAAACAAAACTAGATGGTTTTCCATAAACCATGAATGATTCATTAGCAATCTCTTCTTTGGACAAAGGTTGAAACTGATATGTATGATTAAATGGAGGAGGCACTTGATTATACCCTAGACCCTTTGACTGATTTCGTTTAAATTGCATGCAATGGTATATCATATTTGCAACTACCTCACTCGATACATCAAATTTTCTAAAGTCAAAATCAGCGGTTTCAAATTTGCCCTTTAAAGATTCAATTTCAGCCACTAGTTCAGCGTTCTGTTTCATTGTATAGTCATAATTTTCGCATTTATTACTATAGTCTTCCTGAAGTCTCCTAAAGTCCTTTATTTTAGATTCTAATTGGGCTTTAAGAGGTTTTTGACCCTTTCTGAGTTGATAACCTTCGTATCTAGGATCCTCTACTTCCCTTTTTAGTAAGTCATTATGTTCACGAAGGGATTCAAGGTTTTCTACATCTCTACCTAATGTCTCAATTTTCTCATGCAACATTCTAACATAATCAACACAAGCTTGAGAGCACGAGGGTAGGCTTACCTCGTTTTTATTAGGTTCATGAGTAGAAGATACCATCCGCACAAACTGCAACTTCATCATTTGATCTTCAGCTACAACTATCTCTGCTGGAGCATCATCACCAACCTGTGCCTAGTGGGCATTTTCGGGTCCATATATGTTCAATGCCTACATCTGATCCTCCCAGTCAAAAAATTAGGCAACCATGGCCTTCTCGTTGTTGACCTGAGCACCACTTCTATTGTTTCCAACCGCAACCATAATTATTTCATTATTTAATCTTCTATCTGGCTGTGGACAATCACGAGCAAAATGCCCCGGCTCGAGGCAGTTGAAACATCGCAGCTTCCTCTTGCTGAACCCAACCTTCTTGTCAACACTCATCCCCCAGTTGTTCTTTCTGATCTTCTTGGAAAATTGTTTTGCCCTGAAGACTGCCATGGCAATTTGCCATGTGATATCCATCTCTTCAACGTCTTCAGGGTGAATCTGATCGAGATCGGAAAATGACAGTTGGGGTGGAAGATCTCTGTCCACAAGTGCATTGTAGCAGTTGACAAGCCCTGTAGCAAGAGCAAGGTTTTCGTCACCCTCCTTTCCTTTTGAAGAAGAAGCCACATTAGAGGAGGTGGAAGCAGCTTGAGCACCCATGAACGATTGATTCTGAGAGAGAGGCACGGCGGATGCAACAAGAAGAGAAGATGCTGATGGAGTGGAGAAGGACTGAACCTAAGCTTACTGAGCAGCAAATGATTGACCTGCAGAAGAAAAGGTGAGAGATGTAAGAGCATTGTTAGAGGAGATCCCAAGGTTCGCAGCTGAATATGAGTTCACATGGTTTATCTCTCGCTGCTTGTCATCAATATCACAGGCCTTGATGACAGCCATTACTTCAGCAAGAGAGAGCCGACTAAGATCCTTAGTCTTCTTTATGACAACTACATTCATGTCCCAAGACTTTGGGAGACCATTTAGTAGCTTCTTGTTTATCTCAGAATTTGTGTAGAAAATCCCAGCTACAACCATTTCAATGTTAAGAGATGTGAACCGCTGCAGCTGTGCTTCAAGAGTCTCTCCAGGAACATAGTTGAACATATTGAAACGTTGTCGCAACATATCTTAGCGACTCTCCTTCATATCTTTGTTCCCCTCGTAGACTTCAATTGGGGAATCCCACAAAGCCTTAGCAGAAGTGTACTCCCTAGAACCTTGAGCAATGTCTGGAGATAGGGCCATGGTCAAGGTGGCCAAAGCCTTTTCTTGCTTTTCAACCTTCTTAAAGTCTTCATCTGTATAATTTTCAATTTTCTTGTCAACCAATTGACCTGAGACAGTAGTGGTTATTCTGACAGGATCTTTTATTATGCTTCTCCAGATTTTAAAGTCTTTCATCTTGATGTACTTTTTGATGGGTTTTAGCCATAAGAACTTTCCTATGTGCGCATGCAAAACCCTTATGCTTGGATCTAGGCTTTCTAATTAAACATGCTTTGAATCCAAGACTTCTAATGGCTAATTAGGTTAAATAACAACATTGAAACAGATCTAGAATCATACCTTTGAGTTCCTTGTTGATCTTGTTGTCTTGGAGCTTCTAGAGTCACAAATGTCACTCCTCTAATGGCTTACAAACACCAATAGCAAGCAAGATGATTTAGGAGAGAGGAGAGGGGAGGAATTCGGCCAGAGTATCTCTACTTTTGATGGTATGTTCAATTCCCTCACCCCTAGGGTCTATTTATACTTGTAGACTCCTTAAGGGTTACAACCTAAACCATAATTGGATAATCTTCTCTTAAGGCTATCCAAATCCATTCCATAGATAAGCCTTTGGACGATTTTAGCTATCCTATATCTCATAGAATTCGTCCAAAGCATATCCCAATGGATTTATAGTCTAAAGTTTAACTATCAAACAATTGACAGTTTATACCCCTTTATTTAATTAATTTCTTTAAGTCACCAAATTAATTCCAATTAATCTATGACTTATATTAATCAAATAACCATATATTATTCCTTATAATATTTACTCTCTTTTAACAAATCATCCATCAAGTTGCTATGGTGAAGGCAACCCAAAAGGACCATGCACAACCGGATCAAATACTTGCCTAATATAGTTGCAGCCTTAGACACTATTCCAACAGTCTCCCACTTGGATAAGTCTAGTAACTATACAAGTACAATTCGGTTTGCAATCGTAGCTCTCAAAGACGCTGTCAACTCTGATCTAATCAATCTTGTCCTTTAGATAAGGGATCGTACAGTCCTCTGTTAGATATCATGCCGACAATCCTATGGAATGGTTAGTCAAGCATTTAGGTTTCTCGATCTCTAATTTATTTGACATAGAACTTAATCAAACACATCAATTCAGTTCTGACCGGGCCCGGTACATAAGTCAAATCAAATCATCGAGCGGCCGAGATATGGCTTTTACCTTCTTAGATAAAAGCTACAGATAAACTTTGACTTATATGCATTTACTTATTCATTAACCAACTATACACAACAATGCATTTTATAACACCGAGTTACTGATGCGTTTTCGCATTATCAATGTACAATCAATTAACAAATAATAAACCATATATCTAGGTTTTAAGACTATATGATATTATCGTCTTGCGATCACCTTTTATATCGTATTCCATAAGGTGATTCCAGCAAGCGCGGGTTTATTCCAATGCTCAAAACCAGTTCATAAGCACTCATGAACGTTGCAGCAACCCTTGCTATGTCTAACACCATTTAGACATTCTACACCCCAATTCACGACAATCTTCATTCATATCTACTCCCAACATATGAACGATTGTGGACCATTTGAATAATTCGATTATTCCTAATAAACTCAATTATTCTGGAAGTCAAAACATGCAAAGTAAAACAATAGTTAAACAATTAACATGTGGCAGTAACTTTACTCATAAATAAAACTCCTTTATTTAATCATCAAATGTTAATTACATTTATCTATTATACGTTTCTAACACTATCTAATCTATACTAATATCATCCTTCAGCCCAATACTCCTAGCATGCTGCAAGTGCTTAACCCTACTCAGTCCCTTCGTAAGCGGATCTGCTGGGTTATCTTCTGATGATATCCTCTTCACTACGAGTTGTCCTTCTTCTACACGATGTCTAATGAAGTGATATTTTCTGTCGATATGTCGAGATCTACCATGATCCCTCGGTTCCTTGGTCAAGGCAACCGCACCTTCGTTATCACAGAAAATCTCCATGGGCTCCTTTATGGCCGGCACAACTCCAAGATCACCAATGAAGTTCTTTAGCCATATTGCCTCCTTCGACGCTTCGCTCGCTGCAATGTACTCTGATTCGCACGTTAAATCAGCTACGGTTTCCTGCTTGGAACTTTTCCATGTCACTGCTCCTCCATTTAGGGTAAAGACCCAGCCCGACTGCGAACGGTAGTTGTCCCTGTCGGTCTGAAAGCTGGCATCACTATACCCTCGCACCTTCAAGTCATCACTCCCTCCAAGGACTAAGAACCATTCTTTCGTCCTCCGAAGGTACTTAAGGATGTTCTTCACCTCAATCCAATGTGCTTTGCCAGGGTTCCCTTGGTATCTGCTAACCATGCTCAAAGCGAAGGCTACATCAGGGCGAGTACAAGTCATAGCGTACATGATTGAGCCAACTGCGGAAGCATATGGTACTCGGCTCATTTCTGCTATCTCAGCTTCGGTACTCGGACTTTGAGTCTTACTCAACTTGGCATTTCCTTGTATCGGTAATTCTCCCTTCTTTGAGTTTTCCATACTAAAACGTTTTAGTACCTTTTCTAAGTAAGTATTCTGACTAAGTCCAATTAGTCTCTTACTTCTTTCTCTTACTATCCTTATTCCCAAAATGTAAGAAGCCTCTCCGAGGTCCTTCATAGCGAAACACTTCCCAAGCCAGGACTTGACTTCCTGCAAAGTCGGGATGTTGTTTCCTATGAGTAATATGTCATCGACATATAGAACGAGAAAGCTTACTATACTCCCACTGGCTTTGACATATACACAAGATTCGTCTTCGCTTTGTACAAATCCAAACTCTTTGACTTTCTCATCGAAGCAAAGATTCCATCTGCAAGACGCTTGCTTAAGTCCATAAATGGACTTCTCAAGCTTACACACTCTATTCGGATGCTTCGGATCCACAAACCCCTCTGACTGAGCCATGTAAACATCCTCAGCCAACTTTCCGTTAAGGAAAGCGGTCTTGACATCCATTTGACAAATCTCATAATCATGAAATGCGGCAATTGCTAGCATCACTCTAATAGATTTAATCTTCGCAACTGGTGAGAAGGTCTCATCATAGTCAACTCCAGGAGTTTGAGTAAAGCCCTTCGCGACCAATCGCGCCTTATATGTGTGTACGTTCCCATCCACGTCGGTCTTCTTTTTGAAGATCCATTTGCACCCAACGGTCTTACGTTCGGGAACATAATCAACCAAATTCCAAACTTGGTTATCGTACATGGATTGGATCTCGCTATCCATTGCCTCTTTCCATTTCGCAGACTCCGGGCCTGCCATGGCTTCCTTATAGCTATTAGGTTCATCAAGATTTACTAGTGTACCATCACTAATATACGTGTCCCCTTTGGTAGTAATATGAAAACCATAAAACTGGGGATGAACTCTAACTCTATCGGAACGTCTAAGAGGTAAGGATTCGTCAATCGGTTCAACCGGAGTTTCCTCCTCGGGTTGAATGCTAGCGGTAGAGGTTCCTTCATCTATCGATTCTTGAATCTCTTCAAGTTCGATTTGCCTCCCACTGTCTCCTTGGCTTATGAGTTCTCGCTCTCGGAAAACTCCTCTCCTCGCAACAAAGACAACATTGTCTTTCGGTCTATAGAAGAGATATCCAAAGGATGTTTGCGGGTAGCCGATGAAAATACATCGCTCACTTTGAGGTTCAAGCTTGTCGTGAGTATCTCGTCTTACGAAAGCCTCGCAACCCCAAACCTTGATATGTGCTAACGAGGGAGCTTTCCCTGTCCACATCTCGTGAGGTGTTTTGGTAACCTTCTTAGTAGGGACTCAGTTAAGGATATGGATGGCAGTCTCTAAGGCATACCCCCAGAATGAGATAGATAGTGAAGCACGACTCATCATAGAGCGAACCATGTCCAACAAGGTTCGATTACGCCTTTCTGCCACACCATTCAATTGCGGTGTCCTAGGTGCCGTCAATTGTGAAACTATTCCACACTCCTTGAGATAGTCGTGGAATTCAAGACTTAGGTACTCTCCTCCTCGATCGGATCGAAGCATCTTGGTTTTCCTGCCCAATTGATTCTCCACTTCATTCTTGAACTCTTTGAACTTTTCAAAGGTGTCTGACTTTTGCTTGATTAAGTAGATATACCCATATCTACTATAGTCATCGGTAAAAGTCACATAGAAGCGGTTCCCATCCTTCATGGTTGATCTAAAGGGTCCACATACATCGTTATGTATTAGGTCCAATAGCCCCTCACCCCTTTCACAAGTACTCGTGAAGGGTGACTTAGTCATCTTTCCAAGTAAACAAGACTCGCATGTGTCATCTTCCCTATGGTCGAATGACTCCAACACTCCATCCTTTTGGAGTTGTGCTATGCGTTTCTTGTTGACATGTCCAAGACGACAATGCCACAAGGATGATTTATCCATACTAGTGGAAGAATCAATATTCAAAACATCATTTCCTAAGTTATCAACAATCATAACAGTTTCATATATTCCATTACATGGTATAGCTTCAAAGTAAAAGACACCATTTAGATAAGCCAAAATAGAACCATTCTCATTATTAAAAGAAAATCTAAATCCTTGTCTATATAAACCATGAAATGAAATGATGTTTCTAGCCATTTCTGGCGAATAGCAACAATTGTTCAAATCTAAAACCAAACTATTCCTAAGCACTAAAGAATACACTCCAATCTTGGTCACAGGCGACGATCTTCTGTTCCCCATGATTAGATTGATCCTTCCTTGCTCTACATCCCTACTTCTTCTTAGTCCCTGCACATTAGAACAAATGTGATAACCACAACCGGTATCAAGAACCCAAGAATTAGCATGATTAGAATCATTAGATTTGATTGTGTATATACCTGCGAAAGATGGCTTGATCTTTCCTTCTTTGATCGCTTGCAGGTAATCCGGGCAGCTTCTCTTCCAATGTCCTATCTTGTGGCAGTGGTGGCACTTTGCCTCCTTTGGGTTGGAGCAGGGCTTAAAGGGATGAACTTTGGTCCCACTTGAAGAGGCACCATCTCGGGCTTTCACCTTGCGATAGTTATTCGATGAAGCTTTCCTCTTCTTTCCCTTCCCTTGACCAATAGCCAAGACAGGAGCAGCGGACGGATTGGGAGTAGGTGCAACAGACTTGTCCTTGAAGTTGCTCTCAGCGACCCTCAAGAGACCTTGGAGTTTTCTTAGGGTGACCTCCTCTTTGTTCATGTGGTAGGTCATCCTAAATTGGTTGTACATCGGAGGCAAAGAGTGAAGCACCATATCGATCGCCAAGTCTTCACTGAAGTCAACATTTAACTTGCGAAGGCGGTCGACATACCTTTGCATCTTTTGCAGGTGCACGGTAAGAGATTCTCCATGACCCATCTTAGCGGAGATCATGTTAGTGAAAATCTCATAACGCTCTTGTCTCGCGTTTTGGTGGTATCTCTCCAACAAGTCTTGATGCATCTCGTATGGATACATGTCCTCGTAGGACTTTTGGAATTCGGAGTTCATGGTGGCGATCATGATGCAATGTACCTTCATTGCATCTCGCTCATGAGTTTCAAAGGCGGTGATTTCGTCGGGAGTAGCAACTTCGGGGTTGATTTTCTCGAGCTTCTCATCGAGAACATACTCTTTATCCTCATAGCGAGCAATGGTGCGAATGTATCTTATCCATTCGCTAAAGTTCGTTCCATCGAAGGGGACCTTTTGGCAAAGGCTCATCAACGTGAAAGAACTAGCAACAACGTTGTTTGCGTTCGACATCTTCAATTAGAAAAAGGACAAAGATAGATTAGAATAATAATCCCTAATTATCACCCAATAAGAAAATTAGGGATAGGATCCAACAATAACATTTACATACTAGAGAAGGGATGTTGTAATCTAACATGCAAATAAATTGAAGGTAAGTGAATGACGATTCACTAATTCTCCATTACAAAACTTAAACTATTAGTCCTAAGTGTTTTTGAGAATTCCTAGGTTCGGATGAGATTCATTGAAACTATTCAATGGCATGTTTAAATCTCGATATGCCCCTCTCGTTTGTGACTGGGATGCCGAGGATCACAAAGCGGGTGTGAATTACCATGCAAATTCACATGGTGCCTTCATTGTAACGATCACCTATTCAATGTGCCGGTAAACCACACACGCTCCATCGAACTATGATAAACAATGAATCACCCTTTGCCACCTTCGCTTAGAACCAATTAGTGTGCCGGTAAACCACACACGCTCCACTAACTTCTTAGCAAGGTGCAAAGTGTAATTTCATGGGATTGCATCAATTCACTTTTCCTAAAGTAACTAAGATTGGGAAATTTTTAAAACGTGTAGTTACTTTGTATTTCTTATTATACTTTTAATGAGAAGATGAGGTTGCCCTATCCTACCCGTTCGGCTAACGACCCTCCACCAATCAAGCAAGTGGTGGGTGTGAGTGTACACCCATTAAGCGCCATTTTATAGGCCGCAACCTTATACCCACCTTATAGATCGGCTTCGTGAATGAGGCCTACTAACGGTAAGACTAGCATTTAGTTATACATACATATATATATATATATATATATATATATATATATATATATATATATATATATATTATTCTAGTAATATCATATTAGTATAGGGTTGTATTTTAAAACCTTTTAAAATCTAGGGTTTGAAATTTAAGTTGTCTAAATTAAAACTTTTAATCACAAATATAAATTTCAAAACTTTAGGGTAGGTTTTAAACATTTAAAACATGAAGGATCAAATAACAAATAATTCCAATTAACAATTAATATCCTAATTATCTTTATTTGATTTATCCAAGATTTCTTTTAAGATAATTATTAAAATAATTAATCATTTATCACATAAGGAAATTAAATATTTTATTAGATGATAAATATCTTTAATTAGATCAAGATTATAGTCATATATATAAAAAAAAATGGATTAGGGTTGATCTAATATGATTAAGGTAAGTTTCCATAAGATAAACATGAAAAAATCCCGGTTTTGCCTAATCCAGACGCCCGGACTCGCCGAGTACAGGCCTACTCGCCGAGTCCACTTTGGAACTCGCCGAGTCCATGACTCATAAACCCAAAAATCGAATTTTGCAGGTTTGTTTCAGTTAATCAAGCAACAATTTAAAGAAAACCAAGCTAGTCTCTGATACCACTGATGGGTTTTAGCCATAAGAACTTTCCTATGTGCGCATGCAAAACCCTAATGCTTGGATCTAGGCTTTCTAATTAAACATGCTTTGAATCCAAGACTTCTAATGGCTAATTAGGTTAAATAACAACATTGAAACAGATCTAGAATCATACCTTTGAGTTCCTTGTTGATCTTGTTGTCTTGGAGCTTCTAGAGTCACAAATGTCACTCCTCTAATGGCTTACAAACACCAATAGCAAGCAAGATGATTTAGGAGAGAGGAGAGGGGAGGAATTCGGCCAGAGTATCTCTACTTTTGATGGTATGTTCAATTCCCTCACCCCTAGGGTCTATTTATACTTGTAGACTCCTTAAGGGTTACAACCTAAACCCTAATTGGATAATCTTCTCTTAAGGCTATCCAAATCCATTCCATAGATAAGCCTTTGGACGATTTTAGCTATCCTATATCTCATAGAATTCGTCCAAAGCATATCCCAATGGATTTATAGTCTAAAGTTTAACTATCAAACAATTGGCAGTTTATACCCCTTTATTTAATTAATCTCTTTAAGTCACCAAATTAATTCCAATTAATCTATGACTTATATTAATCAAATAACCATATATTATTCCTTATAATATTTACTCTCTTTTAACAAATCATCCATCAAGTTACTATGGTGAAGGCAACCCAAAAGGACCATGCACAACCGGATCAAATACTTGCCTAATATAGTTGCAGCCTTAGACACTATTCCAACACTTTTCAATTCTATACTTCCATTCTGGGAAGCCTTCAGCAGATAGGAGTCTAGGAATTCGGGTGGTTGTGCCCATTATAGAATCCAGCTCGTGGTGGTGTGTTTGACATTGAGAATCCATTAATATTATTAAATTAATATGAATCATAAGTTAAATTATTTAAAATTAAATTAAGTTTCTGGTCAAACACAGTCAAAACACTATTTACGACCGTAAACAAGGTTCACAGTCAAGGGTGAGTTTGCGGCCATAAACTCTGAGTTTACGTTCGTAAGGTGTTTACGACTTGAGATTTACGGTCCAAGAACAGTTAGTTTCTAGTTTATGAATACTCTTGATTCACGGCCCAAGAACACACTTTATGGTACACGAACCGCGAAGAGCTTGCGGCCGTAAGCTAAGGCCGTAAGCTTCGAAAATTTGTAGATTTGACAAAATCTAAAACGTTTTTCCAGCAATTACCAACTCTAGTTGCAAACAGATGACAACCCGGTCCAAAATCGATTGTAGAGGGCCTTTGACGCTGGTTTTGCTCTGATACCAATTGTAAGGTCCTAAAACGGATCTTATCAGTGATCAAATAGCAAACACAATCAGTAAATCGAGTATAGAATAAAGAACAAACAAGCTTGCACACGCTTTTCTATTAGAATCACTTCTGGTACATCTTGTGGTTACAGGAGCTGAGAATACCCAAGCATCAACAACCACAAAAGACCTAGCAAACCCCTATATATTTATACAATATTGGGTTGGCCCTGGGTTTACTGCCGTAAACAGCTTACCGCCGTAAACTCATCTCAAACGACCATAAACTCCAAATATACTATAATCAGCTATCAAATATTCATTCTACTATTGATCTAAACCCTTTAATCAATTCAGAATTACACTTAATCTCGTAAGTGTAATCATATTTACTAAGCCTTTAGTAAATCATGACGAATATCTTTGTTACTCTTATGGTGAAATTGATCAACACATAACTTTGTGTACTTGATCTCCTAGTCCTTCACTTGACACCTTGTCAACGAATTTGTCTAATTTCCAAATATAAAATTTCTCATTCATCATACAACCAGGTTGCGTGATTCCAAATTTCATTCCAATTGAAATTTGGGCGATGAGAAACTCTCCCTATTTGGTAAATTCTCGACATTTCCATAAATAACATAACTAAGAATCATATCCATTCATTGTAGAAATATGCAAACATCAATTTTCATAACGATTTCATTGCAAGGAAGTAGTCAAATAAAATTTATTTTATTTATAAAAGCAGCGGAAAAACATTTGTCCTTACAATGCAAAATCTATTGAAAAATATGTAAAGGAAAATTTCTAACAACTCTATCATAACTATGTAAGCTCAAAATCCAATCTTCAAGTCCATGCGATCAAGATCCATCTCTTGTGATTAGATTCATCTTTCTCTCTTATCAAGCTTCCTTTCTTTTTACCGATCCTTCAAAACATTCAAATGCAATCTTATCACATCATGTATTAAGAATCAATGAATAGGAACTTAACGGAGTTAGATAGTGGATTTTACCTGAAGCGTAGTCATACTTTTGACTCTCCTATCTCTTAGATCTCTTAGGTAAATAGGGCAACTTCGTCTCCAATGCCCCTTCTCTTGGCAATAAAAGCAAATTGACTCTTTTGGAACAACACATGGAACTACTTCAGACATTGCCTTTCTCTTATGATGAAACTTTTCGATCATTGCATGTATTTCATTGCCATTGTCTATATCCATAGAGGTCCTGAAGGCAGATTCACCAATCAACTTTGCTTTTCTATTGCGCCAAACCATTGCTGATTCAGTAGCAATAAGCATATAGGTGAGATCCATAAGGGTCACGTCGTGGTTCATCATATAGTACTCTCTTACGAACTCACTATACGGGTTAGGAAGTGACTGAAGAAGCCAATCAACAACCATCTCTTCACCGATAACGGATCCCATCATTCTTAACCTATCAATGTGTGACTTCATCCCTAAGACGTGTGCACACACCGACTTTCCTTGTTTATGTTTACTTGCCAAAAGGGCTTGAGTGATATTGAACCTTTCAATCTTACAATCTTGTGGGTTAGGGAGAACAATTGGAGGAGGTGGAGGAAGTGAAGCACGATTTCTTGTTCCTCGATCGAATCATGGAATATCATCTTCATGTGGAATGCTTGTTCCACGGGATTTGGAAAGACCATAGTTGTCGAACGTGAGAAAACAAATTCAAGTTAGTTGATCGATTGAGTCCTTAGTAAATCACCCAAATGAGATACCAAGGCTAGGACCCAACACAATACGCTACAACCTAGAAAAGGGATGCCGTAATCTAGTTGCAGAATATTTGAAAGTAAGTGAATGACGATTCACTAATTTCCACCATGAAAAACGAAAAAGAAATTGAAGTTTTAAATCTATGAAAACTCCTAGATCCATTGACATTCATTGAACATTTTAATGGCATGTTTAAATCTCGATATGCCCCTCTTGTTTGTGACTGGGTTGCTGAGGATCACAAAGCGGGTGTGAATAACCATGCAAACTTAAATGGTGCCCTCACATGTTACAGTCACCTATTCGATGTGCCGGTAAACCACACACGCTCCACCGAACTATGACAAACATTGAGTCACCCTTTGCTACCTTTGCTTAGAACCATTTAGTGTGCCGGTAAACCACACACGCTCCACTAACATCTTCGCAAGGGCACAAAGTGTAATTTCATGGAATTGCATCAATTCACTTTTGCCTAAGTAACTAAGATTGGGAATTTGAAAAACATTTAGTTACCTTGTATTTCATTATACTTATAATGGAAGGTTTCGTCCTATCCTACCCGTTCGACTAACGACCCTCCACTAGTCAAGAGTGCGGTGGGTAAGAGTGGATACCCATTCAATCGCCATATTATAGGCAATTTCCTTAAACACCCCTTATAGACCGGCTTCGTGAAGGAGGCCTACTAACGGTAAGACTGACTTTTACTCATACATATATATAATGTTAGACCTTTAATGTTATATATATAGTATAGGGTGTATTTTACACTTTTAAAATACTAGGTGGTCTAATTCAACAATTATACTTTTAATTCAATTAAATTGTATACCTAAACTTTTATGGATTTATTAAACCTCCTTTAATTATACACCTTAATTAAATAATAAAACCATAAGGGTGTAAATTGAACTTTTCAAAACATTACTAGGGTTTTAGAATTTAACATTCCTAATTAAACTTTTACTCAACTTTTAAATTCCAAAACTTGAGGGCAAGTTTTGAAACCTTTATCAAAACATTAGGGTTAGAATTTAAATATACATCAAAATTAAACTTTTTAATCAAAATTTAAATTCCAAAACTTGAGGGCAAGTTTTGAAACCTTTTTCAAAACATTAGGGTTTTAACTATTTAAATTTCAAAACAACAAAACTTTTGGGTTCAAATTTAAACTATAAAACCTGAAGGGGAAAAATTAAAACTTTTTTCACAAGATAATTCAAATCCAAATTACAAATAATCAAACTTTATCTAATAAAACAAGTGATTATCTAAATTTTAACAATTATCTTCTATTTAGGTAAGGATAATCACCTAATATTGAAAAAATTCGGATTTTATCAAAAAAACATGTTTATGGTAATTATCCAAAGCCAAAACAGGAAGAAAATCGCGAATCTGAGCTATCAGACCCTTTGACTCGTCGAGTCTGGACCTGGACTCGTTGAGTACAGCTGACTCGGCGAGTTCACCAAGTGACTCGGCGAGTCAAACACTCGGAAGCTCAAAAAATCGATTTTCAGTGCTTATTGCGATCAAATATGCATCAATACAATAGAAACCAATCAAGGCTCTGATACCACTGATGCGTTTTGGTCATAAGACATCCTATGTGCTCATACAAACCCTAATGCTTGGATCTAGGTTTCTCTATTGTACATGCAAATTATCCAAGACTATAAACCCTAATTCTAGCATTCAAATAATCATATTAACATGAGAATAGGTTTATAATGTTACCTTGATTGTTATGTAGCAATAACAATCCCAAATCTCCTTGATTTGACTTTGGAATGCTTAGAGTCACAAATGTCACTCCGCTAATGGCTTACAAACACCATAAGCAAGAGGATGAAGAGGAGAGAGGTTGGAGGCTACCAAAAACGTGTAGAAACCCTAACAAGAAGCTTAGCCACGTGTTTGAGCCTTAAGGGGTCTTTATATAGTTGGGCTATTAGGGTTATCTAACAAGGAAACCCTAATTTGGATGCTTAAGCCCTAAGCAACCCATAGACTCCTTTTAATCAAGCCCTTGGACGATTTCTTTATGGGCTTCCCCATAGAATTCGTCCAACCCTTGATACAAGGCAATCCATGGCTCAAATTATAATTATCTTATAATTACAATTCCAGTCCCTTAAGTTTAATTAATCTCTTTTAGTCACAAAACTAATTACCAATTAATTATTGACTAATATTAATTAAACGACATGATTTCTCTTTTAATATATTATTCCCATAATATATTAATAAATCATATTTAATCATTTCTCTCCATAATTCATCCTATCAAGTTGCTTCGGTGAAGGCAACCCAAAAGGACCGTGCACCATCAGGTCAAGTACATACCAAAATAGTTATGGACTTAGACACTAATCCAACAATATAGGGAATAAAAAAACAGGTCACTTAAAGATTATTCCCTCATAAGACACAAAAATAACTTAAGGTACTGATTCGATCAAAACCCAAAACATTATAGGGCTGCAATGTGATTTTCCCTTTTATTTTAGATATCTTCAACTATTGAGCTCCAATTGATTTCTAATCTTTCTCAGGTCTTCCAGAGGGTTTTTGTTGCAATTCGTCTCTAGAAAATCGGGTAGAAGAATCTTAGTTTGAAGTGAAACTGATTACTTATACTTTCCTAAATATATTCTCCAAGTTATCTCAAATGATCGCAAATCTTCCAATCACCACGACGTGGTAGTAAAACCCCACATTGTGGGCTTTAGATATTTTGACCTCCTTGACTTTAATCGTTTCCACTCACTCTTTCCAGCTTCCGGCTCCTCATTTGTTTCCTTTTCATCCGGAGAATGTCTTTCTTACTACATTTTTTTTGAATATATTAACTAACTTTTGTCCTAAATTGAACACAATTGTAGCTAAAATTATTAAGAAAGTGTATAAAATATATGATTAAATATGCATATATCTAAATACCCCCTATAACGACCCAAAATTCAAGACTAAAAATTTCTTTTAATAAAACATTACTTAAAGCAAAATCATCAATCCAAAACATAAACAGAGTATTAATTTCAAAAACACATGATCGTTAGCAGAGTAAAACATTCCCAGGCTATCTAATCTATGGTGTGTGCCATGCGATCACCACGAGCTCTTCCCTCCGCTACCGGAAGTACCTGAAACCAAAACTGAAAACCATAAGCACGAAGCTCAGTGAGTTCCCCACCCTACCACATACCTTGCATAACCACATACTGCACATACTGGGCCACGCCCGCTATTTTGGGCCTCGCCCACTACAACGACCCTGCCACTCTAGGCCCCGCCTAGCTTCGAGCCCCGCTCGGATACAAATCTATTTAACTTAGGTGTCGCCTGTCACTGGTCCCTGCCCGCTAACATATAATAGCACATAATCATATAACAACACATAAGCTAACATATACTCACAAATCCTGTCCTGAGGCATCGCCTATCTTGGGCCTCGCCCTTGTCCTACTACTGATGAGTCATGGAACCCCGTCCATGCCGTTACTGATAGTGAGATACGGGCCTAGCCCACACTCACTCTTTCCCTAACTTGGGCCTCGCCCCTGTTCTGCTGCTAATGAGATGTAGAACACCATCCACACTTTGCTATTGGTGAGATATGGGACCTCGCCCACACTCACCTCCCTACCAGGCATATACATGTATCACACAGACAACAAGTATAAACTAACATATAAACCATTCCTTAGGCACCAGCCCTATATCATTGGACCTCGTCCTAAATATCATACTAGCATACTATGCCTAGGGCTAACCGCTGGGTCTTTCTACTTGTATCTACATGGGCCGACATTGTGGCCTTAGACCTATTCAGACAAAGGGAAACTCACATGCACTTGCTGAACTTGCTGATAACCCCTCTAGCTGCTGCCCGATAACTCTTTGAACTCCTGTTCCACTAGCTCCCCGAGCTACCAATATCAATGCAACACTTACTCTAACTATCCCTCAAAAGACAACCAAGTCAACTCTAGTCACAGTCAAGTCCTGGTCAAGGTTAACCTTCCAGGTCAACCTTACTCGGCGAGTTTGCCTGCTGACTCGCCGAGTTCACCGATTTCCGAGTCCTGGCCTGTCCAACTCACTGAGTCCCCACTCAACTCACTGATCCAAGTCTTAACTCGAAAGGGTTTGGGATTTCGCGACTTGACTCGCCGATTCCAAGAACAGACTCGCCGAGTCGAAGGCAATCTTCAACAGACTCGCTGAGTTGTTCTTCCAACTCGCCGAGTTCCTACCCAACTTCATCCAACTCGTTGAGTCCACCCATGTGACTCGCCAAGTCGCACCAGTTCTTAATCCATACAGTGGCTTTTCGAGCCATGCAGGGGCTCCAACTCATAGATCCATACTCCCAAAGCTCAATCCTCACGTAAAGTTGCAAACTTTACATATAACTAAAGAGATCTAGGCTCAAAACACTCTAGGGCTAGGTTTAGGGATAAAAGGGCTTCACCAACTACTCATCTTCTGATGCTTTATGACATATTGGACTATCCCAACACTAGATCTGAAGTGGCAACGACATATCTAGGCCCCAAACTCGAATTGGGTCTCAAATAACCATAAAACCCCCAAATCTCATAACAAAAGTAGATCTATATGCAAATGAGGGAAGATAGCAGCTTATTACCTGCAAGATGAACACAAACTGAAGTAGATCCCGGATCTTTACCTCCCCTTTGAAGCAACCTTCTTGATCTTCAAGTTCCTTTCCAAAGTTTCCTTCCTCCAAAGCTATTTCTCTCAAATGATAGAAGCTCACACGAAATGTAGGGTTTACAGGCTCTCTAGGATGATATGAAGGCTGAGGGAGGGACATAACACCCATTATATAGGATACAACTTGTGACAACCCAAAGTTATTCCGTTACATTACCCCGTTACCGTTAACAGAATATTTCACTGTATAAAAGTTCCGCTAATAAGAGGTCGTCAAATAAATAAATGTTTTATTTATTTATGTTTTATGTCATGATAGTCGTAATAAAGTAAAAGAAAACACTTAAATTACATTTCCATATTAATTCTGGAAAAAGGTTAAATTCTATTACGACCACTACATCGGGTGCGACCAAAATCTCCGTATAACGGCAGTATCGGGTAGAATTCTACTGAGCCCCAACTCGAACCCCTATATAAGGGGGAGTGGACTTCATTCCACTCTTTTCCCACACCCATATCACCCTCTCTCTATAATCTCTCTGTAGACTCGTTTTCGACTCGAATCCGCAACCAAATGCTTCCAAATCGTAAGTCCACTTACCCTAGCTTGTTCCAAACATCTTGGCTTGTGATTATACCCCAAAAATCGGACTTAGAAGCCTATGAAAGAGGAGTTTACGGCGTAAGATCCTCCTTAGGCCGTAAACACCTTAAATGTGGCCAAAATGACCCGAACTTGTCCCGTTGAGCCTAGGAACCAATTAAGAAATTTATCTAGGAATGTTTAAACATGAAAACACAATGATTTAGGGCCTAAAAGAGAGTTTATAGCCCAAGCACATGCTTAGGCCGTAAACACCTCTTATGATTGTAGAAATGCCCCAAAACACTCCCAAACAAACCTTAGGCTTAAGACATAATTTAGGGGCTTTCTATTGCGGGTTTAGAGCATTCAAACACAAGAAATTGAGGGATTAAAAGGATTTTACGGCCAGACATATGCCAAGGCCGTAAACACCTCCAAATCAAGCCAAATGATGGTTTTAATTCCCCCGAATGGCCTCATACATGATTATAAATTACTAGGGTTGGAGTAGGGACTTAAAACTTCAATAAAATCAAGGTGTAGGATTTCACGGCCGTGAACTCCCATAGGGGTGGTTCATGGGCCATAAACTCCCCTATCGTCACTTTAAAAGCCCTAAACCCATTCATACCTTCAGGATTTGGACCTAGTGAAATTCCACGAGCAAGATAGAGCCCTTAAAACACCCTAGAACCCCTCACCATGACTTTACGGCCGTAAACTCATGGGGAGTTGTCCCTGGGCCATAAACACGATAAGGTGAGTTTACTCTTGGAGAGTAAACTCCATTCCTAAGCCATTTGAGCCCTTAAATGTTACCCGGGACACCCTAAACACTTAACCAAAGTGTTCTCCACTCCTTAGAGTGTGTATAGTTGTTTAATTAGTATTAAATATACTAATTGTATGTGAACATATGTTATTATATGTTAAATAGGTCTCTGAGTGTGTCCAAGTCCTTACTTGACACCAGACACTCAACCGACACCTTCGTCGGATCCACTTACACCAGGTGAGTTCATACCCCTGAATGAACCTTTTAAATGTTTTAACATGTTTTATAGGGGGGGGGGGGGAATACAAGTTAAACATGCCAGTTATCATATCAATCACATGTGATTGATAACCTGCATGCACAGGATTTTACCACACTGTACACTGTTTTACCGAGTAGGATACTATGATGGTTTCAAAAAGGTTTTCATTTGTTTCAAAACTCTTACTTATACTGTTTTATCTAAATTCATTTTAAACTGGGTTATAAAGGTTCCAAGGATTTATAAAGTTTTTCAAACTAATTTTACCAAAGAATACCAAATGTGATTTTCCCTGAGTATAAAGGTTTTTCCAAGGTTTTCATCGAAGTTCCCTTTTACGACGTATACTTTTACTTGTTTGTTACTGCTGCTTCGCTTTACTTATTTAAAACTCCTACTTGATAACGCATTTCCTTCGTGATACACTTATACCGGTTATTGTCTCTATATCGCTTATACTTGTAGCCACTTATACTTGATAGACACTTTTACTTCACCAATTGTCGTTTCCACTTCGTGATACACTTATACTTCACGATTCGATTATCCCACACGGTAGGCTTATACTTCACGACTCGGTTATTCCACTGTATGCTTATACTTCACGACTCGGTTATTCCATTGTATGCTTATACTTCACGACTCGGTTATTCCACTTTACGCTTATACTTCACAAGTCGGTTATTCCACACTGTACACTTATACTTCACGATATGATTCCACTTGATACACACTTAAGCGTAGTTAGATGTATGCTTGTGCTTGTATAGATGCATATAAATAATGATTGAAGGACTTAGGAAGGCTTGTCCGCACTATTTCCTTTTCTTCATTGAGATGTGGTCTGGTGGGATCGGATGTCCATCCGAAGGTCGTTCGATTCATTAGTTATATATTATGTACACAAGCATAGACATATGGGTTTACTTTAGTCAGTTAAGTTATGAGTCTCTACCTCTAGTTCGGCACTTAAATTAGAAACACACTACCTACTATTTGGATGTCTCTACCCACTATTTGGGGTGCATCTTCAGGACACGGCCTTCTCCGTCGTCTAGTTGGTAACTAGAGTCTCCTGTAGGGAGAGCGGACATTGTGTGTATAGATCTATACGGGATTGACACCCCGACACCCTGACTGCTAGCTACAGTCCACGGTCCACCAAGACAAGGGGTGACAAATGTCATATTTATAGATGCTTGTAGGGCGTCTGGAACTCTAGTCAGTATGGCTACAAGTATCCCGAGTTACCTTATATCTCATGGCCTTAAGGTAACGGTATTTCACCGGCAATTTACAATGTATGCTGGTAACTCATTTTCAGTGTCACACTATCTTGACCTTGCAAGATGTAACTTTCATTTGATACTGTTTGCGGTCTATATTCTCTGTTTTTACCTTGCAAGATGTATCTTTCATTTGATACTGTCTGCGGTCTGTATTCTCTGTTTTGACCTTGCAAGATGTATCTTTCATTTGATACTGTCTGCGGTCTGTATTCACTGTATTAGACCTTACTAGCTGTACCTTTCATTTGGTACTTTCTGGGGTCTGTGTCTCTTTCTGTTAGACTGAGCCAGGCGTGTCCTTCATTCGATACTCTCCTGGAGTCTATGATTCCTTTGCCTTAGTCAGCAGTGCTCACTACTGAGGCATATGTTATTCCCTGAATTCTTCTTCTTCCTTAATAATCAAATTCTGTATTTTGATAATGATAGCGATTAAGGGAAAACTACTTTTTACCACATAACTCTGACCAGTCTTGGTAGAAGACTGCATTTAAAATAGAAAATATAGGATTTTCTGGAAAGGACACTATTTCACTGTATACTTGAAAATTACTACTTTAATTAAAGTTATTTCAATAAAAATCGTCACTAAATGATTATGAACTCACTAGCATTTGTAAAAATGATGATACTCGCTTTTCAAATAACTTGCATTCTCAGGTTAGCATTAGAGAGGTACATCCCAGGAGTTGTTGATGAAGATAGCTTAGTACCACGTTGTATTTATTCCATTACTTGTATTTCTTTGATGTTTTGTAAACCATGTAAAACTATTACTATTAATGCAATGTTTTGTTGTACTTTGATTACTATAATGCATGTGTTGTGATACTTAACATGACTTCATCCACCCCAGAACGTTTCCATCGTTCCGGTTTTGGGGTGTGACAGATTGGTATCAGAGCATTGTTTATAGTGAGCTAAGTATATCAATTCATAAAAGATATACAGCCTATAAATACATAGGGATAAAACACTCTGACCAAGAATTATACTTTAAAATATAACCTTATTTTACCAAAGTATAAGAATATCCAAAATCTAAACACTCGAACACAAGTATCACAAGAAGAACAACAATAAAACTCTTCGGATGTTGAGCACTACAGTCAAACCTGGGCAGTTAGGTAATCATACGCTGGAACAAATGTAACCTGATCAACTACATTTATTCGATATGCGATGAATGTGTGCTTGGGAGTGATAGTGGTGTTACAACAGGTCTGAAACTTACCAACTAGGAATGCTAGAGGCAAACATAAAGTTAAAATACTATAGGAGTATTTTGGAACACTAAAAGACTCACATTAATCCCAGAATCATAATCAGAAGATAAAAAACAAATAGGATACATAGATAACCCTGTGTGAAGAACTAAAAATATCCTTATTGATATACCTATGATTACAAAGGGTATACTCCCAAGGTTATATATAATAAGGATCCCATAGGCTAAGAATGTGTGGTTTCGCCCTATTTCCTTTTCCTCGTTGGGATGTGGTTCTAGAGTAGTATCACATATTCGAAGGCCTATCAGATCTAAGCTATATATGATCTGTATACCCTGTGTAATTGTAGCAGGACTCGATATGGATAATCCAGTGAAATGTTAATAATATCTTAGGATTCTTTAGACATTTCCATTCTCGTGCGAACCCTGTAGAAAATCCTATCCACTTCAGTGCTTGACAGAAGAGTTGATTCAGACCCAGAAGAGGTTCATTGAGAAGATTTACAGTTCAGAAATGAATGAACTGGGTCGAGACTATTGAATTCACCAAGTGACTCTATCTTTTTAGGGACATCGGTGAGAAATTCGCCAAAACTTTCGAGATTCCCAGTCATCCATCATGAAGTGATGACACCCAGAGTTGGAATCAGGAGGAAGGCGGAGTAGAAATTCAATATGTCCATACGAGGAGAGAACCCTAGGGAACTACCCGAAGGAGGCTAACGCCGATTCCAGTCAAAGATACGAGGCAGACAGAGGGAGCCAGTATATGGAACCCAAGAAGAGTCTTACCCTCATGTTCGTCACGCTAATACACCTATAAAATAATACAATTTAGTGAGTTAGTGGTTACACTACTCATGCTATGTGTTAGGTAAGTCGTCTTTTCCCGTTGCCAGTAGCACGTTTAGAGCGGATCCCCACACCTCTGTTGAGGTTGTTTAGCCATAAGTCTTCATGAGCCTCTTTTCCTACGGTCTTCGTTCCGAACAGTTCTCAAATCTCTCCAGGTCGGAGAGTGAAACCTTTCCCAGTATAAAGGTGACTTAGTAGGAATGACTCCCATCTTATGGCCTTTTTCCGATACTCATACTCCTACCTTGCATACCAGGACTACATCATAGGGATGTAGGTCGACACTCAGACAACCAGTACCTGAGGCGCGGGAAAAATTTATGCCTAATACAGTCAGGATAGATATGTCCGGGGTTATCCATCGTGTCTCATTATCTTGTGTTCCTTTCCGTGTAGGAAAAACCATGTCTCCAAATAAGCGTAACCAGTCCACAAGCAAGAAACCTACTCTTCTATTCGATGAAGCTTCATTCCAAGCTGCAGTCTCAGCAGCCGTAGTAGCTGTCATGGCTCACCTGAATGCTAACAATGCCAATGTTAGCAAGGACCCTATCGGGATTTCCAATCCTAGCAATGGACAACAACAACCAACCTTTGCATACCTAGCAACCCAAGAACCTCACTCACCCCCGCTAAAGAGAAATATCAAGATCGAGGAGGGTAGTACCTCGGCTCAAGGGCCTTCCGAAGGGCAACGAGCTGAGACAGTCAATACCCCTGTCAAACCTTCCCTCCTGACTTCAAAAAGACCATACCTAGGAAACCTTCCCCACTATAGCAAGTGCAGCTACCATCATCATGGTATGTGCCGGGAACTTTATTGTGCTAGGTGCCACATGTTGGGGCATACTGCTCGCGTCTGCAAAACCCCGGTTGAGTTTATTACATAAACAACCAATGTGACGATCAATCCAGTTTGCCGTCTATGTGGTGAAATTGGACACTTCAAGAAGGACTGCCCAACTGAAGGAAAGAACAAGGACACAGAAGGAGTCTAACTATAATGCTTAGGGAGAAGCATCAAGGAACCCAGTGAAATTTGGTACGTCTCTCAATCTCAGATAACTAAACCGAAAACATTAAAAGACTAATTCAAAATGTAAATATTTCCCCATTAAGGCGAAAGTCACAGCACTGTTATAAAATCTAAAATTCCTCAGGTAAAACTATAATGGCTAAACATATACGTTACGGCCATGTATAGTTAATATGGATAGACCTAGAGTGAGTGAAAGCCGCCTCATTTCCTGTTCCTCGTCTGGTTGTGAATTTAGGGCGGAGTCGCTCAGTCAACAGTCCTCCCCACCTTAACTATAGATGACTAGTATATGGTAGGCGATTATAGAAATGCCTCGTGAGAATCCATTCATGAAAAGGTACTCTACTCAGAAACACTTAGGACCCTCTATAGTTCCGCGTCGACTCTATCGATCATGGTTTGACTTCATTCAACCATGTGTTCATCCCTAGTGTTGTGTAAAAAGAACTTTCTCCATAGCCCTTTCAGCAAATAAAGGTTCTTCCGAACCTAAACAAAATAAAAAACAATAAAGACTAATGTAATCCGCCAGTCGCCCCTCTTATCTCAAACCTTCCGAAGTACCCAGGAGTGGGGTACCGCACGCTGTTAACCAACCCTCCTTAGATAGATAAGAACCGAAGCGAAAGGCACTACATGCATTCTAGAAGACGATAACCATCCGAAGCATACCTAGTAGATTCCCTAGAAAGACCCTTCATCCTATCCCATGGAACGGGAGCTAGAGTCAAGAGAACCCTACGGATTGAGCTACTATAATGACCACAAATCCGAAGTTGTTGTCATTCCGCTTGAGCCAGCCTAGTAGCTAACACCCTCGGTTGATAAAGAAACCTGATTCGTAAGAGACAAGGACATGGACTACGACCATCAATTCACGCTTAATCCCCCGAATCAAGCATCGCGGTGAATATCCTGGAAATCCGAGAGCTACGATAAAGTAAACTCTAAGAAGAGTGGATGAAAAGATTAAAGTTCCGAATGATGGGAACCTATACTCACTAGATTTGACCTAGACCGAGAAAACTTAGAACCTTCGGAAGAGTAGTGGCAGTAGAAGCTCGCACTACTCAGGCACTTCGTCCATCCCGTTATAGACATGTAGTGCCTATCATCCTCCACCCTCTCGCATGGAGGAAGTCATCGTTGCTTTGTAGACGATAGATTACATTCTCCGAAGTGAACACTAGGATACCAAGAACCCCAAGATAACCTTCGCAGCCAAGAATACTTGATTAAAGTGCGAAAGTAGTGGCGTTAAGCCTCATGCCCCAAATCGCGAAGAGATTATAGACTTGACGCCAGCCTTGGTGTTAGTCGAGGGGTTATGCAGGAGCATGCGCTTTCTGCACTAAAATAAACCTAAGCCTTAGAGATTCATTGGACTATCAGGTGTTCCATGAATGCCATCTCACACAGAGATAGTAGAACCACCTCCTGAGGTAGTCCAATACTCGTCTAGTGAAACCCTATCTCCCCGACCCTAAGGGTTTCCGTATCTCAAGAATCGTCAGTGCAAGTTCATTTTGCACGAGCTTGAGATAGACACTCTACAACAGATAGATAACCGTAGATACGCAACCCATTCGATGATCTAGAAAGTCTCTAAAAGCCAGTTGATAGGAAACGAGAAACCAAGGACAACCCGAGCTTCCTAAGAACCAACCTGAAGGACTACATTTCAGTATGAGAGAGAACATTAGGAACTTCGGAATGGCGATCACGCCAGTGATGATCTTGCCATAGGAGTATACTATGTTCTAAGTACTGAAAAGCTCTACCCTTTCGAGAGCTTAGGACCATATGAGAATCCTCACAGAGATTTGGTCCAAACCTTTTCAGACCACTACTACTTTCAAATATTCCACAAGTTTCACACCCAATCGATCCACTTCTTAGACTTGATCAGTGTTTACCCGACGTCACTCTTCGTATCCCACTCATCTTGATAGAGACCATTGAGAACCATAACCTCATAGATACACCAATCAGAACCCACTAGCTACACGAGACGAAATCCGCATCCCGTAGGTGAAAGTTTGTTGGAATGACAAACACAGACCAGAGTTCACTTGGGAATGCGAGGACAATCAGAATAGGAAGTACCCTCTTGCCGCTACTTGACCATTCATAACTACTTCCTTGCTTAGACCTGAATTTCGGGACAAAATTCCTTCTAACGGGGGGATGATGTGACAACCCGAAGTTATTCCGTTACATTACCCCGTTACCGTTAACGGAATATTTCACTGTATAAAAGTTTCGTTAATAAGAGGTCGTCAAATAAATAAATGTTTTATTTATTTATGTTTTGTGTCATGATAGTCGTAATAAAGTAAAAGAAAACACTTAAATTACATTTCCATAGTAATTCTGGAAAAAGGTTAAATTCTATTACGACCACTACATCGGGTGCGACCAAAAGCCCCGTATAACGGCAGTATCGGGTAGAATTCCACTGAGCCCCAACTCGAACCCCTATATAAGGGGGAGTGGACTTCATTCCACTATTTTCCCACATCCATATCACCCTCTCTCTATACTCTTTCTCTAGACTCGTTTCCGACTCGAATCCGCAACCATACGCTTCCAAATCGTAAGTCCACTTACCCTAGCTTTTTCCAAACATCTTGGCTTGTGATTATACCCCAAAAATCAGACTTAGAATCTGTGAAAAAGAAGTTTACGACCTAAGATCCTCCTTAGGCCGTAAACACCTTAAATGTGGCCAAAATGACCCGAACTTGTCCCGTTGAGCCTAGGAACCAATTAAGGAATTTATCTAGGAGTGTTTAAACATGAAAACACAATGATTTAGGGCCTAAAAGAGAGTTTACGGCCCAAGCACATGCTTAGGCCATAAACACCTCTTATGATTGTATAAATGCCCCAAAAACACTCCCAAACCACCCTTAGGCTTAATACATAATTTAGGGGCTTTCTATTTCGGGTTTAGAGCATTCAAACACAAGAAATTGAGGGATTAAAAGGATTTTATGGCCAGAGATATGCCAACGCTGTAAACACCTCCAAATCAAGCCAAATGATGGTTTTAATTCCCCCGAATGGCCTCATACCTCATTATAAATTACTGGGGTTGGAGTAGGGACATAAAACTTCAATAAAAGATAGGTGTAGGAGTTCACGGCCGTGAACTCCCATAGGGGTGGTTCATGGGCCGTAAACTCCCCTATGGTCCCTTTAAAAGCCCTAAACCCATTCATACCTTCTGGATTTGGACCTAGTGAAATTCCACGAGCAAGATTGAGCCCGTAAAACACCCTAGAACCCCTCGCCATGAGTTTACGACCGTAAACTAATGGGGACTTGTCCATGGGCCGTAAACACCATGAGGTGAGTTTACTCTTGGAGAGTAAACTCCATTCCTAAGCCATTTTAGCCCTTAAATGTTACCCGGGACACCCCAAACACTTAACCAAAGTGTTTTCCGCTCCTTAGAGTGCGTATACTTGTTTAATTAGTATTAAATATACTAATTGTATGTGAAAATATGTTATCATATGTTAATAGGTCTCTAAGTGTGTCCAAGTCCTTACTTGACACCGGACACTCAACCGGCACCTTCGTCGGATCCACTTAAACCAGGTGAGTTCATACCCCTGAATGAACCTTTTAAATGTTTTTACATGTTTTATAGGGGGAAATACAAGTTAAACATGCCAGTTATCATATCAATCACATGTGATTGATAACCCGCATGCACAGGATTTTACCACATTGTACACTGTTTTACCGAGTAGGATACTATGATGGTTTCAAAAAGGTTTTCATTTGTTTCAAAACTATTACTTATACTGTTTTATGTAAATTCATTTTAAACTTGTTTATAAAGGTTCCAAGGATTTATAAAGTTTTTCAAACTAATTTTACCAAAGAATACCAAATGTGATTTTCCCTGAGTATAAAGGTTTTTCCAAGGTTTTCATTGAAGTTCCCTTTTACGACGTATACTTTTACTTGTTTGTTACTGCTGCTTCTCTTTACTTATTTAAAACTCCTACTTGATAACACATTTCCTTCGTGATATGCTTATACCGGTTATTGTCTCTATATCGCTTATACTTGTAGCCACTTATACTTGATAGACGCTTTTACTTCACCAGTTATCGTTTCCACTTCGTGATACACTTATACTTGGTACACTTATACTTCACGATTCGATTATCCCACACAGTAGGCTTATACTTCACGACTCGGTTATTCCACTGTACGCTTATACTTCACGACTCGGTTATTCTACTTTACTCTTATACTTCAAAAGTCGGTTATTCCACACTGTACACTTATACTTCACGATATGATTCCACTTGATACACACTTAAGCGTAGTTAGATGTATGCTTGTGCTTGCATAGATGGATATAAATAATGATTGAAGGACTTAGGAAGGCTTGTCCTCCCTATTTCCTTTTCTTCATTGAGATGTGGTCTAGTGGGATCGGATGTCCATCCGAAGGTCGTTCGATTCATTAGTTATATATTATGTACACAAGCATAGACATATGGGTTTACTTTAGTCAGTTCAGTTATGAGTCTCTACCTCCAGTTCAGCACTTACATTAGAAACAAACTACCCACTATTTGGAAGTCTCTACCCACTATTTGGGGTGCATCTTCAGGACACGACCTTCTCCGTCGTCTAGTTGGTAACTAGAGTCTCCTGTAGGGAGAGCGGACATTGTGTGTATAGATCTATATGGGATTGGCACCCCCGCACCCTGACTGCTAGCTACAGTCCATGGTCTACCAAGCCAAGGGGTGACAAATGTCATATTTATAGACGCTTGTAGGGCGTCTGGAACTCTAGTCAGTATGGTTACGAGTATCCCGTGTTACCTTATAACTCATGGCCTTAAGGTAATGGTATTTCACCAGCAATTTACATTGTATGCTGGTAACTCATTTTCAGAGTCACACTGTCTTGACCTTGCAAGATGTAACTTTCATTTGATACTGTTTGCAGTCTGTATTCTCTGTTTTGACCTTGCAAGATGTATCTTTCGTTTGATACTGTCTGCGGTCTGTATTCCCTGTTTTGACCTTGCAAGATGTATCTTTCATTTGATACTGTCTGCGGTCTGTATTCACTGTATTAGACCTTACTAGCTGTACCTTTCATTTGGTACTTTCTGGGGTCTGTGTCTCTTTCTGTTAGACTGAGCCAGGCGTGTTGTTCACTCGATACTCTCCTGGAGTCTATGATTCCTTTGCCTTAGTCAGCAGTGCTCACTGCTGAGGCATATGTTATTCCCTGAATTCTTCTGCTTCCTTAATAATCAAATTCTGTATTTTGATAATGATAGCGATTAAGGGAAAACTACTTTTTACCACATAACTCTGACCAATCTTGGTAGAAGACTGCATTTAAAATAGAAAATATAGGATTTTCTGGAAAGGACACTATTTCACTGTATACTTGAAAATTACTACTTTAATTAAAGTTATTTCAATAAAAATCGTCACTAAATGATTATGAACTCACTAGCATTTGTAAAAATGATGATACTCGCTTTTCAAATAACTTGCATTCTCAGGTTAGCATTAGAGAGGTACATCCCAGGAGTTGTTGATGAAGATAGCTTAGTACCACGTTGTATTTATTCCATTACTTGTATTTCTTTGATGTTTTGTAAACCATGTAAAACTATTACTATTAATGCAATGTTTTGTTGTACTTTGATTACTATAATGCATGTGTTGTGATACTTGACATGACATCTGTAACAACCCAAAATTCATATCCTTGATTGTAACCCTTTTCGCGACTCGTTCCGATCATCCAATTGCCGTTTCCGATTTCGTTTCCGTTTCCGACCTTTTATTAAGTCGTTAATGTGAATTTTATTTTATGACTTAATAAGTGTCTTAATACCCTTAGAACTCATTCTAACGTCCCATATTAATGATCGGAACATTTTTAGAACCAACCATATCGGGTTACGACAATTTGGCCGGGTGCGACCAAAAGCCCCGTCTAACGCGGGTATCGGGTAGAATTCTAGCATGTCCCGAACTTGGACACTATTTAAAGTGACTTAAGTCTCCATTTTGAAGATTTTGCTCCTTTTTACAACTATCACTCCAACCTCTCTCCTCAAACTAGATTTTAGGGTCAAATCTCAAGTTTAAGGCTTCAAATCACCAAGGTACCTTCCTAATTTGTTATGCAACATCTTTAGCCCTCAAATTCGAGTTCAAACCATGGGATAGGACCATTAACATGAGTTTACGGCCCTAGAACAGTCCTAGGCCGTAAACTCACATAAAGAGGGTTTTTGGAGCAACAAAACCCCTCCTTGACAAGTTTGGGAATTAGATATGGCTAAATGGCTTCAAGATTTGGACTCTAAACATTTAAAACATGGATTTTGTGAGGTTTGAAGGATTTTATGGCCAAGGCATGTGCTTGGGCCGTAAACTCATATAAATGGGGTTTTCATGCCCTTAAACCCTTCTAAATCTCAAACAAGGCTTAGATATGAATTATAGAATATTGGTTTTAGCATTTGGGCACCTTAGACATAATTTTTGGGGGATTTATGTGAGTTTACGGCCAAGGCATATGCTTGGGCCGTAAACTCCTTATAAATGGGTATAAAATCAATTCTAAGGTGTTAGAAAGCCATCCAACACCACCAAAAGCCTTGGAATAAATCATAGAACCAACCAAAAATAGTTTAAGGACTTTAAACACATTAAAATCCCACATTTGAGAGTTTACGGCCATAGAACATGTCTCATGGCCGTAAACTCATAAAATGGTGTCAATTGGTGCCCCAAACTCATTTCTAGGCTTGTGGGAATTTTTAGAATCACATGTGATTAATTTTAACACCTTAACAACACTTATTTTATGAGATATGTGAGTTTACGGCCATAGAACCCATGCCTAGGCCGTAAACTCCCTTAAGTGTTGTATTTGATGATTTTAATTCAATCCAAGCCTTAGTTAAAATTATTCCAAGCATTTCCAAGTGTCCATACCCATTTGTGAGCCATTAAACACCATAAACCACCCCTCTATGAGTTTACGGCCGTAAACTCATGGGGAATGGGTGTTTAGGCCGTAAACATCATTAGGGAGTTTACTTTTGGGGAGTAAACTCAAATCCCAAGTCCCACGCTTCAATTCCCGTCCGTAGATGTCACCCGGGTCACTCCAAACACCCGTTTTGAGGTGTTTTCGTTCGTTGGAGTGTAACTTCATATCTAATTAGAGTTTGTAAATCTAATTAGATATATTTGTATTCCATTTCATTTTACATAGGAACCTCACGTGTTATCAGGCCTCGATTCGACGTTTAGCACACGAAATCGACACATTTCCGCGTCCGGTGAGTTCCTACCCCTACCCTTTTTCAATGGTTTTTTAATGTTTTCAGGGGGGGAATACAAGAAAAAGTACAAGTATATCTTGTACTCAATCACCTGATTTCAATTAAATGGTTTCATAATTGTACACTTTAAGAATTGAAAACCTTTTAAACAAACCGTTTTAACTTGCAGAGTTGTTTGTTTTAACCCGATTTTCAATTCTTATTATACACTGTTATATTGTGTACTTGGTAATTGATTGTTCACATTTAAACTTATAGAATACATAAACCATTGTAATGTCTGTAATAAAACACTAAGGTTCGAGTGTAAAAGACAGACTACATTAGAAAACATGAAACATCTATATGTCCTTAACAATACACCTAGGCTCGAGTGTGATAGATAAATACTATCACAACACACAAATCACTGTAATGTCCTTAGTAAAACACCTAGGCTCGAGTGTAAAGGACAGGTACATAGAATATAGTCATTTGTAAATGCTACTTTCCTAGTCGAAAAGTAACGAGTAATCTTAATGATTGGAGACATGTCCTTGTAACACTTCCATGGCACGAGATAGTGGGGGACTAACCCTGTAACCAGAATCTCCGTTCGTAGGAGAGCGTGGCTTGAGTGTATAGATCTATACGGGACTGACAATCCCACACCTGGCTGCTAGCTACAGCCGAACTGAAAGGTTCAAGGGTGACGAGAGTCATAAAAAGGATATTGACCACGTTTCGAGTCATATCTAGTCTGAGTATGGTTAAGGACTCGCAATCTAGATTATTAACGTTTCAGATTCATTTACTAGCTTTATGTACGTAGTAAAGCTAATGTACATTTAGGGATTGCAGATACACACACAGTCAGGAAAACATGGGGTTTTCCTGGGAAGAACACTGAACATAACCATAACCAGTAAAGACACACACACACAGTCAGGGAAACATGGGGTTTTCCTGGGGAGAACACTGAACATAAACAAAACCGGTAAAGATATACACACAGTCAGGGAAACATGGGGTTTTCCTGGGAAGGACACCGAACATAGTCAGAAACTAGTAACAGTTCACACACACACAGTCAGGAGAACATGGGGTTCTTCCTGAGTAATAGTAGTACGAAATTAGAGAAGTGTAATAAGTTAAACAATTGAATTACATTTCACAAGAACAATCATATTTTAATTAAACATCGTTTACTTTACTTTCGGATTTGGAAACTAACTTTACATAAGAAAATATGGGATTTTCTTGGATAACTACTTTTCAGGAAAACAAAGGAACTCGTACATTTTCAGAAAAACTAACCGCTTATGAACTCACCAGCTTTATGCTGATTTTCAAACTGCTTGTATTCTCAGGTCCGAGTTAGACAGGTACCCGAAGATCCTTTTGTGTGAAGATGGAGTTCTCAGAAGACTCATTTTGTATTGTTCATATATACTATGTATTACTTGTATAACTTATGCTTTTGAAACAAATGTAAAACTTTCATATATGTAATGTAATGGTTGATTTACTTTACTTACTATGTACATTGGATTTGATACTCTACGTGGAGTCAACCCCGGAAATGTTTCCGCCTTCGGTTTTCGGGGTGTGACAGATTGGTATCAGAGCGCTTGTTTATAGTGAATGAAGTATACCAAACCTTATATGGTATAAAACTATAAACATTAAAGGGCCTAAGTGCTCTGAATTAAAAGTATCTTCAAAACTATAAGTATTTTCAAAAGTATACAAGTATACCGACCCGTCGAAATCCGTAACTACAAGTAGAACAAAACATCAGTAAATGGATGTTGTACACTGCGGTTAAACTTGGGCAGTTATGTAGTCGTGTCTAGGATCAATATGGCCTGGCCAACTATATTCATTCGAGACACGGCCAACATGTGCTTGGGAGTGACTGTAGTACGCAGCATGCCTAAAACTTACCTAATATCTCAAACAACGAATCGTCGCTGCAGTGAACCATGAAATACTATGGGAGTATTTCTCGAGCCAATCCTTCGTAGAAAATCCTCGTATATGCGATGTTATTTGAACATTCCTCTAGCGATAAAATGTTTTGTCTTGATAACTCTTTCCTACTTTATCGCTTAGTATGATGCTATATCTGTCTTGATGAGATATCCCCTGTTCCATATCTCTTGATTCAATTCAGAGGACTTATGATCCTCTCTTTCCTGATCTTTTTAGATCAAGATGCCTCCGAGAAAGAGACCCAGCTCGAAGAACAACGACAATCCTCCTCCTCCTCAGTTTGACCTAGCATCACTCCAGACAGTCATGACAGCTGCAATGGTGGCAGCCATGTCAAAAATGAACCCTAGCAGTTCAGGAGGTGGTCCTCAATCCCAAAACCCAGAAGATAGCCAGGGACGCTGGAAAGAGGGTTCCTATAAGGATTTCATTAAACGCCAAACCCACATCTTTTGATGGCACTGGAGGTGTCATTTCCCTTACCCGATGGTTCGAGAAGATCGAATCTATCTTTGAAATCTGCGCTTGTTTAGATTCAGACAAGGTGAAGTTTGTCGCCTGCACCTTTCTTGACAAAGCCTTGACTTGGTGGAACGGCCGAGTCAAATCCCTAACCTTACCTGTAGCCAACGCCATGGGTTGGGAAGCCATGAAGGAACTTCTGCTGGCTGAGTACTGCCATCGGGGAGAAATGCAGAAGTTAGAACATGAACTGTGGAACCTGAAGATGAAAGGTTCCGACATTGATGCTTATACTTCCAGGTTCGACGACTTGGCACTACATTGTCCGGGAATGGTTACCCCGGAAAGTAAGAAGATAGAGAGATTTATCTGGGGACTGACTCAGCCAACGAAAGGGAATGTCATAGCTGCGAGGCCGGATACGTACGACAGCGCCAAATGTTTAGCACAAATCCTAATCGATCACAGTGATGACCTTGAAGAGGCAGCTACCACTACTGAACCAACGGTGAGGAGTGGCGAGAAAAGAAAACTTGGGAAGAAAGAGAAAAGCCAAACATCACACGAGTCTTCAAAGAGACAGCAAACGATGGCAGTTCATGCTGCCACTTCCCCTGCGATTGTTTCTGTTGTTGGATCCTCAACTCGGAAACCTACCAGTAGGTATACTGGAACTCTTCCTAGTTGTGGCAAGTGCAACTATCATCATCTTCCTTCCGGTCCATGTGTCGAGATAATTTGCAACAAATGTGGCATAAAGGGTCACATGGTGAAAAACTGTAAGACACCAACTCAATCAACAAGTCAAACTTCCGGAGCGGGCATTGGTCGGGCCTGCTATGGTTGTGGAGAAGTGGGACATCTCAAGCGAAACTGTCCTAAGACTGTAAAACCTGGTAACATTGGAAGAGTCCTAGCGATAGGACAAGAAGAGACAGCCACCAATCCCACTGTTGCCACAGGTATATTTCCCTTCGTTAAATTTATATGCCTGTAATTCTTTTCGATTCTAGAACCGAAAGAAATTCGTTAACCATCCATTTGAACATTTTCTAAACCTCGTCATTTATGAGTAACCGAAAATGTATGTCTTTGAGATGGTTATCACATAAAAACGAGAACGCTTGTGTTGTATTCGTAGATTGTTTTCTCAATCCAAGTGATTATTCTTTTCCATTCAATCTATTGGTAAACTTTTTATGAAATGCATTGATGTCAACCTTAGCATGTAATGACCGAGCCTCATTCATACTGTCTTTCCTAGATTCGAGAAAGCCATTTGTTCCAATCTTCCTCCGACTTGACTCCCATGATCTTCATACATCAAAGCTTAAAAAGTCTGCCCATGTATCTCTCGTCCGAGTGATCATTAAGAAACAAGAAGTCTACGATCCTTTCCCGATGCTGTTTCTAAAGAATTCTTGAGAATTCTTTCCGAACGTCTAGTCTAGTCTCGCATCGATCTAATCCTGGGAATTTCCTCGTAACCGAGCCTCAGTAAGCACAATGTGTGCAAGTCAGCAATCAGGGCATGATACGATCACTACGAGGAGGTAGTGACGCCCTTCGGTCGAACCATTCTCTTGTTGATGTAGATAAGCAAAGCAGTTATACTCGTAGATCCTTTCAAAAGCTAAGGCAATAAAGAATTAGTCGACACCGAGAGCCCCCATGGAACCTGTCGATCTTTGGGTCCTATCGGCTACGATCGTAGACTCACGTAGGAGTTCCCCTTAGAACCATTGGACCTTTAGTTACTCTGACATGTGAAAGCGTACCCACTTGTTGAAAGTTTTACCCTAGAAAGACATAGTACATCTTGGGAAGTGCGGAAAACTTAACTTGTGGAACCTTAGACCCTTCGAGATCTTCGTTAGGAATCGATTCCATAGCCCTCTCCGAGCTATCTTAAGGACTCAGTAACAATCATCTGGTATTCCGCATCTTTATTCGTAAGGCTTGCCGACTTGACGAAACCCTAGTAAATTCCTCTGAGGAAATAAAAATCCAAATTTTTATGTATGAATCAATTGAGATCGTAGATTGAGAGATTAATCATGCGTAACAAAGCCACATCCTGACAGTGAGGGTTCGCTAGAATATTAAGCGGAGACCTGAATGCAGTAAATTCATCCCCATATATCTTTCCACTTCGTGATCTGTGTTCGAATCTTTGAATTTCGGGACGAAATTACCTCTAACGGGGGGATAATGTAACAACCCGAAATTCATATCCTTGATTGTAACCCTTTTCGCGACTCGTTCCAATCATCCAATCGCCGTTTCCGATTTCGTTTCCGTTTCCGACCTTTTATTAAGTCGTTAATGTGAATTTTATTTTATGACTTAATAAGTGTCTTAATACCCTTAGAACTCATTCTAACGTCCCATATTAATGATCGGAACATTTTTAGAACCAACCATATCGGGTTACGACAATTTGGCCTGGTGCGACCAAAAGCCCCGTCTAACGCCGGTATCGGGTAGAATTCTACCCTGTCCCGAACTTGGACACTATTTAAAGTGACTCAAGTCTCCATTTTGAAGCTTTTGCTCCATTTTACAACTATCACTCCAACCTCTCTCCTCAAACTAGATTTTAGGGTCAAATCTCAAGTTTAAGGCTTCAAATCACCAAGGTACCTTCCCTAATTTGTTATGCAACATCTTTAGCCCTCAAATTCGAGTTCAAACCATGGGATAGGACCATTAACATGAGTTTACGGCCCTAGAACAGTCCTAGGCCGTAAACTCACATAAAGAGGGTTTTTGGAGCAACAAAACCCCTCCTTGACAAGTTTGGGACTTAGATATGGCTAAATGGCTTCAAGATTTGGACTCTAAACATTTAAAACATGGATTTTGTGAGGTTTGAAGGAGTTTATGGCCAAGGGATGTGCTTGGGCCGTAAACTCGTATAAATGGGGTTTGATGGGTTTTGGCCATAAGAACTTTCCTATGTGCGCATGCAAAACCCTAATGCTTGGATCTAGGCTTTCTAATTAAACATGCTTTGAATCCAAGACTTCTAATGGCTAATTAGGTTAAATAACAACATTGAAACAGATCTAGAATCATACCTTTGAGTTCCTTGTTGATCTTATTGTCTTGGAGCTTCTAGAGTCACAAATGTCACTCCTCTAATGGCTTACAAACACCAATAGCAAGCAAGATGATTTAGGAGAGAGGAGAGGGGAGGAATTCGGCCAGAGTATCTCTACTTTAGATGGTGTGTTGAATTCCCTCACCCCTAGGGTCGATTTATACTTGTAGACTCCTTAAGGGTTACAACCTAAACCCTAATTGGATAATCTTCTCTTAAGGCTATCCAAATCCATTCCATAGATAAACCTTTGGACGATTTTAGCTATCCTATATCTCATAGAATTCTTCCAAAGCATATCCCAATGGATTTATAGTCTAAAGTTTAACTATCAAACATTTGACAGTTTATACCCCTTTATTTAATTAATCTCTTTAAGTCACCAAATTAATTCCAATTAATTTATGACTTATATTAATCAAATAACCATATATTATTCCTTATAATATTTACTCTCTCTTAACAAATCATCCATCAAGTTGCTATGGTGAAGGCAACCCAAAAGGACCATGCACAACCGGATCAAATACTTGCCTAATATTGTTGCAGCCTTAGACACTATTCCAACAGTCTCCCACTTGGATAAGTCTAGTAACTATACAAGTACAATTCGGTTTGCAATCGTAGCTCTCAAAGACGCTGTCAACTCTGATCTAATCAATCTTGTCCTTTAGATAAGGGATCTTACAGTCCTCTGTTAGATATCATGCTGACAATCCTATGGAATGGTTAGTCTAGCATTTGATTTCTCGATATCTGATTTATTTGACATAGAACTTAATCAAACACATCAATTCAGTTCTGACCGTGCCCGGCACATAAGTCAAATCAAATCATCGAGCGGCCGAGATATCGCTTTTACCTTCTTAGATAAAAGTTACAGATAAACTTCGACTTATATGTATTTACTTATTCATTAACCAACTATACACAACAATGCGTTTTATAACAACGAGTTACTGATGCGTTTTCGCATTATCAATGTACAATCAATTAACAAATAATAAACCATATATCTAGGTTTTAAGACTATATGATATTATCGTCTTCCGATCACCTTTTATATCGTATTCCATAAGGTGATTCCAGCAAGCGCGGGTTTATTCCAATGCTCAAAACCAGTTCATAAGCACTCATGAACGTTGCAGCAACCCTTGCTATGTCTAACACCATTTAGACATTCTACACACCAATTCATGACAATCTTCATTCATATCTACTCCCAACATATGAATGATTGTGGACCATTTGAACAATTTCTATTATTCTTAATAACCTTAATTATTCTGGAAGTCAAAACATGCAAAGTGAAACGATAGTTAAACAATTAACATGTGACTGTAACTTTACTCATAAATAAAACTCCTTTATTTAATCATCAAATGTTAATTACATTTATCTATTATACGTTTCTAACACTATCTAATCTATATAAATATCATCCTTCAGCCTAATACTCCTAGCATGCTGCAAGTGCTTAACCCTACTCAGTCCCTTCGTAAGCAGATCTGCTGGGTTATCTTCTGATGATATTCTCTTCACTACGAGTTGTCCTTCTTCTACACGATGTCTAATGAAGTGATATTTTATGTCGATATGTCAAGATCTACCATGATCCCTCGGTTCCTTGGTCAAGGCAACCGCACCTTCGTTATCACAGAAAATCTCCATGGGCTCCTTTATGGCCGGCACAACTCCAAGATCACCAATGAAGTTCTTTAGCCATATTGCCTCCTTCGACGCTTCGCTCGCTGCGATGTACTCTGATTCGCACGTTGAATCAGCTACGGTTTCCTGCTTGGAACTTTTCCATGTCACTGCTCCTCCATTTAGGGTAAAGACCCAGCCCAACTGCGAATGGTAGTTGTCCCTGTCGGTCTGAAAGCTAGCATCACTATACCCTTGCACCTTCAAGTCATCACTCCCTCCAAGGACTAAGAACCATTCTTTCGTCCTCCGAAGGTACTTAAGGATGTTCTTCACCGCAATCCAATGTGCTTTGCCAGGGTTCCCTTGATATCTGCTAACCTTGCTCAAAGCGAAGGCTACATCAGGGCGAGTACAAGTCATAGCGTACATGATTGAGCCAACTGCGTAAGCGTATGGTACTCGGCTCATTTCTGCTATCTCAACTTCGGTACTCGGACTTTGAGTCTTACTTAACTTGGCATTTCCTTGTATCGGTAATTCTCCCTTCTTTGAGTTTTCCATACTAAAACGTTTTAGTACCTTCTCTAAGTAAGTATTCTGACTAAGTCCAATTAGTCTCTTACTTCTTTCTCTTACTATCCTTATTCCCAAAATGTAAGAAGCCTCTCCGAGGTCCTTCATAGCAAAACACTTCCCGAGCCAGGACTTAACCTCCTGCAGAGTCGGGATGTCGTTCCCTATGAGTAATATGTCATTGACATATAGAACGAGAAAGCTTACTATACTCCCACTGGCTTTGACATATACATAAGATTCGTCTTCGGTTCGTACAAATCCAAACTCTTTGACTTTCTCATCGAAGCAAAGATTCCATCTGCGAGATGCTTGCTTAAGTCCATAAATGGACTTATCAAGCTTACACACTCTATTCGGATGCTTCGGATCCACAAACCCCTCTGGCTGAGCCATTCAAACATCCTCAGCCAACTTTCCGTTAAGGAAAGCGGTCTTGACATCCATTTGCCAAATCTCATAATCATGAAATGCGGCAATAACTAGCATCACTCTAATAGATTTAATCTTCGCAACTGGTGAGAAGGTCTCATCATAGTCAACTCTGGGAGTTTGAGTAAAGCCCTTCGCGACCAATCGCGCCTTATATGTGTGTACGTTTCCATCCACGTCGGTCTTCTTTTTGAAGATCCATTTGCACCCAACAGTCTTACGTTCGGGCACATAATCAACCAAATTCCAAACTTGGTTATCGTACATGGTTTGGATCTCACTATCCATTGCCTCTTTCCATTTCGCAGACTCCGGGCCTGCCATGGCTTCCTTATAGCTATTAGGTTCATCAAGATTTACTAGTGTACCATCACTAATATACGTGTCCCCTTCGGTAGTAATATGAAAACCATAAAACTGGGGTTGAACTCTAACTCTATCGGAACGTCTGAGAGGTAAGGATTCGTCAATCGGTTCAACCGGAGTTTCCTCCTCGGGTTGAATGCCAGCGGTAGAGGTTCCTTCATCTATCGACTCTTGAATCTCTTCAAGTTCGATTTGCCTCCCACTGTCTCCTTGGCTTATGAGTTCTCGCTCTCGGAAAACTCCTCTCCTCGCAACAAAGACAACATTGTCTTTCGGTCTATAGAAGAGATATCCAAAAGACGTTTGCGGGTAGCCGATGAAAATACATCGCTCACTTCGAGGTTCAAGCTTGTCGTGAGTATCTCGTCTTATGAAAGCCTCGCAACTCCAAACCTTGATATGTGCCAACGAGGGAGCTTTCCCTGTCCACATCTCGTGAGGTGTTTTGGCAACCTTCTTAGTAGGGACTCGGTTAAGGATATGGGCGGCAGTCTCTAAGGCATACCCCCAAAAGAAGATAGGTAGTGAAGCATGACTCATCATAGAGCGAACCATATCCAATAAGGTTCGATTACGCCTTTCTGCCACACCATTCAACTGCAGTGTCCTAGGAGGCGTCAATTGCGAAACTATTCCACACTCCTTGAGATAATCGTGGAATTCAAGACTTAGGTACTCTCCTCCTCGATCGGATCGAAGCATCTTGATTTTCCTGCCCAACTGATTCTCCACTTCATTCTTGAACTCTTTGAACTTTTCAAAGGTGTCTGACTTTTTCTTGATTAAGTAGATATACCCATATCTACTATAGTCATCGGTAAAAGTCACATAGAAGCGGTTCCCATCCTTCGTGGTTGATCTAAAGGGTCCACATACATCGGTATGTATTAGGTCCAATCGCCCCTCACCCCTTTCACAAGTACTCGTGAAGGGTGACTTAGTCATCTTTGCAAGTAAACAAGACTCGCATGTGTCATCTTCCCTAAGGTCGAATGACTCCAACACTCCATCCTTTTGGAGTTGTGCTATGCGTTTCTTGCTGACATGTCCAAGACGACAATGCCACAAGGATGCTTTATCCATACTAGTGGAAGAATCAATATTCAAAACATCATTTCCTAAGTTATCAACAATCATAACAGTTTCATATATTCCATTACATGGTATAGTTTCAAAGTAAAAGACACCATTTAGATAAGCCAAAGTAGAACCATTCTCATTATTAAAAGAAAATCTAAATCCTTGTCTATATAAACCATGAAATGAAATGATGTTTCTAGCCATTTCTTGCGAATAGCAACAATTGTTCAAATCTAAAACCAAACTATTCCTAAGCACTAAAGAATACACTCCAATCTTGGTCACAGGCGACGATCTTCTGTTCCCCATGATTAGATTGATCCTTCCTTGCTCTACATCCCTACTTCTTCTTAGTCCCTGCACATTAGAACAAATGTGATAACCACAACCGGTATCAAGAACCCAAGAAATAGCATGATTAGAATCGTTAGATTTGATTGCGTATATACCTGCGAAAGATGGCTTGATCTTTCCTTCTGTGATCGCTTGCAGGTAATCCGGGCAGCTTCTCTTCCAATGTCCTATCTTGCGACAGTGGTGGCACTCTGCCACCTTTGGGTTGGAGCAGGGCTTAGAGGGATCAACTTTGGTCCCACTAGAAGAGGCACCATATTGGGCTTTCACCTTGCGATAGTTATTCGATGAAGCTTTCCTCTTCTTTCCCTTCCCTTGACCAATAGCCAAGACAGGAGCAGCGGACGGATTGGGAGTAGGTGCAACAGACTTGTCCTTGAAGTTGCTCTCAGCGACCCTCAAGAGACCTTGGAGTTTGCTTAGGGTGACCTATTCTTTGTTCATGTGGTAGGTCATCCTAAATTGGTTGTACATTGGAGGCAAAGAGTGAAGCACCATGTCGATCGCCAAGTCTTCACCGAAGTCAACATTTAACTTACGAAGGCGGTCGACATACCTTTGCATCTTTTGCAGGTACACGGTAAGAGATTCTCCATGACCCATCTTAGCGGAGATCATGTTAGTGAAAATCTCGTAACGCTGTTGTCTCGCGTTTTGGTGGTATCTCTCCAACAAGTCTTGATGCATCTCGTATGGATACATGTCCTCGTAGGACTTTTGGAATTCGGAGTTCATGGTGGCGATCATGATGCATTGTACCTTCGTTGCATCTCGCTCATGAGTTTCAAAGGCGGTGATTTCTTCGGGAGTAGCAACTTCGGGGTTGATTTTCTCGAGCTTCTCATCGAGGACATACTCTTTATCCTCATAGCGAGCAATGGTGCGAATGTATCTTATCCATTCGCTAAAGTTCGTTCCATCGAAGGTGACCTTTTGGCAAAGGCTCATCAACGTGAAAGAACTAGCAGCAGTGTTGTTTGCGTTCGACATCTTCAATTAGAAAAGGACAAGGATAGATTAGAATAATAATCCCTAATTATCACCCAATAAGAAAATTAGGGCTAGGATCCAACAATAACATTTACATACTAGAAAAGGGATGCCGTAATCTAACATGCAAATAAATTGAAGGTAAGTGAATGACGATTCACTAATTCTCCATTACAAAACATAAACTATTAGTCCTAAGTGTTTTTTGAGAATTCCTAGGTTCGGATGAGATTCATTGAACTATTCAATGGCATGTTTAAATCTCGATATGCCCCTCTCGTTTGTGACTGGGATGCCGAGGATCACAAAGCGGGTGTGAATTACCATGCAAATTCACATGGTGCCTTCATTGTAACGATCACCTATTCGATGTGCCGGTAAACCACACACGCTCCATCGAATTATGATAAACAATGAATCACCCTTTTCCACCTTCGCTTAGAACCATTTAGTGTGCCGGTAAACCACACACGCTCCACTAACTTCTTAGCAAGGTGCAAAGTGTAATTTCATGGGATTGCATCAATTCAATTTTCCTAAAGTAACTAAGATTGGGAAATTTTTAAAACGTGTAGTTACTTTGTATTTCTTATTATACTTTTAATGAGAAGATGAGGTTGCCCTATCCTACCCGTTCGGCTAACGACCCTCCACCAATCAAGCAAGCGGTGGGTGTGAGTGTACACCCATTAAGCGCCATTTTATAGGCCGCAACCTTATACCCACCTTATAGATCGGTTTCGTGAATGAGGCCTACTAACGGTAAGACTAGCATTTAGTTATACATATATATTATTCTAGTAATATCATATTAGTATAGGGTTGTATTTTAAAACCTTTTAAAATCTAGGGTTTGAAATTTAAGTTGTCTAAATTAAAAATTTTAATCACAAATATAAATTTCAAAACTTTAGGGTAGGTTTTAAACATTTAAAACATGAAGGATCAAATAACAAATAATTCCAATTAACAATTAATATCCTAATTATCTTTATTTGATTTATCCAAGATTTCTTTTAAGATAATTATCAAAATAATTAATCATTTATCACATAAGGAAATTAAATATTTTATTAGATGATAAATATCTTTAATTAGATCAAGATTATAGTCATATATATCAAAAAAACGGATTAGGGTTGATCTAATATGATTAAGGTAAGTTTCCATAAGATAAACATGAAAAAATCCCGGTTTTGCCTAATCCAGACGCCCGGACTCGCCGAGTACAGGCCTACTCGCCGAGTCCATGACTCATAAACCCAAAATCGAATTTTGCAGGTTTGTTTCAGTTAATCAAGCAACAATTTAAAGAAAACCAAGCTAGGCTCTGATACCACTGATGGGTTTTGGCCATAAGAACTTTCCTATGTGCGCATGCAAAACCCTAATGCTTGGATCTAGGCTTTCTATTTAAACATGCTTTGAATCCAAGACTTCTAATGGCTAATTAGGTTAAATAACAACATTGAAACAGATCTAGAATCATACCTTTGAGTTCCTTGTTGATCTTGTTGTCTTGGAGCTTCTAGAGTCACAAATGTCACTCCTCTAATGGCTTACAAACACCAATAGCAAGCAAGATGATTTAGGAGAGAGGAGAGGGGAGGAATTTGGCTAGAGTATCTCTACTTTAGATGGTGTGTCGAATTCCCTCACCCCTAGGGTCTATTTATACTTGTAGACTCCTTAAGGGTTACAACCTAAACCCTAATTGGATAATCTTCTCTTAAGGCTATCCAAATCCATTCCATAGATAAACCTTTGGACGATTTTAGCTATCCTATATCTCATAGAATTCGTCCAAAGCATATCCCAATGGATTTATAGTCTAAAGTTTAACTATCAAACATTTGACAGTTTATACCCCTTTATTTAATTAATCTCTTTAAGTCACCAAATTAATTCCAATTAATTTATGACTTATATTAATCAAATAACCATATATTATTCCTTATAATATTTACTCTCTCTTAACAAATCATCCATCAAGTTGCTATAGTGAAGGCAACCCAAAAGGACCATGCACAACCGGATCAAATACTTGCCTAATATAGTTGCAGCCTTAGACACTATTCCAACAGGGTTTTCATGCCCTTAAACCCTTCCAAATCTCAAACAAGGTTTAGATATGAATTATAGAATATTGGTTTTAGCATTTGGGCACCTTAAACATAATTTTTGGGGGATTTATGTGAGTTTACGGCCAAGGCATATGCTTAGGCCGTAAACTCCTTATAAATGGGTATAAAATCAATTCTAAGGTGTTAGAAAGCCATCCAACACCACCAAAAGCCTTGGAATAAATCATAGAACCAACCAAAAATAGTTTAAGGACTTTAAACACATCAAAATCCCACATTTGAGAGTTTACGGCCATAGAACATGTCTCATGGCCGTAAACTCATAAAATGGTGTCAATTGGTGCCCCAAACTCATTTCTAGGCTTGTGGGAATTTTTAGAATCACATGTGATTAATTTTAACACCTTAACAACACTTATTCTATGAGATATGTGAGTTTACGGCCATAGAACCCATGCCTTGGCCGTAAACTCCCTTAAGTGTTGTATTTCATGACTTTAATTCAATCCAAGCCTTAGTTAAAATTATTCCAAGCATTTCCAAGTGTCCATACCCGTTTGTGAGCCATTAAACACTATAAACCACCCCTCTATGAGTTTACGGCCGTAAACTCATGAGGAATGGGTGTTTAGGCCGTAAACATCATTAGGGAGTTTACTTTTGGGGAGTAAACTCAAATCCCAAGTCCCACGCTTCAATGCCCGTCCGTAGATGTCACCCGTGTCACTCCAAACACCCGTTTTGAGGTGTTTTCGTTCGTTGGAGTGTAACTTCATATCTAATTAGAGTTTGTAAATCTATTTAGATATATTTGTATGCCATTTCATTTTACATAGGAACCTCGCGTGTTATCAGGCCTCGATTCGACGTTTAGCACCCGAAATCGTCACATTTCCGCGACCGGTGAGTTCATACCCCTACCCTTTTTCAATGGTTTTTCAATGTTTTCAGGGGGGAATACAAGCAAAAGTACAAGTATATCTTGTACTCAATCACCTGATTTTAATTAAATGGTTTCATAATTGTACACTTTAAGAATTGAAAACCTTTTAAACAAACCGTTTTAACTTGCAGAGTTGTTTGTTTTAACCCGATTTTCAATTCTTATTATACACTGTTATATTGTGTACTTGGTAATTGATTGTTCACATTTAAACTGATAGAATAAATAAACCATTGTAATGTCTGTAATGAAACACTATGGTTCGAGTGTAAAAGACATACTCCATTAGAAAACATGAAATATCTATATGTCCTTAACAATACACCTAGGCTCGAGTGTGATAGATAAATACCGTCATAACACACAAATCACTGTAATGTCCTTAATAAAACACCTAGGCTCGAGTGTAAAGGATAGGTACGTAGAATATAGTCAGTTGTAAATATTACTTTCCTAGTCGAAAAGTAAAGAGTAATCTTAATGATTGGAGACACGTCCTTGTAACACTTCCATGGCACGAGATAGTGGGGGACTAACCCTGTAACCAGAATCTCCGTTCGTAGGAGAGCGTGGCTTGAGTGTATAGATCTATACGGGACTGACAATCCCACACCTGGCTGCTAGCTACAGCCGAACTGAAAGGTTCATGGGTGACGAGAGTCATAAAAAGGATATTGACCACGGTTCGAGTCATATCTAGTCTGAGTATGGTTAAGGACTCGCAATCTAGATTATTAACGTTTCAGATTCATTTACTAGCTTTATGTACGTAGTAAAGCTAATGTACATTTAGGGATTGCAGATACACACACAGTGAGGAAAACATGGGGTTTTCCTGGGAAGAACACTGAACATAACCATAACCAGTAAAGACATACACACACAGTCAGGGAAACATGGGGTTTTCCTGGGGAGAACACTGAACATAAACAAAACCGGTAAAGATATACACACAGTCAGGGAAACATGGGGTTTTCCTGGGAAGGACACCGAACATAGTCAGAAACTAGTAACAGTTCACACATACACAGTCAGGAGAACATGGGGTTCTTCCTGAGTAATAGTAGTACGAAATTAGAGAAGTGTAATAAGTTAAACAATTGAATTACATTTCACAAGAACAATGATATTTTAATTAAGCATCGTTTACTTTATTTTTGGATTTGGAAACTAACTTTACATAAGAAAATATGGGATTTTCTTGGATAACTACTTTTCAGGAAAACAAAGGAACTCGTACATTTTCAGAAAAACTAACCGCTTATGAACTCACCAGCTTTATGCTGATTTTCAAACCGCTTCTATTCTCAGGTCCGAGTTAGACAGGTACCCGAAGATCCTTTTGTGTGAAGACGGAGTTCTCAGAAGACTCATTTTGTATTGTTCATATATACTATGTATCACTTATATAACTTATGCTTTTGAAACAAATCTAAAACTTTCATATATGTAATGTAATGGTTGATTTACTTTACTTACTATGTACATTGGATTTGATACTCTATGTGGAGTCAACCCCGAAAATGTTTCCGCCTTCGGTTTTCGGGGTGTGATAACATCATCCACCCTAGAACGTTTCCGCTGTTCCGGTCTTGGGGTGTGACACAACTCGCCGAGTCTGCTTAGCCGACTCGCTGAGTCGGTCACTAACTCCTGAACCTGGATCTCGCTCGGACTCGTGGAGTTTCGCACTGGACTCGGCGAGTTGACCCCTTTGACTTAGGGTTTTCATTCGTTCTTGGCCTTCATGACTTTGGGTGTTACAACCCCACACTTGGCTTTTTCTTGCCCCCAAGCAAAACTAATTTTATTATCATACCATCGTATCAAAACCCTACCCACTAACATCACACAAGACAAGTCATTTTGAGCTCATCCATTACAGTTAGACCGCAATGCATATATTTGTGTCTAGTTTTCCTAAAAAACTCTCCAACCCTAAATACTCACAATCCACATAAACACTTCCCAGTTATTTTGAACACATTAATTTTATGCATCCCTCTGAATATATTTTTAGAAATATTTTCTAACCTCAATGTATTTTTGGTTAAGCCAACAAGCATACATATGAAAAATAACATAGAACAAAGTTATAGTAAATAATAACATGCCAAATTGCCGTATTCTTAAGTCTTCAACTTGACCCTTCAATATATTTGAACTTTTGAACTTTTATTCATGATATTTATTGTTCTTCATAACATTGTAGACTCTTATTCACTAAATGTGACACCAGTCAAATTTAGGTCAAAAATAAATTGATCAATAATCATGATTTGGATGAACCAAGTGGTAGAGTTTGTAACAAGGTTTGCAAATATATAAAGAACACTGAAATCCGAGTTAGAACGAAGAAGTTATGACTAATCGAAAATCCGTGATAAAACCGACAAAACACTATTTAGTGTAAAAAGTGAATTTTTGATAAAAGGTTTTTTAGCCTTAAAAATCTAAATGAAGGTTGTAGAATATGTTAAACCACGAATGTTCATAAAAATAACGTCAAAATCTGACTTCGTATGAGGAAGTTATGATTTTTCGAAGCTTCGGTTTAACTGTAGACAACTAAAAATTTGAAATATAAATCGATCGATATTTAGTCGATGCAACTTAAACGGGAATCAAAGGTCTCGTCAAAAGTATCACAATGGTAAAAAGACAAACGAAAAAGGACGTCGGATGAAGTAGTTATGATTTTTTAACGGATTTTCTTGTCCTGGTTTGTTAAAAATAATAATATTAAAAATAAATTCAAAATTAGCCGACAAAGTCTAAATGAAAGTCGTAGAGTATAATTTTATCTATGCGTGCATATAAAGAATGTCAAAAATGGAGTTTGTATGCAAAAGTTATGAATTTTACAAGTTTTGGCACAAAAATAAAGAAAAATAGAAAAAAATCGGGAAATTTCGCATGCCTCGCACGTGTCACCTACTGATTGGACCAAAGTCTTGCGTGGCGCCTTCTGGTTCGACCAACTCCGCAGTCCACTCACCTTCGGACAGCCTCGCATGAGACACACCGGAGACACCCCTCGGACACCCCCTTCGTACGTGTCTCCTTCCAATTGGACCGAAGTGCGGTCCAGTCCGAGGCCTCCATCTGTCCGACCTCGCATGTGGCCTTCACTGCTGACTCCTCGCATTCGCCAACTGTCTTCTTCGGACCGCACCCTCGCACCCCTATATAAAGGGTGCGAGACTTATCGGATTTGAGAGGTTTTTCACCCCAAATTTCACCATTTTTTACCTTTTCACCCCCTCGACTTTCTCACAACCCCCGAAGGCCCCGGTATCACGTCTAAAGCCCAAAGCAAGCCCTGGAGCCTCGGAATTCTCAAGAATTCATCCTGTCTCCTGTCGAAACTCTACCCGATTTAAGTCGGTTTATCATCAAACAAACTATTTTCCGGGAAACAAAACGCTGCCCGAATTACCACATATCAGGTGAGTTCATATCCCTATAATTTACCTTTTTAATGGTTTTTAAATCCTTTTTAGGGGGTGGGGGGAATATAGGCAGTGTACCTAGTCAAATTATAGAATAGCTTAGGTATGTCGGGTGTGGAAAACATGAAACAAAATTTAATTATTAAAATAACTACTAAAAATTAAACTAAGAAACAAACTTTAATAGGGGATTTTTACTAATTTTTCAAGATTAGAAGAAATTAAATCAAAAAATAAAAACAAATTCATTATTAAAAGATACTTTCGTTAGATCCGAATCCCCGCTTTATGGTGGATTTCTTGTTAAATTCCTATTATTAGTTACCAAATTATTATGGAACTAGTTATTATGATCAAATGCCAACTTTACCAATTTATGAAATACTATGTTTTAATAAACACAAGTAAACACAAATTTGATATTAAGATAAATTTGGTTATGTACGATAAATCTAATAGTTAGCTTCCTATGATGAAGTAAACCAACCACGCACAAATTATAGATCAGTTATGATCTCCAACACAGTTTAAGTTACTAGCTTTACTTAGCCTATCTAAGATTTGTTCAACCCTAGGTCTAGAAATTCAATGATCATAAACCAATAGGTTAATAAGTTCATGTAACTAGAATGATCATCTACTACACTAAACTTGAATCAAGGGAATAAAATACCAGAACTAAGATATGTAAGGATTCAATTCATCAACACTATAAAAACCAACAATAATTTATCATAAAATTGAAATCAACACATAGTTCAAAGGGTTTATCTTCACCAATGAAAGTAAAATGTTTTTTTAGCCTCACGTTATAACAAAAAAGAACACTAAATTAATGCAGTTAAGACTAAACATGATTTAAGCTAGCAAATCGAATAGTTCAATGTTGTTTTATTTTAGATCTCTTCAACTCTTGATCTCCAATAGATTCCTGATCTTCCTCAGGTCTTCCAGAGGGTTTTTGTTGCAATCCTTCTCTAGAAAATTGGATAGAAGTCTCTTAATTCTAATTAAAACTAATTACTTATACTTTCCTAAAATTTGCCTCCCACACCATGAGGAATAGATTGCAGGGCGCGACTATTTTTTTCCACACGTATTCTCCAAGTTATCTCCAACGACCACGAATCTTCAAATCACCATGGCATGGCATGATATCCTAATGCCATAGGCTTCAAATATCTTGACCTTTTTTACTTTAATCATTTCTACCCACACTTTCCTACTTCCAGCTCCTTATTTTCTTCCATTTCATCCCGAGAGTGTCTTTCCTACTACAAAATAAATTTTAAACATATTAAGTCCCTTTTTTCCTAAAATGAACACAAGTGTAGCTAAAAGTATTAAGATAGAATATAAAATATATTGTTAAATATCCACATATCAACAACAGCTTCAGGTTTGAACAATAGCCATTTCCGGGAATTAACTTAAAGCAAGGACACTTTCGTCACAGTATGTTGCTTATGTTTTGTTTTGTTTTCTTCTTTTCTTGTTTTATTTTTTATCAAAGATATGTGGAACTTAAAGATAAAAGAGATTTATTTTGGTTTATGTGACTTGCACATATGTCAACCTATGGGCCTCCGTCTCAAATTAAGAGATGTTGACAACACGTCAAAAATCAATGGGTGATGCTATGGAGAAGCATATTCAAATGCACATAACATAGTCAGGAGATATTTATGTACTAAGGTAAATGAATCAAAAACATTTTGCCCACTTTCTAATGATTCATACTGTCTCTTTCAAAAAATAATGATTCATAATGTCAAAAAGTCAAGAGGTTCTAACTAAATAAAATATATTTATATTCATATATTTATATTCATATAAAACAATCGTTTTTAGATAAATATATAAAACAATTGATTTTTAACAAAAGTTTTTATTTAGTTTCTTTTAAGATATGTATATGAGTAAATTACTAAAATCGTCCATGTGGTTTGGTCAAAATTACATGTTTAGTCTCAAACATTCTTTTATACTCGGATCATCCTTGTAGTTTGATTTTGTTGCGTTTTCATCCCTTACATGCTTAAAATTAGGGGGGGGGGGAATGCAACCTTAACCAAACCAAATGGACAAAAAAATGCAAAAAAATCTAACCACGAGGACGATTTGTGTGCAAAAAATAAGTAGGTACCAAACTTGTAATTTAACCAAAGCATAGGGACAAATGATGTTGCATTTGAATATGATTTTCTATATTCATTTTAGTTTGTATATTTTCATTCACAATTGTTAAAATTATTTCATTTTAGTTTTGTCTTTTATATATATATATATATATATATATATATATATATATATATATATATATATATATATATATTTATACTTTAGATCTAATAATTCAGAAACAAGTGTTATCTATATCTTCCCAGAAACACTTTTCAGGTTTATACCTTCTATCGTCTTGATAGAAATATAATGTGGAGAATGCATGAAGTAATGAAATGGAGTCAAATCTGCAACTACGGGGGACAAATTTAATGTTTTGTCTGGTGTTCAAGTTATCTATGAACATTAGAACTAATTTAAGCCTTAAAGCTCCTAGCAGTTATATATTCATTGTGTCTTCAAAGTTCATTAGTTTCTGGCACTGATTTGAAGTTACACAAGAGATAACATGAATGTTTGATCATATGATGTTTTTAGATAGTTTCATATGGGTCTTGGTGACGGTGTACCCAATGTGTCAATACACATTTGGTTCAAGATTTGCAATTTCATTGCACTATTTTAATGAAACTGAAAAGAAATTTCATGATCATACACTATGCTTCTAAAGTGTCTCAAACAATTAAATCCAAGCGTAAAATGAGCATTCATGTTTGACAAAGGAAAATGAGCTAAAAATTAATATGCATATAGAAATGGTTTTTGAAGTTGATCTCTTGTGATAATATCATTATACCTTTCATGTTTTGACAGTGGCATTTCATAATCCAAGTATGTAACTATTGATAAATCACTATCCCTAGAACAAATGATGTCGCATATGCCTTAAGTCTCGTGTCTTCTAGAAGTCAATGACCTAATGAGACTACACTGCAGAAGTCTTTAAGCTAACATGTCATGTTCATATCTGTTGGACTAAATGAACCATCCTTCTCTTGTGTGGAAATGATAACAAGGTCTATTATTTACCAAGAGATATTCCCTGGTCACAAATGAAAATTCTTATAAGGAAAGGATGTTATCTAATCTCCTAGCCAATATTCTTCTTTTGTCCTTGACCTCCTAGACTAGGGTATGCCATAGTACCACTTAATGAATGGATGGCTAATCATTAATTCTAGAATGCAATTAACTCTATGATGCAAGGATTAGACCACTTCTTCCTAGTGGGTTATAACTATCGGTGATTCATGCTAATTTCACTTCAATTTGATTTAGACATCCTACTTATTTCCCTCAAGTCTTCTTTATAAGAACATGATGATTCACTATGAAAAACCACACACTGATAAAAGTTAAAAAGTGCGTGTCGGTGGGTATGAAATCTACCACTAGTTAATCATATGCATTATCCCATTCTTCCCCTTAAATTCTTCATAAAAGATTTATGATTTAGAGTCAAATGCTAAACATTGATGAGAATTTGAAAAACCTATGTCGATGGGTACATCATGCACCAGAATGTATTACATGCATCATTCCACTCTCATCCTTTATTTGTCTAATAAATGAAGATACTGATTCAACATATAAAATCATATGCTTATAAGACTTTGCAATTCTGTTTAGTGATTTACTGTTGAAACAATGTAGTAGTGTGATACACCAAATTATCTTATATCCTATAACTTTATTTGATGTTTTCTTTCATTTCAGTTAACTTACTACCTTCTTAAAAAATCATCAAAAAAAGGTAGTGCTTATTGATGCTATCATAAAGGGGGAGAAATGTTAAGTTTTGCTAGACTATTACTTTATCATTCGTTGAATAGTAGACACTCTTAAAAGAAGAAGTTATACATATAAGGGGGAGAAAAAAATCAGATGTTGTATATTTGGAGGGGGGGGGGGGAATCGAAGGGTGGGAGTAGATATCAGCATTCTACTTCAGATGTAGCTAGTTCATTTATTATTTAATTTTTTATTAGTTTGGTTTTGACATTATCAAATGAGAGGAGATTTTTGGGTCAGATATTTGTATAGATTTGATGATGCAAAAAACTATATATTATAGTTAATTAGTTATATTTTATATGCTCATTGTAGACAGTCAATCTTTTCGAACTAAGTGTAAATCATACAACTTAAACAAGTTTATTTGTCAGAGCTTATTTAGTTAGATAATCTAAAGATATGCTAATGGAAGTTCATATTTCGACAACTAGAGAGCATCCCCTGATGATTGACATACCCAAAAGACCATATCAGCAGCAAAGGCACGAAGGCACAATTTACTAAAGAATGATCATTTTGTCCTTACGTTGAAGGTCATATACTGATGACACACTAATCAGGTGATACACTGAACAGGGAGACACTGATGGTACTATCTGCTGAAGATAAAGCTGATAAGTATGACTCGTTAACACTAATGCTGATGCCTTAATCAACAAGACTCCCTATGCCTTAATCAACAAGACTCCCTAAATCTGATGCTCTATTTAACATATGATGTGCTAATGTTGATACACGAATATGGAGTATAACATATCTACTTGGTGAAGAAGTATTTTGAAGATCTGATCTAGTCCATTCCTTGTATACCAGATTTGTTTACATATTTAGAATAGATTAGATTCATGCTATTTATTGAAGGGATTCTCTAGGCTAGTTTAGTATATAATAATTTATTTGGGTTAAACCCTTTCTAGGTCTTTGTGATGGCTTTGTGACAACGTTCTTTGTGTACCTGTACTCTTTGTGAAAACCTTTGTTAGTGAAAGATATAATTATGATGACCATTTGTTCTTTATTCTTCTTTCTTGTTTTTATCCTATCTACAAATCTACGAAGGATTTGGGACCATTAGCAACATTTTTCAACAATGAATCAGTTTTATCTACTCCATTATTTCTAATAATAACATTAGGATCTAAAGGCGTTTTTTTATAGGTTTATAGTCTAACATTCCAAAATATAGTAGAAGTTCCAAGCAATATTTTCTTTGAGACAAACAAATACCATTATCAATATCTGTTACCTTTATTCCAAGAAAAAACCTTTAGCTTTCCTAAGTCTTTAATAAGAAACTTTGATTTTAAAAACTTCAACATTTTCTATTTCTGCAAAGGTATTTCTAGTTAAAATAATATTATCCACATAAACCAACAACATAACAATAGATTCATTTTAAAATTTCACAAACAAAGAAAAATCATTTAGGCTTTGTACAAACCTATATTCCAGAAGAGAAGCAAGAGCTTCTCATTCCACTTCCTAGGCGCTTGTTTAAGGCCATAAAGATATTTTAACAAGCTGAATACTCTAGTGTAACCCTTAGTATCATAACCAGGAGGGAGATTCATATAAACACTTTCATCAAGTTCATCATATAGAAAAACATTATTAATATCAAGCTGAACCAAATTCTAATTAAAATTATTATCTAAAGTAATAATAATCCTAACAGTCACTATTTTTGCAATTGGAGAGAAAGTCCCCTCATAATCAATAAATTCCCTCTAATTATAACATTTATCCACTAATTTAGCTTTATATTTTTCTACTTCACCATTAGATTTATACTTTATTTTATACACCAATTTACACTCAATAGGTTTCCTAATGGGTGGTAAAGAAGTAATTACCCATGTTTGATTTCTATCGAAGCCTTCATTCCATCATTCACGGTTTTAATCCAATTAGTATTAAGAACAACCTCACAATAAGATTGAGGCTCAATGGTTCTATTAATATTTGAAATAATCGTTTTTTGTTAATTCTAAAAAGACTTATCCACATATTTTTCAATATATACTTATACTTGCCTTTAATTATGTAGTCATTGAACCTTTCTGGCAACCTAGACTCACGACTAGATGTCCTAGTTTCTATACACTAATGCTCAGGATTGAAAGATGAATGATTGTTTTCATCATAAGAGAAGTGAATGTCCGACATAGCCAGATCAGGTTGCACGGTCGATACCATACCACCTTCATTACCAACCTGACCCATATCAGTTGCATCAAATTGACTGTTACCATTGTAATTATTGTTAATTGTAACAAAAGGAGTGTTGCACCATCCCTACCATCCTGATTGCTAATATTAGACTCTCTAATGTCATTGTTACCAATGTTACTATCAGTATTATCTACTCATCATAAGAAAAGGAATCACAAGGTTCATTTTTGTTTGATAAAGACACATCATAAAATAAAGTATCATCTTTAGAACTTGAAGAAATGGTGAAAGGAAACACAGACTCATAGAACATCACATCTCTGGAAAAGAAAATAGTCCATTGAAAATAGTCCATTGTCAAGGCTAAACAATTTATAACATTTTTAACACTAAAATAACCAAGTAGAACGCACTCTTCAGATTGTTCAGAAAACTTATCCGAATTATTGAGTTTAGTAGCAAAGCAAAGAAAACCAAACACTCTCATACTATAAAAAAAAACTATGAGAATTCTTATAAACAAGCTCAAAATGAAATTTGCAATTCAAAACAAAGAAGGAAGTATATTTATAAAAAAACACTAGTTAAAACAGCTTGACCCCAAAACCTTCTAGGATGACCGGATTAGAATAAAAGGGATATTGAAACATTTAATAATTACAAGTCACAACCCTTTCCAAGGCGGCGGAATACGCAGGGCTGTAAGACTTAGTTCACGAATCACAAACAAACTGAATATACATCACAAGTTACAGCGATAACAAAATAGCATTTACATTTCAATTTAAAGTTTGAATACAAGGTTCATACAAATAATAATAATAGGTTCAAGAAGTTTTCCTTAACAATTGGTTGATAAAATAAAAACTAGAATACTCTAAGTTGCCCGAAACCCATGAACATTTCGTCTCTCTCTAAAACTTGGTTAACGATATTCAGAGAATACATGAATTTTGAGGGCCAACGCAAATTTTGGTGATAGTTACAGGTTTTCTGCTAACCGCAATAAATAACTTTTTATAAATTTTCTGAAAGTATTTTTTATAGTTAAAACCATTTCTGAAAATGTTTGATAAAAAGAGAAACCGAATTTGTGGTTTCTAGATAAATAATTAGTTAATGCTTATAGTTATTCCTATAACTGAGGTATGTGATTAGATATAACCCCTTACGATGCTTCATTAGATAGCTTGGATAAAGATTGAAGATAATTATCACCCGTTTCGATTGATTAGTCGATGTTGTAGCTAGCAACCACAGGTGGGGGTGTCATGTTGTATAGATCTATGTATACGTATCTCGCTCCGAGGAATAACAATTATAGACGAGTGGGTACACTAAGTGATTAACTTATGCAATGAATAGGATCTCACTATAAAGGCCAATAACGATGATATACGATAAAGTCTTTCTTATAAAGGACGAGTACGTATGATGAATTTGTAAAAAACGTATAATAATCGCTTAAATACATAATATTTTCTTCGCTTGCATGAATATTTTTAAATGCATGTATATTATAAATGAATTGGTTTATAATATATTATTTGGCAATAATAACTATTATAAGTGTATTTCATAACCGATATATATATATATATATATATATATATATATATATATATATATATATATATATATATATATATCACATGTTAATAAACACATTTCAAAACCGATAGATATATATTTCACATGTATTCTACATAAAAATAATAGAATATTAAAAAGGTTACGTAACACTCACATTCATAGTATGAACGGGGCTCCTGGTGTAAAACCTGTCACGAAAGTTGTTACGTGACGTGCTTTGTTCTTAAAACGAACCACTAGGTCTATTTATACCACCTAATAATCTAATGGTAGTTTTGGTAATAATTACTAAGCATAGGGTGGTCTTTGTTAAAATAAATAAACTGTAGTGTTTAATTTTGCCAAAATCATGCTTCCAGGACCAATATTGCGAATTATTCTCAAGACAGTGACTAATCATGTGCATTTATGACTGATTTTGCGTTTTGGGGCTTATTTTGTTAGGTTTTCTTGTTAAGGGAAACTACTATACAAATTGACAAGATGTTTAGATTTTATTTGTAAGGAATTCCAATGTGTGTGTGTGTGTTTGAGGGGGGGGGGGGGTAAAGCTCTATAATTCTTACATTCGGCGAATTCTTTTAACTAAAATGAAATAGACTTTGTATAGTGCTACGTCTTTGCGTAAGTCGCGAGTTGTGGCGGAATTGGGGGGCGGGGGTACAGTTCACAAATTGGGTATTGGTTGTGTTCAATTGACGAAATGGGTATGCAAATTAAATGGCAGCATGGTGACGGTGAAATGGTGGTTGTGGAAGCAGGAGTTGCTCCGGCCACTCATTTTGCTTTGTTTTCGGTGAGTTCGTTGAGCGGGAAAGAGCAGGGAACAAATCTGAACACAACAGAGGTGTTTGGTGGTGATTTTGGGTCAAGAGAGAGTGGTTTTTAGGTGGTGCTATGGTGGGCTAGTAGCAGTGCAGTGGTGGTTTATGGTGGTTAAAGGTGGTGGTAGTGGTGGTTAAAAGGTATTAATATGTGGTGGTGTTTCAAACTTAAGGATCTGGTTGATCAATTGTGTGATGAGGATGAAATTAGAGTTCTCTTTTAAAGGTTCATAAACCCTAGCAAGGAGGTAGAGGTGGTGAATGGGTTAAGAAGAAATAGATAATGATTTTCACCATTAGAGTGTGACAATTCTTGTCAAATAGTAAAGTCTAACCTGGATATTATCTAACCATGTGTATGTTAAATCTCATAAACCTTAAAACTGATCTTTTTTCGCGTGCCTAATTCTCGATGGCGGGAAATTTTTCTGATAGTTTCGATTGATAGATTTTCATTCTAGGATTCTAAAAACTCGAACGGATAAATGTTTTGAGTTGTAGAACTTTGAGAATTTGCGTTTAAAGTTTCGCGTCTAATTAGTCTCAAACATCTGTTTTTTTTTTTTTTTTTTTTTTTTTTTTTTTTTTTTTTACTTTTACAAATATTTTTACTAAAAATATTTCAAGTAGTAAATAAAATATTAGACTGTAGTCTAAGTTCAAAAACACTCTCAAAATCTCCATCTGAGGTGCGCAAGTACCTCAACGGATCGAAACAGTTTATGAAATCAGGTAAAAACAATGTTATACCAGTTTGGTTTCTCAAAACGGACGTATCTTTTGCATGTGAACTCCGTTTTGGACATTCTTTATATGTCCAAAATTAGGGAAACATGTACTATCAGTCTAGTATATTTTATTTGTTCATAGACGCTTAATACAAATTTCAGTTTTTTAGTCGTTAATTGGAGTTATAGTTTGTGCTTTCAGTTTCGTTCGATGTTTTCCATAATTTGAGATAAAATACCATTTGACATCTTATAATATTTGAAATGACATTATATTTATGCTAAAATATGCATTAAAATTCAACCGGTCAAGATACAAAAGGGTTTATGGTGAACTAACCCTTTATAGATTCGAACCTAAATTCTGAGATGTCACATTACCTTCCTGTTAAAGGAATTTCATCCCAAAATTATCTTATTCCTACAACTATGTAGTTCAACTAGTGGAGGGATCTGTGACATCTCTAAATTTACGGTCATTTTAAAATTTTTATTTATGCTTATTTTAAAATCAGAGTATCCTTTTTAATGAACAATGTTGCAGGATTTTGTTCCCATAAAACATGATAAATGTTTTATCAAAGCATTTCCGAAGAAATGTATTTGTTTATATTAAAAAATTGGGATGTCATCATCAATATAGAAACATAACCATAAACCGACCTTACATTCTTTTACACTACTGATTTACATCTCATTTAATCTCTCAGTGTAATGTAGTTTCGTATCGATACCTGTGATACAAATAAACTGAGTGGGTCAGGTTAGGAAACCTAGTGAGTACATTGGGTTTTCAACCCATATTAATAAAGTTATTATGTTTAATCATCAAACAGTAAACTCAATTATCAATCCCTGTTATCTTCTTTATTCTTAAGTATCTTCCCTAAGAATCATTTATTCCTCATTATTTATTCCAAAGGATTATCCTAAGGAATAGACACAAAGTCCATCGTTTCCAGGGTTTATATAACAGACACTAAGTCCATAGTTTCAAGAGTTCATCTAACAAGCGCTAAGTCCATAGCTGCTAGGGTTTATCTCATTTATTGACAGTATTATTTTAAGGAATCCACCTGCAATACATGTCAATGATTTTTTAAGAGTACATTGGGTAAACACATCATTCACAACACCTACAGGTTGCGAGCCTACAAGTATTCCACAGGACTATCTAGAATAGTCTGTGGTTGTCATCTATACTCTGCTAGATTACGAGATCGCTTGGGTCATCGCTTGGCTCATCGCTGCACACTATCTTTTACCACTCATATATCATCACTCATCATTCATCTCATCTTTCATCTATCATCATTCATCTAATCTTTAATTTACCCATCATAATTAGAGGTATAAAATACATATACAGGTTAAAAAAATTAAAACATGTATATTTTTGGTCATCCAACATAGATATCAAGAACACAAATAATATGAACACATAACACGTAATTTATATTAAATACTTCATATCTATGTATAAGATGAATGTGAGTATTCACTTACTTGTTAAAGTGATGATTCCAAACTCGGACAACGCGTCACATCTTAACAATATAATTTCCTTCGACGAAGCCTAATATTATTACCACTAGATTTTAGTCTACTATTTACCGTGACTAATTATTAGTCTTAGCATTATGATTATTATATAATCGTTTTAACAATATTTTCCAACCACTATGTACAGATACGTGTCGGACATAAAACACCGGAGGGCAGGACCATTTTGGCATATAACACTTCTGAAATCCAACAACACTATGCTGCCCTTTAAACCAGATTCTCCGTACCGCGAGTAGTTACAAAGATATTATAACGACACTTATATAAGTCATAATAATAGCCCAAATATTTATTACAAGTTTATAATAACAACATTAATTTTGATATAAGTTATATTTAAAATAGGGTAAGTATAATTTACTTACAAGGGGCTTTTTGCTTGGAGTCGGGCACTGCAGGGGCAGAACTTTGTTGAATCTTTCTAAGAAAGATTCTTGTAGCGCTTCAGTGCTCACCTTACTATACTAAAACAACAGAAAGAGAAGTTGAATCACGAGGGACCAAATTCTCGGGGGATAAGAATAAAAAAACTCTTGAATCAAGAGAATAGTGGAAGAAATATAAGAGCCTAGTGGCTCTTATTCATAGTAATTGAATTTTCAAAAACCACCATCTATATTTACTTAAATGACTAAACACCCCTTTATAATACTATTTGACAAAGATTTAATGAGATTTGTAGTAAACTAATGTGGAAAGTACTCAACACTAGTCTTATAACGACCGCATCGTTGATACCTTATATATATATATATATATATATATATATATATATATATATATAATACTTTATTTTAATACGTAAATGTGCTATTAAAAATTATTACTGATTCATACAAACTTCATTTTTGAAGTTCTTTATATCTACACATAGCTATCGACGAGATCTACAACTATCGTTTAGACTCCACCGGCTAATTTTGAATTTATATTTTGGTCCATATTTTTCTAGATATAAATGATTTTGCTAAAATCATAACTCTCTCGTACAGACTCTGATTTCGGCATTTTTTTTTATCAAAATTCATATTTTAAGGAGTACTACGATTTTCCTTTTGGGCGCATTAGCTAAAAATCAACCATTCTCTTCGTATCTTTTTACGTCATATATTTGTTGTGCGCAACTGCCTTTTATATCTTATAAAAACCATATCTAATTCATACATAGTCAGATTTGTATGAAATGTATATTTTTGGGATCGAGGAGACATGTACTTTCTAAATTGTATATATATATATATACATATATATATATATATATATATATATATATATATATATATATATTGGCGCACTTATTTATTTACAGACGATTCGACATATTTTTCCTACTTTATTATATTATAATAATCATGAAACATATAATATTCACATATTTTTTTTAAAATCAAATAGGTTACAATTGTTGACCATAAGTATTATTTTGGTTAAGATTATTTATCCTAGATAAAAAAATCATTTTTAATGCTTATTATTGACTAGCCCGAATCTGCATGTGTTAGAATTATCTCCCCTTAGAATGATTACGTCGAATTGTCAAAAAAACAAGGCTTGTATAATAACTCCGTACTTTCCTTTCCATCCTAGGTGGTAATCATAATTATTATGTCTTTTCAAATGAGTATCTGACTCTAGAACTCCTTGACTGATGGCGGTGTGCAATCATGCACCTGCTCTTTCTCCTATGTTGGACTTTCAATCTTAACCTTCAAGTTACAAACTCAGTCTGTATTGGAGACTCCTGCTTCTTCATAAACATACTTAACTTATGACAAGGTCCTTACTTCGATTATCATAACATACTGATGGATCATGTTCTAATTAACTGTCATCGTATGATGCAATGCTTAGACACAAGTATTTTTGAGTCAAATTCTAGAATGGAATATATCTTCCTTCAAGTTCTAATGTGATATAATCACATTTTAGCATGTAGCACTTTTATCTACAAGCTTCTTACTTTAACAACGATCACGATACTTCTACTGGCCTCTTCGATTATTTTTCCCTTCAATCTTCTGGCTTAAGTTGGATACTACATCGAACTTGGTTCTCTGAACTACGTAACACACTCATCTTAGTCAGACTTGATTTGATATGACCACTAGGGTTATGATAAGAATCATCTTCTTAGTCATTACCAAAATGATGGTAACGACATACTGTAACAAAACATAATCAATTATACTAGTGCCTTGTTAACCTTGTGACTTTCCCTGATCCAAATGCGAGTCCTGTGCTTCCAATAGTATAGACCTCTACTACCATTCACACCTACTCATACTCGTCCCAAGTATTGTCTCATATTTTTCCAATTCACCATACAATAAAATCACATAGAAACTTAACACACTAGATAACAAAACCAAGGTTTATATTACTTCTTGAAACGATTACACAGATGTTCAAGTTTAACCTATATTATGCCTCTAATAGGCTACACTACCAAATACTATCTGCATGGCTACTTCATATCTTGATCTTGGGATATAAAGTCCTCACTTCTTATTCCTTGTGTTGTTATTTGCGTCATCAAAATGCCCTTGGCTTTGGCGGTGCATTTGGCCTTGTTGCTTCATTTTTCTTTGGGAAGACTCTAGAAATATACCCTTATTTGTTACATCCGAAACATACCTTTTTGTTGAATATGCACTCATTAGTGTAATGCCCAGACTTTCCATAGTTGAAACATATCACCTCTTTGCCACATTTTCCTAAGTGTTTCTTCTTGCAATTATCGCACGTCTTGCTTCACGCCCTCCTCATCCTCCAGACTTTGAGAATTTTCTCTCCTTGTTGGACTTTGAAGATCCTTCAAACTTCCTCTTCTCATCAACTTCAACTCTCTCCAGACCCTTTTCCCTTATCTGGGTCTTAACATTTATGGCTGCCCAAATGGCGGTTTTCAAAGTGGTTGCTTGTTTAAACATTGGACCAAAGTCTGTTGGTAATCCATTGGCAAATATGTTGACCTTGGAGAGTTTAGTTAGAACTAGGTAAGGAACAAGCTTCATATTCTCCAAAAAACTTGCAGCATACTCGCTGACACTCATCCTTCCCTTCTTCAGGTTCTAGAACTCATTGTTGATCTCTAAAAGATCCTGCTCAGAGCAGTACTGCATTTTTAATTGCAATAGGAAATCTTCCCAAGACATCTTGCTTGCTTCACCCTTGGGCATCATATCAACTACTAGCTTCCACCGGCTCAGTACTCCATACTTTAACAGGGGAACTGCGAGAGCGTTCTTTTGTCTGTTGCTATAGTTGTAACTCTCAAACATTGTCTCCATCTCAGAGATCCAATCCATAACTTCCACCGGTGGTGGGCTTCCAGAAAGACACGGTGGTTTGGATGCCATTAAATCCTTGTATTTGCATCCACGTCCTATTGGGTTTTAAGCACTATAACAATCCTATCGTGCACATACAACCCTAATGCTTTGGATCTAAGTTGTCTCAAGTTATACATGCAATTTCACTTTATCCAAAGCATATACCCTATCTAGCATGCAATTGGAGATATACAACATAAAACTAATTAGATGAATACCTCTTTGTTGTAGCTTGTAATCCTTGGCCTTTCAAGAGCTTAGTACCTCAAGTGTGATACCTCTAATAATTTACAAACACCAAAATCAAATGGAGGAATATGAGAGAGAGATTAGGAAGCACCAAAAATGGCTAGGGTTTCTTCTTAGAACACAAGTATCGAATTTTGGATGCTATGGGTTACTTTTATAGTGTGGATTTCCTATGGTTTCACACATAAAACCCTAATTTACCTAAACCTTTAGGTATTTCAATGATCTATATGATAGGCCCTTCGGACTAACTTTTCATGGACTCTCACATATATTTAGCCCATCCCTTAATCACCATGGATCATTAGCCCAAACTAAAAGTATTACTGATTTACCTAATAGTCCCTGTAAATTTAATCAGTCTCTTTTGATTACTTAATTAATTCCAAATTAATTCTTGATCAATACTAATTATATAATATGATTTCTCAATTAATATATTATTCATATAATATCTTAATAAATCACAGATAACCTCTTTCTCAAATGTCCATCCAATTAAATTACTCCAGTGAAGGCAACCCAAAAGGACCATGCTACCAACGGATCAAGTACATAAAAACTATAGTTATGGTCTTAGACAGCTAATCTAACAGTCTCCCACTTGGATAAGTCTAATAACTATAACTACTGATGTAACTTCAGAATCCAATAGGCAATCCTAGCTCTCAAAAGCCGCTATCAAACTCTGATCTTATCAGTAACACATCCTTTAGATAAGGGATCATAGACTCCTTTGTTCTACAAAATATCATATGGACATGAGACATGGATTTATAATCATTCTCCTTTTCCATGTGTTATTTCCTGATTTACGATTTATCATGACTAACTATAATTGAGCACATTAAGTTAGTCTAGGCTTGACCAAGCACATAGGGTGTCATCACTAAATCACTAAGTGGCCCACAAATATTGCTTTTATCCCACTTAGGGTAAAAGGAATAGATAAGCTTTGACTTATATGCTTGTACTATTTACTCGCCAAATCACACACAACAATACGTTTTATAACATCAAGTTACTAATGTGTTTACATATTATCAATGTGCAACCGACTTATAAAAAACAACTCATATCTCTCCGTTTCAAGAATATAAGATATTATCATCTCACAATCACTCGTGATAAAATCCATGAAGTGATTCAGATAAGCGTGGGTGTAATCCAATACTCAAAATCATATTTTAGGAGTACTCATGAACATTGTAGCAAACTTATGCTATGTCTTAACACTTAGACAATCTACAGTCGGATCCATGACAATCTTACCTCATTACTTACTTCCAAAGTATGATGAACTATGGATGTTTGAATAATCTTATTATTTGGGAAGTAAAAACATGAAAAGTGAAATACAAGAACAATACAATAAAATATGGTCTCAAAACTTTTGAATATAAATAAAACATTTATTATCTAATCACCATAATGATTAGACTTTATTCATTGTATAATGCTTCGAACAATCAACTTAATACTTGAATTTAAAACAATAGTCATCCCATGCTCCAAACATGCACACTATGTTTATCTATGGTTCTTACTTTGTGAAAGAGATCAATTGAACAAATTTCCAATGATGCTCATTTCATAATTCCAAAACCTTATTATAAATGTAAGCATACCAAATTCTTGTCACTATTAGAATGTGTTAGATTCTACACTATCATGCAATTATCCATTTTGTAATGTAAAGGCACCAAAGTGACCAAGACTTTACTAATGGTATTACAACACATTACACTGGAGATTTGTTACTAAACAATTCCATGGAAGCATCGAAGTGTCAGATTCAAAGTACATTCCTTTGAACATCCTTCTTGCATAAAAGTTTCTAATCCTACACATAGATTCTCAATATCCAACTCCCATTATAGAAAAATTTTCATGATTTTCATATGACTATTCATTCTAAATAAATTCCTATCTATTCAGAATTATATCAATATGGTTCATCTATTACTATACTTCCAACTGTTCACAAGCGACCAATCCTAAGTGAACCTTATATTATCCTCGACAGTTTTTAACTATTTTTGTCATAACAAGTTATATTCCTTTTTCCCTCTTAATGCCCTAGACATTTGGAAAATTTAGAACACATGGATATTATAGCATTTGCAACTGATCCTATACCCGAAGCATATGGGATACGATTCATAATGTCTTACATAAAGACATGATACTTACCATTCTCTTGCTATAATATTTCCATATATAGAATTTCTTATATTGAAACATTCGAACATGACATTCATATATATATATATATATATATATATATATATATATATATATATATATATATATATATATATATCCATGACTAAGTACCATTAAAAATTCAATGTAAACTTTTAGATTCAAAATGAAGTATGAGTTCCTCTCCCTTAAATCCTACTATGGCAAGACAACTTTTCAAACTCTACAACTTTGCGAATTAAAACTTTGTTTCCTATATATATATATATATATATATATATATATATATATATATATATATATATATATATATGTGTGTGTGTGTGTGTGTGTGTATATATATATATATGTTACATAATTTTCATTTTTAACTATAATATATATAGCTTAGTAGATCTTCAGCATACATATGTGATGTAAGATGAAGATAATAATGAAATTTCAAAAATCTTGAAAGTAAATCAAGTTAGGGGTTGAAGTTTAAGATATTATAATGATTATATCAAACAAAATGATGTATTATGGTAGGTTTGGGTACCTAAGCTTATATACCCTTAAGGGTATATTCACTTTTCCCTATATATATATATATATATATATATATATATATATATATATATATATATATATATATATATATATATATATATATATATATATATAGCATTGCTAACTTGCCACACACAACGTAATGATTATGCTCCCACTAGCTTTGACGTGTATTCAGAAACCGACTGGACATCTAGAAATCAATACTTATATACTTTCTTACCAAAGTTCAAATTTCTAATACGTGGCACTTTGAAAAATCTGTATATTGACTTCTCAAGCTCATACACCTTTCATTAGAGAGCTCATATATGTGTCTAAACAATTTTAGAATTTATAGCGATAAGTCCCAAATGTTCAAACATTATTTCCATTTCTCACAATTCGAACTATGAATAGGGATGCCGTAATCATACTCAAATTTCATAATGCAATTATCACAACTGTTTTGTCTAATCCTTTTAAAATATACTTGTGTAAGTGTTTCCTCAAAATCATTTTCATGAAGTAGAGAGAAACCTCTTACCGCTTGGACTTTTATGGTGTATGTGTTCCTATCCATGTGAATTTTTCATTTCCAACCACTATCATAAGACAAGGTTTATGACAAATCCAAACTCATATGGACTAAACTTTTTTATCTTAATTTCTTACCATTTAATAGCGTAATGACCTACCATTGCTTCCAAGTTATTGAGTAGCTCACCCTCACGGACCAATGAACTTTTCACTGATTAAGGTGCTTTGCCTTACGCTGTTAGATGGGAACTCATAGGTCTCATATGCATATTCAACTTAATTGGAATGGCATAGAAACAAGAATGTGTCAATACAATAAGTTACAAACCTCAAGTTGTGTGCCAATGATAATTAATAGGTTTATTCTTGATTAGTTCTTAATCAAGATCATCAAGGATCCAATTGACCTCTTGACATATAATATTCTCTAGTCATGAAACATTCATTGACAAACAAATATTCAAGAGTTTGTGTGGATTCTTTTTAAGAAAAACACTTCATGTTTTATCCAAAACATCACAACTACCAATCTCAAATGTGTATGAGTAAGAAAACTTTCTACTCCACATTTCATGATGTGTTATAAACCTACTTAGGACATGTCACTCAAGATATAATCTTGGAGTATAACTCTCAGACTTGATTTTGGAATGAAATATGACTCACCTTCTTGATTTAACCATTTCAACAATTTCTGATACCTCTTCTTAGTCATGTAAATGCACTAAGGTGTAGTTTGAGGATAAATTGTGACATGGTTTCATAATCATTAGGATGATCATAAAACACGATACTAAAGTAATCTCCTTTCCTTTCAGATTGGAGAGACTTTTATCTTTCTACCTAATTGATTCTTCTTATTCGTTCTGCTATACATTGAAAAATTTTCAATGATTCAGAATTACACTTAATCTTGTAAGCATAACCATATTTACTGGGATTTCAGTAAATCATGATGAATAGACTTTGTTGTCCTTTGTGGTGGATCTGACTAGTGCACATCAATGTGTACTAGATCCTTTATTCCTTCACTTGACTCACATACATATGTGAACAAGGAATTAGTCACAATTTTTCGATGTACCAAGATTTTCATACATCATAGAATTCAAATCACATGATTCCAAGTTTCTGTCCAATTGAAACTTGGGCTGAGAATCTTTCCTTACTTAGAAAATTTTAACACTACCACAATCGATATAACTAAGAATCAAAACATTTTCAACATTGCTATTAATAAAAACATATAAACAACAATTTTCACAAATTTCATTGCAAGGAAACTTAAATAAGATAAAATCAAAACTTTATTAATTTATAAAATACGGAAAACTTGTCCTTACAATGCAAATACATATGAAAACTATGTTTCTAAATATTCTTAAGCAATCTATCATAACTCCTAAACAGCAACTCAAAAATATGATGATTGAACGATGTGATTGAAATCCATCTCTTCGCGACCAGACTCAGCTCACTTTTCCTTATAAGTTTCCTTTCTTTTCTTCGATCCTACAGAACATGAAAATGCAATCTTATCACATTATGTATTGAAAATATATAAATAGGAACTTAATAGAGTCGGATAGTGGACTTACCTGAAGTAGAACCATACAATTTGATTTTACACTCTCTTAGATCTCCCAGGTAGTGAGGCAACTTTTCTTCCAATGTCCCATTAAACGGCAATAGAAACCAGTGGAATCTTTGGCATTCACACATGAAACTATCTCAAAGCAGGCTTTTCTCTTATGGTCAAATCTTTTAATCATCGCCAATTCCTTTCCCTTATGTGAATCAATCATTTCTAAGATGTCTATGTCATTGCCTATGTCCATGAAAATTTAGGATGTAGATCTTCCAATCAAATTCACTTGCTTAGTGAGCCAAATCATTGTTGATTCAACAACAATTAACAAATATGTAAGATTAATAAGAGTCACATCATGATCTTTCATATAGTAGTCTTTAACGAACTGACCATATGACCCAGGAAGTGATTGAAGAACCAAGTCAACATCCAACTTTCTTGGGAAAACAACACCCAACATTCACAATCTATCAATATTCAACTTCATCTCCAAGATGTGAGCACATACAGATTTTCCATCTTTGTGTTTTCTTGCCAATAGGGCTTGAGTGGCCTTGAACTTTTCAAGTCGACGGACACATGGGTCAGGGAGAAAAATTGGAGGATGTGGAGGAAGTGAGGTATGATTTCCAGTTCCTTGATCAAAACGTGGAACATCATCTTCACGAGGAAAGCTTTTTCCAAAAGATTAAGGAAGACCATAATTGTCAAAACTAGCCATATACAAAGGGAGAAATTCAAGTTAGTTGATTCAATCCTTATATTAAGGCGAGGAACCAACACAGTAATTTACAATTCGGAAGAGGATGTCGTAATCCAATTGTAAACTATTTGTTAGTAAGTAAATAATGATTTACCAATTCCACCACAGAAAACAAAATTTTAAACGAATTTGGTTTTTAAATGAAATTCCTAGATCTTTTTTAGATTCGTTGAACTTTTCAATGGCATGTTTAATCTCGATTATCCTTCAAGTTTGTGACTGGGATACTGAGGATCACAAACAAGGTGTGAACATCCATGAAAATTAGCTTGGTACTCTCGAACTCATTTATCACCTAATCAATGTGTCGGTTAACCACACACGTTCCATTGATTTATTATAGCCTGCGAGCTACCTATTGGCATCCTTCATTAGTCCCATATTAGTGTGCTGGTTAATCACACACGCTCCACTAACAAACAATAAGGTGCAATGTGCAATTTCATGGGTTAGCATCAAATTCACATTTTTCCTAAGTAACTAAGATTGGGAATTTATAAAACATTTAGTTACTCTATATTTCATTATACTTTTAGTGAAGATTTAAATGCCCTATCAAACCCATTCGGCTAACGACCCTCTACTGGTCAACAGTACGGTAGGTAAGATTGGACACCCATTCAATTGCCATTTTATAGGCAATTTCCTTAAACACCCTTATAGACCAGCTTCGTGAATGAGGCCTACTAACGGTACGACTTACCTTTTAGATATACATATATAATATATTAAACTTTTGATTTTATATAGTATAAGGGTGTATTTTACACTTTTAAAATACCAAGTGGTTTATTCTATTAATAAATTTAATTAAACTTAAACCATATCATTATGGATTTAATAATTCTATCTTTTAATTAAACACTTAATTAATTTAATAAAACTATAAGGGTGTAATTTGAACTATTCAAAATATCAAGGTTCTAAATTTAAGATTTCAAAATTAAGGCTATTCAATTAAATTTTAAGTTAAAAAACCAAGAGGTGCAGTTTTCAACCTTTTCAAATTACTAGAGTTTTAAAATTTAAAATTTAAAAATTAAAGCTTTTAATTAAACTTTAAATTTCAAAACTTGAGGGAAAATTTGGAAACTCTTAAAATCTTTTAGATCAAAATTTTAAACTAATAAAATAATCATATAATTTTATCTTTTACTAATTTGACATAATTCAACTAATATAGCAATAAAATTCAATTTATATAATACAAATAATCAACTTATCATATAACCAAATTATTATCTTAAAATTTGACAAATGTGTTTTAATTGGATGAGGATAATCACTAATTGTAACATACACGTTTTGAATTTGTGATTTGTAATGAATAAAATTGTGAAATACCGTGTGAAATTGAGTGTTGAGTTCTAACAAGATGGTTTTTACTAGAAATAAAGTAAAACTATGATTAGAATTACTCAAAAAATATTGTAAGTCTTATGAGATTCCAATTAATAGCCAAATAATGAAATTTAGTGAAAATATAAAATTTTAAATAAGTAAAATTTTATTATTGAAAGTTGTAAATAATCTTGTTAGAAACTTGTAGGCGAAAACCTCGTCGAAATCTGAGTTATAAAGAAGAAGTTATGACCAACCGAAGATCCGCGATAAAACTGACCCGACGCTGAATGACGTAAAAAGTGAGTTTTTGATAAACTACTTTTTAGCCATAGTGATCTAAATGAAAGTCGCATTATTCGTTAAACCGAGAAATTCGATAAATAGAACGCCAAAATCTGACTTTGTATGAGAAAGTTATGACTTTTCGAAGTTTCAACTTAGTAGTAGACAGCTAAAAACTCGAATTTTAGATCGAGCGATATTTGACCGATACATTCTAAACGAGAATCGAAGGTCTCGTCATTTTTAGTACAATGGTAAAATGTATGACAAAAACGGATGTCGGATGAAGAAGTTATGAATTTTTAACGGATTTTCCTATCTAGGTTTGTTTAAAATAATAATATTAAAATTAAAGTCACAATTAGCAGACGAAGTGTAAACGAAAGTTGTAGAGCATAATTTTAGCTATGCATGCATATAAGTCAAAAACGGAGCTCGTATGCGAAAGTTATGAATTTCGGAAGATTTTGGTTCAATTTCCGAGAAAATTCGCATGAATAGTGCCAGCCATGTCACCCTCGCGAAATCGCGCCTCGTGTCCGACACGCATCGCAGTCCGGTTCGCCCAGATATTCGGCCCAATGCACGTCCGACGTGCCTCGCCCCGTGTCGCACTTCGAATCCTCGCACCCGGACCCTTGCATGCGCGCCACCTGCTTCGCTCTGCTGCTGTCGCGTGCCCTTCGCTACTGCTGCCACCGAGCTGCTTCGCTGCTGACTCACCCTTTCCACCCTCGCGTGTCTCTCTTCCTCGTTGTCGTCTGTCTCGCTGACTCCTCTTCTCGGACCGACCCTCGCATTCTCGGCCCATAAATACAAGGCCTACGAGCATTCTCGGGTAATTTTGGAAAATTGCCATGTTTTACCTCTTTTTCCATATTTTCTTCATCTTTACATTCCCCGAAGCCCCGGTATCGATTATAAACCCCGGAATACGCCACGAAGTGCCCGAGAAGCCCGAAAAATTTATCTTTTCGGTTTTGAAGCTCTACCTTCGCAGAGCCCAGTTTTCAAGAAAACTCCCGGTTTTCAACGGCAAAAGTCATATTTAGAGCCGAAGTACTGCCCAAATTAATATTTTAGCCCTCGGTTATTTCACGGTGAGTTCAATATATAGGAACAATTGTATGTTATGTGTTATATGTGCTATTTGCTTTTCAGTGTTATTATTCTGAGTTATTTTCCCATGTTAATTTATTCGCTATGTTTATAGCAAAATGTAATACCTTTGACCATGTGATCAGTGAAAGGACTTAGATTCACATTGGTACTGGTATGTAGCCTCTAGCCATGTAGAGCATGTCTCCGTAAGAGAATGACTTCTATTCTCTGGCATTGGCAAATGGTTAGACAGGAATATAAGCCTGAAATCTAACAAGATGTTAAGCAGAAATTGCATGTCTTCTATGTCATTTGGGCCAAAGTTTTATTGATGTATATCAAGCATTGAAAAGTATATATTTGAATAAAGTCTTTGATTGATATGAATGTTTGTCACATGATTTCACATATGTATTGTTGTTCCTCTTTGCTTTTGCCACATTCAAGTATATATATGGCATAACGTTATATTGTATCTATTATTAAACTCACTAAGCGTCACCACTTACCCTATCAATGTTTAACAATTGCAGGTGATAAGTAACTAGTATATTCACATACTGTTGAAAGATTTAGAATAGTTTGTATAGTACTTTTGTACTTCAGTTTATGTTTGTATAAATTACAATATCCTAGGTAGTTATGTAATATATAACACTTTGTAATAGTCGGTTTGTATCCAGTAGTTTGTAATCCCTTTATCAATGTAAAATATTGCTTTTATGAATATGCAAATAGCATGTTTTGGAGTAATAATATTGTGAAGTATGAAAGTTTGGGTCTTTCAAAAATACGAAAGTTGGGGTCTTTCACTACCATATCAGAAAAAACAAATTTTATGATTCGAAATAATTTGTGGTAATGATCCTAATCCAATTCAGGCGAAAAACTCGAAAAATCTGCCAATAGGTGGTCCAACTCGTTGATTCGGGGCATGGGCTCGTCGAGTCTAGCAGTTAGAGGCAAAAATGAAACATTTTCATATAACAGAAAACACCATAGGCTCTGATACCACTGTTGGGTTTTAAGCACTATAACAATCCTATGGTGCACATACAACCCTAATGCTTTGGATCGAAGTTTTCTCAAGTGATACATGTAATTTCATTTTATCCAAAGCATATACCCTAGTGTAACAACTGTCAAGTTCAGGTCATTCTTGGACTTATGCATCTTTTCATTAACCATATATAACATGCCATGGCCTAGTAATATATATTAGGTCATAATCTTGTAGAAAGTTGGATCCAACTAAAATCTAGGACTAAAATACTTGACTCTTACAATTCAAGTGAATTGTTCAACTAATGTAGAGAATGTCAATACTCAAATTAGAACAAAATACAAACATTGATATAATTGAAAAAGGGTATAAAACCGTAAAATAAATTGAAATATTTTAATTTCGCTTCATTATATTGTTAAATATCTAACAAAATCACAAAGCCTTAAAAAGCCCTAAAAACCTAAATTTTATGAAATTTAACCCCTAAACTCCATAAAATTTATTATGAACCTTATAAGATCAATTTAAGTTAAAAAAAATTAGTAAATATAATTATGGAAAGAAAATTTAATTATTAACATTTAACCCTAATCTACAAGTTAAATGTCAAGATTTTATGAAAAGAAAACTAGGTTGATGCTGTCACACGCCGAAAATCAAAGGCGGAAACATTTACGGGGTGGACTACCACGTTGTGTATCAAATCCATTGTACATAGTAATCACAGTAAACAACCAATACATTACATATATATGAAAGTTTACATTTGTTTCAAAAGTAAAGTTATACAAAATATACATATGCATCATATTAACAAAAGTTGAGACGAGTCTTCCACGCACTCCGTCTTCACCAAAAAGAGATCACCGGGTACCTATCTAACTTGGACCTGAGAATACAAGCGGTTTGAAAATCAGCATAAAGCTGGTGAGTACATAAGCGGTTTTGTTTTATGAAAATGTATCAGTTTCTTTATTTTCCGAAAAGGTTTGTTATCCAAGAAAATCCCATATTTTCTTATGTGAAGTTAGTTTAGTTATCATTTGTTACCAATTCGATTACGTGTTGTGTTTTACCCCAGGAAAATTCCATATTTTCCTAATTGTAAGATTCGTTGTATATTACTAAGTATACTTTAATACACAAAACTATATATATTGAAAATCTTGGGATCACTATCCCGTAGAAAATATAAAATAGTTTGACACATATACAATTACAGATTTAAGATCATGGGACTACCATCCCGGACTAGACACGAGATAATTTGTTATATATATGGAAATATAAATTGAAACCATGGGATCACTATTCCGAACAAGATATAGCTTTAGACCATGGGATTATCATCCCGTACTTAATATAGATTGACTTCATGGGATTACTATCCCATAATAGATATAGTTAATGACCATGGGGAAAAACATCCCGTATAAGTTATAGATACAAAACCATGGGAACACTATCTCGTATAAGATATAGTTAAAGACCATGGGGGAAAGACATCCCGTACAAGTTGTAGGCATAAAACCATGGGATCACTATCCCGAAAGATACAAAATAGTTTGATAATACCATGGGATTACTATCCCATAATAGATATAGAATCTAAAACCCAAACTGTGAATAAACTAATATTAATACATGTTGTGAGTCGGGTGACCATGCTAATATGACAACGAGACCTCCTTGACGTTTGTCAGACGTTGAAACGATATCCAGAAATTTGTCACCCCAGGCGTGCCCGCCTAACTGTAGCTAGCAGTTAAGGTGTGGGATTGTCAGTCCCGAATAAATCTATTCACAAATTCCGCACTCTCCCTCTAGGAGACTCTGGTTACACTTCCGAGGAGGATTTACTGATCATCCATAAAGGGTAGTGACTATCTCACAAACTAGTACTAAACTATTCACAGGGTTTCCATACGATATCGACATACAAAAGATTATGAAACATAGTACAATGAATATAGATACATACAATGAAATTATCTGACAATACATTCAAATGATACGGAGATAAACTGAATCAGACATAGTTTATCTAATAATCTTATATAGATATCAGTACATGATAGAAAGAACAGTAAAGACACCCAAATTATTCCCATAATAATTTGATTAGTATGGTTGTTTCCTTAACTAAAATTCATTTAGTTGTAATTGATAAGTCATTCCTTATGCTCAGCATAATACATAAGGAGTAAAAGAGTTTATAAGATTGTCAGATATAATTTGAAACATATCAATGTTATGAATTGAAAGCAATTATAGTTTCCTTGTATTCCCCCCCTGAAAACAGTTAAAAAGGGCGTAGGGGTATGAACTCACCAGACGAGAAATGTGACGATTTGGATGCTAAGAGTTGATCTGGGGCTTGTAAACACACGAGGTTCCTAATTATGATGTAAATATACACATTTGTATCTAATTAAGACTCAGATTGATTGTTGGATAGGGACAACTGTTTCTAGTCGCGAAAACACTCCGATACGAGTGTTTGGAGGGACCCGGGTGGCGTTTAAGGACATGAAATGATGCGAGGGACTTAGGAAATGAGTTTACTCCCCATGAATAAACTTATACAAGAGTTTTTGGTCCAACACACCCATTACCCATGAGTTTACGGCCGTAAACTCATTGTGGGGTGGTTTATGGTGCAAATTTGGGTCATAAATGGATATGGACACTTGAAAATGCTTGGAATATTTTTACTTAAGGCTTGGATTGAATTAAAAGCACCATTTGCAACACTTAAGGGAGTTTATGGCCTAGGCATGGGATCTTTGGCCGTAAACTCTCATATCTCCTTGATTTAGTGTTTTTAAGGTGTTAAAATTAATTACATGTGATTCTAAAAATTCCCACAAGTCTAGAAATGAGTTTGGGGCACCATTTGACACCCTTTTATGAGTTTACGACCATGAGACATGTTCTATGGCCGTAAACTCTCAAATGTGAGGTTTTGATGTGTTTAAGGCCTTTAAACGATTTTTGGTTGGTCCCTTAATTTATTCTAAGGCTTTTGGTGGTGTTGGATGGCTTTCAAACACCCTAGAAATGGATTTGCACCATGTTTTATGGAGTTTATGGCCCAAGCACAAGCCTTGGCCGTAAACTCACAATAATCCCCCAAAATTGATGTTTCAAGTGCCCAAATGCTAATATAATTGTTCTATAATTCATATCTAAGCTATATAAGTGATTTGGAAGGGTTTAAGGGCATGAAAACCCCATATATATGAGTTTACGGCCCAAGAATGAGCCTTGGATGTAAACTCCTTTAAATACCTCAAAACTCATGTTTTAAATGTTATATGTCCATTCCATTAAGCCATTAAGCTATATCTAAAGTCCAATAATGCTTAGGAGGGGTTTTAGGGCTCAAAAACCCACTTATTGTGAGTTTACGGCCCATGAATGCTCCATGGCCGTAAACTCATGAATGTGGTCACAAATCATGTTTTGAACTCGAATTTGAAGGCTAAGAAGATTACAATACAAGCTAAGGAAAGTACCTTAGAGATTTCAGGCCTTAAATTTGAGTTTTGGACCCTTAAACTTTTGATTTAGGAAAGAGGTTAGAGAGAGAGAGAGTAGAGAGAGAAGGAAAAAGCTTCAAATGGATGCTAAAACACGTTTATATAGGTCCTAAAACTTGGATGCGGTTGAATTCTACCCGATACCGATGTTAAACGCGGCTTTTGGTTGCACCCGATTAAGTTTCCGTCACCCGACGGAGACATTTCTAAAATTTATGAAAATAATTATTTTGGGCTAATTATGTGAGTTCCTGAGTGGTTTAGACACTCATTAAATTATAATAAACACATAAGTTTAAATATTTTAACCCAAAGTGAAAATGGAACAAATTTGATAACGGCGACTTTTCGGGTAGAACGGGTTTTGGCGACGAACAATTTCGGGTTGTTACATTATCCCCCCGTTAGAGGGAATTTCGTCCCGAAATTCAAAGAATAAGATATAGATCATGAGTTTGAAATGAGACTCGAATGGATTTGTTACTTCTGATCTTCACTTTCTCAAATGGAATCGGGTCTCTACTGGGTGTTCTAGTGAATTCTCACTATCGGGACGTGTCCTTGTTTCGTATCTTGACTCTCTCTCAATCTATGATATCAATCGGTTTTCTCATGGAAGTTCCAACCCTGGATGACTTCGGTTTCCTCCTGGAATCACTAGGGTTTCGTTGGGTAGAAGCTTCTAAGGATTCGAGACATGATGTACTGGATAGATGTTAACAAGTTCTAAGAGCATCCGAACCCTGAAGATTGCAAAATCAATCTCTACGAAGACCTCGAAAAGTCTGAGGTGGGACTAAACTTTAGATGTTCGAATGAAATTCCCGAAAATCCTTCAGGACAGACATTTAGAAGAACGAGCTGCTAACTTCCCGTCTCTCAATCATCACAGAAACGAGGGATGTGTGGTAATTCACATGGGGAAAACTTTTGAGTTTTAAACATGAAACAATACGAAGGTTTGATGCCGAAGATCATGAGAGTTAGGTCGGGGAGAAGATATAGACAGGTGACCCTCTCGAAACCAAGATAACAACATGAATGAGGCTTAATCATTCCATGTTAAACGTAGCATCAAAGCATTTTTGTGAAAAGTGTTCCCCCTTTTTAATTCGAATGGAACAGATTAGTCCTCCGGACCGAGGATTCAATCTATAGGTACGAAGTTAGTGTTCTCAATCTCATTGGTTAGTCGTCTCGATGATACACATTTTGATCACACACGAGGGATTGAGCTTAGAAAACGTTCGAATAGATAGATAACAAGTTTCCCTTTTTGTACTGGAATCGAAAAGAGTCGCAGGTATAAGAGTTATCAAAGAGAAGTATACCTGCGGCGACAGAGGGATCAGTGGTGGTAGTTGCTTTGGGGCAATTCCTTTTGAAGTGCCCTGCTTCACCACAATTGTAGCAGGCTGGACTGATTCTTGCTCCCGATGATTGGTTCGTCGATTTAGCTAGTTTTCTGCAGGTTCGAGCAAGATGGCCCTTCTTGCCACAGTTGTCGCAGATCCTTTCGCGACATGGACCAGGGATATAGTGATGGTAGTTGCACTTACCACACCAAGGAAGAGTACCAGTGTATCCACTGGCCGGAGTTTGGGCTGTGGATCCAACAGTCGAGACAGCAACAGGGGCAGTAGCAGCATGGACTGCTACCGTTTTCTGTTTCTTAGAAGACCCTTTCGTACTCGGGGCCTTCTGCTTGTTCTGAGATTTCCTTTTACTTTCACCTCCACTTGTGTCTGACTCAGGAGTAGTAGCTTCCTCATCAGAGTTGTCTTCGTGATCGATTAAGATTTTTGCAAGGCATTTAGCACTGTCGTAGGTGTTTGGCTTCGCAGCCAAGACATTCCCTTTGGTTGGCTGGGTCAATCCCCAAATGAATCTCTTGATCTTTTTACTCTCCGGGGTAACCATTCCCGGACAGAGTAATGCCAGGTCATCGAACCTTGAGCTATAAGCAGATATGTTGGAACCCTTCATCTTAAGGTTCCAGAGTTTGTGTTCTAGCTTCTGAATTTCTCCTTGGGGGCAATACTTTGCGAGAAGAAGCTCCTTCATAGCTTCCCAACCCATGGCATTCGCTACAGGTAGAGTTAAGGATTTGACTTGGCCGTTCCACCAAGTCAGGGCTTTATCAAGGAAGGTGCAGGTAGCAAACTTGACTTTATCAGACTCCGAACAGGCACATATTTCGAAGATTGACTCGATTTTCTCGAACCATCGAGTCAGGGAAATGACACCTCCAGTGCCATCAAAGGTTGTGCGCTTCGCGTTCATGAAGTCTTTGTAGGAACCCCCTCTTCGGTGTTCCTGGCTGTCTTCTGGATTTGTAACATGACTGCCACCATTGCAGCAGTCAGAACTGTTTGAAGTGATGCGAGATCAAATTGAGGAGAAGGTGGTGGCGGAGGAGGATTGTTGTTGTTCTTCGAGCTGGGTCTCTTTCTCGGAGGCATCTTGATCTAAAAAGATCAGGAAAGAGAGGATTATAAGTCCTCCGAATTGAATCAAGAGATATTGAATAGGGGATATCTCATCAAGACAGATATAGCATCATACCAACCGATAAAGCAGGAAAGAGTTATCAAGACAGAACATTTTATCGCTAGCGGAATGATCAAGTAACATCGCGTATACAAGGATTTTCTTCGAAGGATTGGCTCGAGAAATACTCCCATAGTATTTCATGGTTCGCTGTAGCGACGATTCGTTGGTTGAGATATTAGGTAAGTTTTAGGCATGCTGCGTACCACAGTCACTCCCAAGCACATGTTGGCCATGTCTCGAATGAATATATTTGGCCAGGCTATATTGACCCTAGACACGACTACATAACTGCCCAGGTTTAACCGCAGTGTACAACACCCATTTACTTATGTTTCGTTCTACTTGAAGTTACGGATTTCGACGGTTCGGTATACTTGTATTCTTTTTGAAAATACTTATAGTTTTGAAGATACTTTTAATTCAGAGCACTGAGGCCCTTTAGTGTTTATAGTTTTATACCATGTAAGGTTTGATATACTCCATTCACTATAAACAAGGACTCTGATACCAATCTGTCACACCCCGAAAATCAAAGGCGGAAACATTTTCGGGGTGGACTACCACGTTGTGTATCAAATCCATTGTACATAGTAATCACAGTAAACAACCAATACATTACATATATATATGAAAGTTTACATTTGTTTCAAAAGTAAAGTTATACAAAATATACATATGCATCATATTAACAAAAGTTGAGACGAGTCATCCACGCACTCCGTCTTCACCAAAAAGAGATCACCGGGTACCTGTCTAACTTGGACCTGAGAATACAAGCGGTTTGAAAATCAGCATAAAGCTGGTGAGTTCATAAGCGGTTTTGTTTTATGAAAATGTATCAGTTTCCTTTATTTTCCGAAAAGGTTTGTTATCCATGAAAATCCCATATTTTCTTATGTGAAGTTAGTTTAGTTATCATTTGTTACCAATTCGATTACGTGTTGTGTTTTACCCCAGGAAAATCCCATATTTTCCTAATTGTAAGAGTGGTTGTATATTAGTAAGTATATTTTAATACACAAAACTATATATATTGAAAATCTTGGGATCACTATCCCGTAGAAAATATAGAATAGTTTGACACATATACTGTAACGCCCGCAGATCCGGGCTAGTCAATTTAGAGGCAATAGGGGTCAAAAATGACTTTTCGACAAAAGATTATTTAGAATGAATAGTCTTAACCAAGTTTTAGAATATGTCACAAGGTTTCCGTACATATAAAGAACGCCGAAATCCGAGTTATAACGAAGAAGTTATGGCCCGCCGAAGTTTTACGGCAAAACCGGCACGGCACCGGAAGACGTAAATAGTGAATTTACGATAGAAGACTTTTTAGCCTTAGCAATCTAAACAAAAGTCGTAGAATATGTTAAACTAAGAGCGTCGATAAAAAGAACGCCCAAATCTGACTTCGTATGAGGAAGTTATGATTTTTCTAAGATTCGGCTTAGCAGTGCACGACCCGAAACTCGAATTTTAGTTCGAGCGGTTTTTGGCTTACGTGACCTAAATGAGAGTTCAAGATCTCATTAATAGGAACTCAACGGTAAAAATACAGACGAAAACGGAGTCGGTATGAAGGAGTTACGAATTCTTCGCGGTCATTTAACAGTCTAAACGCCTCGTACTGTTAAATTTAAGATCGGTCGAGAATTAGCCGACGGAGTCAAAATGAAAGTTGTAGATATTATTTTTACCTACGCGTGGATATAAAGAACGTCAAAAACAGAGGTCGTATGTGAAAGTTACGGATTTTAGAAGTCGGAAGTGTGCTATGCGAAAATGGGTGATGTGGCACAATCTTGGCCATTGCTTTCTCCCCAAGTCTTGCCACTAGATGGTGACATGTGGCACCAAGTTCAGCCATTTTCACCCTATAAATACCACCTCTCCCACCCTCATTTTCTTCACACCTTTCCCATTCTTTCTTCTCTTTACTCTCTCTCTAGAACCTCTCTCTAGCCCCGAAATCCCCCGAAAAGCCTAGGGAACCTCCCTAGCACGAGGCGGAAGCCCCGGAGTGCTCGACGGCTCCGAGAAGAAGAGCTTTTCGGCTCGGAAACGCTGCTCCAAGCAAAGCCTGGTTTTCTATAAAACCCGCTGTAAGTGAGCTACGCCTACGCTATTTTTAATATAGTTTTTATTTAATTATATTAACGTTATTAAGAACATATAATAAATACTTGGGCTATTATTATGGGTTATATAAGTATTTTTTTTTTAACGCTTATATAATAGTAATAATAGCTAGACTATTAATTAGTCTCGGCGAATAATAGACTAAAATCTATTGGTGATAATACTAGGTTTCGTTGAAGGAAATTATTTTAAAGTAAACGAAGCGCTGTCCGAGTACCGAGTCACCACCTTCTCAGGTGAGTGCATAGTTACTTTCAGCTTACACATAGATATGAAGTATTTTATATAAATTATGTGCTATGTGTGTATATTATCTGTATACTTGCTATCTATGCTGGATGAACGTTTTATACATGTTTTCAATGATTTAAACTGTATATGTATTTTATATCTACAGAATGTGTTGGGTAAGACATGGGTAGATGTATTAGTTGCTGTGTGATAAAATGAAATAATGAGATGCCTCGTTATAGATGTTCTTGATGATCTAGTCATCTAGCGGAGTATAGATGACGACCACGGACTATTCTAGACAGTCCAGTGGAACACTAACAGGCTCGCAACCTGTAGGTGTTTATTCGAACTTTGTGTTTAACCGAACTGTGTGTTTATTCGAACTGTGTGTTTATTCGAACTGTGTGAACTGTGTGCTCACCAGATATACTCCATCCCAATGATAGTCCTTTGACTAGGTCCCTTGTGTTAGATGTTTTAGGGACGTAATGTGAGGATAACGGGAATGGGTAATTGGGTTGATTGTTTGATGTTTAAAAATAATAATTATATTATTGTGGGTTGAAAACCCTATGTGCTCACCAGGTTTCCCAACCTGATCCACTCAGTTTATTTTTATCACAGGTGTTGATATGAAGTCACAATACATTGAGAGATTTAAAGAGATGTAGATCACTAGTGTAAATAATTGTAAGTTCTGTTTATGCTTATGTTTCTGTATTAACGATGACATCCCAAACGTTTTAAAATGAAATAAATACGTTTCATCGAAAATGTTTTAATAACGTATTTACCATGTTTTTCTGGGAACAAATTCCGCAACATTTTTATAAAATGAAGTACTCTGATTTTTATAAAGCATAAACAAAATCGGTCTTTTCTGGCCGTGATTTTTGGGGATGTCACAGTTGGTATCAGAGCATTAGTTTAAGCGAACTAGGAATATGGATTTATTTCTAGACTTAAACTTAGAATGCTAAGCGATGATTGTGAGGTGTGAGCACTAGATTATTTTAGGAATTGTGCCTAAAATGATTTTATGTGCTAAATACTTGTGCCTGATATGCTGTTAGTTGTTCGGATCTATGGTCTGTTGCCGACCGGATCTGGAAACCTTATGTGTTTAGGATTCTAAACGTACGACTACGATATTAGAACTAGCATATAAACGTTTCGGAGTGATAAGGATGATTTAACCGTCAATCCTCAGTAAAGATCTAGATTCACCTTATTCGGTGTATAGATCAAGATGGCAAGAACCCGTAGCGGAAACGTGAATGCAAATGGGAACAGAAACCAACCCCCGGTGATTGAGCAAATACCGGTGATGGAAGCCGCCGCTGAGCCAGTCACAATGGTCGGAGTGCAAGCGATGATCCAAGTGATGTTGGATCGTCAAATGGAGGAAACTAGACGTTTGCTCCAGCAAAATCGTGAGGAAGCCACTATTCAGATCGAACAGCCCGAGTTGAACGAAGGGCATACTGAGGAAGGAAACTACAGTGGGACTGTTGGTCAAGTCAACCCACCAATAGTTCGACAAAACAACCAAGATGACGAAGTCGAGAGGAATGGATGCAAGTACAAGGATTTTATGACTTGCAAGCCATCAACTTTCACTGGAAAGGAGGATCCGATCGGGGTCATGGATTGGATCTCGGAGATGGAGTTAGCCTTCATGACATGCGGTTGCAGAGGGAAGCTACAGACCACATTTGCAGTGCGTCAGTTTCGAGGAAGTGTTGTACGTTGGTGGAATACCTTGGGGAAGACTCTGAGCCCTAATGAGCCCTTGCAACTGACATGGGCAGAATTCCTGGTGCAATTCAAACGAAAGTACTGCTCAGCTCAAAACCTGCTTGAGCTAGAGAACCAGTTTCTAACCCTGAAGAAGGGAAGCATGTCAATCGATGAATACACGAACAACTTCATAGAAAAGATGGAGTTTGCCTTGCGTCTTGTTCCGGATGAGCTGACGAAAATCGACAAGTACGCAAAGGGACTTCCATGGGAGTACGCGGTGCCAGTGCGTCAGGCACCTACTTTGGAGGCAGCTATCTGGGCTGCCAAGTCTGTGGAAGATATGATTAAGGGAAGAGCTGCCAACAAGATTGAGGTTGGCGAAAAGAGGAAGTTTGAGGAATCTACGAGGCCCAATAAGAAGATCAAGTCTGGTTCAAAGGAGTCTAGCGGAGGAGGAAACAAAGTGAAATGGTACGAGAAGTGCAAAAAGAATCACTTTGGGAAATGTAGCGAAGAAGTGACTTGCTACAAGTGTGGGAAGACCGGACATTACGCCAACGAGTGCAAAAGGGTGTGTTATGAATGCTGTGAAGAAGGGCATGTTGCTAAGGATTGCCCGAAAAAGAAAGAGGCGGAAAAACCAAACATTCCGCCAAAACCGAAGGCAAGAGCATTCCATATGATCCTAGACGAAGCAGATGACAATGCGAGGATCACGAATGACAGCTTGACATCCAAGGATCGAGTTATAATGTAGCCATAGAATCATATGATGTAGCCTGTTAGAGGCATAATCTAGGGTGAACTTGAACACCTATGTAATCGTTTCAAGAAATAATATGAAACCTTTGTTTTGTTATCTGATGTGTTAAGTTGTTTTGTTTCTTGTATGGTGACTTGGAGAGACTGCGGGACAATACTTGGGACGAGTATGAGTAGGTGTGAATGGTAGTAGAGGCCTATACTACCGGAAGCACATGACTCACACTTGGATCAGGGAAAGTCACAAGGTTACCAAGAAGCTAGTAACTGATTCTGTTTTTTTTTCAAGTATGTCATTACCATCGTTTCGATAATGACTAAAAAGATTGTTAATTTCCGACCCTAGTGGTCGTACCGAATTGAGTCCGACTACGATGAGTATGTTGCATGGTTCAGGGAACCAAGTTCGATGTAGCATCTGACTTAAACCAAACAATTGAAATCAAAGCGATCAATAGAAGTATCGCGTTCGTTGTTAAAGAAGTTGGTAGCCAGAAACGTTACATGTTAAAGTGTGATTATATCACATTAGAACATGAAGGAAGGCATAGTCTATTTTAGAATTTAACTCTAAGAGACCTAAGTCTAAACGTGCATCACATAATGATAGGTCATAATTTGAAGTCTAGTGTGAGGTAGAGAGAAGGTGCACGATCAAGTACTGCTTACAGTCAATAAGTCTAAGAGATAGACTTGAAGGAATAAAGAAGTTATAATTATTACCTAGGATGAAGAGATGACGTATGGAGTCATTATACGATCCTTGTTTCGTTGATGATTCCGGGACGTAATCATCCTAAGGGGGAGATAATTGTAACGCCCGCAGATCCGGGCTAGTCAATTTAGAGGCAATAGGGGTCAAAAATGACTTTTCGACAAAAGATTATTTAGAATGAATAGTCTTAACCAAGTTTTAGAATATGTCACAAGGTTTCCGTACATATAAAGAACGCCGAAATCCGAGTTATAACGAAGAAGTTATGGCCCGCCGAAGTTTTACGGCAAAACCGGCACGACACCGGAAGACGTAAATAGTGAATTTACGATAGAAGACTTTTTAGCCTTAGCAATCTAAACAAAAGTCGTAGAATATGTTAAACTAAGAGCGTCGATAAAAAGAACGCCCAAATCTGACTTCGTATGAGGAAGTTATGATTTTTCTAAGATTCGGCTTAGCAGTGCACGACCCGAAACTCGAATTTTAGTTCGAGCGGTTTTTGGCTTACGTGACCTAAATGAGAGTTCAAGATCTCATTAATAGGAACTCAACGGTAAAAATACAGACGAAAACGGAGTCGGTATGAAGGAGTTACGAATTCTTCGCGGTCATTTAACAGTCTAAACGCCTCGTACTGTTAAATTTAAGATCGGTCGAGAATTAGCCGACGGAGTCAAAATGAAAGTTGTAGATATTATTTTTACCTACGCGTGGATATAAAGAACGTCAAAAACAGAGGTCGTATGTGAAAGTTACGGATTTTAGAAGTCGGAAGTGTGCTATGCGAAAATGGGTGATGTGGCACAATCTTGGCCATTGCTTTCTCCCCAAGTCTTGCCACTAGATGGTGACATGTGGCACCAAGTTCAGCCATTTTCACCCTATAAATACCACCTCTCCCACCCTCATTTTCTTCACACCTTTCCCATTCTTTCTTCTCTTTACTCTCTCTCTAGAACCTCTCTCTAGCCCCGAAATCCCCCGAAAAGCCTAGGGAACCTCCCTAGCACGAGGCGGAAGCCCCGGAGTGCTCGACGGCTCCGAGAAGAAGAGCTTTTCGGCTCGGAAACGCTGCTCCAAGCAAAGCCTGGTTTTCTATAAAACCCGCTGTAAGTGAGCTACGCCTACGCTATTTTTAATATAGTTTTTATTTAATTATATTAACGTTATTAAGAACATATAATAAATACTTGGGCTATTATTATGGGTTATATAAGTATTTTTTTTTTAACGCTTATATAATAGTAATAATAGCTAGACTATTAATTAGTCTCGGCGAATAATAGACTAAAATCTATTGGTGATAATACTAGGTTTCGTTGAAGGAAATTATTTTAAAGTAAACGAAGCGCTGTCCGAGTACCGAGTCACCACCTTCTCAGGTGAGTGCATAGTTACTTTCAGCTTACACATAGATATGAAGTATTTTATATAAATTACGTGCTATGTGTGTATATTATCTGTATATTGCTATCTATGCTGGATGAACGTTTTATACATGTTTTCAATGATTTAAACTGTATATGTATTTTATATCTATAGAATGTGTTGGGTAAGACATGGGTAGATGTATTAGTTGCTGTGTGATAAAATGAAATAATGAGATGCCTCGTTATAGATGTTCTTGATGATCTAGTCATCTAGCGGAGTATAGATGACGACCACGGACTATTCTAGACAGTCCAGTGGAACACTAACAGGCTCGCAACCTGTAGGTGTTTATTCGAACTTTGTGTTTAACCGAACTGTGTGTTTATTCGAACTGTGTGTTTATTCGAACTGTGTGAACTGTGTGCTCACCAGATATACTCCATCCCAATGATAGTCCTTTGACTAGGTCCCTTGTGTTAGATGTTTTAGGGACGTAATGTGAGGATAACGGGAATGGGTAATTGGGTTGATTGTTTGATGTTTAAAAATAATAATTATATTATTGTGGGTTGAAAACCCTATGTGCTCACCAGGTTTCCCAACCTGACCCACTCAGTTTATTTTTATCACAGGTGTTGATATGAAGTCACAATACATTGAGAGATTTAAAGAGATGTAGATCACTAGTGTAAATAATTGTAAGTTCTGTTTATGCTTATGTTTCTGTATTAACGATGACATCCCAAACGTTTTAAAATGAAATAAATACGTTTCATCGAAAATGTTTTAATAACGTATTTACCATGTTTTTCTGGGAACAAATTCCGCAACATTTTTATAAAATGAAGTACTCTGATTTTTATAAAGCATAAACAAAATCGGTCTTTTCTGGCCGTGATTTTTGGGGATGTCACAGTTGGTATCAGAGCATTAGTTTAAGCGAACTAGGAATATGGATTTATTTCTAGACTTAAACTTAGAATGCTAAGCGATGATTGTGAGGTGTGAGCACTAGATTATTTTAGGAATTGTGCCTAAAATGCTTTTATGTGCTAAATACTTGTGCCTGATATGCTGTTAGTTGTTCGGATCTATGGTCTGTTGCCGACCGGATCTGGAAACCTTATGTGTTTAGGATTCTAAACGTACGACTACGATATTAGAACTAGCATATAAACGTTTCGGAGTGATAAGGATGATTTAACCGTCAATCCTCAGTAAAGATCTAGATTCACCTTATTCGGTGTATAGATCAAGATGGCAAGAACCCGTAGCGGAAACGTGAATGCAAATGGGAACAGAAACCAACCCCCGGTGATTGAGCAAATACCGGTGATGGAAGCCGCCGCTGAGCCAGTCACAATGGTCGGAGTGCAAGCGATGATCCAAGTGATGTTGGATCGTCAAATGGAGGAAACTAGACGTTTGCTCCAGCAAAATCGTGAGGAAGCCACTATTCAGATCGAACAGCCCGAGTTGAACGAAGGGCATACTGAGGAAGGAAACTACAGTGGGACTGTTGGTCAAGTCAACCCACCAATAGTTCGACAAAACAACCAAGATGACGAAGTCGAGAGGAATGGATGCAAGTACAAGGATTTTATGACTTGCAAGCCATCAACTTTCACTGGAAAGGAGGATCCGATCGGGGTCATGGATTGGATCTCGGAGATGGAGTTAGCCTTCATGACATGCGGTTGCAGAGGGAAGCTACAGACCACATTTGCAGTGCGTCAGTTTCGAGGAAGTGTTGTACGTTGGTGGAATACCTTGGGGAAGACTCTGAGCCCTAATGAGCCCTTGCAACTGACATGGGCAGAATTCCTGGTGCAATTCAAACGAAAGTACTGCTCAGCTCAAAACCTGCTTGAGCTAGAGAACCAGTTTCTAACCCTGAAGAAGGGAAGCATGTCAATCGATGAATACACGAACAACTTCACAGAAAAGATGGAGTTTGCCTTGCGTCTTGTTCCGGATGAGCTGACGAAAATCGACAAGTACGCAAAGGGACTTCCATGGGAGTACGCGGTGCCAGTGCGTCAGGCACCTACTTTGGAGGCAGCTATCTGGGCTGCCAAGTCTGTGGAAGATATGATTAAGGGAAGAGCTGCCAACAAGATTGAGGTTGGCGAAAAGAGGAAGTTTGAGGAATCTACGAGGCCCAATAAGAAGATCAAGTCTGGTTCAAAGGAGTCTAGCGGAGGAGGAAACAAAGTGAAATGGTACGAGAAGTGCAAAAAGAATCACTTTGGGAAATGTAGCGAAGAAGTGACTTGCTACAAGTGTGGGAAGACCGGACATTACGCCAACGAGTGCAAAAGGGTGTGTTATGAATGCTGTGAAGAAGGGCATGTTGCTAAGGATTGCCCGAAAAAGAAAGAGGCGGAAAAACCAAACATTCCGCCAAAACCGAAGGCAAGAGCATTCCATATGATCCTAGACGAAGCAGATGACAATGCGAGGATCACGAATGACAGCTTGACATCCAAGGATCGAGTTATAATGTAGCCATAGAATCATATGATGTAGCCTGTTAGAGGCATAATCTAGGGTGAACTTGAACACCTATGTAATCGTTTCAAGAAATAATATGAAACCTTTGTTTTGTTATCTGATGTGTTAAGTTGTTTTGTTTCTTGTATGGTGACTTGGAGAGACTGCGGGACAATACTTGGGACGAGTATGAGTAGGTGTGAATGGTAGTAGAGGCCTATACTACCGGAAGCACATGACTCACACTTGGATCAGGGAAAGTCACAAGGTTACCAAGAAGCTAGTAACTGATTCTGTTTTTTTTTCAAGTATGTCATTACCATCGTTTCGATAATGACTAAAAAGATTGTTAATTTCCGACCCTAGTGGTCGTACCGAATTGAGTCCGACTACGATGAGTATGTTGCATGGTTCAGGGAACCAAGTTCGATGTAGCATCTGACTTAAACCAAACAATTGAAATCAAAGCGATCAATAGAAGTATCGCGTTCGTTGTTAAAGAAGTTGGTAGCCAGAAACGTTACATGTTAAAGTGTGATTATATCACATTAGAACATGAAGGAAGGCATAGTCTATTTTAGAATTTAACTCTAAGAGACCTAAGTCTAAACGTGCATCACATAATGATAGGTCATAATTTGAAGTCTAGTGTGAGGTAGAGAGCAGGTGCACGATCAAGTACTGCTTACAGTCAATAAGTCTAAGAGATAGACTTGAAGGAATAAAGAAGTTATAATTATTACCTAGGATGAAGAGATGACGTATGGAGTCATTATACGATCCTTGTTTCGTTGATGATTCCGGGACGTAATCATCCTAAGGGGGAGATAATTGTAACGCCCGCAGATCCGGGCTAGTCAATTTAGAGGCAATAGGGGTCAAAAATGACTTTTCGACAAAAGATTATTTAGAATGAATAGTCTTAACCAAGTTTTAGAATATGTCACAAGGTTTCCGTACATATAAAGAACGCCGAAATCCGAGTTATAACGAAGAAGTTATGGCCCGCCGAAGTTTTACGGCAAAACCGGCACGACACCGGAAGACGTAAATAGTGAATTTACGATAGAAGACTTTTTAGCCTTAGCAATCTAAACAAAAGTCGTAGAATATGTTAAACTAAGAGCGTCGATAAAAAGAACGCCCAAATCTGACTTCGTATGAGGAAGTTATGATTTTTCTAAGATTCGGCTTAGCAGTGCACGACCCGAAACTCGAATTTTAGTTCGAGCGGTTTTTGGCTTACGTGACCTAAATGAGAGTTCAAGATCTCATTAATAGGAACTCAACGGTAAAAATACAGACGAAAACGGAGTCGGTATGAAGGAGTTACGAATTCTTCGCGGTCATTTAACAGTCTAAACGCCTCGTACTGTTAAATTTAAGATCGGTCGAGAATTAGCCGACGGAGTCAAAATGAAAGTTGTAGATATTATTTTTACCTACGCGTGGATATAAAGAACGTCAAAAACAGAGGTCGTATGTGAAAGTTACGGATTTTAGAAGTCGGAAGTGTGCTATGCGAAAATGGGTGATGTGGCACAATCTTGGCCATTGCTTTCTCCCCAAGTCTTGCCACTAGATGGTGACATGTGGCACCAAGTTCAGCCATTTTCACCCTATAAATACCACCTCTCCCACCCTCATTTTCTTCACACCTTTCCCATTCTTTCTTCTCTTTACTCTCTCTCTAGAACCTCTCTCTAGCCCCGAAATCCCCCGAAAAGCCTAGGGAACCTCCCTAGCACGAGGCGGAAGCCCCGGAGTGCTCGACGGCTCCGAGAAGAAGAGCTTTTCGGCTCGGAAACGCTGCTCCAAGCAAAGCCTGGTTTTCTATAAAACCCGCTGTAAGTGAGCTACGCCTACGCTATTTTTAATATAGTTTTTATTTAATTATATTAACGTTATTAAGAACATATAATAAATACTTGGGCTATTATTATGGGTTATATAAGTATTTTTTTTTTTAACGCTTATATAATAGTAATAATAGCTAGACTATTAATTAGTCTCGGCGAATAATAGACTAAAATCTATTGGTGATAATACTAGGTTTCGTTGAAGGAAATTATTTTAAAGTAAACGAAGCGCTGTCCGAGTACCGAGTCATCACCTTCTCAGGTGAGTGCATAGTTACTTTCAGCTTACACATAGATATGAAGTATTTTATATAAATTACGTGCTATGTGTGTATATTATCTGTATACTTGCTATCTATGCTGGATGAACGTTTTATACATGTTTTCAATGATTTAAACTGTATATGTATTTTATATCTACAGAATGTGTTGGGTAAGACATGGGTAGATGTATTAGTTGCTGTGTGATAAAATGAAATAATGAGATGCCTCGTTATAGATGTTCTTGATGATCTAGTCATCTAGCGGAGTATAGATGACGACCACGGACTATTCTAGACAGTCCAGTGGAACACTAACAGGCTCGCAACCTGTAGGTGTTTATTCGAACTTTGTGTTTAACCGAACTGTGTGTTTATTCGAACTGTGTGTTTATTCGAACTGTGTGAACTGTGTGCTCACCAGATATACTCCATCCCAATGATAGTCCTTTGACTAGGTCCCTTGTGTTAGATGTTTTAGGGACGTAATGTGAGGATAACGGGAATGGGTAATTGGGTTGATTGTTTGATGTTTAAAAATAATAATTATATTATTGTGGGTTGAAAACCCTATGTGCTCACCAGTTTTCCCAACCTGACCCACTCAGTTTATTTTTATCACAGGTGTTGATATGAAGTCACAATACATTGAGAGATTTAAAGAGATGTAGATCACTAGTGTAAATAATTGTAAGTTCTGTTTATGCTTATGTTTCTGTATTAACGATGACATCCCAAACGTTTTAAAATGAAATAAATACGTTTCATCGAAAATGTTTTAATAACGTATTTACCATGTTTTTCTGGGAACAAATTCCGCAACATTTTTATAAAATGAAGTACTCTGATTTTTATAAAGCATAAACAAAATCGGTCTTTTCTGGCCGTGATTTTTGGGGATGTCACATATACAATTACAGATTTAAGATCATGGGACTACCATCCCGGACTAGACACGAGATAATTTGATATATATATATATATATATATATATATATATATATATATATATATACATATATATATATATATATATATATATATATATATATATATATATATATATATGGAAATATAAATTGAAACCATGGGATCACTATTCCGAACAAGATATAGCTTTAGACCATGGGATTATCATCCTGTACTTAATATAGATTGAGTTCATGGGATTACTATCCCATAATAGATATAGTTAATGACCATGGGGAAAAACATCCCGTATAAGTTATAGATACAAACCCATGGGATCACTATCCCGTATAAGATATAGTCAAAGACCATGGGGGAAAGACATCCCGTACAAGTTGTAGGCATAAAACCATGGGATCACTATCTCGAAAGATACAAAATAGTTTGATAATACCATGGGATTACTATCCCATAATAGATATAGAATCTAAAACCCAAACTGTGAATAAACTAATATTAATACATGTTGTGAGTCGGGTAATGAAACGACCCAAAAACTTTTTTTTTTTTTTTTTTTTAAATATTACTTTAGAGAACATTAATAAATAAAAACATTGTTTGTTCACACCATAACACATTGCAATCATGTTCTAAAAAGCCACACCATACATTCCATCAAAATATCAAAGTACAGTCCCAGTAATCTCATAAATGCGGAAACCGAAGAGTGTGTGTATGACGTGCCGCTACCGCGCCGGCTCCTTCCCCTTCGATGCAGAGGTACCTAAAAACAAAACTGTGAACGTAAGCACAAAGCTGAGTGAGTTCCTCCAACGTACCACATACCATACAAACACATAGCATACGTACTGCCAGGCTGTTCTGGGGTGCCTGACTACCCGGTACGGCCATTCTGGGGTGCCGACCTACCCATACGGCCATTCTGGGGTGCCGTCTAACCCGTGTCAAGCCATTCTGGGGTGCTGACTACCCATGTCAAGCCATTCTGGGGTGCTGACTACCCATCGGTCCTAACAACCGATCCTCGGGGACTATTTCACCCCCTACTACTACGATCATATATAACATAACAAGCCAGCATGCATACATATCATCATATACTGTCAGATGTATCTGGGGTGTCTGACTACCCTTTGGTCCTAACAACCAAACTCTACTACTATCACATACAACATATCATGCTAGCATATAACATGTCAGGTAATAACAAACTTAGATGATATCACAAAGACAATCACCTATCATACACCTCCTACTGGTGGGTCGGCATTGTGGCCTTAGACCCACCGCTACCGGAAGGTAACTCACCTCAAAGTAGCTGCTGAACTGATCGGGAACTAACTGACTGCTGCTGCTCCGGGAGTCCTCCGGCTGCAATTCCCACAACATACTCAATCAAACACTGCTAACCGTCCTTTAGGTAAAATGACCATTTTACCCCTGATTTAGTTCTAAGCCAATGCTAGGGTCAACTTTCAGTTGACCCGACTCGCCGAGTGGATCACCACTCGCCGAGTCCCTAGCAACCAATGTCCTAGGCCCCTGGTTCTACTCGTCGAGTCGGGCTATGACTCGACGAGTTCACCTTCCAACTGTCATTCAACACCTTCATCCTACTCGCCGAGTTGTATGAACAACTCGTCGAGTTCATCTTCATCCGATGAACACTTTATGCTAAGACTCGCCGAGTTGTATGAACAACTCGCCGAGTCTGTTCTTGAGCTATGAAGATTGCCTTGGACTCGCCGAGTCAGGGCATTGACTCGCCGAGTCCTAACATGGGTGAGTTCAGCTCCCAACTCACCGAGTCACCCCCTGTGACTCAAGGCTCAACTCGACACATGAAGAAGGGACCAAATCGGCGACTCGCGACCAGACTCACCGAGTCACCTATGCGACTCGCCGAGTCGTCGCCATGCACTCCTTAAATATACCGATTTGCTCGATTCCAGTCCATGCCATTCATAGATCTGGACTTCTAGGGCACGAATCACACGTAAAGTTTCCAACTTTACGTGTGGATATTCAACAAAATGGATTATAAGGCTCAAAATGTCTCAAAAGGGTAGATCTAGGGCTAACAATCCTCATGGGGCCAAAAAGCTAACAGATCTGAGCTCCTGGAGCTCAATCTTGCATAGATCCAAAGGCCAAACGCCTTATTACAACATATAATGCACATACCAACTTGGGGAATTGACCAAGAAGGACCCAAATGAAGTTTTAAGCATAGAATCAAGGGGAAAACGGGTTATACCTCAAAGGAACTGTTGAAATGACACAAAGATGGCTGATCTCCTTCTCCTCCTCTTGATCTACTCCTCTTACTCCTCAAAACCTTCAAGATCACACCAAGAACACCTCAAACTCTCAAGGAAACAAGGGAAAACGATGTAGGGGGAGTTCTGGGGGTGAATGGGGACGAGTTGGGGCGGAATGAGAGTTTAAATAGGGTGCAAACCCTTGAAACTTAGGGTTTCATCCCGCAGCGGTGACTCGCCGAGTCCAGGATGTGGACTCGTCGAGTCGCCTACTTAAAACGTGTCCTGAGTCTCGGCCCTACTCGGCGAGTCGGACCCTATGACTCGCCGAGTCCAAGGCTAAATTAGAGAAATGCCCAAATAAAATTCACATACCGGAAACCAGGTGCTACAAATCTCCCCCACTTATTTTAGACTTCGTCCTCGAAGTCTGCTGCCTGGTCCTGAAACAGCTCGGGGTAGTGCTCCATCATCTCGTCTACCGGCTCCCAAGTCCACTCTGAACCCTTGCGGAGCTGCCATTGCACCTTCACTAGCTCCACCCTCTTGTTCCTTAAATCCTTCGACTTCCTGTCGAGGATTGCGACTGGGCGCTCAATGTAGTTCAGGCTGTCATCAACCTGAATATCCTCCAAAGGTACTACTGCAGAATCGTCCACTAGGCACTTCCGCAACTGCGAAACATGGAAAGTGCTGTGGATCTGGCTAAGCTCGGCTGGCAGATCCAGCCTATATGCCACCTTGCCTACCCGGGCTAAGACCCTAAACGGTCCGAAGAATCGCGGGCCTAACTTGCCCCGCTTCCTGAATCGGATGACGCCTTTCCACGGCGACACCCTCAGGAGGACCATATCCCCGACCTGGAACTCTAAATCGGATCGACGCTTGTCGGCATAACTTTTCTGCCGACTCTGAGCAGTCTGAAGCCTGCTCCGGACCTGCTGGATCCTCTCAGTCATCTTGAGCACCACTTCGGTGCTCCCCATAACTCTCTGGCCAACCTCACCCCAGCATATCGGGGTCCTACACCTCCGTCCGTACAACATCTCGAAGGGAGGGCGGTCGATACTCGCGTGATAACTGTTGTTGTAGGAGAACTCAGCCAAAGGAAGATAGGTATCCCAGCTACCACCGAAATCCAGAACACACGCCCGCAACATGTCCTCCAAGGTCTGGATGGTCCGCTCACTCTGTCCATCAGTCTGCGGGTGAAAGGCGATGCTGAAATGCAGACGAGTGCCCAACTCGTCATGGAATCTCTTCCAAAACCTGGAAGTAAAACGCACATCTCTGTCCGAGATCACCGATACTGGCACTCCATGCCGTGCCACAATCTCCCTGATATAGATGTCGGCCAATTTCTCGGCCGATATGCTCTCCGGAATCGGAACAAAGTGAGCGCTCTTGGTCAATCTATCCACGATGACCCAAATCGAATCCACTCCACGCGCGGTCCTGGGAAGCTTCTTGATAAAATCCATCGTGATATCTTCCCATTTCCACAGTGGAATATCCAGCGGCTGCATCTTACCATGCGGTCTCTGATGTTCGGCCTTGACCTTCCTGCAGGTCAAACATCGCTCGACATACCATGCCACATCCCGCTTCATGCAGGGCCACCAATAGTCTAGACGAAGATCCCTATACATCTTCGTCGCCCCGGGATGAATAGAGAATCGGGACTTGTGCGCCTCCTCCATCAAAATCTGGCGCACGCCCCCGTGATACGGCACCCACACCCTATGGTGTAGTGTCAACAACCCTCGGCTATCGTAATCGAAGGAGGAAACCTGACCTACTACACGCTCGCTATTCCGATGCTCCTCCTTGATAGCCTCCTGTTGAGCTTCCCGAATCTGCTCCAACAGGGGAGTCACCACAGTCATCCTCAAACAGGCGTCCCTGATCAGCGCCGTCTTACGGCTAAGCGCATCGGCCACCACATTGGCCTTTCCCGGGTGGTAAAGGATCTCGCAATCGTAATCCTTCACCACATCCAACCACCAACGCTGCCTCATGTTCAGATTCGGCTGATCCATGAGGTACCTCAAGATCTTATGGTCCGTGTAGATGGTACACCGAACCCCATAGAGGTAATGTCGCCAAATCTTGAGGGCAAATACCACCGCCCCCAACTCCAAATCGTGCGTCGGGTAGTTCGCCTCGTGAGGCTTGAGCTGCCTCGAAGCGTAAGCAATGACATGCCCCCTTTGCATCAGCACCGCGCCCAACCCAGAAATGGATGCATCACAATAAACCACGAAATCCTCTACGCCCTCTGGCAGGGCTAAGATCGGCGCCTCACACAATCTCTGTCTCAGCATCTCAAATGCAGCCTGCTGCTCGGGTCCCCACCGAAAGACCACGGCTTTCTTCGTCAGCCGCGTCAGGGGCACGGCTATCTTGGAGAAATCCTGGATAAATCTCCGATAGTAGCCTGCCAATCCCAGGAAGCTCCGAATCTCAGATGGGGACTTCAGAACCTCCCATCTCATCACGGCCTCGACCTTGGCCGGATCGACCAGAATCCCGTTCTGGTTGACGAGGTGCCCCAGAAATTACACCTCGCGCAACCAAAACTCACACTTGGAGAACTTGGCATACAAGCTCTCCCTCCTCAGGGTCTCTAACACCTCTCTCAAATGCTCCTCATGTTCCTCCTGGGTCTTGGAATAAACCAAGATATCATCGATAAAGACTATCACAGACCGGTCCAGCATCGGTCTGCATACACGGTTCATGAGGTCCATGAACGCGGCAGGAGCATTGGTGAGCCCAAATGGCATCACCACGAACTCGTAATGGCCATAGCGCGTCCGAAACGCGGTCTTCTGCATATCCTTCTCCCTGACCCTCATCTGATGGTAACCTGAACGCAAATCAATCTTGGAGAACCAAGATGCGCCCTGAAGCTGGTCAAAGAGATCATCAATCCTCGGAAGCGGGTAACGGTTCTTCACCGTTACCTTGTTCAGCTCCCGATAATCTATGCACATCCGATGCGACCCATCCTTCTTCTTCACAAACAGAATCGGGGCTCCCCAGGGCGAACTGCTCGGCCGAATAAATCCCTTGTCCAGCAGCTCCTGCAGCTGCGTAGACAACTCCTGCATCTCGGGAGGAGCCAACCGATACGGTGCTTTGGCTATCGGAGCCGCACCGGGAATGAGGTCAATCCTGAACTCCACCTGTCGCTCCGGAGGTATCCCAGGTAGTTCCTCCGGGAAAACATCAGCAAAATCTCGAACTACCGGGACCTCGCTCACGGTCGCCTTACCCGCCTCCCGGGTGTCCATCACGTACGCGACATAACCCGCGCATCCCTGCTGAAGGTAGCGCCTAGCCCTCGCTGCTGAACATACAGTAGGTCCACACTGCGGCCGCTCTCCATGAATCACTAACTCTCCCCCGCTTGGGGTCCTGACTCGCACTAGCTGCTGTGCGCAATCTATCACTGCCCCATTAGGGCTCAACCAATCCATACCAATAATCACCTTGTTCCCACGCAAAGGAATGGGAACCAAGTCTACCAGGTAACACTCCTCAAACAGTCGCAGAACACAATCTCGAAACACCATCGATGCTCGCACCGATCGATCGTCAGCAATCTCTACCTCTAACGGGCAGTCTAACTCGCCTGAAGTCTCATGAAATCTCTTGCTAAGAGCAAGAGAAACGAATGATCGGGATGCACCCGAGTCGAACAATACCTGAACCGGGATGCCGTTCACATGGAACGATCCTAATACACATGTATACACACGGAGCACATATCAATATCATAACAACGAAAAATAAGGGATAGAAGGAAGGAATCATACCCGTCACCACATCGGGTGCGGCGCGCGCCTCCTCGGCAGTCAACTGAAATGCCCGACTCCTCACCACTGGAGCCTCTGCCTTGCCCTGACGGCCATCCGTGATCCGCAGGGTCGCTGGAGCTGGCGCCTTTACTGGCGCTGAAGCTGTCAACATGGGGCAATTGGCCTTCTTGTGGCCCCTCTGGTTGCAGTGGAAACACAGCAACTCCGATGTCTGAATAACGGTCGTAGGAGCAGTGCAATCCCGGCTGATATGCCCAAACTTGCCGCACTTGTAGCAGCCTGACGATCCCATCCTGCACGCCCCCTCGTGCGGCCTGCCGCACCTCCTGCAGCGGCTCGGTCCCGACTGGCCTTTCGGCCTCCCATCTGCTCCCTTGGGCTTCTTCCCCGAAGCCCCTGATGCCTGACCATCCTCAAGTTTCCGTTTCCAGATGTGCTCCAAATCTATCTCTCTCTCTCTAGCCCTGGCAATCATGGAGTCCAGGGTAGGGCAAGCCGAAAAGCTAACGTGCTCCCGAATGTCGGCTCGTAGCATATCATGGTAACGAGTCCTCCTCATATCCTCGTCACCTGCGTACTGGGGCACCAACAAAGCCCTCTCTCGAAACTTGGCGGTGATTTCCGCCACGGTCTTTGTCGTCTGCCTGATGTCTAAGAACTCCCTAGCCAGCTGCTGAAGCTCGACCTCTGGCGCAAACTCTGCCCTGAACCTAGCCATAAAGTCCGACCAGGTCATTGCCTCGATAGCCGAGGCTCCCAACGAGTCACCCACTGACTCCCACCAATCTCGGGCCCGGTCCCGTAAACACCCTGCTGCGTACCTCACCTTCGACCCTTCGGGGCAGAAGCTGATCAACTGGGCGGACTCGATATCCGCAATCCACCGCCTGGCGACAATGGGGTCCTTCACCCCATGGAAATCCGGCGCACCACTGCCCCTGAAGTCCTTGAAGGACAGTGTGCGAGATCCTGACTGGCTGGAGGCCAAGTCGCTCCTGAATGCCCGTAGGCGATCCTCCATCAACTCCACGATCCCTTCCTTGATCGACCCAAAGATGATGGGGGTCGACTCAAGGATGCCCCTAGTGATCTCCGACGTGATGAACTCACGTAGCCTCTCCTCAATCGGCTCGGTGCCAGATCCCGAACCTGACCCCTCTCCTGACCCGCCCTCTGTCGGTGTCGGTCGAAGTACCACCATTCTGCAAAACATCAATATAATCATTAGTGGTACTGCTACTTTCTGAGGGATCTCAATTACTTACAGGTTCCTTGGTCTCGTCTTGGCCTTCCTCGGCTCGGGTACGGATCCTCTGCTTTCAGTAGTACGGGCCCATACTACCTTCCACATCTATCCGTACCGTCTCCGAGGAACTCCTCGACTCCACCAGCTCCCCTTTACTACTGCTACTCTCTGCTATTCTCATCCTGGGCTTGCCCTAGGGGAAACCCAAGTTCAACACAACCGGTCCTCAGCTGCTGTAGGTCTCCTCATAATGCCAGTTAGCCACCACCTAAACACCATCACATGTAATGAGGATTAGATAATCCTTCAAGTAAAAGATCCGTCCCTACAACGGTTGGACTCAAACAAGAGTTGCGCAATAGGGCCAGTTCCAACACTTTGGGATTATTCAACCCTGATTACATGTGGTGACGTGTTTACCTAGTGGCTCACTCCCATTACTCAGAATCCCACCAAGCACGAAGCAAGCAGCATTCGGATAAGGAAAAACAGACTCAAGCCAAAACTGTTCTTAGAACAAGAAACGACACTTAACATAGGATGCTAAGCTCATACTATCAGGCATAACCTAAACAGGCTATCCTACTGCCGTCTACTCGATTCTAGCATGCAATATTCAATAAGCTGTAGCAAATAAACAGGCACATAAGGCATCACTCCTAGATCCTTAGCCTATTCTAGCATGCAATATTCAATAAGCTGATAAACATAACATAAACTTGTATGGGTACTATGGGGAATACTTACTTGAGCTCGGCCGGTCGCGCACGTCACACACTTTACTCTTTCTTGTGACTCTCTTCTGGGTTTTAAGGAGCAATTTCTTTTGGAAAAATCTTTTAATCCCTCGATTTGAGTCCAAACACTCCCGGAGGCGTGTCCGAATCCCTCAAACCAGGGCTCTGATACCAACTTGAAACGACCCAAAAAATTTTTTTTTTTTTTTTTAAATATTACTTTAGAGAACATTAATAAATAAAAACATTGTTTGTTCACACCATAACACATTGCAACCATGTTCTAAAAAGCCACACCATACATTCCATCAAAATATCAGAGTACAGTCCCAGTAATCTCATAAATGCGGAAACCGAAGAGTGTGTGTATGACGTGCCGCTACCGCGCCGGCTCCTTCCCCTTCGATGCAGAGGTACCTGAAAACAAAACTGTGAACGTAAGCACAAAGCTTAGTGAGTTCCTCCAACGTACCACATACCATACAAACACATAGCATACGTACTGCCAGGCTGTTCTGGGGTGCCTGACTACCCGGTACGGCCATTCTGGGGTGCCGACCTACCCATACGGCCATTCTGGGGTGCCGTCTAACCCGTGTCAAGCCATTCTGGGGTGCTGACTACCCATGTCAAGCCATTCTGGGGTGCTGACTACCCATCGGTCCTAACAACCGATCCTCGGGGACTATTTCACCCCCTACTACTACGATCATATATAACATAACAAGCCAGCATGCATACATATCATCACATACTGTCAGACGTATCTGGGGTGTCTGACTACCCTTTGGTCCTAACAACCAAACTCTACTACTATCACATACAACATATCATGCTAGCATATAACATGTCAGGTAATAACAAACTTAGATGATATCACAAAGACAATCACCTATCATACACCTCCTACTGGTGGGTCGGCATTGTGGCCTTAGACCCACCGCTACCGGAAGGTAACTCACCTCAAAGTAGCTGCTGAACTGATCGGGAACTAACTGACTGCTGCTGCTCCGGGAGTCCTCCGGCTGCAATTCCCACAACATACTCAATCAAACACTGCTAACCGTCCTTTAGGTAAAATGACCATTTTACCCCTGATTTAGTTCTAAGCCAATGCTAGGGTCAACTTTCAGTTGACCCGACTCGCCGAGTGGATCACCACTCGCCGAGTCCCTAGCAACCAATGTCCTGGGCCCCTGGTTCTACTCGTCGAGTCGGGCTATGACTCGACGAGTTCACCTTCCAACTGTCATTCAACACCTTCATCCTACTCGCCGAGTTGTATGAACAACTCGTCGAGTTCATCTTCATCCGATGAACACTTTATGCTAAGACTCGCCGAGTTGTATGAACAACTCGCCGAGTCTGTTCTTGAGCTATGAAGATTGCCTTGGACTCGCCGAGTCAGGGCATTGACTCGCCGAGTCCTAACATGGGTGAGTTCAGCTCCCAACTCACCGAGTCACCCCCTGTGACTCAAGGCTCAACTCGACACATGAAGAAGGGACCAAATCAGCGACTCGCGACCAGACTCGCCGAGTCACCTATGCGACTCGCCGAGTCGTCGCCATGCACTCCTTAAATATACCGATTTGCTCGATTCCAGTCCATGCCATTCATAGATCTGGACTTCTAGGGCACGAATCACACGTAAAGTTTCCAACTTTACGTGTGGATATTCAACAAAATGGATTATAAGGCTCAAAATGTCTCAAAAGGGTAGATCTAGGGCTAACAATCCTCATGGTGCCAAAAAGCTAACAGATCTGAGCTCCTGGAGCTCAATCTTGCATAGATCCAAAGGCCAAACGCCTTATTACAACATATAATGCACATACCAACTTGGGGAATTGACCAAGAAGGACCCAAATGAAGTTTTAAGCATAGAATCAAGGGGAAAACGGGTTATACCTCAAAGGAACTGTTGAAATGACACAAAGATGGCTGATCTCCTTCTCCTCCTCTTGATCTACTCCTCTTACTCCTCAAAACCTTCAAGATCACACCAAGAACACCTCAAACTCTCAAGGAAACAAGGGAAAACGATGTAGGGGGAGTTCTGGGGGTGAATGGGGACGAGTTGGGGCGGAATGAGAGTTTAAATAGGGTGCAAACCCTTGAAACTTAGGGTTTCATCCCGCAGCGGTGACTCGCCGAGTCCAGGATGTGGACTCGTCGAGTCGCCTACTTAAAACGTGTCCTGAGTCTCGTCCCTACTCGGCGAGTCGGACCCTATGACTCGCCGAGTCCAAGGCTAAATTAGAGAAATGCCCAAATAAAATTCACATACCGGAAACCAGGTGCTACAGGTAACCATGCTAATATGACAACGAGACCTGCTTGACGTTTGTTAGAATTCGAAACGATATCCAGAAATTTGTCACCCCAGGTGTGCCCGCCTAACTGTAGCTAGCAGTTAAGGTGTGGGATTGTCAGTCCCGAATAGATCTATTCACAAATTTCGCGCTCTCCCTCCAGGAGACTCTGGTTACACTTCCGGGGAGGATTTACTGATCATCCATAAAGGGTAATGACTATCTCACAAACTAGTACTAAACTATTCACAGGGTTTCCATACGATATCGACATACAGAAGATTATGAAACATAGTACAGTGAATATAGATACATACAATGAAATTATCTGACAATACATTCAAATGATACGGAGATAAACTGAATCAGACATAGTTTATCTAATAATCTTATATAGATATCAGTACATGATAGAAAGAACAGTAAAGACCCCCAAATTATTCCCATAATAATTTGATTAGTATGGTTGTTTCCTTAACTAAAATTCATTTAGTTGTAATTGATAAGTCATTACTTATGCTCAGTATAATACATAAGGAGTAAAAGAGTTTATAAGATTGTCAGATATAATTTGAAACATATCAATGTTATGAATTGAAAACAATTATAGTTTGCTTGTATTCCCCCCCCCCCCTGAAAACATTGAAAACAGTGAAAAAGGGCGTAGGGGTATGAACTCACCGGACGAGAAATGTGACGATTTGGATGCTAAGAGTTGATCAGGGGCTTGTAAACACACGAGGTTCCTAATTATGATGTAAAGATACACATTTGTATCTAATTAGGACTCAGATTCATTGTTGGATAGGGACAATTGTTTCTAGTCGCGAAAACACTCCGATACGAGTGTTTGGAAGGACCCGGGTGGCGTTTAAGGACATGAAATGATGCGAGGGACTTAGGAAATGAGTTTACTCCCCATGAATAAACTGATACAAGAGTTTTTGGTCCAACACACCCATTACCCATGAGTTTACGGCCGTAAACTCATGGTGAGGTGGTTTATGGTGCAAATTTGGGTCATAAATGGATATGGACACTTGAAAATGCTTGGAATAATTTTACTTAAGGCTTGGATTGAATTAAAAGCACCATTCGCAACACATAAGGGAGTTTACATCCTAGGCATGGGATCTTTGGCCGTAAACTCTCATATCTCCTTGATTTAGTGTTTTTAAGGTGTTCAAATTAATCACATGTGATTCTAAAAATTCCCACAAGTCTAGAAATGAGTTTGGGGCACCATTTGACACCCTTTTATGAGTTTATGGCCATGAGACATCTTCTACGGCCGTAAACTCTCAAATTTGAGGTTTTGATGTGTTTAAGGCCTTTAAACTATTTTTGGTTGGTCCCTTAATTTATTCTAAGGCTTTTGGTGGTGTTGGATGGCTTTCAAACACCCTAGAAATGGATTTGCACCATGTTTTATGGAGTTTACAGCCCAAGCACAAGCCTTGGCCATAAACTCACAATAATCCCCCAAAATTGATGTTTCAAGTGCCCAAATGCTAATATCAATGTTCTATAATTCATATCTAAGCTATATAAGTGATTTGGAAGGGTTTAAGGGCATGAAAACCCCATATATATGAGTTTACGGCCCAAGAATGAGCCTTGGCTGTAAACTCCTTTAAATACCTCAAAACTCATGTTTTAAATGTTATATGTCGATTCTATTAAGCCATTAAGCCATATCTAAAGTCCAATAGTGCTTAGGAGGGGTTTTAGGGCTCAAAACCCCACTTATTGTGAGTTTACGGCCCATGAATGCTCCATGGCCGTAAACTCATGAATATGGTCACAAATCATGTTTTGAACTTGAATTTGAAGGGTAAGAAGGTTACAATACAAGCTAAGGAAAGTACCTTAGAGATTTGAGGCCTTAAATTTGAGTTTTGGACCCTTAAACTTTGGATTTTGGAGAGAGGTTAGAGAGAGAGAGTAGAGAGAGAAGGAAAAAGCTTCAAATGGATGCTAAAACACGTTTATATAGGTCCTAAAACTTGGACGCGGTGGAATTCTACCCGATACCGACGTTAAACGCGGCTTTTGGTCGCACCCGATTAAGTTTCCGTCACCCGACGGAGACAGTTCTAAAATTTATGAAAATAATTATTTTGGGCTAATTGCGTGAGTTCCTGAGTGGTTTAGACACTCATTAAATTATAATAAACACATAAGTTTAAATATTTTAACCCAAAGTGAAAATGGAACAAATTTGATAACGACGACTTTTCGGGTAGAACGGGTTTTGGCGACGAACAATTTCGGGTTGTTACAGATGCATAGTTATAAAAATATGGAAAATTTTATAAAAATAGGAGAGATTATAATTATAAGAAATAAGTGAGAGGGTGAGTCTCTAATACACTAAAAAAATTCGGCCTCCCCTCTCCCAATACACTCTTCCCCTTCCCAACACCTAATCATTTTCACCACATTTACACTCTAACTTCTTTCTCACTCTCTCTCATTTTCTATCACTTCAACCACTCGACACTCTCATTCTCCCTCTATAAACCACAAAATTTAGCAGCCTAAAAATTCTTCTAACAGCAAAAACCATCTTCTTCAGGTGTTCTTCTTAAGGTAATCACAAAACCCAAGCATCATTCCTTCATTTCTACTCATAATTTCACTATTTTATGCATTTCTTTCTACTTCTACTCCATTCTATGAAAAGAATTTGAACCACATACCATATCCACGAGTTTGATGATGATGGTGGTAGATTTTCACCTAGGAACAACATGCATGTTGTTTAATGGTGAAATTCAAGGACCAAAACCTATGTCAAATCCTAAAATACAGATTTTTACAAGTTTTAAAGGCTCATATACCTTATGCATTCAAGTATTTCCTTTGAAAACATCACTATGACCAACATATGTCCATGCATGGTCTTCAAAACGTGATGCATGTGATGAACACCAAGCTAAAGAGTTTGATGATCTAAGTACATTGTTAATAGGGCATGTAAATGATTTTATTTATATAAAAATATAAAACTCCTTTTCAGTTGGAAATAAAATTTCTCCAGATTCCCAGTAAGATGATATGAATAGCTGGAAAATTCCAAGAGTTTTTATCATTTCCTTGATTTATTAAAATTGTTACAAGAAAACAAGGGATTAAATCATATAAAATACTTTCTAAGGTCTATAAATCCTAGACAAATTCGTGGATGACCCCTAAAGTAAATGATAATAGTACCTCATTAAGTTTCATCGATTTTTGTTGCTGTTTAGTATGACTTTTGATTTTCTTTTTGTATATCCCTAATAAATCATAAAACCACTTTAGAGAATGTAAAAATGATATATGATAATTTTCGCAGCTCCTACTAGAAGTACAAGACCAAGACAAATATTTTAAGAGTTTTTCATAATTCCTATTTTTCCTCGATTTTTGTATTTATAAGGAACCAAAAACAAATAAAATAGTTCTGCTCATCTAAAATTCATGAAAATTTACCAAAACACCTTAAATGCACTAGGATGCTATATAAAAAGTGTTATGATTTTCGGATACTATATGCTATTTTTTTCCTATTTTCCCAACATTAAATACACTTAAACCCATTTCTTATTATAATAAATGCACAGAAATCATAAAATCGGGTTAAACAGTTTAGAAATCCATTTTTATATTTTTCTGAGCTTAATAATGTTTAGTAACAGTAATATAAAAAGTTTAGTTTATTTTGGAATCTGTTTGCTATTTATTTCATTTTTTTATTATAGTACATGCACAAAAATCATAAAATCAGCATAAAAAGTTTAGAAATATATTTATTATAATAAATGCATAAAAATCATAAAATCGGGTTAAACAGTTTAGAAGTTCATTTTTATATTTTCCCAGCTTAATAATGTTTAGTAACAGTAATATAAAAAGTTTGGGTACTTTTGGAAACTGTTTGCTATTTATTTATTTTTTTATATTATAATAAATGTACAAAAATCGTAAAATCGGGTTAAACAGTTTAGAAATTCATTTTTATATTTTTTTTCCAGCTTAAGGAAATCTAGTGGAAGTGTTATAAGAATTTTAGGAATTTTTATCCCTTGGATGCTATTTTTCATGAATTTATATTGTTATGAAGGCTTAAAAATTTGGAAAAATAGTTAATCACATCAAAAATTCAAGGGAAATTTTTTGGAAAACATCTACTATATTTAGAATGAAAATACAACATTTGACAACTTTTCGAAACAATTTGATAATATTTTACATTTTTAGGAGTTTAAAACACCTTAAAATGTGTTGAAATACCCTCAATTAATATTACAAAAAAAAAAGGGAAATTAATATCCACAATTGTCTTAGCCACATGTGTTATAAAATTTCATAATTGCAGAAAAATATTAACCAATTAATATAAAACCAATATTAGAACAAAAAAAATTGGCATTTCTCTATATGTAGAGTTTAGTATATTAGCATTAGATTTCGACATAGAAACTTACTAGTGTGTGTTTCATGTCATAGGATCTCGATAGTAAGTCATTGATGTATTCCGAGGCACCACTTGTACCTACTTGAAACATTGTGAGTATTCACGACTCCCCCTATTTTCGGTTTTATGTTTTGGGGTGGAAAAGCATGTCCTAAAATATTTATGTTCGTTGTATTTAATTTGACTTGTATCAAACTTGGTTGTCATATGTTGCTATGTATATGTATGTTATTCTTAATTCATGAGTCCTTATCACGTTTAAGTCCCTGGAATCAGTTCACACAACTCATTAACTCATTTGAGCCTATGGTTATTATGGATAGTGCTATTAGGAGGTAGACAACTCCTCACTCGCATGATTCGCTTGAGTGCATTTTGCCATATTTCCCTATGTTAGCGATAGACATAGAAGAGGGAACCCTCTGTCATTAGGCTTGGGTTGTGAACTCATGGTATAATCATTATGCACATACAAATCGTGTATCTCGTTTTAGCAACAAACTTTATTTCTTATGATGGCAACGAACTTATTTACTCATTTTAGCAATGTACTTTTATTTATGGAAAACTTCCATAAAAACTTTGATTATGATTTATGAAACCATTATTTTTGTAAACCTGTGAACTCACCAACTATTTCTATAGTTGACGCTCGTTTTACATGCTTTTTCAGGAAATAATTAGTATGTGGTCAAAAGATTCATCATCATTAGTATGCTGCATCAAGTGGGAAAATGCTTTTGTGTTTTTAGTTTTTGAACAATGATGTTTATTTTGAGACTTGTCTTGGATGTGTTTTCTTTAAATATGTATTGTAAATTATAAATGTTTTTATTATGGTAATGTATCTTTAACTTTTGCTAGGAAACCGTTATCGCTGTCATGCTTTGTGTTTCCTCTTTAGCGGGGTGTGACACCTAGCTAGCATAAAATTGGAGATATACAACATAAAACTAGTTAGATTAATACCTCTTTGTTATAGCTTATAATCCTTGGCCTTTCAAGATCTTAGTACCTCAAGTGTGATACCTCTAATAAGTTACAAACACCAAAAACAAATGGAGGAATATGAGAGAGAGGTTAGGAAGCACCAAAAATGGATAGGGTTTCTTCTTAGAACACAAGTGTCGAATTTTGGATCCTAAGGGTTACTTTTATAGTGTTGAATTCCTATGGTTTCATACATAATACCCTAATTTACCTAAACCTTTAGGTATTCCAGTAATCAATATGATAGGCCCTTTGGACTAACTTTTTATGGAATCTCACATAGATTTAGCCCATCCCTTGATCAACATGGATCATTAGCCCAAACTATAAGTATTACCAATTTACCTAATCAGTCCCTGCAAATTTAGTCAGACTCTTTTGATCACTAAATTAACTCCAAATTAATTCTTGATCAAAACTGATTAAATAATATGATTTCTCAATTAATATATTATTCTTATAATATATTAATAAATCACAAATAACCTCTTTCTCAAATGTCCATCCTATCAAACTGCTCCGGTGAAGGAAATCCAAAAGGACCATGGTACTATCGTGTCAAGTACATACCAATAATACTTATGGGCTTAGACACCTAATCCAACACGTCTATCATTTTCTGCATATTGGTTATTCCTTCTAACCATTGGCGCTTCAGCTTGACCAACGATCCTACTGTAGCTCCCTTCTTCCGACTGTCCATCATTTAGTTTAGGCAGTTCAACATGCATCATAGGTTCATCCCGATTATGTTGAAGTAACCGTCTTGTTTCCTCCATTTGACGATCCAACATCATCTGGATCATTTCTTACACTCCTACCATTGTGTTTGGCCCATGTGCAGTTGCTACCACTGGTACCTGCTCAATCACTTGGGTTAAGGCTATTGATTCATGTTTAAATTTGCGTTTTCAACTCCGCTTCGGGTTCTTGCCATTCTGGTCTATACAACAAATTAGACATTCAGTGTGTAATGACGAGAATTAAGATAGGAAAGATTTTATTTACGATCGATGTGTAAATCCCCTTATTACTCCGAAAAGTTACACGCTAGTTCTAATACCATAATTAAATGTTTAGAAATCTAACACAATACATTTCCAAATCCAGTCGGCAATAGACCATGGATCCGATCAAATAATAGCATCATAAAGCATGTAAGGCTATAACATAAATCATTTAGTACATAAAAGCAATTTAGGCAACTTTCCTAAAATCGGCTAGTGCTTGTGTCTATTTTGGCATACATCCTAAATATGCTAGACACTCATCTCATAATTATCGTTCAACATTCTAAGTTTAAGTCTATAATTATCCTAAAATTCCTAGTTCGCTTTAACTAATGCTCTGATACCAACAATGACATCCCCAATTTTACGGTCATTTTAAAAATTTTATTTATGCTTATTTAAAAATCAGAGTATCCTTTTTAAAGAACAATGTTGCAGAATTTTATTTCCAGAAAACATGATAAAGGTTTTATTAAAGCATTTCTGAAGAATGTATTTGTTTATATTAAAACATTGGGATGTAATCCTCAACACATAAAGATAAGCATAAACAGACCTTACATACTTCTATACTAGTGATTTACATCTCCTTTAATCTCTCAGTGTAATGTAGCTTCGTATCGACACCTATGATGCAAATAAATTGAGTGGGTTGGGTTGGGAAACCTGGTGAGTACATAGAGTTTTCACCTAAGATTAATAAAGTCAATGTGTTTAATCATTAAGCAATAAACCCAATTACCCATCCCCATTATCTTCTTTATTCTTAAGTATCTTCCCTAAGAATCATCTATTCCTCATTATTTATTCCTAAGGATTTTCCTAAGGAATAGGAACAAAGTCCATTGTTGCCAGGGTTTATATAGTAGGCACTAAGTCCATAGTTGCCAGCGTTCATCTAACAGGTGCTAAGTCCATAGCTGCCAAGGTTTATGTCCTTTAATGACAATATTATTTTAGGGATCCCACCCGCAATACATGTCAATGGGTTTTTTAGAGAACATCGGGTGAACACATCGTTCAAAACACCTACATGTTGCGAGCATGCTAGTGTTCCACTAGATTGTCAAGAATAGTCTGTGGTTGTCATCTATACTCTGCTAGATGACGAGGCCATCGCTTACCTCATCGCTTCTCACTATCTTTTATCACTAATATATCATCGCTCATCATTCATCTCATCTTTCATCACTCATCATTCATCTCATCTTTAATCTACTCATCTTTTACCCATCATAATTATAGGTATAAAATACATATACAGTTTAAAACATTAAAACATGTATATATTTTTGTTCATCCAACATAGATATCAGGAACACAAATAATATACACACATAGCACGTAATTTATATTAAATACTTCATATCTATGTGTAACATGAAAGTAACTATGCACTCACTTGTTAAAGTGATGATTCCAAATTCGGACAGCGCTTCGCTTCTTAACAATATAATTTCCTTCGACGAAAGCTAATATTATTACCACAATATTTTAGTCTAATATTTACCATGACTAGTTATTAGTCTTAGCATTATTATTATTATTATTATTATATAAGTGTTTAAACAATATTTTTCAACCAGTATGTACACATAGGGCCCAGACATAATACACTGGAGGGCAGGACCATTTTGGCATATGGCACTTATGAAATCCAACAACCCTATGCGGCCCTTTAAACAAGAATCCACGTACCGCGAGTAGTTAAAAACATATTATAACGACACTTCTATAAGTCATAACAAAAACCCAAATATTTATTATAAGTTCATAATAACAATACTAATTTTAAATATAAGCTATATTTAAAATAGGGTAAGCATAACTTACTTACAATGAGGGTTTTGCTTGGAGACGGGCTCTGTTGGGGCAGAACTTCATTGTTGAATCTTTTTATGAAAGCTTCTTGCAACGATTTAGCACTCACCTTACTATACTAAAACTACAGAAAGAGAAGTCGAATCACGAGGGACCGAAATGCTTCGGGGATACGAAGAGAAAAAGACTCTTGAATCAAGAGAATGGTACAAGAAATATGAGAGCCTAGGGGCTCTTATTTATAGTAATTAAATTTTCAAAAACCATCCTCTATATCTACTTAAATGACTAAACACCCCTTTATAATACTATTTAAAATAGATTTAATGATATTTGTACTAAACTAATGTTGAAAGTACTCAACACTAGTCTTAGAACGACCTCATCTTCGATACGTTTATAATGATATATATATATATATATATATATATATATATATATATATATATATATGATTTACACTTTATTTTAATACTTAAATGTGCTATTAAAAATTATAACTCATTCATACGAACTACGTTTTTGACATTCTTTATATACACACGTAGCTATCGGCATGATCTACAACTTTCATTTAGACTTCGCTGGCTAATTTTGAATTTATATTTTTCTCCTTATTTTTATAAAATTAAATGATTTTGTTAAAATCAGAACTCTCTCGTACGGACTCCAATTTTGGCATTCTTTTTCACAAAATTCCTATTTTAAGGAGTACTATGATTTTCTTTTTGGTCGCATTAGCTAAAAGTCAACCATTCTCTTTGTAGCTTTTAACGTCATACATTCGTTGTGTGTGAATGACTTTTATATATTATAAAAATCATATCTAATTCATACGGAGTCAGATTTCAATGAAATTTATATTTTTGGGATTGAGAATATGTGTACTTTCTAAATATTATATATATATATATATATATATATATATATATATATATATATATATATGTATGTTTTGGCGCACTTATTTTTACGATTTTCGGACGATTCGACTGATTTTTCCTATTTTATTATATTATAATAATCATGAAACATATAATATTCACATAATTCTTCTTTATTAAATCGAATAGGTTACAATTGTTGACCATAACTATTACTTTGGTTAAGATTATTTATTCTAGATAAAAAAATCATTTTTAACGCTTATTATTGACTAGCCCGAAACTGTGGGTATTATAGGATCACCGTCGAACACTTATGGATACTTCTTCTTTATTTGGTCTTCGTGTTCCCATGTAAACTCCTTCCCCTTACGAGAGTTCCATCAGACATTTACTATAGGTATGCGGATTTGTTTGAGGCATTTGATTTCTCTATCCATGATCTCTGTCGATTCTTCTATGAAGTGAGGTTTAGTGTTGACTTGTATCTCATTGAGTGGAATGATGAGGTTCTCACTAGAGAGGCACATCTTGAGATTACACAAGTGGAAAGTATTGTGGACTTCATTGAGTTCTTTCGTAGCTTGAGGTTGTAATCCACCGAACCAACCCTTGCTAGTATTTCAAAAGGTTCGATGTATATAGGTTTCAACTTACCTCGTTTTCTAAATCTAATGACACACTTCCGTGGTGCGCCTTTCAGTAGAAAACGGTTTCCTATTTTGAATTGAAGGGGTTTACGTCTCACGGAAGCATAACTTTTATGATGACTATGTGGGGCCTTTAACCTTTCCTAGATGTGAAAATATTTCCGTGGTTTCCTAAATGATTTTTAGGCTAGTACGCAAAGTATCTCCAACATGCTTTCCAGCTAGTTGTGTATCCCCAACTTCCGCCCAACATAATGGAGAACAACATTTGCGCTTGTATAAGGCCTCGAATGTAGGAGCCTGGATGCTGGTGTGATAACTATTATTATATGAGAATTTCACAAGTGGTAAGTGGACATCCCTTGCATTAGCAAAGTCTATCACAGAGGCATGGAGCATGTCTTCCAGGGTTTGTATCGTCCTTTCACTTTGTTCCATCTGTTTGAGGATGATACACAATACTCATGTCAAGTTTGGTTTCTAGAGATAGTGGTAGCGTTTGCCAAAATCTGGAAGTGAATATGCTATCTCAGTCTAAGATAATAGATATTAGGACTCTATTGTAACACCCTTAAATATTACCAAAATTGAGCATTTCAAAACCATCAATTATTACAAAACTTGTTTTCAAAATGTTAAATATCATAGTATCCAAGAAATATAAACACAAATATGAGGAGTTGTATGATCACACCTTTGCCTTCCCGTGATCATCTGATGTACCTGAAACCAAAACTAAAACTGTAAGCACAAAGCTTAGTGAGTTCCTCCAAAATAGCCACACACACAATAAAAATCATTAACAAAATACTATGGGTCCAATCAACCATCAGATTGGAATACCCCAGGCCCTCAACCATCAGGTTGGAATGCTAACATACTATGGGTCCAATCAACCTCAGGATGGAATACCCCAAACCTACAACCTACAGGTTGGAATGCCCACATACTACAAGTCCAATCATCCTCGGGTTGGAATACTCACGGCCCACAACCAGCAGGTTGGACTGCCCTGGTCTATTGGCTTTCGCACGAAGCAGATAAGCCTCAACCGCCAACCAACATGTGCACATATAATAGATAATCACATAACAGTCTATAGACCAACAAACTGATCTAACAGATCATAGCCACATAATAACATAATACCATCCTATCTAATAGGATACTAATCTAACAGATCATACTAGCATAGCATATCAGGATAACAATCTAAAGGGCCATCCTTGGTGCCTTAGACCCTTGAGTATAGTGAGGAAAACTCACCTTGCAAGTAGTGCCGAAGTACTGAAAATCTGTAATCATTGTCTTACCGAAAATCCCAAAGTATCACATAATAAATACCAAGTCAATACACAAAATAACAGTCTTGACTGAAGGTCCACACAATCCCTCATATCCTTTCTCTTTATTGGGCCTAGGCCTAATGCCAAATCCATAACCTTGAAAGTCCTTATGCAAAGCCCATTATTGTCCCAATTTACCAAATTGGGCCCAACTCCCTAATTGGGCCTCATTCCAATTTCCATATTCAAAACTGGCCCAAAACACCATACTCATAAAGTCGATCAAAGGCCCAAGTCCAAATCCAACTAGTCCATAAACAGACCAAATCCGAAAGCCCAATTGTCAAAAGCCCAACACTGGACATACGCAGGGTGTACTCGTCTAGTATGTTGGGTGTACTCGTCCTAATGTTGAATGCCATCGAGGTGGTTGACCCAGTACGCTGGGCGTACACAATGATTTCCTAAAACCTTAATAAGTGCTTAATGGCTTACGCACTTAAGCCCAAACTTCAAATCCAGTGACAAAATGTTCCTAGGACCCATAAAGTCACGAACTTTATCAATTTGGATGTCCAAAAAGCTCTTAATACTTGGTCTTAATCCATTAAGACCTTCCTACTCTATGCATGGGACATCTTAGGCCATTGGCACCTTATTTTTATCACTCAAAACCTCTTCAAGAGTCTAGAAGGACAATTTATTTCGTCCAAATCACATCATACACCATGTTGGGACTTTTGAGACAAGAAAAGGTTCCTTAAAGCCAAGATAGCAAGATCTATAAAATACATGAATAAAGTTTGAATCTTTTTACCCTATAGAGCTTCTAGGGCACCAAAAAACTTCATATTTATAAGCTTGATCTTCTTTTCCAACTCCTTTATGCAACACCTTCTTCTCAAAACACTCAAAGTACACTATATAAGCTTACACACTCAAGGAAATGGCTAGGTTTTGGGTAAAATGGCTCTAAGCAGTAGAGGCTAAGGTAAGAGAGGGTTATGAGCTCATAATGTTACTTATATAGCCCCCAAACCCTAAATATTAGGGTTTCATCTTGACATAAGTACGCCTAGCGTACACAAGTGTACGCCCAACGTATTAAGGCGGACCTTAGTACGCTTAGCATATAGTTATCGAAGGTTAGCATACTCCCTCTTATTCCAAGGTTGCAACATTGACCCTTATGCTTATCTTGGCTCTACACATCCAACCCTAAGAACTACAAATGACCAATAATGATTGTAAAGAGGGTTCCGAAATACTTGCAAAAATCTCAGGATATTAAAATTCTTCCCCACTTGATCTAGACTTCGTCCTCGAAGTCTTCTGCGGTAAATAGATCCAAATAATGCTCCCGCATCTCGGACTTGGGCTCCCACATCCACTTAGATCCCCTCCGATGCTCCTAACGTACCTTTACCAAAGGCATCTCCTTGTTCCGTAGAACCTTAATATTCCTATCCAGTATGGCCACGGGCCTCTCCACGTAATTCAGGAGCTCATCGACCTAAATATCATCCAACGACACTACTGCCTCCTAGTCCATAATGCACTTTCGTAATTGCAAAATGTTAAAAGCATTGTGGATCCGACTAAGCTCCTTCGGTAGCTCTAGCCTGTACGCCACCTTGCCAAACCTGACAACGACCAATTATATCGGGGACCCAATTTTCCTCTCTTCCTGAAGTGGATGATACCCTTCCAGGGCGAGACCTTCAGTAGTACCATGTCACTGACCTGGAACTCTAAGTTAGACTGGCGTATGTCGGTGTAACTCTTATGACGACTCTGAGGAGTCTGCAGTCGCTTTCTAATCTGCCGAATCTTCTCGGTAGTTTGCAAAACTACCTCGGTCCGTCCCATCACCCTGTGTCCAACCTCACCCCAACAGACTGGGGTGAGACATCTTCGCCCATCCAACAGCTTAAAATGTGGAGCGCCAATGTTGGCATGATAGTTGTTGTTGTAGGCGAACTCTGCAAGGGGTAGGTAGGAATCCCAACTCCCACCGAAGTCAATAATAAACGCCCTCAACATGTCCTCGAGGGTTTGAATGGTTTTCTCGCTCTGACCATTGGTTTGCAGATGATATGTTGTGCTAAAATGCAACCGAATGCCAAGTTCCTCGTGGAACTTCTGATAGAAATGGGAGGTAAATCTATCATCTCGTTCGTAAACAATGGAGACTAAAACTCCGTGGCAAGCAACGCTCTCACAAACATATATGTCAGCCAACTTCTCGGCCGATGAACTCTCCCGTATGGCCAAGAAATGGGCACTCTTGGTCAATCGATCCACAGTGACCCATATAGTATCAAACCCCTTCCCTGTCCTCGGCATTTTGGTAATGAAGTCCATCATGATCTGTTCCCATTTCCAAATGGGAATCTCCTGGGGATGCAGTCTTCCATGCGGCCTCTGATGCTCGGCCTTGAGCATCCTACACGTTAAGCACCTATAAATGTACCAAGAAATTTCTCACTTCATGCACGGCCACTAGTAACTCAAACTCAAGTCCCGGTGTAAACAAAATATTGGGCCATTGAAAGGACATTTTGTCAAATATATAAATAAAAGATTGGACCATTTTGTCATTTTGTCAAATAAATATAGATTGGGCCATTTATGACATTTTTTAAAAGGATCAACAAGAGTTCCTTTGTCTAAAACTGAGTTTTTGTGATAATCACACTTTTTAAAGGACCAAAGGTGTAAATTTTAGCCTATTGGGCCTAAGTGTTTGGGCCTTACAATTTTTGGGCCTAAAATGCGAAATATACAAACTTTAGGGGCTAAAATGTCATTAAATCAAGGATTGAGTTCAAAACCGGAAATGAACAAAACTAAACGCTGAAAATGATACTTATTTCGAAATTGGGCCAAAAATGTAACTTTTATGAAATTTGGGTCGAAAATGCCATTTTTATAAAATAAGGGCCGAAAATGTAAATTCTTACACACCAATGGCTGAAAATGTCAATGAATGTATTTTTGGATCAAATTGTAAATAAATTTTTAATTGGGCCGAAAATACAAAGTTTCATAATTTAGTGGGCTACAATGTTATTTCTCACCAAAAGGACCAAAAATGTTATTTTATCCAAATAAGGGTTGAAAATGAAAGCTTCTGCAAAAGGAGGTTGAGATTGTCAAGTTGAAATTGTCATTTTATCCAAGGGTTTGAGTAAGTGTAACTCTGGTTTTATCCTCTCTTTGTGTTTGAATTATATTTTCAAGAGATGTCATATGCCAATTGCATATTGAGAATTATTAGGGGTAGCGGAAGGTCATTTCCCAATTTATGGATTCGGGAAGTGTTCGTAGGGTTCTTAGAAGTTGTGTGATCTTTTGGATTGGCTAGTAATAGAGCACTAGTTGGTAAGATCTGGTTGTCATCGGATTGATCATTGGAAAGTGAGGATTGGGAATTCTTCAATTTTCATGTATTGTGAAGACTTAGTCGAATCGAAGTAGGGGAGAACCATCCAGGGATTCAGAAGTAGGAGCAACTTTGAAACTAGGATAAGTTTTGCATCCTTGTTAGGAAGGAAGATAGCCTAAGATCTATATGGATTGAGGATAGTGTGTGGTGGAAGTTTGAAAAACTTGCCAATAATGAGATTGTGTTCTTGGAAAGGATGATAGCAGGCCTAAAGGAATCAGGTTGGGGATTCCAGATAGGATATGAGTTCCGTTTGGGATGTTAGGTCGTGTGTATGCTCGACATTGGATGTGCTCGGATTAGTAATCAACGATTGAGATTGAGTGGGAAGTGTTGTAAATCTATGGGTGTAGCCGTAGCATTCACAATGTTACCAGATAGTGCTAGAAGTGTTGTAAGTCTGCGGGTGTAGATGTAGCATTCACATGATTAGAAGATAGTGATAGAAGTGTTGTAAGTCTGCGGTTGTAGCCAAAGCATTCACAAGGTTAGCAGATAGGGCTAGACGTGTTGTAAGTTTACGGGTGTAGTCGTAGCATTCACAAGGTTGAATGATAGTGCTAGAGTGTTGTGAGACTACGGGTGTAGCCGTAGCATTCACTAGGTTGGTAGATGGCATGAGCGTGTCGTGGAATGTGGAAGGAACAATAGTACCCATCAGTTCGGGTGTAGCAGTGAGGGTTTGGTAAATCCACATATTGGTTTATGGATTTCCCCAAATGAATTAGACATGGTTGAGCCAGTGATAAGACTGTAGAAACACCAGTACAATTATGAGATCAAGGAAGCAATGGACCGTATAAGGTTGCTTGTGATATAAGGTTGCTTGTGATATAAGGCTACCATTAGTCAGGTAGCAATCACTTTTAGCTTGGGATTGGTGACGTCAGGACTAAAAGTATGGACCCGATCAGTTAGATCAGAAGGTCGTTAGAGCCACAGTGGTAAGATAACTAGGTGTAATTATTGACAGAAGAGGATTTTGTTCGAAGCTCGTGTTGGGGTGATTGTGTGGGAGTCCTTTGGCTCCGCATCCGGGCTGAAACCCGATATTTCAGATGAATGATAAATGAGTTGAGACTCGAAAAGGTCTCGGTAGATTTTGGAAAGCAGCCATGTAGCAGCATGCAATTTAAGGCAGTTTCAGTGTTTGGGCATTATTAGTATTTGCGCTTTAGGTTGCAAGTACAGACAGAATAATAGATTGTATGGGATATGCTAAGTGACATTCAGGGATAATTCGATCCGTGATCCTTTTTTATAGTGGAAACCACAAGTTGTCAGAAGTTGACTAGTCTATTGAGGGGTAAGTGGACTGGGTTCAACAATAATAATTCAGTATGAGTAGCCTATCAGGGAGTTAGACCACCTAGAGACTGAAGATTTTAGAAGGAGTAGATGTGATGGTTGCGAATAATTCGTTCATCTGCGGATTTTAGGTCCTTGCGAAGGTTGGTCGCGGCTATCCTTGGAAGGCTAGGGTTTGCCCAGGATTGTGGTCATGTTACTTGAGTGGTTTAGTGTGTAAGGAATGGTAAGGAATGATTTCGAGGATGAAAACTAATTTAAGTGGGGGAGAGTTGTAACAACCCGTTTATTTAATAAATAAATAAACAAATTAATGAATGAATAGTATCCCTAAAATCAATAATTATATAGCAAGGTGTTGTTCTCGAGGAGTTAACTGTCACAATTTTAGAAGTCGGGGGTTAGAAGTGTAAGTTTCGGATTGGTTTCGTAAATATTCCTGAAGGTAATGACTACTTGGTAAATTATTGGGACTTAATTTGAAAACAATTTCTAGAGGAGGGGCTGTTTGGTAACTTTTGGACTTAATATGATAGGATTTATGGCAGTCGAGGTTTAAAGGGTAAATATTGGAGTGAATTCGAAATGATTTTAGAAGGGAGGGACCATTGTTGTCATTATGGGATTAAGTTTCTTAAGACCTTGGTATTTTAGCAATGCAAACCCTAACCATAGGGACCGTGTTACAGCCGTCACCTCCATCCTTATCCTTCCCACCATCGGCCTTAACCCTTTTTCTTCAACTTCCGAAGCCGCCACCATGCATATTCTTCCGATTAGCCGTGGCTACCAAAGAACTGTCGTTCGTAGCCGTCAACAGTGTCGTTAGCATGAACTGTCAACTTCCAGCGTCGTTTTGCTTCCTTTAAAGATGTTAAGCTGCCATTCTTCTCCTTCTCCTCTCCGGCCGCCATCATAGAGCCTCCTAGTGCTGCTGCAATCTTCCTTCGTCATTATATTTCTCTTCCTTCTATTGTCGATGCTACTACCGTTCACTTTATCTCTTCTTCTCCCTCAGTTTTTCGAAGCTCCACCAACATACTTAGGTTAGCCGCTGCCGTAGCCCGTACCCATTTAAGATAAAGAGGTCGTCGGTGCTAGCCTCTTATTGACGATGTCAAACGTCGTATGCGCCGCTGTTAACGGACTGTTTCGCCCGCTGTCGTCACTACCCACCTCAGGTGGGTCTTGGTTTTTTTTTTCGAGCAAAGACGCAAGTGTATGTGTCTTCTGCTGCTTTGGTTGTCGTGTATGGTGTTTTGTTTTGGCCGGAGTTCGCGGAAAAGCCACCGCTACCACCGTGAGGTGGTGGCTTCAACCATTTACCGCCTCCAGCCACCACAAGGGTGGCTGTGTGTGCATTTATCTTAGTGTGTATATGTATGTTTATTTCAAGATTTTGCATTGTAAAAATTGTAATTAGTGACTAGTATAATCAAGAAACTCATAATCACCACCGTAGGGTCGTGACTGCCGCCTTTCCGCCGCCATTAACCGACTTGTTGGGTGGCGGTGTGCTTTTACTTATGTTTAGCTTGCTTTTTGATGCTTGGACGTAATCGGACTAGAATCATAACCTCCACCATGAGCCGCTATTGGCCACCACTACCCAGGGTGGTAACAGGTGGTGCCCGACTTAGGAAAACCCTAATTCACCTCATGAAACTCTAATGGGCCTAAGGACTTAGCTTTTGGGCCTAATTGGATTGTGATGGTTTGGAAACCCTACACAGGGTTTATAAAACCCTAATTTTGGATATATGTGCTTTGGATTGTCGGGACCCACATTTTGGACAACCATATTGGGATTGTTTATTAAGCTCTGCCACACCATATAATTTATCTAGTAGAGTGATGGACTTAATGAATTTTGTCCTTAGTGGGTTAAGTAAGAAACACTTAACCCTAATCGTCATTTCATGTGAAAACCCTACTCTTGCTTGGGCATTAAGTTGGGCCTCTCTATTGGGTTTTGATGATTGGGCTAGTAATGGGCCATCAAAGAATAATCATATGGACTATAATAATTTGATGGACTTTACGGTAAGGCCCATCTGAGGGGTTTGGGCCCAATTTAGGAAATTGGGCGATAGCTGGACCATAATTGGGACTTGATGATAATGAGATATTGGACCATCATAATAGCAAGTATTGTATCAAGAATAAATGGTTGGGCCTTAAGGTGAGACCATGTAGAGGTTTGGGTCTAATTTGGAAAATAGGGCCATATGTTGGGCCTTGGTTGTTTATTAGACTTATAAGCCTTTGAATTGAGCCTTGGGATTAAATCAAGCTAAGTTAGGGGTAAAGTAGTATTTTACCGCAAGCATGTACTTATGGATATGTGTTGGGACCCAATTATTAATTGGGTGTTATTTTGATGTTGACAGATTCGCGAATTTGTCATCCAGCAGCTAGGATTTTGTCCACGGGACTACATCAGTGTGAGGTGATTTTTCCTCTAGTAGAATGGGTCGAAGGCACCAACACCGGCCCACATATGTATGATTAGTAGCCGAGTGTGGGCGGGACTTGTATCTCATAGCAGCTGAGTGTGGGCGGGGCCCGTATCTCATAGCTTTATTTGAGTATGGATATATATAACGAATTGATAGATTTAATTATATTTGTTATTTGTGTGATACTTGTATGTATGATTAGTAATTGAGTGTAGGCGGGGCTCGTATCTCATAATACTCGAGTGTGGGTGGGGCTCGTATCTCATAGTATTATTCGAGTATGTATATAGGATTGATTGATAGAAATGATTATACTAGTTGTCTATGTGATACATGTATGTATGCTTAGTCAGCCGAGTGTGTTCGGGACGATTATCTCCTAGTTAGCCGAGTGTAGGCGGGGACCGTAATTCATAATCAGCAGAGTGTGGGCGGGGCCCGTATCACATTGTCAATGAAGTATGGACGAGGATCGTATCTCCTAGTTAGCCGAGTGTGGGTGCGGCACGTATCTTGTAGTCAACGGAGTATGGGTGGGGCCCATATCTCCTTGAGTGTGGGTCGGGCCCGTATATCCTAGTAGCATGATTACTTGTATGGTATATGGTTGTTTGGGGAGACTTACAAAACTTGATGCTTACAGTTTTTCTTTTTGGTTTTAGGTACTTCAGTTTTCAAAAGAGGAACTCAGGATGATTGTAGTGCACACACCATTACTATGGTTTTATTAATGATTGAAAAATGAAAATTTTAGTATGTATTTTTGGGATGTTACTATTGTGGGGTAAAGCTTGAAACCGGGAATGAGAGATAGAGAGAGTTAAGATAGAAGATCAAGGATGAGAGACTGGTAGGGAAGATGGCTGATGAATTGATGAATGGAAGAGGTCTTGAGCTTTCTATTTTATAGCTGGGATGATCACACACAATCCTTTGAAGCCATGCTTCCAACCCTTGTTGTGTACCATTTTAGGTAAACGTGAACATAAAGAACGAGAGGGGGAGGAAAGAAGAATGTGGGAAAGAAGTAAAAGGGAAGGAAATCTTGACTTTTAGCTTCTTGGGTAACATGTGGGCCCCACATGGGTTATTCCCCCATTAATTGCCCAAAACACACAAAATTGGGTGCATCGGGATCCGTGCATCGATATCTTTTTTGAGAATACCGTTAGATAGAGTTTAATTCAACGATTTCAGAAAACCAAACAGATTAATTTTTGGAGTTACGGATCTTCGGGAAATCATATTTAATGTTTTGCGCTTAAACGGCTCGCGGTGTCCGTTTTCGCGACTTTTGTAAATATTTTCATAAAAAAATATTTCGAGTGTGAAATTAAATAAGAGACTGTATCTTGAGTCCAAATATGCTCTCGGAAATCCCGTCGGCAAAGCGTAAAGCGTAATTGTCTCAACTGATCGATTCGGTTTTATGCAATTATAGAAAACTAGTGTTTTACTGTTTGTTTTCTTAAAATTGTCGTATCATTTTCATACGAACTCCGTTTTGGACGTTCTTTATTTTTGAAAATAGTGGAACATATAATATGATATTTTAATGTTTGTTTTTCTCAAAAATACACAATGAACATTTTTAGTTTTTCAAACGCATTAGTTAGCGTTGCCGTTTAAGCGGTTTGATTCAGATTACAGTTTACACATTTGGAAGTAAGGTATCATCTAATATCATGTAATAATTGAAATAAAATTAATTATTTTACATTAGATGCACTAGAACTCAATAATTCAGATTAACAAGAGATCTACGGATAGATTAACAGTTACTATAATAGCCCTAAATTTCGGGTTGTCACAAACACTACCACTCCTAACTCCAAGTCGTGGGTAGTGTAGTTCATCTCATTTGGCTTAAGTTTTCTGGATGCGTATGCAATAAATTTGTCCCTTTGAATCATTACGCATCCTAATCCTTGTCAATATGAGTAACAGAATACTACAAAGTTTTCTGTTCCTTCTAAGTGAGATTGAATTGGTGCACTACACAACGATTATTTCAATCTTCAGAAGGCAGACTCTTGGTTGTCTCCCAAATCGAAATTCTTGTACTTTTGAGTTAGAGGAGTAATGGGCTTGGCTATCTTAGAGAAGTATCGATGAATCTTCGATAATAGCCCGCAAGCCCTAGGAATTGGCATACCTCAGTTGGTGTTGTTGGTGCTTTCTAATCCCTAATTGCCTCAATCTTCGCAGGGTCAACATGAATCCCTCGGCAACTGACCACATGGCCAAGGAAATGCACTTTATTGATCCAAAACTCACATTTTTTGAATTTGCGTAACGTTTCTCTTTCCCTTGTAATTCGAGTATCAGTTCCAAGTTTTAGCCATATTCCTCCTTGGTTCATGAGTATATTAGGATATCGACAATAAAGATGATCAAAATTTTATCCATGTAGGGTTTAGATACTCAATTTATAAGGTCCTTGAATAAAGTTGTTGTGATGGACAAGCTAAAGGGCATAACCAAGAACTCATAGTGATCATACATATACCTAAATTACATCTTTGGAATGTCTTCTTCCTGAACTCGGAGTTCATGATAACCAGATCTTAGATAAATCTTTGAGTAGTAGCAGGATCCTTGTAACTGGTCGAACATGTCATTAATCCTTGGGAGTGAGTAATGGTTTTTGATAGTGAGTTTATTCAACTCTCGATACTCGATGTACATCCTGAACGCTCAATCATTCTTTTTATCTAAAAATGTAAGAGCTCCACAGAGTGAGAAGGTTGGCCGAATAAAGCAATTTTCAATTAGTTCTTGTACTTGATTGGATAGTTCTTGCATTTTCTATGGTGCCAGGAAATAATGAGATCTTGCTACTGGCGATGCACCCGAGACTAAGTTGATTCGGAATCCAACCTGTCTGATTGGTGGTAGTCCAGGTAGATCCTCTGGAAATACATCCGAGTAGTTTCACACTTGCAGAATATCTTTGATTTCCTTACCGTTTCTTGGCATATCCACCACGTGGGCCAAGAAAGCGAACCATATCTTCTGCAAGCACTTTCTTACCATCTTGCATGATATGACTCTTAGATTCTTCCTAGATTTATCTCCATAAATCACAAGATCTTTTTTGTTGGGTATGGGTAGTTGAACAACTTTCTCATAGCATACTACTTCTGCTTGATGTGGCAATAACCAATCCATCTTGATAATTATATCAAAACTTCCAATCGGCATAGGACTAGGTTGACGTGAACACTGTAGTTATTTAATGTGAGAAGACAAATGGTAAGTATTTCTAGGGTACTTTCTACTTGGTCATTCGCCATTTCTACTATATAAGCCTCATTAAGTTTGTAGGGTTTATGGTTTAGTATGCTTCTAAGCTTATTGTCAATGAAGCTCCTATCAGCACCAATATCAAATAATACGGAAGCATAAATATTATTGATAGGAATTTTTCCAGTAACCATAGTTGGTTCTTTGCGAGCATCTCTTGCAGTGATCAAAAATGTTCTTCCTTCCCCCCCCCCCCCTGATTCTTCACTTTTTGACAGTCCTTCATAAAATGCCCTAGTTGATTGCATTCAAAGCAGTTACGACTTCTTCTCATAGCTGTGGATGAGTTCATTGTATTTGGTGCCATTATGCAGTAACCGGCAATGTGAGCTTTCATGACACAGTTGTTGCAGGTCATATCCCTATAATTTCCAACATAATTGAAGTTGCATTTTGTATAGTGGGGTAGGGTTACAATGTAGGACTTTGTGACAACCCGATATTTCAACTCTTTGTAATGTCCTAATAGGTCAAGTATTGTAACCACTTCTGAGTTAATAAAATTAACTTTGACAATAAAATGTCCAAAAAGTTTTTATTTAAATTCTTCTATGTTTAAATTGTTGGATAAGGTGTCTAAGTCCATAACTATTTCTGGTATGTACTTGACCCGACCCGACATGGTCCATTTGGGTTGCATGCCACCATGCAATTGGATAGACTAAATGAGAGAAATAACACTTGGAGATTATTAATATATTATAAGTTCTAATATATTAATAATATTATTTGATTAGTTTGATCAAGAATTAATTTAGAATTAATTAAGTGATCAAAAGATAACTAATTAAATATATGGGTTGATTATGTAAATCATCCATATCTTGTATAGTGGGCTAAGAGGCTCCATGGATTATCAAGTTGGGTTCCACCCATAGGATGCTCCATGGGAGTTACAAACCCATGGGTCATGGAAATGAAGAGTCATGACACATTAGGGTTTACAAGGTGTAACCCTAGATGTGTCAACACTATATAAGGCTCTCATTCTCCACCAAAATCGGCTACACTAAGGAAACAAGAGGGCTTGGCCGATTTCAAGAAGTGTGTATTCTCTCATAAGTTTTTCCAAGAGCATTTGGTGTTGTGTGAAGCATTTGAGGCATCACACTTGGGGTGCTAGGCTCATAAGGTTTCAAGGAACACAAGCAACAACAAGGTAAGTTATTCTATCTATCATTCAAGTTAAAATTGTTCCCGATGTATGCTAGATAGGAATATAGCCTTGGAATTCAACTTTGCATGATAATTAGACAAACATAGATCCAAGGTTATTAGGGTTGCATGTACACTTAGGGAAGTGTTAGAATGCTCAAAACCCATCAGTGGTATCAGAGCCAGGTTTGTTTGATTTTTATTTGTGCTTAAAAGTTGAAAAAAAGTCGAAAATCTTGCTGTCTACGAATGGACTCGTCGAGTCCATAGGGGGGACTCATCGAGTTCACGTGTATCTTCAACCAACTCGGCGAATAAGTTCATGCACTCGGCGAGTAGGGTCGACAGGTTGCAAAATTTCGACTTTAGTTGCTGGAAATGGACTAGAAACATTACCCTAAACTGTTTTCGTACTTGAAAACTTGTTTTGGTGGTGTAATGTTCTTTCTAATTCATTTACAACAACTAGTTATCAAAATTACAAAGTTTTAAGTGTAATTTTGATTTATGAATGTGTTCATATTCATGTTCTTGTTCTTATGATGTTTTAGATGATCATAGGAATTATTTGTAACCTATGTGGTAGATTAATTCTTGATCATAATGTGTTTTAATGGAGTCCATTATGGAAAACCAAGAATCACACTTGAATTAAAACCATTAAAAGAACACAAGAGTTAGAAAATGAAGAGTCTTCATTTTATTACTCTATTAAACTCATAAGTTACAAGAAATGAAAAGTTTTGAAAGTTACAAAACTTGCCCTCAAGTTTTGGAACAAGTAAAGTTAAGTTAAAACTTTAGTTCCAACCCCTAGAATTTTAAAAGTTAAAATTCAACCCTTATACTTATATTATGATGATTTAATAATTATATATATATATATATATATATATATATATATATATATATATGTATAAGAACAAAGTCGTCGTACCGCTACTACGCCTCATTCACGAAGCCGGTCTATAAGGTGGGTATAAGGTTGTTGCCTATAAAATGGTGACTTAATGGGTGTCTACTCTCACCCACCGCTTGCTTTACTGGTGAGGGTCGTTAGCCAAATGGGTAAGACAAGGACTTATAAATTCTCATTCAAAGTATGATGAATATTATAAAGTAACTAAATGTTTTATTAAATTCTCAATCATAGTTACTTTAGGGAAAATGTGAATAAGGTGCTAATCCATGAAATTACACTTTACACTTCGTCTAAGTCGTTGGTGGAGCGTGTGTGGTTAACCGGCACACTAACTTGGACTTAACAAGGTAGGTAAAGGGTGACTTAAGGTTTATTATAGTATCGGTGGAGCGTGTGTGGTTTACCGGCACATCGATTGAGTGATAAACTTTAAGGGTACCAAGTGATTTGCATGGTTACTTCACACCTCGTTTTGTGATCCTCGGTATCCCAGTCACAAAACTTGGAGGGCACACTCGAGATTGAAACATGCCTTTGAAAAGTTCATTGAATCTCAAAGAATCTAGGAATTTCTAAGAACCAATCATAAAACCTAAGATATAATATTTCTGTTTTCGTGGTGGAAATTGGTGAATCGTCATTCACCAACCTTTCAAATATGTTATAGCTTGGATTACGACATACCTCTTCTAAGTTATAATATATTGTGATTGGATCCTAGCCTTAATATTACATTTGGGTGTTTTATTAAGAACTATCTTAATATCTAAACTAATCTTGTCCTCTTCCTTCAGATGTCTTCAAACAATGCTGCTTCTGGCTCAAATCGTAATGGCTCCTTTACTCTTATGAGCTTGTGTGGGAAAGTCACTTTTGATGGATCCAACTTCAATGAGTGGATCAGAAACATCAGGATGATTACCCGCTACGAGGACAAAGAATATGTCCTCGACAAGGAGCTTAAGGAGATTGATGAGACCACTGCAACTCCTCCGGAGATTGCTGACTTTCAGGCACATGAAAGGGATGCTACGAAAGTAGCATGCATCATGATGGCCACAATGACAGCAGAACTCCAAAAGTCCTATGAGGATTTCTACCCTTATGAAATGCACCAAGATTTGATGGAAAGATACCATGAAAGTGCATGACAAGAGAGGTACAAAATCATCTGCTCCATGATAACAACCATGATGAAGGACGGGGATTCCATCACGAGCCACATGCAGAAAATGCAAAGGTACGTGGATCGATTGCTAAAGCTTAATGTGAACTTCCCTGAGGATCTTGCAATAGATATAATTTTGTGCTCCTTACCATCGTGCTATGATCAATTCCGCATGACATATCACATGAATAAGGAAGAGGTCACACTCAGCAAACTTCAGGGACTTCTCAAGACCGCAGAATCAAGTCTTAAGGGGAAGTCGGTTGTTAACACTCCTACTCCAAAATCCACTCCGTTTTTGGCAATCGGGAAAAGTCGAGGGAAGAAGAGAAAGAGTTCTTCGAAGGGTACCAAGGTTAGGACCCTTAATGGATCTTCTTCAAGTGGAACCAAGAAAGGTTTTGTCACTCCTTTTTCTGACCCAAAAGAGGCTGAATGCTTCTATTGCCATGAAAAATCACATTGGAAGCGGAACTGCCCAAAATACCAACAAGATGTGAAGGATGGGAAAGTTAAACCCAACCATGCAGGTATTTACACTATCATTTCTAATAACTCACCCTATTCGAAATCTTGGGTCCTTGATACCGGTTGTGGTATTCACATTTGTTGTGACTTGTAGGGACTAGGAAGAAGTGAGAATGTGGAGCAAGGAAGAATAAACTTAATCATGGGGAATAGGAAAGTTACACCTGTCACCAAGATTGGAGTTTATACTTTATCGCTAAGTAGTGGGTTAAATTTAGATTTGAATAAGTGTTGTTATTCGCCAGAAATGGCAAGAAATATTATTTCCTTTCATGCATTGTACAAACAAGGTTTCACCTTTTCATTTGATAATGAAGTTGGTTCGATTAATGCTTTCTTTAGTAATGCTCTTTATTTTAAAGCATTACCTTGTGATGGTGTGTATGAAGCTGTATCTGTTGTAGATCACTTAGGAAATAATGTTTTGTGTATTGATTCTTCTAATAATAATAACTTGGATAAAGTATCATTATGGCATTGTCGTCTTGGACATATAAGCAAGAAACGCATAGGCCAACTCCAAAAGGATGGAGTCTTGGAGTCGTTTGACCTAAAGTCAGATGATAGTTGTGAATCATGCTTACTTGGAAAAATAACAAAGTCACCCTTCACAGGCTCGTGTCAAAGGGGTGAAGGTTTGTTGGACCTCATACACACGGATGTGTGTGGACCATTCAAACATGCCACAAGGGATGCTAATCGTTATTATTTGACTTTTACTGATGATTACAGCAGATATGGATATGTCTACTTAATCAAGCATAAGTCAGAGACTTTCAAGAAGTTTAAGGAATTTAAACAGGAAGTCGAGAATCAATTCGGCAGGAACATTAAGATGCTTCAATCCGATCGAGGTGGTGAGTATCTTAGTTTAGAGTTCCTCGACAATCTAAGGGAATGTGGGATTGTCTCACAATTGACACCTCCCAGGACACCGCAGTTGAATGGTGTGGCTGAGAGACGTAATCGAACCTTGTTAGACATGGTTCGTTCCATGATGATTCGAGCTTCGCTACCAATCTCATTCTAGGGGTATGCCTTAGAGACTGCCACCCATATCCTTAATCTAGTCCCTACAAAGAAAGTTGCCAAAACTCCTCACGAGATGTGGACTGGTAAAGTACCCAAACTAGACCACGTCAAGATTTGGGGTTGCGAGGCTTTCGTGAGACGCGAGACTCATGATAAGCTCGAACCTCAAAGCGAGAGGTGTATTTTTATCGGCTACCCACAACAATCCTTTGGTTACCTCTTCTACAGACCTAGTGACAATCTGGTCTATCTAGCAAGAAGAGGAGTCTTTCGAGAAAGAGAGTTTATAAGCCAAGGAGACAATTGGAGGCAAATTGATCTTGAAGAAATTCAATAGTCAAGTGGTGAAGGAACTTCAAACTCTAGCCCTCAACTTGAGGAGGAAACTCCTGTTGAGCGAATTGATGAATCTGTACCTCTGAGATGTTCCACGAGAGTTAGGAGTGCACCTGAGCATTACTATGGATTCCATATTACTACAGAAGGTGAGACACTTATTAGTGATGGGACACTAGTAAGTCAAGATGACCCTAACAGCTACGAGGAAGCCCTGGCAGGCCCCGAGTCTGCTAAATGGAAAGAGGCTATGGATAGAGAGATACAATCCATGTATGACAATCAAGTTTGGAACTTGGTTGAAAATGTACCAGGTCGTAAGATGGTGGGGTGCAAATGGGTCTTCAAGAAGAAGACCGATATGGATGGTAAATTACACACTTATAAGGCTAGACTGGTTGCAAAGGGCTTCTCTCAAATTCCTGGAGTGGATTATGATGAGACCTTTTCTCCGGTAGCCAAGATTAAGTCTATTCGGGTTCTGTTAGCCATAGCCGCATTTCATGACTATGAAATTTGGCAAATGGATGTCAAAACCACTTTCCTTAATGGAAAGTTGGCTGAAGATGTTTACATGAGTCAGCCAGAGGGTTTTGTCAGCAACGAGTACCCTAATAGAGTGTGTAAGCTTGAGAAATCCATCTATGGATTAAAGCAAGCACCTCGCAGATGGAATCTTTGCTTTGATGAAAAGGTCAAGGAATTTGGCTTTTCTAGGAGTGAAGATGAATCTTGTGTATATGTCAAGGCTAGTGGGAATATAGTTAGCTTTTTGGTATTGTATGTGGATGACATACTACTCATAGGAAACAACATTCCAACCCTGCAGGAAGTAAAGTCCTCGCTTGGGAAGTGTTTCCCTATGAAGGACCTTGGTGAAGCTGCTTATATTTTAGGGATAAGGATCTTGAGAGATCGCAGTAAAAGACTAATTGGACTTAGTCAGAGTACCTACTTGGATAAGGTGCTGAAAAGATTCAGCATGCAGGACTCCAAGAAAGGAGAGTTACCCATCCAGAGTAACGCCAAATTGAGTAAGACACAAAACCCTAGCATTGAGGCTGAGATAGCATAAATGAGTAGAATACCTTATGCTTCGGCTGTAGGATCGATCATGTATGCTATGACGTGTACTCAACCTGATGTAGCTTTTGCCCTGAGCATGGTTAGCAGGTTTCAGGGGAACCCTGGCAAGGCACACTGGACTGCGGTAAAGAATATTCTCAAGTACCTACGAAGGACTAAGGACTGGGTCCTTACCCTCGGTGGGAGTGATGACTTGAGAGTTGTAGGGTATAGTGATGCTAGCTTCCAGACTGATAGGGATAATTTCTGCTCTCAGTCAGGCTGGTTCTTTACCCTAAATGGAGGAGCAATTTCTTGGAAGAGTTCCAAGCAAGAGACAGTGGCAGATTCTACTTGTGAATTAGAGTATATTGCAGCGAGCGAGGCGGCAAAGGAGGCTATATGGCTAAAGAACTTCATCGGAGACCTTGGAGTTGTACCAGCTATTAAAGAGCTAATGGAAATTTTCTGTGATAGTGAAAGCGTTGTTGCCTTAGCCAAGGAACCAAGGGATCACGGGAGATCCAGACACATCGACAGAAAATACCATTTTATTAGACATCGAATAGAAGAAGGACTCCTCGTGGCAAAGAGGGTATCATCGGATGAGAACCCGACAGATCCCCTCACGAAAGGACTAACTCGGGTTAAGCATCTCCAGCATGCTCGGAGCATAGGGCTGAAGGATGATATTAGATTTAGTAGTTAGATAACCTCGAAACTTGTAAAGTATAATTGACATTAGATGATGAATAAAAGGTGTTTTATTTATGAGTAAAGTGTTTCTATCTCTTGTCAATCGTTTACTATATTTCTTTTGCATGTTTTGACTTCCAGAATAATTTTGTTTGGTATAACATATTATTCAAACCTCCACAGTCAGTCATATGTCGGAAGTAGGTATCAATCAAGACTGTCATGATTGGTTGCAGAGGTCTAAGGTGTTAGATAAGGCTACAACAATCATGAGTGCTCATAAGTTCTGAGCATTGGACTCAACCCACGCTCACTGGAATCACTTCATGGAATTCTATCTCGAGTGATCGTGAGACGGTAATATCATATAAGTCTTCAAACCTAGAGATATGATTTGTTACTTACAAGTTGGTTAGGCATTGATTGTACGAGAACGCATTGGTAACTCGATGTTATAAATCGTGTTCTTGTGTGTAATTCAATGAGTGGTAGAACAAACATATGAGTCGAAGTTTATCTGTTCCTTCTTGGATTAGAAGCTTATATCTGGGCCCCTCGATGAATTTGTTTTGACCCATGTACCGGGCCCGGTCAGAACTAAGTTGATGTGTTCAATTAAGTTCTTTGTCAAACAAATCGGAAATCGGGAAACAAACTGTTGGACAATAAGTAAGACATTGTTCCATGTATTTGTCCGAATGATATCTAGAACAAAGGATTATATGATCACTTATCTTAAATGGCGTACCATCATCTTCTCAGTTCCGAGAAATCTTGAAAAGAGCTACAATTGCCGATCGATTCCTGAAGTCATACTTGCAGTAATAGTTATTAGACTTATCCAAGCGGGAGACTGTTGGATAAGGTGTCTAAGTCCATAACTATTTCTGGTATGTACTTGACCCGACCCGGCATGCTCCATTTGGGTTGCATGGCACCATGAAATTGGATAGACTAAATGAGAGAAATAACACTTGGAGATTATTAATATATTATAAGTTCTAATATATTAATAATATTATTTGATTAGTTTGATCAAGAATTAATTTAGAATTAATTAAGTAATCAAAAGATAACTAATTAAATATATGGGTTGATTATGTAAATCATCCATATCTTATATAGTGGGCTAAGAGGCTCCATGGATTATCAAGTTGGGTTCCACCCATAGGATGCTCCATGGGAGTTACAAACCCATGGGTCATGGAAATGAAGAGTCATGACACATTAGGGTTAAATGGTGTAACCCTAGATGTGTCAACACTATATAAGGATCTCATTCTCCACCAAAATCGGCTACACTAAGGAAACAAGAGGGCTTGGCCGATTTCAAGAAGTGTGTATTCTCTCATAAGTTTTTCGAAGAGCATTTGGTGTTGTGTGAAGCATTTGAGGCATCACACTTGGGGTGCTAGGCTCATAAGGTTTCAAGGAATACAAGCAACAACAAGGTATATTATTCTATCTATCATTCAAGTTAAAATTGTTCCCGATGTATGCTAGATAGGAATATAGCCTTGGAATTCAACTTTGCATGATAACTAGACAAACATAGATCCAAGGTTATTAGGGTTGCATGTACACTTAGGGAAGTGTTAGAATGCTCAAAACCCATCATAAATGTCATCAAACCATGATCGTACATAAAAAGAACGCCCAAATCCGACTTCGTATATTGAAGTTGTGATTTTTCCAAGTTCAGCTTAGCAACAGACATCTAAAAACTCGAATCGGAGATCGAGCGTCAATTGGCCGGAATGACCTAAACGAGAATCGAAGGTCTCGACAATGGTATTTCAACGGTAAAAAGTCTGGCAAAAACCGACGTCAGATAAAGAAGTTATGAATTTTTAAAGAAATTCGTTAATCACGTCATTTTAATAAATAAATAATAAAAATATATTCGGAATTTCCCAACGGAATCTAAACGAAAGTTGTAGATCGTAGTCTCATCTTCGCGGGGATATAAAGAAAATCGAAAACAGAGTTCGTATGAAGGAGATATGAATTTTTGAAGTTTGATAAATAATTTATATATAATTTTTATTAAAATTTCGGTATTATCCGAAGGGGAGTCAGCCTAGGGCCGTAGTACGCGCCGCGTACCCTCGTACGCCCCGCGTACTCGAGGCCATGGCCTCGGATCGTCCACGTCGCCCTATGTGAAGCTGCCCCCTGTCCCGTCCGAAGCACGCTGCAGCCGAGGATGCGGTCAGCAGTGACGTCCCGTACGCGCCGCGTACGGGAGTACGCCCCGCGTACACATGCCTCTCAGCCCCCTATAAAATGGATGCGAGCCTTTCCGAAAAATTTGTTCATTTTCTCTCTTTCTCTCACGATCTTGCCTCGATTTCCATGCCCGTTCAAACCCGAAGCTCTGGTCTTTTTGCTCAAGTCCTGAGAGTCGATTTTACTCCCGAGATTCCCGAGAATCCTGAGAAAAATCCGTTTCCCTAGATGAAACTCTGCCCGATTTTCGATCTCGCTATCTTCAAGCTTCTAAGTGAGTTCATACCCCTTTATTCAACCTTTTAAATGCTTTTAAATGTTTTAAATACTTTATGGGGGGGGGATACAAGTTAAACACTTATAGTTATTGCTTCAATCACATGTGATTGCATTAATCACATGTGATTAATAACTAGGAAACCAATGATTTTATCACTGTTCAAACTGTTTTACTTCAAAATGTTTAACAAACTCTTTTACTTATCAAATACTTTTATTTAAACGTTGTTTTACTACTTATAAATTGCATGCCCATATATGTATAGATATATAAGTATTGTTTAAAGGGCTTAGGAAGGCCATCCGCCCTATTTCCTTTTCGCGCACTGAGATGTGGTCTGGTGGGATTTCGGGTGACCATTCCGAGGGTCGTTTCAATATTAGTTATATATCATATATACATGTATACACATAAAAGTGCTTCCATATTCATACTTATCAGCACATCATTAGTAAGTTACAATCGGGGTAACATAGGATCATACTACTACAATTTCTAGATCAACGAGTCAGTTCATTCAGGAGTCAGTTCATTCAGGAGTCAATACTTATTACTAAGAGAACATATACAACGATACTAGAACAAGTAACATTTTATTGCATATACACGAATACGTTAACAATTGTGATCCACTGTATGCGAGCATGTCTTAATTGTCATGACCCGAGTTGTAGCCAGAGTCTCTTGGAGGGACAGCGTGAGTTTGTGTATAGATCTATACTGGATTGACTATCCTACACCTTGCTGCTAGCTACAGCGGGACCGACAGGTCTGCGGGTGCCAAACGTCATACCTTATTTTTCGACTATACGTTGGCGTTGTTATCAGTCGATAGTATGGTGCAATTTATCACATGATACCTTAATATAAACCCGGTTTACGGTAGTTAGTACAACAGTAGTTCCTATAAAACAAAACTACAGTACTACAATGATTTACCCATTATATTTTGGTGATAACCTCACTTAAACTTTAATGTACAAACTATATTTTGTTAAAAGATAGTTACACTTGGGAAATTACACACTTTTACATCAAATGAGCATACAAAACAGTTATGCCTTGGTAGAAGGCTACTTTAACAGAAAAATATAGGTTTTTCTGAGAGATTCAAACTTTTACAAACACTTACATACATTTACAACTCATACTTGCGACAGGTTCAAACGTTTTGATAACAAACATCAACACTAAAATACTTATGAATTCACCAGCTTAATGCTGATAAACTCTTTCAAAATAACTTGTATTCTCAGGTCATCAGTAGACAGGTACCGGTGCTAGCTTTTGAGAAGATGGAGCGCATTCAAGACTCATCATATTATTTTGATTTACATTATATTTTTGGTGTCTAAAACTGTACAGAACACGCTTGTATTAAAATTTTATATTTAATGCAATGGATGATGTTGTTTGCTTATTTACATTTACTGTGTTGTGATACTTTACATGACGTCCTCCGCCCCAGAATGTTTCCACCGTTCTCAGTTTTGGGGTGTGACATATTGGTATCAGAGCATTGTTTATAGTGAAGCAAGTATATCAACCCATAAATGATATACTAAACTATAAACCCTTTTCGGATTAAAACACTCTGACCAAGAGTCTATACTCTAAATACTAAAATAGTTAATTAAGTATACTAGTCTGCATTCATACTAAAACCAGTGTCACAACGACAAAAACAAAAGTATTGCGATTGTTAAATATCACAGGTAAGCTAGGGGATGTATGGTCAGTCCTGGGAATGGCATAGCCTGATCAACTATGCTGGTCCGAGGAGTGATTAGCATATTCCCTAGAATGGTTGTGATGTGTTAACAAGTCTAAAAACTTACCAACAATGCCACAAAAAGATCAGTAGAACTTAAACTTTAAATACTATAGGTGTATTTTGTACTACTAGTTACACGTATACAATATTCTTATACCTCTCTTCTCGCGTAGATCTAAATGGCTGGATTCCAACACGGCGACCCATACTTTCCAAATGAAGGCAATGCCGGGTGGATCGATGAAGAGCCCGAGGTTGAGCATCAAATCCCTTTGGATGATCACCTTGCAGAAGGCTTTTCTAATGGATCCGACTCCGAACCTGAAGTCAACAACCTACCGCTCGTAGGCCAAGCCCCGAACAACAACCCTCGGCCAGTTTTTCCAGGTCCTACTCCCTTGTGCGCAAACAACTTGAATCGTTGGAGTAATGAACAAGGTCAACCCTTACCATAATTTGGGGACCGAAGCTTTTACAACGTTAGCGATGGTGGCTCTGCTGACCGAGCTCTGCCTGTCATTATCCGCAGAATAGCTCGCAATGTCGAGCAAGGTCGAGCAGCCATCGACCGGGTCATGGAGATTGATGCCAACTCAGGTGTCAACATAGTCCACATCCGCCGTCTTGAAGAAGACATGGAACGGACCCGGATGACCAATGAAACCCTACAGCAACATCTGGTTGCCTCTCAAGCAGAGGTCATGGAACTTCGAGCTCGTCAAAGGGCTCATGAGCGACAACTTCAAGAGGTGGTCCGTCAAATGAGAGACCTCAGGGTTCTCCCGAGGAATACTCATCGTCGTTAGATGATGTCTAGTACATCATTATCTTTTGGGTCAAGGATTAGCCTTTAACATCTGTGCTCTAAGTAGCACTTATCTGTAAAATATTCCTAACTTTCAGTACTCTAATTAGGAATCTAAGAACTGTCAAAATTTTCTATATGGTATGATGTAAGACCTACTGTTAGGTCGATTTTCCCTGAACTTATTACATCAGTAATACCAGTATTATTGAAATCTATCTAATCTGTGGAAAAAATTTATACACTTGTGCTTTCCTACTAATATTTCTTATTGTGATTTCAAACACTCATTCAACTGTTGGGCTATGGTTAGTTAGTCCATGTGTCACTCTCATGTTGCTTACAAATTGATTCTTACCATTTCTCTTATCTTTATAAACTTATAGCTGAAAGATGCCTCCTCGCAAATCTCCCAGGAATAATCCTCCACCACCACCTCCTCCGCCTCCGGTCATCGATACTGTAGCCCTGAATGCTGTCGTAGCTGTAGCAGTGGCAACTGCCATGGCACAGTATCACTCTACTGATGCCAGTAGAGGTGTAACCCCTGTTAACTCCATTCTGGTTGAAACCCCTGTGCGCTCGAGAGAGTGCTCTTACAAGGATTTCACCAACTGCAAGCCGAAGTCCTTTTATGGGATCGGCGGAGTCATTGCCCTCTCGTAATGGTTCGAGAAGACTGAAGCGGTCTTCGAAATTTGTTCATGCCCTGCTACGAGCAAAGTGAAATATGTCGCATGCACCTTTGAAGGAAAGGCCCTGACGTGGTGGAACGGCCACGTTAAATCTCTAACTCTCGTCGTAGCCAACGACATAGGCTAGGAAACGATGAGAGACCTCATGATTGAGGCATACTGCCCGAGGGGTGAGATCCAGAAACTAGAGCAGGAGCTTTGGAGCCTGACCATGAAGGGCGCCAATATTGTTGCTTATACCGCCAGATTCAGCGAACTGGTGGCCCTCTGCCCTAATATGGTTCCCACTGAAGGGAAAAAGATCGAAAGGTACATATGGGGGCTAGTGCCTCCGTATCAGGGGAATGTTCTAGCATCAAACCCCGCTACCTTCGACAGTGCCAAACGACTGGCACAACGACTCATTGACCATGGGGACAAAACCCCTACAACAACAACAACGCTAGCTATCTCAGAACCCTCCAAACCCGCTGACACCAAGCGGAAACTCTGGGAGGAAAGGAAGAAGACGAATCGAGCTTCCAAAAAGCAGCAAATTGTGGCGGTACATACTGCAATAACCCCTGTTGCTGCTGCTACTACTGCTCCGATAGGACAGTATGCTGGGGGTTTGCCCAAGTGCAACAAATGCAACTACCACCACAATGGCCCCTGTCATGAAATGCAGTGCTCTAACTGTTATAGGAGAGGACACACAGTCCGTTTCTGTAAATCTCCGGCGAGACCGATCGCCCAAGTCCCTGGCTCTGGCGCGAGCCCGACCTGCTATGGATGTGGCGAAGCAGGCCACTATAAGAGGGACTGCCCCAAGGCGAAAATTGTTGGAGGAGCAGGGAGGGTACTAGCTATAGGCCACGGGGAAGCAGTTGCTGACCCGACAGTGGTGATTGGTACGTTCCTCCTCGATAACTCCTATGCATGCATTCTATTCGATAGTGGAGCGGAGCGAAGCTTCGTAAAACATAAATTTGCTCGCATGCTTAATCAACCACCGCACGCACTCAAAGAACTATTCACAGTTGAAATGGCTAATGGAAAAACTGAAAGTACGAGTATCATATACTTAGGTTGTACCCTAACTCTAGATAACCATTCATTCCCAATCGACCTCATGCTAGTCTCAATAAAAAGTTTCGACATTATCATTGGCATGGATTGGTTAAGCCTTCATCGCGCCAACATCATGTGCTATGAGAAAGCATCCCGTCTAAACCTTCCGTCTAACGAAACTCTTATAGTCTACGGCGACAAACCCGGTGCAAGTCTTCGCATCATATCAAGTATCCAAGCATAGAAGTATCTGCGTAAGGAATACCATGCATTCCTTGCTCACGTCGTCGACACGAGCCTCGAAACGAAAGAACTAAAGAACATCCGTGTAGTGAGCGACTTCCCCGACATTTTCCCAGAAGAACTACCCGGGTTACCTCCGCAACGACAGGTCGAGTTCAGAATCGACTTAGTCCCAGGAGCTACCCCAGTAGCCAGGTCGCCCTACCACTTAGCACCGGCTGAGATGCAGGAACTCTTTGGTCAACTTAACGAACTGCTCAGCAAGGGTTTTATAAGACCGAGTTTCTCACCTTGGGGAGCACCGGTCTTATTCGTTAAGAAGAAAGACGGATCATTCCGTATGTGTATTGACTACAGAGAACTCAACAAACTAACGGTCAAGAATCGTTACCCTCTGCCTCGCATAGATGATCTATTCGACCAACTGCAAGGGGCGAACTATTTTTCTAAGATTGATCTGAGATCCGGATATCACCAGTTACGGGTACTAGAGGAGGATGTTCCAAAGACAGCCTTCCGAACTCGTTACGGACACAACGAGTTCGTGGTGATGCCATTCGGATTGACCAATGCGCTAGCAGTCTTCATGGATCTGATGAATAGAGTATGCCGACCTTATTTGGATCAATTCGTCATCGTTTTCATTGACGACATCCTGATCTACTCCCGAAGTAAGAATGAGCATGGCAATCACCTGCGACAAGTTCTAGAGACATTACGAAAAGAGAAGCTTTAAGCGAAGTTCTCAAAATGTGAATTTTGGATCCGGAGAGTCGAATTCTTAGGACACGTGGTAAGCGAAGAGGGAATCCACGTGGACCCATCCAAGATTAAAGCCATTGAGAACTGGTCAGCACCTAAGACGCCTACAGAAAATCGCCAACTTCTAGGTCTCCCTGGCTACTACCACAGATTCATTCAGAACTTCTCTCGAATAGCGAAACCTCTTACAACCCTAACCCAGAAAGGCGTGGCCTTTGACTGGGAAGAGAAACAAGAAAGAGCATTCCAAACGCTCAAATGAGCCTTGTGCACCGCACCAATACTATCCCTTTCCGAAGGAATAGAAGACTTCGTAGTCTATTGCGATGCATCGAATCAAGGGGTCGGATGTGTCCTGATGCAGCGAGGTAAGGTCATCGCCTACGCCTCGAGACAGTTGAAGACACACGAGGTTAACTACACAACCCACGATCTTGAACTAGGAGCAGTGGTGTTTGCGCTGAAGATTTGGAGACATTACTTGTATGGAACGAAGAGCACTATCTTTATCGACCACAAGAGTTTACAACACATTTTCGATCAAAATGAGCTCAACATGAGACAACGACGGTGGGTCGAGCTACTCAGTGATTACGAAAGCGATATTCGTTATCATCCGGGTAAAGCCAACGTAGTAGGAGGCGCCCTAAGTCCGAAGGAATATTCTGGTCGCAAGGTCAAGTCATTGTCAATAACCATCCATTCACACTTGTCTAAGCAAATTCAGGAGGCTCAACTTGAAGCCATGAAACCTGAAAAGGTGACGAATGAATCCCTTAGAGGAATGGACAAGAATTTAGAAGCCAAGGGTGATGGAGCCTTATATTTCATGAACCAGATCTGGACACCGAAACACGGTGGTTTTCGAGACTTGGTCATGACTGAGGCGCGCAACTCTCGGTATTCCGTCCACCCAGGTTCAGATAAGATGTATCTGGATCTTAAAAAGCTATACTGGTGGCCTAATATGAAAGCAGAGATTGCTACCTTCGTGAGTAAATGCCTTACTTGCGCAAAGGTTAAGGTCGAGTACCAGAAGCCCTCTGGTTTATTGCAATAACTAGAGATCCCGGAATGGAAGTGGGAGCGGATCACTATGGATTTCATAACCAAGTTGCCCAAGACAGCGGGTGGACTTGATACCATATGGGCCATCGTCATTAGATTGACCAAGTCTGCACACTTCCTGCCTATCAAAGAAACCGACAAGATGGAGAAACTGACTAGAATGTACATTAAGGAAATAGTACGGCTACATGGTATGCCTATATCCATTATCTCCGATAGAGATAGTAGGTTCACCTTAAGATTCTGGCAATCACTGCAACATTCCCTAGGAACAAGGTTGGACATGAGCACAGCCTACCATCCTCAAACCGACGGACAGAGTGAGAGGACCATCCAAACTCTGGAAGATATGTTGCGAGCCTGCGTGATTGAGTTTGGGAAGGCATGGGATACTCACATACCCCTTGTCGAGTTTTCCTATAATAACAGTTATCAAACGAGCATCAAGGCTGCTCCATTTGAAGCTCTCTACGGCCGAAAGTGCAGATCCCCTCTGTGCTGGGCTGAGGTGGGTGATACCCAATTAGCTAGGGGGCAAGCTTCCGACAGTACTCTCACCGGTCTGGAGATCATTCGGGAAATGACAGAGAAAATCGTTCAAATCCGTGAACGATTGAAAGCCTCTAGAGACCGACAGAAGAGCTACGCAGATAAACGAAGGAAACCTTTGGAATTTCAGGTGGGAGATCGAGTCCTTCTCAAAGTCTCACCCTGTAAGGGCTTGATACGCTTCGGCAAGCGTGGGAAGCTTAATCCGAGGTACATAGGGCCTTTCGAAATTCTTGCAAGAGTCGGCCCCGTAGCTTACAAACTCGACCTACCAGGCGCACTTTGTAACGTACATTCTACATTCCATGTATCTAACTTGAAAAAGTGTCTATCCGACAAGACTCTCGTAATCCCACTCGACGAGATCGAGATCAACGAGAGCCTCAATTTTGTGGAAGAACCGGTCGAAATCATGGATCGAGAGGTCAAGCAAACAAAACAAAGTCACATACCCATCGTGAAGGTTCGCTGGAATGCCAAGCGGGGACCTGAATTCACATGGGAACGCGAAGATCAGATGCAACGCAAGTACCCACATCTGTTTCCCTAATCCACGAGTGTTTTCTTAATTTGAATTTCGGGACGAAATTCCCTCTAATGGTGGGAAGATGTGACAACCCGATATTTCAACTCTTTGTAATGGCCTAATAGGTCAAGTATTGTAACCACTTCTGAGTTAATAAAATTAACTTTGACAATAAAATATCCAAAAAGTTTTTATTTAAATTCATCTATGTTTAAATGTCATCAAACCATGATCGTACGTAAAAAGAACGCCCAAATCCGACTTCGTATATTGAAGTTATGATTTTTCCAAGTTCAGCTTAGCAACAGACAACTAAAAACTCGAATCGGAGATCGAGCGACATTTGGCCGGAATGACCTAAACGAGAATCGAAGGTCTCGACAATGGTATTTCAACGGTAAAAAGTCTGGCAAAAACCGACGTCAGATAAAGAAGTTATGAATTTTTAAAGAAATTACTTAATCACGTCATTTTAATAAATAAATAATAAAAATAATTTCGGAATTTGCCAACGGAATCTAAACGAAAGTTGTAGATCGTAGTCTCACCTTCACGGGGATATAAAGAACGTCGAAAACGGAGTTCGTATGAAGGAGATATGAATTTTTGAAGTTTGATAAATAATTTATATATAATTTTTATTAAAATTTCGGTATTATCCGAAGGGGAGTCAGCCTAAGGCCGTAGTACGCGCCGCGTACCCTCATACGCCCCGCGTACTCGAGGCCACGGCCTCGGATCGTCCACGTCGCCCTATGCAAAGCTGCCCCCTGTCCCGTCCGAAACACGTTGCAGCCGAGGATGCGGTCAGCAGTGACGTCCCGTACGCGCCGCGTACAGGAGTACGCCCCGCGTGTACATGCCTCTTAGCCCCCTATAAAAGGGATGCGAGCCTTTCCGAAAAATTTGTTCATTTTCTCTCTTTCTCTCACGATCTTGCCTCGATTTCCATGCCCGTTCAAACCCGAAGCTCTGGTCTTTTTTGCTCAAGTCCCGAGAGTCGATTTTACTCCCGAGATTCCCGAGAATCCCGAGAAAAATCCATTTCCCGAGACGAAACTCTTCCCGGTTTTTGTGACAACTGTCAATTCAGGTCATTCTTGGACTCATGCATCTTTATAATAACCATTCATGCACAACATGCCATGACCTAGTAGTATAAATTAGGTCAAAAATCGTGCATAAACTAGGATCCAACTAAGGTCTAGGACTAATATACTTGATACTTACAATTCTAGTAAGTTGCTTAGCTACAATAGGAAATGCCAATACTATAATTAGAATAAAGCTTCAAGCTTTGTTATAATTGAAATAGGGTATAAAACTCTAAAAATAAATTAAAACATTCTAATTATACTTCAACATGTTGTTGAATATCAAACAATATTCCAAAAACCCTAAAGAGCCAAAAATCCAAAGTTATAAATTATAAAGCTTAAAAACTTTATAAAATTTGGCTATAAACTCCCTAATATCAAATTTTTATTAATCAAATTACGAATTATAGTCAATGAAATAGAAATTAAATAACCAAGTATTGATCATAATTTATTTGTTGAAAACAAGATTTTAAATAAATCCAAATTTGCTTAATAAACACTTTTATAAAATTAGGGTTTTTATAAAGATTTAGGAGGGAATTTTATAAAGTTTAAATTTTAGGAGAGAGGAGGCCAAAATGCATGCAAAAACCGGCCATCACCTCTCCCCATGCCCTCTCTCTTCCCCAAAACACAATCATTAAGCTTAAACCCTTACTCCACCTCTTCCCTCTTCACTCTCTCACTTCACTCTCTTCACACACTTTACTTTCTTCTTCCCTCTCTCTAAACTCACGAAAATCCTCTCATTTCTCTGCAAAATTTCGATATTGTGAAGCCCTTGAAGTGTTCTTACTTCTCTCAAGGTCAAAACCAAGGTAAACAACAACATCTTCTTCCATAGTTTCATGGTTAAACCTCTTTTTCTTCTTAGTCTTGTCTACTTTTCGGATTCTATGCCTTTCCATGGCTAGAAATCTTTATTCTCCCCTTGTGGTTTGTAGATTCTCACCATAACACAATGCATGTGTTAGAGATGGTGAAAATCCGGGATCAAACCCATGCAAGGAGTGGAAAAGATACATATGATCATGTGACATCAAAACCTAATATTTTATGTTCTTCTCCATTTCTTTTGTGTTCATGCATGAAAAAAAGCATTTAAACCATTTCTAGTACATCTTGGATGCTCATTCATTCCATGCAAGTGTTAGAAATCGGGCCTTACCAAAGACATGCATGATGTTCTTGTTGAAATACCCTAATAATGCACACAAGCAAACATGCAATCTGCCAGATTACTTTGTTCGACTTTGAACAGTCATTACTCAGCCATTTCTTAACCAAATCATGATATTCTTTTTGTATAGGTTAGTTACACGAGTTAACTTTCAAACCCAACTGGTCTCACTGTAAAATATTAAATATCCGATTTTTAGCAGATTTTACAAAAAGGCTGCGCATACAGCTCTTTTTCTGTGATCACTATTTTTATCTTGCTTAAACAGTGCCCTTAAACCCAACCATAAATATGAGGAAAAATACCTTAGAAACTTAACATATCTAGTGAATTATGGTTGAAATTTCGTGGCTTAAAACCTCACTGAATGGGCTACACAAATTCATGAACTTTAGCCACATTTACACTTCATGCATTATTGCATGCAACTTTTCTTAAATTGTTTGGAATCATTACCCTCATTTCTCTTCTGAATACATTTTTTTACATTTTTCCTTTTGAAAGCCCTTGCATGCATGAGATAATCTGGAAAATTTCAAGAGCTTTTGTTATTTCTTTGATTTATTAGAATTATTGCTAAAACCAAGGGCATAAATCATATAAAATACTTCCATATGTCAATAAATCCTAAATAAATTCATGGATGATCCTTATAGGGAATAATAACCCCTCACCAAATTTCAGCAATTTTTGTTACTGTTTCATATGATTTCTAATTTTCTTTTATTTAGAACATGATAAATTACAAAACCACTTTATCGGATGTGAAAATTGTATCTAACAATTTTCGCATACCTTACCTGTGATGGGTGACTCCAGAAAATAATTTCAAGATTTTCCATCATGTTTTACTATTTTTCCTAATTTTTGGTAATTATAATGGTCTAAAAATGGGAGAAATAGTTTTGAATATTTTTCTCTACTGTAAACTATTTTTCTCTTATTTTCTAAAGTTAATTGCACTAAAATACACTTAAATATACATAAATACCCAAAACCAGTTTATACATTATGAAAACCACTGTTGATATTTTTCCCAGGATATTTATACTGTAAATGATGTTACAAAAATTTATGGTGATTTATTTTAACTGTTTAATATTATTTCTTTAATTAATGACTATTTAAAGGAATAAAGCAAGGAAAAATAGAAATACCCACTGAAAAATATCTTTTATATTTTTCCCAGCCTATTTATGTATAATAACAATTAAATAAAAAGTTCGGGTAATTTTGGAAACTGTTTTCTATTTATTTCAATTTTTATTGAAATAAATGTTCAAAAATCATAAAATATAATTAAACAGCTTGGAAATCCATTTTTATAATTTTCCCAGCTTAGTATTGTGTAATAACAGTTAAATAAAAAGTTTGAGAATTTTTATCCCTCAAATGCTATTTTCGTGAATTTATGTTGTAATAAGGACTTAAAAATTTGGAAAGTTTATATTCCAAGGTTGTAATTAATCGCCCGATATATAGAATTTCATTACTTCAAAAAAAGTGTAACTAATTGATATAAAATCCAATACTAAAACATAAATTGGCATTTCCCTATATGTAGAGTTTAGTATATTAGCATTAGATATCGACATGGAAACTCACTAGTGCGTGTGTTTGATGTCGTAGGATCCCGGTAGTAAGACGTTGGTGCATCCCGAAGTACCGCTTGTGTCTACACAAAACATCGTGAGTATTCACGCACTCCCCTATTTTCGGTTTTTATGTTTTGGGGTGGAAAAGCATGTCCAGAAAAACTACTGTTTGCATGTTGTATTTAAATTGAATTGTATCAAACATGATTGCTATTGTATTGCTATGTTTCTTTATGTATGTCTATGCAACACGGAACATGAGAACTTATCGTACTAAAGCCCTTCCCTTATCTCTAACCATTAACTCTTTGAGCCAATGGTCGTTATGGATAGCGCTATTAGGAATTGACAACTCTTCACTCGCCCGAATCGCTGGAGTGCATGATACCATATTAATCTATAGAACGATAAGCATAGATCTCGATAGGGCTTTAGTCATAGGTTTGGTTGAGTGTAACGACCCGTTCCCGGTACGTTAATTCATTAGTAATTGTTGTAAGTTTTCAAGAGGGACTCGGCGAGTTCTAGCCTGACTCGCCGAGTAGGGTCGCGTCTTCGAGCACGCGTGAGCCGGGGACTCGGCGAGTCCATATCCCTGACTCGGCGAGTCCATCCGTCTGGGTGAAACCCTAAATCCCCGGGTTGCCCACTATTTAAACCACCTTATAGCCCCCATTCTCGCCTCCCTCACCCTGAGAACGCAGTGTTAGAACCCTAAACCTCCCTTGAAGAGCTTATATGTGTTTTGGTGCCATTTTGTGAAGGTGTGAAGAAGAAGAAGAAGAAGGAAGAAGCAAGGAGAAGTGTTGTAGTGCAATGATCCAAGGCCAAATAAGAGTTAATTGAGGTATTTTCGGAGTTCCATCTTGTTATATGCTTTAAACTTCCATTAGAGCTCTCCTAAGAGCTAGTTGATGCTTGTTCCAAGCCTTACACTTGCATGAACGTCTTATTAAGTCGAAATATCTATGGATCTGAATGTTGGGGTGTTGTAGAGCCCATATCTAATGTTTTTTTGGAGTTATATTGCATGTTAACCATAGATCTACCCATTTTATGCATCTTTTAGCCTTATTTCCCTTATTCATGAGGTTGTGCACGTAAAGTTGGAAACTTTACTTGGTAAATCAGCTTATTGGACCCAGCTCTATCAATTGTATGCGTTGGATTCAAACAAAATCGAGTAAAAATCAGTTGCTTGGCGGCAACTCGGCGAGTCGGGAAGAACGACTCGGCGAGTTGGGTCGCGAGTTCCCGATTCCTTCACTTTTACCAGTGTCGAGTGAACCCAGTGAGCTAGAGAGTGGGCTCAGCGATTTGAGGGTAAACTCAGTGATGGAGGGACTCGGCAAGTTGTTCATCAACTCGGCGAGTCCAAGGCAATCTCCTTAAGATCAAGAACCACTCGTCGAGTTTGTTCATCCGGCTCGACGAGTCGGATGAAGATTGTCTGAGTTCTTGGATCAAGAGGGTACTCGTCGAGTCGATGCCAGACTCGACGAGTAGCAGCGAGTAAGAGTGAAAAGTGAGAGTAGGACTCGGCGAGTTGGGTGGCCCAACTCGGCGAGTCAGCCCAAAAGAGAATTGACTTTGACCAAGGGTAAAAGAGTCATTTTACCCCAAGTGCAGTGTTTAGTATTTGATTGAGTGTGTTTATGGATTTGTAGCCGAGGAGATTCAGGAGCAGCAGCCGTTAGCTTCCCGAGCCACACACTCAGCAGCCAGCTTACGAGGTGAGTTTCCTTCCAGTAGGGACGAGTCTAAGGCCACAATGTCGGCCCGTTCAGTTAGCAGTAGTTTCCAGATTTAGGTCCGGTGCAGTAGCTTGTATGTTCGATGCCTTCGTGGCTCGAACAGGATTTGTGTGCTATGTTTTATGCGTTAAGTATTAAGTGTTCCGGGCTACGGCCCGATGTAGTATGTCGTATATGTGTTTATGCTAGTTGATGTGTTATGCTATGCCATGTTCAGTCAGTTAGTTCCGGACTTCGGTCCGATGCAGGGGACAAGGTCCCAGTCAGTTCCGGACTTCGGTCCGATGCAGTTAGTTCTGGACTTCGGTCCGATGCAGGGGACAAGGTCCCGGTCAGTTCCGGACTTCGGTCCGATGCAGTTTCCGGGCTTCGGCCCGATGCAGTGGGCAAGGCCCAATATGTGTTTATATGTTATTGTATGGTATGTGGTAGTTTGGGGGAGCTCACTAAGCTTCGTGCTTACAGTTTCAGTTTTGGTTTCAGGTACTTCCGCAAGCAAAGGGAAGAGCTCGGGGTGACGGCATCGCACACACCACAGCTTTAGCTTTTAGCCTGGGATTGATTTAGTTTGTTTGATTTGCCGTAGTATGATACAGTTTCCGCACAATGTTTTCTATTATGTTGGATTACGTCACGTATGGTTTTATTATATGACACTCTGATTATGGTTTTGATTATATCGAAAAACGAAATTTTTTTTGGGTTGTATTTTTGGGTCGTTTCAAGTTGGTATCAGAGCCCTGGTTTGAGGAATTCGGATACACTTCCGGGTGTATCTGAACTCAAACTAAGGGAAATAAAAGATTTTAGTAAAATAAAAATGTTTTACAAAAAGAATTTTGAAAGCACTTAGAAAGAAAGAATTGTTTTTAACAAGATAGAGGTGTGTGCATGCGGTCAGCCGAGCTCAAGTAAGTACTCCCAAATTACCCATACAAGTTATTTGTTCAGTTTCAGTTTCAGTAGAACAACATGCTAGTATAGGGCTAAGGATCTAGGAGAATGCCTTATGTGCTTGCTTATGTGTTACAGCTTTATGAGTATTGCATGCTAGAATTGAGTAGACAGCAGTAGGATAGCCTGTTTAGGTTATGCCTGATAGTATGAGTTTAGCATCCTATGCTAGTGCAGTTTCTTGTTATGAGAATAGCTTTTGCCTGAGTCTGTTTCCCTTATCTGAATGTTGCTTGCTTCGTGCTTGGTGGGGTTCTGAGTACTGGGAGTTAGCCATTAGGTGAACACATCACACCACATGTAATCAGGTTTGAATAATCCCAGAGTGCTGGAACTGGCCCTTTTGCGCAGCTCTTGTTTGAGTCCAACCGTTGTAGGGACGGATCTTTTACTTGAAGGATTATCTGATCCTCATCACATGTGATGGTGTTTAGGTGGTGGCTAGCTAGCATTATGAGGAGACCTACAGCAGCTGAGGACCAGTCGTGTTGAGCTTGAGGTTTCCCTAGGGCAAGCCTAGGATGAGAGTAGCAGAGAATGGCAGTAGTAGAAGTGACTTGGTGGAGTCAAGGCAGTTCTTGAGGAAAGTACGGATAGATGTGGAAGGTAGTATGGGCCCGTACTACTGAAAGCAGAGGATCCATACTCGAATCAAGGAAGGCCAAGACAAGACCAGGGAGCTAGTAGTAGTATCATGATCCCTTGAGATATTTCAGTGTTCTGATGTTGTTATGAAATGTTTCAGAATGGTAGTTTTGCGTCCGAGACCAGCAGTCGGCAGCTCAGATGCCGGAGGGGAATCAGGATCGGGATCAGGCCTGGAGGTCGGGCAGATGGATGAGCAGACCAGAGAGTTCCTTTCTTCTGAGGTTACTCGCATCATACTGGAGCAGACTCCTGTGATCTTCGGTTCGATCAAGGAGGGTATTTTAGAGCTGATGGATGAGAGATTGAGTACTTTCCGTGCTGAGATGGCGGTCGTGATGGGGTCGCGCACACTTACGTTCAGGGAGTTCAGGGCATGCGGAGCTCCAGACTATCATGGGGCGCGGGACCCAATAGCGAGTACCAGATGGTTGGCGGATGTGGCCAACGCTTTCCGCACTAGCAGGTGTCCCGAGGGGGACAAGGTCAGATTGGCGTCCTGTCTTCTGAAGGACAGGGCACGGTATTGGTGGGAGGAGGTCGGACATGCCATCGGGGATGATGCGGCATTGGATGCCATGACCTGGGCTGATTTCTCTACCAGATTCAGGGCGGAGTTTGCACCAGTCATTGAGGTGCAGCAGTTAGCTAGGGAGTTTCAGGACCTTACCCAGACTACAGAGACAGTGGCGGAGATCACCGCCAAGTTCAGGGAGAGGGCTCTTCTTGTTCCACAGTATGCAGCCGATGAGGAGATGAAGAAGGCCCGCTATCATGAGATGTTGCGGAGTGACATCCGCATGTTTGTGAGCCGGTCCAGTTGTAAAACGCTGGACGACATGATTGCCAGAGCTAGAGAGAGGGAGATTGATCTCGAGATGGAGAAGAAGAGGAAACCGGAGGCGGTTTCGGGTTCAGGCAGCGTGGTCAAAAAGCCCAAGGTTTCAGATCACAGGTCTAGGAGTCAGCAGAGCCACGGTCGGTGTGGCAAGTGTGGGAGATTGCACGAGGGGGCGTGCAAGGCAGGGAGTTCCGGCTGCTACAAGTGCGGTCGGATTGGGCATTTGAGCAAGGATTGTACGACTCCTGCTACTACGGTTACAGCATTAGATCTGATTTGCTTTCAGTGCAATCAGAGGGGACATAAAAGGTCCCAGTGTCCCAGTTTAGCTGCAGCAGGGAAGGTGGTTGCACCTGCCCCTGCCACCTTGAGGATTACGGATGGCCGGCAGGGCCGAGCTGATGCGCCAGTGGCGAAGAGCAGGGCATTTCAGATGACAGCAGAGGAGGCGCGAGCGACTCCTAATGTGGTGACGGGTATGAATCTTTCCTTCATCTTTAATTGTTATTATATCGGTTGAGTATTACTTATGTGGGTATGTTCTATTTAGGGTCGTTCTCTGTGAACGACATTTCTGCTTTGGTATTGTTCGATTCGGGGGCTACCCGATCATTTGTATTGCTTGCGCTTAGCAAGAGATTTAGCAGAGCTCCAGGGGAGCTCGATTGTCCACTAGAGGTTGAGATAGCAGATGACAGGACCGTGAGGGTCGGCAGAGTACATAGAGGGTGTTCCCTTCAGATATTTGATGACCAGTTTTCAGTGGACCTGGTTCCTATTCCCCTGCGTGGGAATAAAGTTATTGTGGGCATGGATTGGCTGAGCCCTAATGGGGCGGTGATTGATTGTGAGCTTCAGCTAGTGAGGGTTCGCACTCCCAGTGGGGGAGAGATAGTGATTCAGGGCGAGAGGCCCCAACGAGGACCGATCTTTTGTTCCGCCGCAAGGGCGAGGCGTTATGTTCAGCAGGGTTGCGCCGGTTTTGTAGCTTACGTCTTGGATGCCTGGGAGAAGGGCAAGACGACGATTGATGATGTTCCTATTGTTCGTGACTACCCGGATGTGTTTCCCGAGGATTTGTCGGGGATACCTCCAGAGAGGCAGGTTGAGTTCAGGATCGACCTAGTTCCTGGTGCGGCTCCGATAGCCAAAGCACCGTATCGACTTGCTCCCCCTGAGATGCAGGAGTTGTCTACACAGCTTCAGGAGCTGTTAGACAAGGGTTTCATTCGGCCGAGCAGTTCGCCTTGGGGAGCGCCGATCTTATTTGTGAGGAAGAAGGATGGGTCGCATCGTATGTGCATTGATTATCGGGAGTTGAGCAAAGTAACGGTGAAGAACCGTTACCCACTTCCGAGGATAGATGACTTGTTTGATCAACTTCAGGGAGCGTCTTGGTTCTCCAAGATCGATCTACGCTCCGGTTATCATTAGATGAGGGTTAGAGATGAGGATGTACAGAAGACTGCTTTCAGGACCCGGTATGGCCATTATGAGCTCGTGGTGATGCCATTTGGGCTCACCAATGCCCCAGCCGCGTTCATGGATCTCATGAACCGCGTGTGCAGACCGATGCTGGATCGGTCGGTGATAGTGTTTATAGATGACATCTTGGTGTATTCCAAGACACAGGGGCAGCACGAGGAGCACCTGCGGGAGGTGTTGGGGACTTTGAGGAGGGAGAGACTTTTCGCAAAGTTCTCCAAGTGTGAGTTTTGGTTGCACGAGGTGCAGTTTCTTGGTCATCTCGTCAACCAGAAGGTTATTTTGGTAGATCCGGCCAAGATTGAGGCCGTGATGCAGTGGGAGGTCCTGAGGTCTCCATCTGAGATTCGGAGCTTCCTGGGGTTGGCAGGGTATTATCGGAGATTTATTCAGGACTTCTCCAAGATAGCAGTGTCACTCACCCGGCTAACCAAGAAGTCGGTGGTTTTTCGTTGGGGGCCTGAGCAGCAGGCGGCGTTCGAGACTCTCAGGTAGAGATTGTGCGAGGCTCCGATCCTTACCTTGCCAGAAGGAGTAGAGGATTTCGTAGTCTATTGTGATGCATCGATCACAGGTATGGGAGCAGTATTGATGCAGCGATGCCATGTGGTAGCTTATGCCTCGAGACAGTTGAAGCCTCACGAGGCTAATTATCCTACCCACGATCTGGAGCTGGGGGCAGTTGTGTTTGCCCTCAAGATTTGGAGACATTACCTTTATGGGGTCCGCTGTACTATATACACGGATCACAAGAGTTTGCGATATCTTATGGATCAGCCGAGTTTGAACATGAGGCAGAGGAGATGGTTAGACGTGCTGAAGGACTATGACTGTGAGATCCTTTATCATCCAGGGAAGGCCAATGTGGTGGCCGACGCCCTGAGCCGCAAGGTGTCGACGGCCCCTATCAGAGATCTGTGTATGAGGATGACAGTGATCACTCCCTTGTTGGAGCGGATCAAGGAGGCTTAGATGGAGGGTCTCAAGGAGGAGAGGCAGAAGTGCGAGAGGATAGTGGGCCGGGTAGCTTCGTTTGATTACGACAGTCGGGGTTTGTTGACGCTTCATGGTAGGGTGTGGGTACCGTACTGGGGTGGGGTACGGCAAGTATTGATGGACGAGGCTCATAAGTCTCGATTTTCTATCCGCCCAGGAGCGACGAAGATGTATCGAGACCTTCGACCTGATTATTGGTGGCCCTGCATGAAGCGAGACGTCGCTTGGTATGTGGAGAGATGTTTGACCTGCCGGAAGGTCAAGGCGGAGCACCAGAGACCTCACGGCAAGATGCAGCCGTTAGACATTCCCGTGTGGAAATGGGAGGATATCACCATGGATTTTGTCACCAAACTCCCCAGGACCGCACGTGGAGTGGACTCGATATGGGTAATAGTGGATCGGTTGACGAAGAGTGCCCATTTTATTCCAATTCAGGAGAGTATATCGGCGGAAAAGTTAGCTGATATCTATGTGCGAGAGATTGTGGCACGTCATGGAGTGACGGTATCGGTGGTGTCGGACCGAGATGTTCGTTTCACGTCCATATTCTGGAAGCGATTCCACGACAAGATGGGTACTCGTCTCCATTTCAGCACCGCTTTTCATCCTCAGACTGACGGGCAGAGCGAGAGGACGATTCAGACTCTTGAGGACATGCTTAGAGCATGTGTTCTAGATTTTGGGGGCAGTTGGGATACGTATCTTCCATTAGCGGAGTTCTCGTATAACAACAGTTATCATGCGAGTATTGATCGACCTCCTTTTGAAATGCTGTATGGGAGGAAGTGTAGGACCCCGATTTGTTGGGGCGAGGTCAGTCAGCGAGTCATCGGGAGCACCAAAGTGGTGCTCAAGACGACTGAGTTGATCCAGCATGTCCGTAGTAGGCTGCAGACTGCGCAGAGTCGGCAGAAGAGCTACGCCGACAGGAGGCGTTCGGACTTGGAGTTCCAGGTGGGCGATGTGGTTCTTCTGAAAGTCTCACCTTGGAAAGGTGTCATCAGGTTCCGGAAGAGGGGCAAATTGGGCCCCAAATTTATTGGTCCTTTCAGGGTTTTGGCCCGGGTGGGTCGGGTTGCTTATCGGTTAGATCTCCCTGAGGAGCTTAGTCAGATACACAACACATTCCACGTGTCGCAGTTAAGGAAGTGTTTGGTGGATGAGACGGCAGTCGTTCCCTTAGAGGATATCCAGGTTGATAGCGGCCTGAATTATATTGAGAGACCGGTCGCGATTCTGGAACGGAAGATCAAGACCTTGAGGAACAAGGTGATTCAGCTAGTAAAGGTGCAGTGGCAGCACCGGAAGGGGTCTGAATGGACGTGGGAGGCTGAGGAGGAGATGAGAGCGCACTACCCGGAAATTTTTGCAGATCCAGTCGTAGCAGACTTCGAGGACAAAGTCTGAGACAAGTGGGGGATAATTGTAACGACCTGTTCCCGGTACGTTAATTCATTAGTAATTGTTGTAAGTTTTCAAGAGGGACTCGGCGAGTTCTAGCCTGACTCACCGAGTAGGGTCGCGTCTTCGAGCACGCGTGAGCCGGGGACTCGGCGAGTCCATATCCCTGACTCGGCGAGTCCATCCGTCTGGGTGAAACCCTAAATCCTCGGGTTGCCCACTATTTAAACCACCTTATAGCCCCCATTCTCGCCTCCCTCACCCTGAGAACGCAGTGTTAGAACCCTAAACCTACCTTGAAGAGCTTATATGTGTTTTGGTGCCATTTTGTGAAGGTGTGAAGAAGGAGAAGAAGGAAGAAGCAAGGAGAAGTGTTGTAGTGAAAAGATCCAAGGCCAAATCAGAGTTAATTGAGGTATTTTTGGAGTTCCATCTTGTTATATGCTTTAAACTTCCATTAGAGCTCTCCTAAGAGCTAGTTGATGCTTGTTCCAAGCCTTACACTTGCATGAACGTCTTATTGAGTCGAAATATCTATGGATCTGAATGTTGGGGTGTGGTAGAGCCCAGATCTACTGTCTTTTTGGAGTTATATTGCATGTTAACCATAGATCTACCCATTTTATGCATCTTTTAGCCTTATTTCCCTTATTCATGAGGTTGTGCACGTAAAGTTGGAAACTTTACGTGGTAAATCAGCTTATTGGACCCAGATCTATCAATTGTATGCGTTGGATTCAAACAAAATCGAGTAAAAATCAGTTGCATGGCGGCAACTCGGCGAGTCGGGAAGAACGACTCGACGAGTTGGGTCGCGAGTTCCCGATTCCTTCATTTTTACCAGTGTCGAGTGAACCCAGTGAGCTAAAGAGTGGGCTCAGCGAGTTGAGGGTAAACTCAGTGATGGAGGGACTCGGCGAGTTGTTCATCAACTCGGCGAGTCCAAGGCAATCTCCTTAAGATCAAGAACAACTCGTCGAGTTTGTTCATCCGGCTCGGCGAGTCGGATGAAGATTGTCTGAGTTCTTGGATCAAGAGGGTACTCGTCGAGTCGATGCCAGACTCGATGAGTAGCAGCGAGTAAGAGTGAAAAGTGAGAGTAGGACTCGGCGAGTTGGGTGGCCCAACTCGGTGAGTCAGCCCAAAAGAGAATTGACTTTGACCAAGGGTAAAAGAGTCATTTTACCCCAAGTGCAGTGTTTAGTATTTGATTGAGTGTGTTTATGGATTTGTAGCCGAGGAGATTAAGGAGCAGTAGTCGTTAGCTTCCCGAGCCACACACTCAGCAGCCAACTTACGAGGTGAGTTTCCTTCCAGTAGGGACGGGTCTAAGGCCACAATGCCGGCCCGTTCAGTTAGCAGTAGTTTCCGGATTTAGGTCCGATGCAGTAGCTTGTATGTTCGATGCCTTCGTGGCTCGAACATGATTTGTGTGCTATGTTTTATGCGTTAAGTATTAAGTGTTCCAGGCTACGGCCCGATGTAGTATGTCGTATATGTGTTTATGCTACTTGATGTGTTATGCTATGCCATGTTCAGTCAGTTAGTTCCGGACTTCGGTCCGATGCAGGGGAAAAGGTCCCAGTCAGTTCCGGACTTCGGTCCGATGCCTTTAGTTCCGGACTTCGGTCCGATGCAGGGGACAAGGTCCCAGTCAGTTACGGACTTCGGTCCGATGCAGTTAGTTCTGGACTTCGGTCCGATGCAGGGGACAAGGTCCCGGTCAGTTCCGGACTTCGGTCCGATGCAGTTTCCGGGCTTCGGCCCGATGCAGTGGGCAAGGCCCAATATGTGTTTATATGTTATTGTATGGTATGTGGTAGTTTGGGGGAGCTCACTAAGCTTTGTGCTTACAGTTTCATTTTTGGTTTCAGGTACTTCCGCAAGCAAAGGGAAGAGCTCGGGGTGACGGCATCGCACACACCACAACTTTAGCTTTTAGCCTGGGATTGATTTAGTTTGTTTGATTTGCCATAGTATGATACAGTTTCCGCACAGTGTTTTCTATTATGTTGGATTACGTCACGTATGGTTTTATTATATGACACTCTGATTATGGTTTTGATTATATCGAAAAACGAAATTTTTTTTGGGTCGTATTTTTGGGTCGTTTCATTGAGACTCATTGTTTGCTCATATACATACAAACTCGTTTCTCGTTATAGCAATAAACTTGTATTCATTAATAGCAATCAACTTGTTTATCATTGAAGCAATGTACTTGTATTTACGAAAAGCCTTATTGTACGCTCGATTTTTATAAACTTGTGATACTCACCAACTATTTTCATAGTTGACGCTCGTTTTACATGCTTTTTCAGAAAGTAATTAGTAAGTGGATGTAAAGATTCATCATCATAGAGCATGCTGCATCGTGTTGAAGCTATTATGAAGCTATATTTTGAACAATGTTATTTTGAAAAACTTGTATTTTGTTTCTTTTGAAGCTATGGGTTGTAAACTTTTAAATACTGCTATGGTGATGTATCTTTATCTTTTGCATTGAAACCGTTATTGCTGTCATACCTTGCGTTTCCGCTTTAGCGGGGTGTGACAGAAGTGGTATCAGAGCTAAAGTTATAGAGAACATCGGTTTTTCTTTAAGAAAACACAACCTATAACTAAAACTTACAAAGAAATTCTTTTTACATCAAACATATTACTAGTATAATTAGGTCGGGAGTTTTATTATTGGACCTTGATTAAACATAGCCTGATCACCTATGTTTAATTAAGAAAAGATTTATACAAAGCTTGAGCTAATTATAATGGGAATATGTTCAACAAAAATATTTGAGAAAACTTTATTTCAAAATTTCAAAAGGTTAATTTTGGTGTGTGTAAGCATTGCATATTATAGGCATGCATTGTCATTTATTTCATATCTCATTGAAACTATGTCACAGTCCACTATGTCAACATCGTCGTCTTCCCGCGCTACCGCCTCAGCCGATGAATCCGGCTACGTCACTGTTATCCCTCGACGTAATCCCCCCGCCTCGGTAGAAGAAGACCCATCAGAGGATACGGAAGATACTGGGAACTCGGTGGAGATCAGCAATGACAACGCCTCGAGTCAACGACGCGAGGCATCACCGACATCGGTGTTGCCACAGCCACCGCTCTATGGACTTCGCATTCGGAGGACAGCGAGGAAGAGTGTTCCCATTCCAGGAAGGATACCCGCCAGCACAGCAAGACATGGCACGGCCGGACCTAGCGGAGCAGAACCCAGCGATGCAGGACCGAGAGCACCCTCACCTCAGCAAGTCATATGGATACCTGTCAGACAGCCAGGTATGACCCCGGAGGAGTCCCGGAGATTGCAGTCGATAGCAGCGGGCCTACGTCACAGTCTCGCTGTGATAGCTGGGCATCGAGAAGTTTTGGATGAAGTCTTGGCAGGAATGGAAATCCTGTATCAGCATTCGATGGAGACTGCTGACACTGCTAGTGCTGCTAGACGAGAGGTAGGTCATGCGATGACAGCATATTATGTGTTTGGTGGGCTGTTCCTGATTGTGGTGTTGATGCTTCTTGTTGGGATAGCGATTGGCTTTTGGTTCTGATTTCAGTATTTTGTTTTATTTTGTTTTGAAATGAAAACCCAACTACCATTCAAAGTGCAGTAAACCTAGCAAATCGACTAACCAATGATGTGATAAGGATGGGAGCATCAACAAAGGAAAGCTCTAGTAGCAAGAGGAAGCCAACAAATCAGGGAGAGAAGAATTATGGAGGCAAGTCAGGGAGGAAGCAGAAAGTCTCAAGAAACTTTATGGTAAGAGCCCAGGAGCAAGAACCAGTGAAAACTCAAGGACAAGAAGTGCAGGAGCGAAAGCAGTACTCAGGGCCGCTCCCGAAGTGCAATAAGTGTAACTTCCATCACAAGGGAGCTTGCCCGGTGTGCCAAAACTGTAAGAAAACAGGCCATTACTCGAAGTATTGTAAGGTGAATAAGGAGGGAAAAAGGACATGTTACGAGTGCGGGAGTACTGATCATCTCCGTAGAGCATGTCCTAAACTGAATAATGGACCTGGTAACAATGGACAAGGCCAAGCCAGGCAAAACTTTCAAGGAAATCAAGTTGGACAGCCAAGAGGTGTAGCCTTTGTGATTGGTGCAGAAGAAGCTCGTCAGAACCCTGAAGTGATAACAGGTACGTTCCTCCTGAACAACCATTTTGCATCAGTAATATTCGATGCGGGAGCAGATAGGAGTTTTGTTTCTTTAGCATTTAGACCGTTAATTGGCTTGAAATCGGTAAAGATGAGGAATGCTTATGCTATTGAACTTGGTGATGGGTATGAAATTAGGGCTAGTGATATAATTCCTGGTTGTACTTTGAAATTAGCTGATAAACTCTTTAGCATTGACCTAATTCCTATAGAGCTAGGTAGTTTTGATGTGATAGTAGGGATGGATTGGTTATCCAAAAATAGAGCGGACATTGGTTGTTATGAGAAAGTCATTAGAGTGCCTCTCCCTAATGGAGAAACCCTTATCATACACGGTGAGAAGCCAGGAAGAAGTTTAAACATAATATCAAGCGTGAAGGTTCACAAGTACTTGAAAAAAGAATTGTATTGCATTCATGGCCCACGTGCTAGAAAGAGAACCTGAAGCTAAGCAACTCAAGGAGATTCCAGTGGTTCAAAACTATCCCGAAGTATTTCCGGAGGAATTGCCCGGTCTACCCCCTTATAGACAGGTCGAATTTCGGATAGACTTAATTCCCGGAGCGGCACCGGTAGCAAAAGCACCATATCGCCTTGCACCATCCGAGATGCAAGAACTATCCGAACAACTTCAAGAACTTCTAGACAAAGGGTTTATTCGACCAAGTTCTTCACCTTGGGGAGCCCCAGTGTTATTCGTCAAAAAGAAAGATGGTTCGTTCCGAATGTGCATTGATTACAGAGAATTGAACAAGTTGACAATCAAGAATTGATATCCCCTCCCTAGAATAGATGACTTGTTCGATCAGTTGCAGGGCGCTTCCTACTTCTCAAAAATCGACCTTCGGTCAGGGTATCATCAGCTTAGAATTCACGAAGAGGACATTCACAAAACATCATTTAGAACCCGTTATGGACATTATGAGTTCTTAGTCATGCCTTTTGGACTAACGAACGCACCCGCTGTATTCATGGAATTGATGAATAGGGTCTGTAGACCATACCTAGACAGGTTTGTAATTGTATTTATCGATGACATACTTGTTTACTCGTGGACCAAAGAAGATCACAATAGACATCTAAAGCTAGTGTTGGAGCTGTTGAAGGAACATAAATTGTATGCCAAGTTCACTAAGTGTGAATTTTGGATTCGGGAAGTACATTTTCTTGGTCATGTGATCGGTGAAAGAGGAATCCATGTAGATCCAGCTAAGATAGAGGCAATCAAGAAATGGGAGACCCCCAAAACCCCGACAGAAATACGACAATTCCTAGGATTAGCTGGGTACTACAGACGCTTCATTGAGAATTTCTCTAGGATTGCTCAACCATTAACATCTTTGACCCAAAAGGATAGAAAATTTCTCTGGGAAGAGAAACACGAAGAGGCGTTTCAAATCCTGAAAAACAAGCTGTGCAATGCACTAATTCTGGCTTTACCAAAAGGATTAGAGAACTTTGTGGTGTATTGTGATGCGTCTCATCAAGGATTAGGATGTGTGCTAATGCAAAAAGATAAGGTCATTGCATATGCTTCCAGACAACTCAAACCGCACGAGAAGAATTATACCACCAATGATCTAGAACTAGGAGCAATAGTTTCGCCCTTAAGATATGGAGGCATTATTTGTACGGAACCAAGTGCACCATTTATACCGATCACAAAAGCCTTCAGCATATCCTGGATCAGAAAATGTTAAACATGCGGCAGAGAAGATGGGTAGAGTTGTTTAGTGATTATGATTGTGAGATACGAAATCACCCAGGGAAGGCTAACGTAGTAGCCGACGCTCTTAGTAGGAAAGAAAGAGTGAAACCTTCCCATGTGAGAGATTTGGGAATGGTAATTCAGACAAGCTTGAAATCTCAAATCATTAATGCCCAGGAGAAAGCGTTATGCAAGGAAAATCTTCCAGGCGAAACTTTACATGGTTTGGAAGAAAGATTTGAAACCAAACCTGATGGAGTTCGTTATTTTAAAGACAGGGTCTGGATTCCAAGGGTTAACAACCTGAGAGACATGGTACTAGAGGAGTCCCATCGATCTAAATACTCCATCCACCCTGGAGCAGATAAGATGTACAAGGATCTTAAAGAGTACTATTGGTGGCCTGGAATGAAAAAGGATATTGCCTTGTACGTTGGGAAGTGTTTGACATGCTCAATAGTCAAAGCTGAACATCAGAAACCATCTGGGTTGTTGCAACAACCTGAAATTCCCCAATGGAAATGGTAGCAAATATCTATGGACTTTGTTACCAAACTTCGTAGAACTGCTAAAGGTCATGACTCAATTTGGGTCATAGTGGATCGACTGACGAAATCTGCACACTTTCTCCCCATTCGAGAAGATTTCAAGATGGAAAATTGGCCCAAATCTACATCGACAAAATTGTTTCTCTACATGGTGTACCCTTATCTATCATTTCTGATAGAGATAGTTGTTTTACATCTCGATTTTGGTGGATGTTACATAGGGCACTAGGAACCAAGATAGATTTGAGCATAACTTACCACCCTCAGACAGATGGGCAAACAGAGAGAACAATACAAACATTGGAAGACATGCTACGAGCGTGTGTCATTGAGTTCAAAGGAAATTGGGATACTCATTTACCCCTAATTGAGTTTTCCTACAATAACAGTTACCACACGAGTATCCAATGTGCTCCATATGAAGCATTGTATGGACGCAAGTGTCGTTCGCCCTTATGCTGGACAGAAATCGGAGATAGACAGTTGACTAGAGTCGAACTTATCCAGGAAACATCCGACAAGATTGCTATCATCAAGGATAAGCTTAAAGCTGCTAGAGATCGTCAGAAAAGTTATGCGGATAATCGTCGAAAACCATTAGAATTCCAAGTAGGAGACAAGGTACTTTTAAAAGTGTCGCCTTGGAAAGGGCTTGTGTGTTTTGTTAAGAAAGGAAAACTAAGCCCGAGATATGTTGGACCCTTTGAAATCCTTGAAAGGATTGGTCCAGTAGCGTATAAACTCCAATTGCCCCAAGAGTAAAGCGCCATTCACGACACATTCCACGTCTCCAACCTTAAGAAATGTCTGCCGACGAAACATTGATAGTACCCCTGGAGGAACCGATAGAAATCCTTGACAGGGAGGTAAAACAACTTAAGCGGAGTAAGATCCCGATTGTGAAAGTTCGATGGAACTCAAAATGCGGGCCGGAGTACACTTGGGAGCGCGAGGACTTCATAAAGGAAAAGTATCCGCAACTTTTCCCTTGCGATGACAAGCGATGACATAGAATGAATTTCAGGACAAAATTCTTTTTAAGTGGGGTATACTGTGACAACTGCCAATTCAGGTCATTCTTGGACTCATGCATCTTTATAATAACCATTCATGCACAACATGCCATGACCTAGTAGTATAAATTAGGTCAAAAATCTTGCATAAACTAGGATCCAACTAAGGTCTAGGACTAATATACTTGATACTTACAATTCTAGTAAGTTGCTTAGCTACAATAGGAAATGCCAATACTATAATTAGAATAAAGCTTCAAGCTTTGTTATAATTGAAATAGGGTATAAAACTCTAAAAATAAATTAAAACATTCTAATTATACTTCAACATGTTGTTGAATATCAAACAATATTCCAAAAACCCTAAAGAGCCAAAAATCCAAAGTTATAAATTATAAAGCTTAAAAACTTTATAAAATTTGGCTATAAACTCCCTAATATCAAATTTTTGTTAATCAAATTATGAATTATAGTCAATGAAATAGAAATTAAATAACCAAGTATTGATCATAATTTATTTGTTGAAAACAAGATTTTAAATAAATCCAAATTTGCTTAATAAACACTTTTATAAAATTAGGGTTTTTATAAAGATTTAGGAGGGAATTTTATAAAGTTTAAATTTTAGGAGAGAGGAGGCCAAAATGCATGCAAAAACCGGCCATCACCTCTCCCCATGCCCTCTCTCTTCCCCAAAACACAATCATTAAGCTTAAACCCTTACTCCACCTCTTCCCTCTTCACTCTCTCACTTCACTCTCTTCACACACTTCACTCTCTTCTTCCCTCTCTCTAAACTCACGAAAATCCTCTCATTTCTCTGCAAAATTTCGAGATTGTGAAGCCCTTGAAGTGTTCTTACTTCTCTCAAGGTCAAAACCAAGGTAAACAACAACATCTTCTTCCATAGTTTCATGGTTAAACCTCTTTTTCTTCTTAGTCTTGTCTACTTTTCGGATTCTATGTCTTTCCATGGCTAGAAATCTTTATTCTCCCCTTGTGGTTTGTAGATTCTCACCATAACACAATGCATGTGTTAGAGATGGTGAAAATCCGGGATCAAACCCATGCAAGGAGTGGAAAAGATGCACATATGATCATGTGACATCAAAACCTAATATTTCATGTTCTTCTCCATTTCTTTTGTGTTCATGCATGAACAAAAGCATTTAAACCATTTCTAGTACATCTTGGATGCTCATTCATTCCATGCATGTGTTAGAAATCGGGCCTTACCAAAGACATGCATGATGTTCTTGTTGAAATACCCTAATAATGCACACAAGCAAACATGCAATCTGCCAGATTACTTTGTTCGACTTTGAACAGTCATAACTCAGCCATTTCTTAACCAAATCATGATATTCTTTTTGTATTGGTTAGTTCCACGAGCTAACTTTCAAACCCAACTGGTCTCACTGTAAAATATTAAATATCCGATTTTTAGCAGATTTTACAAAAAGGCTGCGCATACAGCTCTTTTTCTGTGATCACTATTTTTATCTTGCTTAAACAATGGCCTTAAACCCAACCATAAATCTGAGGAAAAATACCTTAGAAACTTAACATATCTAGTGAATTATGGTTGAAATTTCGTGGCTTCAAACCTCACTGAATGGGCTACACAAATTCATGAACTTCAGCCACATTTACACTTCATGCATTATTGCATGCAACTTTTCTTAAATTGTTTGGAAACATTACCCTCATTTCTCTTCTGAACACATTTTTTTACATTTTTCCTTTTGAAAGCCCTTGCACGCATGAGATAATCTGGAAAATTTCAAGAGCTTTTGTTATTTCTTTGATTTATTAGAATTATTGCTAAAACCAAGGGCATAAATCATATAAAATACTTCCAGAGGTCAATAAATCCTAAATAAATTCATGGATGATCCTTATGGGGAATAATGACCCCTCACCAAATTTCAGCAATTTTTGTTACTGTTTCATATGATTTCTAATTTTCTTTTATTTAGGACATGATAAATTACAAAACCACTTTATAGGATGTGAAAATTGTATCTAACAATTTTTGCATACCTTACCTGTGATGGGTGACTTCAGAAAATAATTTCAAGATTTTCCATCATGTTTTACTATTTTTCCCAATTTTTGGTAATTATAATGGTCTAAAAATGGGAGAAATAGTTCGGATTATCCAAAATTCATGAAAATTTACCAGTATATAATATCATAGATTAGGAGGTTACATAAAAATTTTGAATATTTTTCTCTACTGTAAACTATTTTTCTCTTATTTTCTAAAGTTAATTGCACTAAAATACACTTAAATATACATAAATACCCAAAACCAGTTTATACATTATGAAAACCACTTTTGATATTTTTCCCAGGATATTTATACTGTAAATGATGTTACAAAAATTTATGGTGATTTATTTTAACTGTTTAATATTATTTCTTTAATTAATGGCTATTTAAAGGAATAAAGCAAGGAAAAATAGAAATACCCACTGAAAAATATCTTTTATATTTTTCCCAGCCTATTTATATATAATAACAATTAAATAAAAAGTTTGGGTAATTTTGGAAACTGTTTTCTATTTATTTCAATTTTTATTGAAATAAATGCTCAAAAATCATAAAATATAATTAAACGGCTTGGAAATCCATTTTTATAATTTTCCCAGCTTAGTATTGTGTAATAACAGTTAAATAAAAAGTTTAAGAATTTTTATCCCTCGAATGCTATTTTCGTGAATTTATGTTGTAATAAGGACTTAAAAATTTGGAAAGTTTATATTCCAAGGTTGTAATTAATCGCCCGATATATAGAATTTCATTACTTCAGAAAAAGTGTAACTAATTGATATAAAATCCAATACTAAAACATAAATTGGCATTTCCCTATATGTAGAGTTTAGTATATTAGTATTAGATATCGACATGGAAACTCACTAGTGCGTGTGTTTGATGTCGTAGGATCCCGGTAGTAAGACGTTGGTGCATCCCGAAGTACCGCTTGTGTCTACACAAAACATCGTGAGTATTCACGCACTCCCCTATTTTCGGTTTTTATGTTTTGGGGTGGAAAAGCATGTCCAGAAAAACTACTGTTTGCATGTTGTATTTAAATTGAATTGTATCAAACATGATTGCTATTGTATTGCTATATTTCTTTATGTATGTCTATGCAACACGGAACATGAGAACTTATCGTACTAAGGCCCTTCCCTTATCTCTAACCATTAACTCTTTGAGCCAATGGTCGTTATGGATAGCGCTATTAGGAATTGACAACTCCTCACTCGCCCGAATCGCTGGAGTGCATGATACCATATTCATCTATGGAACGATAAGCATAGATCTCGATAGGGCTTCAGTCATAGGTTCGGTTGAGACTCATTGTTTGCTCATACACATACAAACTCGTTTCTCGTTATAGCGATAAACTTCTATTCATTAATAGCAATCAACTTGTTTATCATTGAAACAATGTACTTGTATTTACGAAAAGCCTTATTGTACGCTCGATTTTTATAAACTTGTGATACTCACCAACTATTTTCATAGTTGACGCTCGTTTTACATGCTTTTTCAGGAAGTAATTAGTAAGTGGATGTAAAGATTCATCATCATAGAGCATGCTGCATCGTGTTGAAGCTATTATGAAGCTATATTTTGAACAATGTTATTTTGAAAAACTTGTATTTTGTTTCTTTTGAAGCTATGGGTTGTAAACTTTTAAATACTGCTATGATGATGTATCTTTATCTTTTGCATTGAAACGGTTATCGCTGTCATACCTTGCGTTTCCGCTTTAGCGGGGTGTGATAGTTTTCGATCTCGCTATCTTCAAGCTTCCAAGTGAGTTCATACCCCTTTATTCAACCTTTGAAATGCTTTTAAATGTTTTAAATACTTTATTGGGGGGGGGGGGGGGTTACAAGTTAAACACTTATAGTTATTGCTTCAATCACTTGTGATTGCATTAATCACATGTGATTAATAACTAGGAGACCAATGATTTTATCACTGTTCAAACTGTTTTACTTCAAAATGTTTTACAAACTCTTTTACTTATCAAATGCTTTTATTTAAACGTTGTTTTACTACTTATAAATTGCATGCCCATATATGTATAGATATATAAGTATTGTTTAAAGTCCTTAGGAAGGCCATCCACCCTATTTCCTTTTCGCGCACTTAGATGTGGTCTGGTGGGACTTCGGGTGACCATTCTGAGGGTCGTTTCAATATTAGTTATATATCATATATTCATGTATAGACATAAAAGTACTTCCATATTCATACTTATCAGCACATCATTAGTAAGTTACCATCGAGGTAACACAGGATCATACTACTACAATTTCTAGATCAACGAGTCAGTTCATTTAGGAGTCAATAGTTATTACTAAGAGAACATATACAACGATACTTGAACAAGTAACATTTTATTGCATATACACGAATACGTTAACAATTGTGATCCACTGTATGGGAGCATGGCTTAATTGTCATGACCCGAGTTGTAGCCAGAGTCTCCTCGAGGGAGAGCGTGAGTTTGCGTATAGATCTATAGTGGATTGACTATCTTACACCTCGCTGCTAGCTACAGCAGGACCGACAGGTCTGCGGGTGCCAAACGTCATACCTTATTTTTCGACTATACGTTGTCGTTGTTACCAGTCGATAGTATGGTGCAATTTATCACATGATACCTTAATATAAACCCGGTTTAAGGTAGTTAGTACAACAGTAGTTCCTATAAAACAAAACTACAGTACTACAATGATTTACCCATTATATTTTGGTGATAACCTCACTTAAACTTTAATGTACAAACTATATTTTGTTAAAAGATAGTTACACTTGGGAAATTACACACTTTTACATCAAATGAGCATACAAAACAGTTAAGCCTTGGTAGAAGGCTACTTTAACAGAAAATATAGGTTTTTCTGAGAGATTCAAACACTTACATACATTTACAACTCATACTTGCGATAGGTTCAAACGTTTTGATAACAAACATCGACACTAAAATACTTATGAATTCACTAGCTTAATGTTGATAAACTCTTTCAAAATAACTTGTATTCTCAGGTCATCAGTAGACAGGTACTGATGCTAGCTTTTGAGAAGATGGAGCGCATTCAAGACTCATCATATTATTTTGATTTACATTATATTTTTGGTGTCTAAAACTGTACAGAACACGCTTGTATTAAAATTTTATATTTACTGCAATGGATGATGTTGTTTGCTTATTTACATTTACTGTGTTGTGATACTTTACATGACGTCCTTCGCCCCAGAACATTTCCGCCGTTCTCGGTTTTGGGGTGTGACAGACTTGGATGGGGTGGGAGTGTTTGTGATTGTAGCATAGATATGGATAGGTACTCACTTCTGTTTGTGATGCTTGGGGTTCTCCTTTGACATTCCCTAAAAATTTTGCTACGTTACCTGATTATGTTTTACTTGTGGGGTCGTGGTAGCCTGACAGATACATTGTTCAATCAACTTATGGACCAATTTCTTAGCACTATCAAATATAAAGGGTATAGATGCAGTCAGTAGACCCTGAACTGGAGAAGCCAATCCCCAAATATACCTTTCAATCTTCTTATCTTCCGGGGTCACCATTCCTAGATGAAGATTTGAAATGTCGTTAAACCGGGAAGTGTAGGCAGCCACTTCCTATCCTTTCATAGTGAGGTTCCAGAGCTCCTGCTCTAGAGCCTTAACTTCCTATCGAGGGCAACACTCCTTGATCATCACTTGTTTTAGGGGTTCCTAGACCATGACATAAGCTTCATTGATCCCTATGGACTTAGCATGGTTATTCCACCAAGTTAGAGCGGAATCTATAAGTATGCAGGTGGCATACTTCACACGGCAGTCCTCTATGAAAGAAATGATGTGAAACACTGCCTCCATCTTTTCTATCCAGCAAGATAGACCAACGGCTCCTTCCCTTCCATAGAAGGGTCGGGGTTTGCAGCCCATGATGTCATTGTATGAAATAAGCCATAAATTGTTTTGGTTCACCTTTGGAGTTCCACCACCATTTTTGTTGTATCCAAAGTTACCATTCTGAGCAACCTTGTATGCGACTATGGTTGTAACAATTCCTTGCGCATGTAGGGTTTGCATCAAAGTGGAATCCATTTGGAATGGTGGGTTTCAGGTATTGACAAACAATGGGGTTTCTTCTAGAGTTCCCTCTAGAGTTTGAATAACCACTGGTGTACTCTTCGGTTGCTTCAGGAATTTGGTTGTGGACGAACTCGTGGACTCTTTTGTGCGGCCATTGCCCTAAATGTTTGGAAGAGGCACATTTAAGTTGTTTGTATGTCTTATCCATGACAAGTATGAATGAGTTGTATATTTTTGTAATTTGTTCATAAAATCCCACAAAATTCCAAGTCATATAGTCAAAGTTCTTATTCGATAGTTCACTAAGTAGCCATAGAATTTTACAAGCAATACAGACAATGAATTTCAACATTTAACAAAATACTAAAACTAGATTCATAAATTAAATTGCTTTTTTTTTTTTTTTACAAAGGTTACAAAAGTGCTAACCGTGTGAGGTTAGAAATGGAAAAGCTTTATAAAAGAACAATTTCCAAACAGGAATGATAAACATTTGCAGTACAATCAGCTATTCCAACAAAAATCCTAACCCTACACTAAGGCATAAGCCACGCTAGCTGAATGACTACCATCCTAAGCGGTGAATCAGGTAGACGCTAACTCCCTGACTTGCTCCCGAAGCTAACGTCCCTTATACGTTGCAATGGTCACTCTATGCTCAACTGCATCTAGTAGGTTCTACATAACATGAATCTGATACTCTAGGGACCTGATATGGGCACTCATGGCATTGACCTCAGTACGACTGTCACTCATTCGGTGATAGAGGGTTAGAATGGCCTCATAATCATCTTTATTCTCCTCCTCAAGTCTCTCGACTCGACGCTCGATTGATCTAGTGGTAGTACCTGAAGCTCTAACAAGCTCCTCTAGGGACTGTTGTCGGTCTGCTAATCTATCGCCCTGATCCTCGGAGTCACCCACAAAATGGTGCACGTGATGGAGCCCGAGAAGACTTACCACTCTCAAAGCATGGGGGATCATTAGTAATCCTCCTTTTGTTGAGCATGTCGGCCAGCCAACTAGCTTAGGGGTTAACTTGGTTTCCATTTCTAACCACTAATAGGTCGGGAAGGCTAGGAGAAAGTGTCTAAGTGAGATATCGGGGGAATACTCAATCTTGGAGTCCTCCTCAACATAGGAATCTTGTCGTGACGACAATGTGGCTGTGAACATAGCCTAGGTGGGGAAAGAGATGGAGTAAGGATAGGCTCCTCATCTGTTAGGCCCTCCCTACCATCCATTGGGCCGTCATCACTCATATCCTCCTCTACCTCCTAGAATTTTCCTTCACTATCATAATCTCCAGCGTGATCATCCTCATTCTCTGAGATGTATTCCTCTTCTAAAGGGTCTTCCTCCTCAGCGGATTCAGGTGGAGAATATTCAGGAAAATATGGGTCCCCAGCCAAGTGCACTGGGTTCTCGTGATGATCCTCATGATTTGCAGGGTTCATCCAATCTCAGTGGTCATTAGCAATCTGCATCATTAGGTTGTAAAAAAATTTAGTATTTTAGAGTTGAGTTTTAAATGTATAAGTCTTTTAAAGTTGTTATAGGGATTCAAAGCTATTAGGTATCTACAATTCATCTTTAGAACATCCTCGAGTCTCTAAAAGTCTTAACCATTGTAGTATGTTAAACTAATCAATCAAGGTTGGTTTTTCACCATCCCGACCGTAAGTAACATAGGAGCACGTTCCAGATTTACTTATGGTATGATTTATGTATGATACTAACCTTAGTTGAGGCATATGACCTAAAGTGTTGAGTTGGTAGCTTTAGTTGAATGGTTGTTTATAATTTTATTAAGCGTTGTCATCGTGTGTCAGAGTTTATATGTAACTATTATATATTTAGTGTTGGTGAAATCTGTAGTATTATTAAATGTTTTTTGTACCTCAAGACTACCAATTAAAGACGAGGGCCAGACATTAAACACCATAAGGCAGGACCATTTTAGCAATTAAGTCGTTCTGAAATCTGGCAACCCTATGGATTCTTCAAACCAGATTCCACGTACCGTAAGCAACCAAGAATAAGTGTAATTTTTAATAATACTTTTATTAGGAGCATGTAGCTATAGTTATATTTCCTCTTTCGAGGATACGAGTTCTCTATTGGCAATTTAGCTCAGATCCCAATCTGTCATACCTCGGTCGAGGCGGCGGAATACACTGGGTTATGCGTCTTAGTTCATGGATCACAAGCAAACCAAATATACATCACAAGTTACAACAATAATAACATAGTAGTTACGTCTCAATTTAAAGTTCGAATACAAGTTCATACAAATAATAATAATGGGTTCAATAAGTTTTCCTTAACAATTGGCTGATAAAACAAAAACTTTATCCGAAACCCATGAGCATTTCTTCTATCTAAGAACTTGGTTAACGATCTCATGAGGATACATGAAGTTTGAAGATCAATACGAAGGTTGGTAAGAGTTACAGGTTTTCTGCTAACAACAGTAAATATACTTTTAAAAAAAAAATCTAAAATGTATTTCTTTTATATTTAAAACTATTTTTGAAATATGTTTGGTAAGAAGAGAAACTGAATATATGGTTTCTAGATGAATAATTAGTTAATGCTTATAGTGATTCCTATAATCAATCTATGTGACTAAATATAACCCCTTAAAACGCTTCGTTAGACACCGTGGATATAGACTGAAGATAACTATAACTCGCTTTGATTGATCTGTCGAGGTTATAACTAGCAACCACAAGTAGGGGTGTCAACCCGTATAAATCTATATATATGTATCTCGCTCTGAGGACTAACGGTTATAAAGATGTTGGTAAACTAAGTTTGTTAACTTAGGTAATGAATAGCATCTCACTGTAAATGATATTAACTATGATATACCATAAAGTTTTTCTATAAAATTCGAGAACGTATGATGAATTCTTATAAAACGTATAATGCTTGCTTAAATACATAATATGTTTCTTCACTTCCATGAATAATTACAAATGTATAATTGTGATAATTCATAATATATATATATATATATATATATATATATATATATATATATATATATATATATATATAAATAATTACAAATGTGTATATATATATATATATATATATATATATATATATATATTCATATTTATTTGATATCATGCTGATTTTGTGAGACCGTTAGCCAAAATTCAAAATTAATTTTAAAATGCAAACTAAAAGGAAAAATCCACAAATTCTTTTTTTTTTTTTAATATTATTTTCGGAACATTAGTTACTTAAAAATAATAATAATATTAAATAATATATAAAAAAAATTACCATTTTTTTAAAACATGTGAAATATTCTAATAGAATATTACACTGTATGTATGTTTATATATATATATATATATATATATATATATATATACATATATATATATATATATATATATATATATATATATATATATATATATCAAGGTTGCAAAAAACGTTCGAAGTTAGCTAGTCAGTGGACTAGGGTCAAGCGATTAATCAGCTAGGCGGAGATTACTCGGGGGATTAATCGGGTACCATTAATTGTTAATTTGTTGCATTTTAAAAAACTAAATATGACTAATATCATATCAAAGTTTGTAAATACCACTAATATGATAACAAAATTGGTTAATATGATTAATACAACACTAATCATGCCTCAAATAGTTTCCATTGAGATAAAACTTCTTCAAATTGTTAAAATTTCATTGTTTTATAATGTTCCACACATATGTATGCAGGGATTAATCATTGGGCACCCTCTAATCAGTCGAGTAGTGCCTTGGGATTAATCGGAGATTAATCGGGACCTAGTCGGGATATTTACAACAGTGATACATATATATATATATATATATATATATATATATATATATATATATATATATATATATATATCTAAGTGTAAAAATATCCACGACAGTAACATGTGCATTTTTTTATTGATGTGGGGATTTAGGGCTTATTTTGTTAGCTTTTTTGGTGGTGGGAAATTTCTGTACAAATTAAACAGGCATTTAGATTTAATTTGTAAGGAATTTTAGTGTGTGTGTGTGTGTGTGGAGGGAGGAGGGGTTAATGACGTACAACTCCGAAATTTGGTGGTTTTTTTAAAATGGAAATGTAACTAAGTTGGGCTATGAGCTTCTTGTTGACATGTCCAAGACGACAATGCCACAAGGATGCTCTATCCATACTATTGGAAGAATCCATACACAACACATCATTTCCTAGGTTATCTACACCCATAACAGTTTCATAAATTCCATTACAAGGCATTGCTTCAAAGTATAAAACACCATTTATATAAGCATAAATAGAACCATTCATATTATTAAACGAATATCTAAATCCTTGTTTAAACAAAGCATGAAAAGAAATGATGTTTCTTGCCATATCTGGCGAGTAACAACAATTATTTAAATCTAAATTGAATCTATTACTAAGCACTAAAGAATACACTCCAATCTTGGTAACAGGTGACGATCTTCTGTTCCCCATGATTATATTTATTCTTCCGAGCTCCACATCTCTACTTTCTTCCTAGTCCCTGCAAATCAGAACAAATGTGGTAACCACATCCTGTGTCAAGAACCCAAGAAATAGTATGAGATGAATTGCTAGATTTAATTGTGTATATACCTGCAAAAGATGGCTTGATCTTTCCATCCTTGATGACTTGCAGATATTCCGGGCAGCTTCTCTTCCAATGCCCTATTTTGTGGCAATGATGGCACTCTGCCTCCTTTGGGTTAGGGTTGGACTTAGCAGGATCAACCTTGGTCCCACTAGAAGAGGAACCATCTTGGGACTTTCCATTGCAGTGGTTCTTTAAAGAAGCCTTCCTCTTCTTGCCCCTTCCCTGCCCAATTGCCAAAACAGGAGCAACAGACGGATTGGGAGATGGTGCAACAGACTTGTCCTTAAGATTGCTCTCAGCAGTCCTTAGGAGCCCTTGGAGTTTTCTTAGGGTGACCTCTTCCTTTTTCATGTGGTAGGTCATCCTAAATTGGTTGTAGCATGAGGGCAAGGAGTGAAGAACGATGTCGATACCCAAATATTCCCCAAAGTTAACATTCAACTTGCGAAGACGATCGACATACCTTTGCATCTTTTGCAAGTGCATGGTAAGAGATTCTCCAATTCCCATTTTAGCAGTGATCATATTCGTTATGATCTCGTAGCATTATTGCCTCGCGCTTTGGTGGTATCGCATTATCAAGTCAAGATGCATCTCATAAGGATACATGTCCTCATAGGACTTTTGGAATTCGGAGTTCATAGTGGCTATCATGATGCAATGGACTTTCGTTTCATCACGCTCATGTGTTTAAAACACAACCATTTCTTCGGGAGTGGCAGTTTCTGGATTGATCTTCTCGAGCTTCTCATCGAGAACATACTCCTTGTCCTTGTGATGCGCGATCGTGCGAATGTATCTTATCCATTCGCTAAAGTTTGATCCATCAAAAGTCACTTTTTGACAAAGTCTCATTAGCGTGAATGAGCTAGCAGCAGTGTTGTTTGCATTAGACATCTACAAATAGAAAGGAACAAAGTTGATTAGAATTAAGTCCCTAACTAACACCCAAAAAGAAAATTTAGGGGTAGGACCCAACAACATTATTTACATATTAGAAAAAGGGATGCCGTGATCCAACATGCAAACAATTTGGAGGTAAGTGAATAACGATTCACTAATTCTTCAACATGAAAAGCATAATCCTTAGTTTTAAATGTATTGAGAATTCCTAGATTTTTGAGATTCATTGAACTTTTCAATGGCATGTTTAAATCTCGATATGTCCCTCTAGTTTGTGACTGGGATACCGAGGATCACAAAGCGGGTGTGAATAACCATGCAAATCTACATGGTGCCTTCATTATTAAAATCACCTATTCGATGTGCCGGTAAACCACACACGCTCCACCGAACTATGATAAAAAAATGAATCCCCCTTTACCACCTTTGCTTGGACCCAATTAGTGTGTCGGTTAACCACACGCGCTTCACTAACATTTAAACAAGGGTGCAAAGTGTAATTTCATGGGATTGCATCAATTCACTTTTCCTAAAGTAACTAAGATTGGGAATTTTATAAAACAGTTTAGTTACTTTATAGATTCATTATACTTATTAATGAGAAGAGGTTTGCCCTATCCTACCCGTTCGGCTAACGACCCTCCACTAGTCAAGCAAGCGGTACGTGTGAGTGTACACCCTTTAAGCGCCATTTTATAGGCAGCAACCTTATACGCTCCTTATAGACCGACTTCGTGAATGAGGCCTACTAACGGTAAGACTAGCATATTTTAACTCATACATATATATATATATATATATATATATATATATATATATATATATATATATATATATATATATAAAGCTTGTAATCATATAATAGTATAGGGTTGAATTTTAAACTTGTAAAATTCTAGGGTTTGAAATTTAAATTATTCAAATTAAACTTTTAATCACAAAACTTAAATTTCAAAACATGAGGACAAGTTATAAACTTTTCAAAACATAAGGATCAAATAGCAAATAATGTAAATCAATAGTTAGATTATCTCAATTTGATCTAATTCATTATTACTTGCAAAACAATTCACCAATTCAATTCAAATAATCAATTACTATCACATAAGGAAATTGTTATTCAATTAATTAGTAATTATCTTTTGTTTGGTGAAGAATATACTCATATATATAGTTGAAATCGGATTTTAATGACCCAAAACAGTTAAGGCAAGTTTCCTCAAGAAAAACAGCAAGAAATCCCGACAGTTCCTCTTTCTGACGCTCGAACTCGCCGAGTACCCACTATGGACTTGCCGAGTTGGAGCTACTCGCCGAGTCCACATTGGAACTCGTGGAGTTCCTCAGGCAAAAGACAAAAAATCGAATTTTGCAAGCAACAAGCAATTAACCAATGCATCAATTCAATAGAAATCAATAAAGGCTTTGATACCACTGATGGGTTTGAGCCATAAGAACTTCCCTATGGGCACATGCAAACCCTATGCTTGGATCTAGGTTTCTCTAATTGAACATGCAATGACTCCAAGACTTACAATACTAGATCTAATGTAAACAATTGAATCAAATCATATGTAATTCGATCTAGAACAATACCTTAGATTACTTGCTTGATACTTCTTATCCTTAGAGCTTAGAGTCACAATTGTTACTCCTCTAATGGCTTACAAACACCAATTAGCAAGAGGATGATATTGAGAGAGAGGGGAGAGGGTGAGAAATCAGCCCTAGTATTCCTTGCCTTGCATGAGTGCAGATTTCCCTCACCCTAGGGGTCTACTTATACTATGGGATACCAGGGTTTCACCTTTAAACTTAATTGAATAACTTAGGCCCCAAGCAATCCAAGATCCTTCTAGATACAAGGCTTGGACGAATTCAATGTTCCCTAACCCTCAATTTCTCCCACCCCATTACCCATAAGGATACATAACCCAAAACACAACTATCACACTTTTGACAGTTTATGCCCCTTTATTCAATTAACCACTTTAAGTTATTAAATTAATTCTTAATTAATATATAACTTATATTAATCAAATAATATTAATATCCCTTTAATATATTATTCTCATAATATATTAACAATAATATTTCTACTCTCTTAACAAATCATCCTGTCAAGTTGCTATGGTGAAGGCAACCCAAAAGGACCATACACAACTGGATCAAGTACTTACCAAATATAGTTACAGTCTTAGACACTAATCCAACATGTTTATCACTTTTTTCAACAGAGACAAAAGGAGAACTAGAACTATCATTGACATGATTAGAAGCAACATGAGAACTAGAAAAACGGCTTATAAGAATCATTTCTTGTTTTAAAATCTTTTGGAAAATCAACAAGTTCATCACTTTTTCAATGGTATGACCTTTAAGATGACAATGTTTAAATTTAAGATTTTGATTTCTTCCTTTAAATCTTTTAAAGTCATTAAATTTTATAGAAAAACAAGATGATTTACTTTTATTTGAGTTAAAATATTTCCATGTGTTTTTTAGTAGACTCTTATCTAGCAACAATGGAAAAAGTAGATTTAACATTTGGAAAAGGGTCCATAATAGGAATATGACTCTTAACTTGATTAAAAGAATCATTTAGACCACTTAGTATCTTCATTAATTTCATGACTTTAGCATGATCATTAAACCGAGTAACACTATCATGAACGCATTCAACAAAATTTGTTAAACCATCAAATTCCTTCCAAAGAACATATAGTTTATTATAGTAATTAGAAACTTAAAGGCCATTTTGAGTAAGAGAATTAATATAGAGATGTAGATTAAAAACAATAGAACCATCATCCATATAGTAAGTATTAAACAACTCGGTGCATATATCAACAACAAATTAAAGACAAGCATGACTAGCATAGATGGACTCAGAAATGGAATTTAAAATTCAAGATCAAACAAAATCATTAACTTTGTCTCATTTAAGAGACTTAACAACATCATCTTTAAACTTGACTACAATACCTTCTATAAAACCATGTTTATTTCTAGCTTTTAGAGCCCTTACCATATAAATTTTCCAATCCCTAAAATTTTCAGTTCCCAAAAGTTTCAAATTAATAATAGTGGTTACAGTGTTATCAGAAGGATGCAAATACAATAGATTATACAAATTCACAATGTCAAATTTATTAGATGAATCACGAGGTGTACAGATCATAATAGATTAATAATAGAGGTGTTCGGTGGTTATTATAGGTCGAGAGAGTGTGGTGCTATGATGGGGTAGTTGTGGTTCACAGTGGTTGAAGGTGGTGGATAAGGTGGTGATTTGTGATGGTGTTTATAACTTAAGGGTCTGGTTGATCAATTGTGTTATGTGGATGAAAGTAGAGCACCCTTTTTAGGGTTCATAAACCCTAGCAAGCATGTGGAGGTCATGAATGGGTTAAAAAGAAAAAGACAATCTTTTTCACCATTAGAGCGTCACAATTCTAGTCAAATACTAAAGTCTAACATGAAAATTATCTAACCATGTGTATGTTGACTTTCATAAAAGTCCAAATAAGTGAGAGGGAGGAAGAGAGACACGTAAATGGGCTCCCATTTTGTTCATTATTTTTTTCCAGAGTATAATATTTTATTAAGCCTTAAAACGGATCTGGTTTCACGTGTCCAATTCTCGACGTAAGGAAAATTTTCTAATAGTGCCCATCAATAGATTTTAATTCTAGGATTCTAAATCTTTTGAGTTGTAGAAATCTGGGAATTTGCATTTTAAGTTTCACGTCTAATTGGTCTAAAACGTCTGATTTTTCTGAATTTCAAAAATATTTTTACTAAAAATATTTTGAGTAGTAATTAAAATATTAGACCATAGTATGAGTTCAAAAACACTCTCAGAATCTCCATATGAGGTGTGCAAGTGCCTCAACGGATCGAAATGGTTTCAAAAAATCAGGAAAAACTAGTGTCATATTGGTAAGGTTTTTTAAAACGGACGAATCTTTTGCATACGAACTCCATGTTGTATGCTCTTTATATATCCGCGATTACGAAAACATGTGCTTAGAGTCTAGAATATTTTCTTTGTTCACAGAGGCTTAATAAAAAGTTTCTGTTTTTCAGTCGTTAACTAGAGTTATAGTTTTTGCTTTAACTTCCGTTCGACATTTTCCATAATTTGAGATAAGAAACCATTTCATATCTTAAATTTGAGATACGAAACTGTTTCATATCTTATAGCAATTGAGATGACGTTATATTTCTACTAAAATATGCATTAAAATTTAATAGGTCAAGATACAAAAAGGTTTGTGGTGAACTGACCGTTTACAGATTCATACCTAAATTTCTGAATGTCACATTGCATGTGCTTTCTCTCCACAGGGCCATTCTTTTGTGGACTTTGAACACATGAAGTTTAATGAATTATTCCTTTTGTGTTTTTATAAAAATGTATTCTTTCTTTATTTATCTAACTCGGTTCCATTACCAGACCTCACTACTTTATGTTTAACATTTAAATGATTTTCTACAAAACACAAAAAACCATTATAGCATGAAAAAAGAATTTGTTCAGATTTCGTTAGATAAACCCACATAGCCCATGTGAAATCACCCATAATGGTCAAAAATATCTAAACCCTCCTGTAGCAACCACTTTATATGAACCTTAAACATATAAGTGTATTAATTTACTAAGTTGTTTAGTTTTATGTCCGCTTAACAGAAAAGGTTCCCTATATTTCTCAACTTTGTGATAAACCTCACATGGAGGAATAGATTCAGACACAAAATTTAAAGTAGTTTTAAGAACATTTAAACTTTGACTGATTGGATGTCCAAGTCTATTATGCCATGTAAACTTGGTAACAGAGCATGTAGAAAAATGAGAAACAAGAGAGGACCTACCTATATCGCCATTAAGGTAGTATAACCCTCCTAACTCATTACCAGTCTCCATAGTCGCCTTGGACAATTAATTCTGAATAACTCAATTATTTTCATTGAATAATACTTCACATTTATTATCACTAAATTTTTTTTGCAGAGAAAAGAAATTAACATGAAAATTAGGAACAACAAACACATCAAGAAGAGAAATGGAATTAGACAAGTTCATTTTCCCAATTTTGTCAATCTTAGCAGTTGAACCATTTAGATGTTCAACATTGTCACACCCCAAAACCAAGAACAGTGGAAACGTTCTGGGGCGGAGGACATCATGTACAGTATCACAACAATGAAAAGTAGTAAACAAGCAACAACATCATCCATTGTATTAATAATAGAATTATTATACAAGTGTGTTCTGTCAAATTTTGATAAACACTAAAGCATAAATCAAAATGAAAGATGAATCTTCAACGAGCTCCATCTTCCCTAGTCCTTGCATCGGTACCTGTCTATGATGACCTGAGGATACAAGTAATTTTGAAAGCGAGTATCAGCTTTAAAGCTGGTGAGATCATAAGTATTTTAGTGTCTTAATTTGTATGTACTTGTATGTATTTGAAACGTAAGTATTTGTATGTATACGAATTGTAAGTATTGAAAATGTAAATGAACTGTAAGTATGAAAATGTATATGAATTGTAAGTATGAACATGTTTCTAAAACAATTGTAAATGTTTGAAAACCCTAGAAATCCTTATGATTCATATTAGTAACAAAAGGAGTCTTCTACCAAGACTTAACTGTTCGCATGTAGTCTTCTACCAAGACCTAACTATTCTGAATGTAGTCTTCTACCAAGACCTAACTATTCTAAATGTAGTCTTCTACCAAGACCTAATTGTAATAGTATCACCCTTTGGTACTAGGGCAAATAACAATGTTAACTGAAGACATCCGTAGATGTACATTTACCTCTATTGCTAATAGCTGGGTATAGGAATAGTCAGTCCCGAAAAGTATACCTGTAATGGTATCAACCGTTGACATCCGTGGATGTGCTTTTACCTCTGTAGCTAACAGAGATTCTAGGAATGGTCAGTCCCGCAATGTATCCTTGCGTACTAGGATATTAATTTCAATCTATCTCGTCGACTATGTGATTGAATCACAAGGTAAAGATAAGAATAAGGATTATATAACAGAATCTATACATATAAAATGTACTAGTAATTCCTGTAAGTGTACTCATGTACATGTGATCATGTAAACATATCTATGTAATAGTATAGTAATGTACTGTAATGTTCCACGTGTGCTAGCTGTAACGTGTGATCTCTCTCTATCTAGCATGTATAGTAATGTACTCGTTGTAGTATCGTTGTATATGTTCTTCTCTAGTATAGTTGTATATGTTCTTCTCTAGTATAGTCGTATATGTTCCTCTCTAGTATTGTCGTATATGTTCCTCTCTAGTATTGTTGTATATGTTGTCATAGTAGTAAGTATTGACTCATGAATGAACTGACTCATAGTATGATATTGTGTTCTAGTAATAGTTCTAGTATCTTCCTAAACTACCCCTATGGTAGTTTACTAGTAATCTAACTTGTATGTATGGACATGGATGTATACCCTTGCTACCCAAGGGTATTGATTGAACTAGAAGAACCTTTACGACTACATATGTACACATGATATATAACTAATATTTAAACGATCTTCGGACGGGTACCCGATATCCAACCAGACCACATCTCAAGCGCGAAAAGGAAATAGGGTGGATAGCCTTCCTGAGTCTTTTAAACGTTACTCATATAAATATACATATATAGGCATGCAATTTATAATAAAAAATCATAAAGTAAGTTTTGTAAAACCTTTGAACATCATTATTATCTTAAGAAAAGATCGACTTGATGTCAATCTATAAAACAATTTGAAGGCATGGGTTTGATAAAACAGTTTAATATAAAGAAATATTTGTTTGAAACATAATTGTACATAAGTTTGAAATGTAATATACAGAGTAAAATGTACAGTGTAATAAAGAGTTGTAAACACATAAAGTGTTTATGAAAAACATTTGAAGGAAACTGTTTGGTAAAACGGCTAATGAATAGCCAATCATTTGAATGTTACTTAATAATCACATGTGAATGATATAGTAACTAGCATGATTCTACTTGTACCCCCCCCCCCCCCCCCAATAAAACATTTAAAAATGGTTAAAACATTGATTAAGGGGGGTATGAACTCACCTGTAGTAAGTGACTGGAATTGAACGGGCTGTTATCGTAAGGAAGGATTGGATAAGTGCTTGGTGTCAAGTGAAGACTTTAGACACACACAATGATCCTAATTACATATGAAGACATATGTATATACTCAATTAGTCTTTAAACAACTAATAAACAAAGTTAAAACACTCTAGGACATGTTAAACACTTTATACTAGTGTTAAAAAGTCTCAAGGGTTGCATCTAAGTGTTGTAGGGAAAGGCTAGTGTGTTTAGGGTTCAAGGGTAAACTCCCTTAGAGTTTACGATTTTGATGGTCATGACACCAAGAGTTTACGGAATTAAACTCTAGAGTTTATGGTCTTAAACTCTAGTAATAATGACTAGCTATTGTCTGGTGGTTTAACAAGCCTCTTGAAGCAATTCTACTAAGTGGTTTGGCCTTTGGAATGGACTAGGGCATCAAAACACCTCTTTTGAGGAGTTTACGGCCTCATGGCATTTTCCCTTGGGTTTATAAACCGTAAACCCATATGGAAGAGTGTAAAGCCATGTTTTCAAGTCCCTAACACAATTAGGGAAGTGTATGAGCTAGTTTCTAAGCCTTAGGAAGGAAAATGACCAACTTAAACTCACTTTAGGGTGTTTACGGTTTTGGGAGATCCCCAAACCGTAAACCCCTATATTTGATGGTCTTTGATGTTTTTCTAGGTTTAAACACTATAAGGAAGGGTTTAAATATGTCAAGGATGGTTTAACATCAAACTAGGGCTTAGATAAGGACTTAGGCACACTTTGGTGCCCTTTATGGTGTTTACGGCCCAAGAACATTCTTGGACCGTGAACACCTTCAAACTTGTGTTCTTGACATATTTTCTTTATGTTTAAATGTAGTACTAGCTTAAAATCACTCAAGGATAGAAGCACTTACTATTGGAAGGCTTGATTTGTGCTAAAAGGCCCATAACACTTAGTGTGTGTTCATGGTGTTCTTGGTGTTTTGGAAAATCTAAACAAAAACTGGAAATGAATGGATGAATAGATGCACAAACACTAGATTAAGTGTTTTACTAACTTGAAAGGGTTAAAACACTTACAAGATTGAAGATTTGGAATTAAATCTTGGATGATACTTGAGAGAATATTTTTGGAGTTCACTCTTTTGATAAATGGGGAGTAAACACAAATGGTGAGTAAACTCATGTATAAGCATGAGTTTACGGATTTTTGGATGATTTTGTCGACCCAAACATAAAAGTTTGGTCGGGTGTTTCTAATACGCGAAGTGTTTGCGGTTTTCAAAAATCAAAACCCGAGATGACACTTTCTTACACCCGTTCGCTTAAAAATAATATTAAAATAATCAAAATAATTTTATATTTCTTAAAAATAAGAAATAATTACATTGACTTATGCTACGAAGTGGTTGACTTTTAGCGTTTGACCGAATGGAAATTTCGGGTTGTCACATCATCCTCCTGTTGAAGGGAATTTCGTACCGAAATCAGAATTTAGGCAAGGAAGTATGTACGAATGATCGAGTAGTGAGGAGGAAACTTCCTAATCGATTAGTTCTAGCTCTCCTAAGTGAAATCGGGTCCTCGGTTGGTATCCCAACGAACCTTCACTAACGGGCGATCATGTTGCTTCGTCCGGTTGACCACTCGGTCGAGGGTCACTGCGGTTCAAATACAAAGGCGAGGATCTCGACGAGTGGACTTACAAGAGTCCTAACGGAAAGGTACGGTTTCTAGGTCGAGACACGAAAAGTAAAATCTACGTTACCGAGTTCGCGGAGTAGGTCTAGTTTGTGTGAAGTATAGGACCAATTCTGGTAAGAATCTCGGAGGTCCTATCTATCTTGGATTTAGCTTTCCATGCTTTACGAAGCGTATTAAGCCGTTCCCAGAGTGAGACTTCCTAAAGAAATTGGTCTCTCACTTGGAATCTCCAAGGTTTCCTTTTCTTGTTTAACTTCCCAGTCAAGGGTCACTCCTTACTGGGTCAAGGTCGTACGGTTTCCGGTGATTTGCGAGGGGTTCTGGATGAACTATGACAGTAGGTATGTAAGACCTAGAATTTGGCAAATGTATGTCGGCGTCTCTAGTGTCGATAACTTCTCATCGGCTTTGACAAATTGAAAAAGTACTCAAAATTTCCCACATTACTAACAGTGTGTCATAGAAATTTGACTTTTCAATTTCGAAAACTTGTGCCTAGAGAACTTCGCTAAAAGTTCCTCTGTAGGAAATGTTTCCATGGGTTTTCTTCTTACTACGAGGGTAGATAAGTAAGTCATTACATGGAGAAATGACGAACTGGTCCAAGTAAGAAAGACATAACCCTATTCATTTAGCTCATGAAAACTATTGGCGTATTGGTCTTATCCGAAAGGTATCACTATGGACTCAAAGTGTCCGAATCGAGTTCAGGAGATAGTCTTCCGGACAACTTTCCCTAACACTCGAACTGGTGATATTCGGATCTCAGATCCATTCCTGGAAGTAATTCTTTCCTTGCGTTTGTTCAATCATTTCATCTATGCGATGCAGAGATAACGATTTCTATGTAAATCCTGACGGAGTCCTCGACATCCGAGGCACATACGATACAATCCGTCGATCTCTGGGTGAATATTACCGGGGTTCTCTAGGATGAGAAACCTAGCCTTCTAATTCTATTTCTGTGTAGTTTGCTAAGTTGTTCAGATTGTTCTTGTGTCTCTGTAGGTGCTTAAACTATATGGTGATCTGTTTACGGGAGTCGTACTGGGTTCTAAGTTTGTTTGCATCACGATGCGATTATTCGTAGGCTTAAGCAGTTCTCTGTCCTGAAGTTCATATTAGAATTCATACGTGGTTTCACAATCACAACTTCGGGTATACGAGTCGTATATAATTATGATTGAAAAGGTAGTCGAATAACTGATTCTTCCTTAAGCTCACATCCCATCGGGGAAAAGAAGTTAAAGTGGAATCATCAATTCTAAACCTGTAGAAGCTTGATTATATATCACTCTTATGTATACCTTCCTCAGTAATAGATTCAATTGCATGAATCCTTGGATTAAACTTGATGTACTGCATGAGTGGTACTTCGGGGATTTCATCGGAAAGAAAATAACTAAGTGGTACTCCTGGCATGAGTACTTCGGTGTTCTGATATGACGGCTTTGTTGGAAAAGTGATCTAGAAGAAAGAGATGTACGTATGAAGCTGTTTTCGCGAGGATAAAATTGAATCGATTCGTATGATAATGTCGAAATCACACTGGAACTTAAAGACATTAGATTTGAACATAAGACGTTTACAGACAAAACACAATTGTGCAACCATGAACAGAGTTACAGTACTTTAGACTGTCACACCCCAAAAATCAAAGGAGGAAACATTTCCGGGGTGGACTTCCACGTTGTGTATCAAATCCAATGTACATAGTAATCACAGTAAACAACCAGTACATTACATATATATGAAAGTTTACATTTGTTTCAAAAAAAAGTTATACAAGATATACATATGCATCATATTAACAAAAGTTGAAATGAGTCTTCTGAGCACTCCGTCTTCACCAAAAGATATCACCGGGTACCTGTCTAACTTGGACCTGAGAATACAAGTGGTTTGAAAATCAGCATAAAGCTGGTGAGTTCATAAGCGGTTTTGTTTTATGAAAATGTATTGGTTTCCTTTAGTTTTCCAAAAAGGTTTGTTGTCCAAGAAAATCCCATATTTTCTTATGTAAAGTTAGTTTAGTTATCATTTGTTACCAATTCGATTATGTGATGTATTTTACCCCAGGAAAATCCCATATTTTCCTAAATGCAAGATTTAATAACACAGAGTATAGTTTAATACACAAAACTATATATTGAAAAATATTGGGATCAATATCCCGAAATAGTTGTTGATTCAAAACCATGGGATTACTATCCTGTATAAGATATAGTTAAAAATATAGATTTGGACCATAGGATTATCATCCCGTACTTGTTATAGATTGAGATCATGGGATTACTATCCTGTAATAGATATAGATTAAAAACCATGGGATCACTATCCCGGACAAGATATAAGTGTAAACCATGGGATTACTATCCCGTAATAGTTATAGATTCAAAACCATGGGATTACTATCCCGTATAAGATATAATTAAAAACCATGGGGCAAACATCCCGAATTAGATATGAAATACCATAACATACACGAATTGTAGATAGAAAGTAGTTTGATAACCTTGGGACTAACATCCCGAACTAATTACAAGATAGTTTGATATACTAAGAATTATATTTGAAAACCATGGGATCACTATCCCGGACTAGATACAAAATAGATTGATAAAACCATGGGATCACTATCCCGAACAAGATATAGATTCTAAAACCCAAGCTGTGAATAAACTTATATTAATACGTGTTGTGAGTCGGGTAACGATGCTAATACGACAACGAGACCTCCTTGATGCTAGTCAGATGTTGAATGATATCTAGAAATTTGTCACCCCAGGCGTGCCCGCCTAACTGTAGCTAGCAGTTAAGGTGTGGGATTGTCAGTCCCGAATAGATCTATTCACAAATTCCTCGCTCTCCCTCCAGGAGACTCTGGTTACACTTCCGGGGAGGATTTACTGATCATCCTTAAAGGGTAGTGACTATCTCACAAACTAGTACTAAACTATTCACAGGGTTTTCATACGATATCAACATACAGAATATTATGAAACGTAACACCGTGAATATAGATACATACAATGAAACTATCTAACAATACATTCAAATGATACGAAGATAAACTGAATCAGACATAGTTTATCTAATAACTTTATATAGATATCAGTACATGATAAAACGAACAGTAAAGAACCCCAAATTATTCCCATAATAATTTGATTAGTTTGGTTATTTTCTTAACTAAAATACATTTAGTTGTAATTGATAAATCAATCCTTATTCTCAACATAATACATAAAGAGTAAAAGAGTTAATAAGTTGTCAGATATATTTGAAACATATCAATATTATGATTTGAAAATAGTTATAGTTGCTTGTATTCCCCCTGAAAACATTGAAAAACACGGAAAAGGGCGTAGGGGTATGAACTCAACGGACGAGAAATGTGGCGATTTGGATGCTAAGTGTTGGTCCGAGGCTTGTAAACACACGAGGTTCCTAATTATAATGTAAAGATACACATTTGTATCTAATTAGGACTTAGATTGATTATTTGATAAGGATAATTACTTCTAGTCACGAAAACACTCTGATAGAAGTGTTTGGAGGGACCCGGGTGACATTTAGGGACATATATAACTAGGATAATGAATTGGGACTTCAAAGGAACACTCCTTAGGGAGTTTACATCCACAATACCCTCTACCCATGAGTTTACGGCCGTAAACTCATGGTCGGGTGAGATATGGCACAAAATGGCTTGTAACACTTAAAGACATTTATCTAGGTTTGGATTTAAAGGCTTGGAATGGATTTAAATCATTAAAATGTCCCATTTAAGGGAGTTTACGGCCTAGCATAGGCTCCTGGCCGTAAACTCCTAAATACTCAAGAAAAATTGTGTTTTATGTTTCCAAACAAATCACATGTGATTGCTAAAATTGTTTCAAGACCTTACATGTATTTACTTGATGTTTTGAAGAGATTTTTGGAGTTTACGGCCTATGAGACCCCTCTCATGGCCGTAAACTCTCTTAGAGAGTATTTCCATGTGTTTTAATGTCAAAAACTTGTTTGTAAGGAGTTCTAAAATTCATCCCAAGGCTTTAGGGGTGTTATAGGGGCTAAGTAACACTTTAAAATGAATTTACACCAAGTTTTAAGGAGTTTATGGCCCAAGCTCTTCCCTTGGACATAAACTCACAATAACCCCTCAAAAATTATGTTTCAAGTCTCCAAATGCTAAAACCAATATTCTATAATTCATATCTAAGCCTTATTAGTGATTTGGAAGGGTTTAAGGTCAAGAAAACCCCATAAATATGAGTTAACGGCCCAAGCTTGTGCCTTGGCCATAAACTCCTTCAAATCCATCAAAAACCATGTTTTAAATGTTATAAGTCCTTTCCATGAAACCATTAAGCCATATCTAAAGTCTATTTGTGTTTAGGAAGGGTTTTAGGGCTTAAAAACCCCATTTACATGAGTTTACGGCCCAAGCTTGTGCCTTGGCCATAAACTCCTTCAAATGTCTCAAAATCTAAGTTTAAAATGTTACAAGTCCATTCCATGATGCCATCTAGCCATATCTAAGGTCCAATAGTGTTTAGGAAGGGTTTTTGTACTCCAAAACCCATGTTATATGAGTTTACGGCCTAGGATGGTTCCATGGCCGTAAACTCATGAATATGGTCCTAATTCATGCTTTGAACTCGAATTTGAAAGCTAGGGATGATACATAACAAGCTAGGGGTAGTACCTCAAAGATATGGAGTCTAAAATTGATGATTTGGACCCTTAAACTTGGATTTTAGGAGACAGGTTAGAGAGAGAGTAGAGAGAGGAAGAAAAAGCTTCAAATAAGTGCTTAGATCACTTTAAATAGTGTCTAGGTTTTGGACACGATGGAATTCTACCCGATACCGACGTTAAACGAGGCTTTAGGTCGCACCCGATTAAGTTTCCGTCACCCGGTGGGGACGTTTCTAAAACTTATGAAATAAATATTTTGGGCTAATTACATGAGTTCCTAAGTGGTTTAGACACTCATTAAATTATAATAAACATATAAGTTTAAATAATTTAACCCAAAGTGAAAACGGAACGAATTTGATAACGGCGAATTTTTCGGGTAGAACGGGTTTTGGCGATGAACAACTTCGGGTTGTTACATTATCCCCCGTTAGAAGGAATTTCGTCCCGAAATTCAAAGAATAAGATATAGATCATGAATTTGGAATGAGACACGAATGGATTTGTTGCCTCAGATCTTCACTTTCTGAAGTGGAATCAGGTCTCTGCTGGGCGTTCTAGTGAATTCTCACTTATCGGAATATGTCTTTGTTTCGTACCTTGACTCTCTCTCAATCTATGATTTTAATTGATTCTCCCATGGAGGTTCCAACCCTGAACGACTTCAGTTTCCTCAAAGGAATCACTAGGGTTTCGTCAGGTAGAAGCTTCTAAGGATTTGAGACATGATGTACTGGATAGATGTTACCAAGCTCTAAGAGCATCCGAAATCTGAAGGTTGCAGAATCGATCTCTACAAAGATCTCGAAAGGTTTGATGTGGAACTAAACTAGACGTTCACAAGAAACTCCCGGGAATCCTTTGGGATAGACATTTAGAGGAAAAAGCTGCTAACTTCCCGTTTCTCAATAATCACAGAAACGAGGGATACGTGATAATTCACATGGGGAAAACTTTTGAGTTCTAAGACATGGAATTGATACGAAGGTTTGATGCCGAAGATCACGAGAACCGGGTCGAGAAAAAGATCTAGACGAGCGACCCTTTCAAAACTAAAGATATCAACATGAACGAGACTCGGTCATTTCATGTCAATCATAGCATCAAAGTATTTTCGTGAAAAGTTTCCCGTTTAATCGAATGGAACAAAATAATTCTCCAGACTGAGAATATAATTTATAGGTACGAAGTTAGTGTTGTCTATCTCATTGGTTAGTCGTCTCGATGGTACACATTTCGATTACATACGAAGGATTGAGCTTAGTAAATGTTCGAATAGATAGATAACAGGTTTCCGTCTTTGTACTGGAATCGAAAAGAGTTGCAGGTATAAGATGTCACACCCCAAAACCAGAACGGCGGAAACGTTCTGGGGTGGATGACGTCATGTCAAGTATCACAACACATGCATTGTAGTAATCAAAGTACAACAAAACATTGCATTAATAGTAATAGTTTTACATGGTTACATTACAACAATTTAAAGTAATACAAGTAACAGAATAAATACAGCGTGGTACTAAGCTATCTTCATCAACAGCTCCGGGGATATACCTATCTAATGCTAACCTAAGAATACAAGTTATTTGAAAAGCGAGTATCAGCATTTTTACAAATGCTGGTGAGTTCATAAGCATTTAGTGACATTTCATTCAAATAACTTAAGAAAGTAGTAGTTTAAGAGATTTCAATGTATTAGAGTCCTTTCCAGAAAATCCTATATTTTCTTTAATAAAAGCAGCCTTCTACCAAGACTGGTCAGTGATGAAGGGTAAAAAGTAGTTTTCCCTAAATTGTTGTCATTATCAAAATACTGAATTTGATTATTGAGGAAAGCAACGACATCAGGGAATATCATATGCCTCAACAGTGAGGACTGCTGACTAAGGCAAAAGAGTCATAGACTCCAGGAAAGTATCGAACTAACGACAAGCCTGGTTCAGTCTATCAAATGGAGAAACAGACCCCAGATGGTACCAAATGAAAGGTACAACTGGTAAGGTCTAAAACAGTGAACGCAGACCGAAGATGATACCAAATGAAAGGTACATCTTGCAAGGTCATAACAATGAAGACAGACTGCAGACGTTACCAAATGAAAGGTACATCTCGCAAGGTCAAAACAGTGAAGACAGACCACAGACGATACTAAATGAAAGGTACATCTTGCAAGGTCAAACAGAGATAACAAACCCCAGACGGTATCAAATGAAAGATACATCTTGTAAGGTCAAACAGAGATAACAGCCCCCAGACGGTATCAACTGAAAGATACATCTAGCAAGGTCAAAACAGTGTGACTCTGAAAAAGGTGACATCAGCATACAGTGTAAATCGCTGACGAAATACCGTTACCTTAAAGCCATGAATTATAAGGCAACCCAGGATACTCGTAACCATACTGACTAGAGTACTAGACGCCCTACAAGCATCTATATAATGTGACATTTGTCACCCCTTGGCTTGGTAGGCCGTGGACTCTAGCTAGCAGTCAGGGTGCGGGGTTGTCAATCCCGTATAGGCCTATACACACAATGTCCACTCTCCCTACAGGAGACTCTGGTTACCAACTAGACGACGGAGAAGGCCGCGTCCCGAAGATGCATCCCAAATAGAGGATAGTGTGTTACTAGGAGAGAGTGGGTTTCTTATGTAAGTGTAAACTAGAGGTATAGACTCTTAACTGAATTGACTGAAGAAAACTTGTATGTCTATGCTCGTATACGAAATATATAACTAATGAATCGAATGACCTTCAGATGGACATCCGATCCCACCAGACCACATCTCAACGAAGAAAAGGAAATAGGGCGGATAAGCCTTCCTAAGTCCTTCAATCATTATTTATATCCATCTATACAAGCATAAACATACATCTAACTACGCTTGAGTGTGTATCATACGGTGAAGTATAAGTGTACAGTGGAACATCTGAGTCGTGAAGTATAAGAGTACAGTGGAACATCTGGGTCGTGAAGTATAAGTGTCCAGTGGAACATCTGAGTCGTGAAGTATACGTGTACAGTGTGGGATAATCGAACCATGAAGTATAAGCGTACCAAGTATAAGTGTATCACGAAGCAGAGATGACAATAAGTGATGTAAGAACGTCTATCAAGTATAAGTGGAGTAAAGTCGTTATCCAGTATAAGTGAAGGAGAAATCGTATCACTAAGTAAGAGCGTGAATAAGTATAAGCGTCATCAAGTATAAGCGACTATAGGTATAAGTGAAAGTGTTACCGAGTCAGAGTATAAAATAAGTATAAGTGAAGCAGCAGTATTTTATAAGTAAAAGTATACGTCAAAAAGGGAAATCTTTAATGAAAAATCTTTATGTACAGAGAAAATCACAAATTGTATTCCTTCATAAAATACGTTTAAAACCTTAGAGGATCTTTCATAAAACAGTTTAGAATGAATTTGAATAAATCAGTATAAGTAAAAGTTATGATACAGGTAAAAGTCATTTTAGTGTCCCACTCGGTAAAACAGTGTAAAGTGGTAAAATCTAGTGCATGCGGGTTATCAATCATATGCGATTGACATGATAACTAGCATGTTTAACTTGTATTCCCCCCCCTATAAAACATTTAAAAGCATTTAAAAGGTTCATTCAGGGGTATCAACTCACCTGGTGTAAGTAGGTCCGACGAAAGTGCCGATTGGGCGTTCGGGGTCACGCAAGGACTTGAACACACACAAGGACCTATTTTAACATATGATAACATATGTTCACATACAATTAGCATATAATATACTAAGTAAATAATTATACACACTCAAAGGAGTGGAAAACATTTTTGGTTGAGTGTTTGGGGTCCCGGGTAGCGTTTACGGGTGCTAAGGGTCTCTTATCAGTTGTGGGACTTTGCTATGCTCACATATCAAGTGTGTAAATGGATTTAAAACACCAACATGGACCAAACAAGGAGTTTACGGCCCAACCTAAGGGAGTTTACGGCCGTAAACTCCCAAGGTCAATTTCTTGGGTGTTTGATGTTTCTAGCTTGTTCATAGAATTATTCCAAGCACTTTTCCTAACAGGTATGTGTGGGTTTGAGGCCTCTAAGGGTACTTAACAAGAGTTTACGGCCTAGGAACTCTTCCAAGGGAGTTTATGGCCGTAAACTCTCAACCTTTGAGTTTAGTGAAGTTTTAAGCCCCTATTGCCTTCCTAGAATTTTCTTATGAAGTTTGATGCTATTTTGGGTGATTAAAACCAACATTTGAGGGGGTTTTGGGGAGTTTACGGCCTAGATAATTTCTTGGGCCATAAACTCCTTTCTTTAAATCATTTTGGAGTGTTTCAAGTGTCTAAACTCAAGAGGATAAGTCCCTAATTTATGTAATAAGCCCTAGGATGAGTTTGGTGCACATTTGGGACATTTTGACATGATTTTGAGGAGTTTACGGCCTAAGCTTGTGCTTGGGCCGTAAACTCTTGTTTGAGTCCTAAAATCATGCCTTTTAATGTTTAAACACTCCTAGGCTATATCCCCTAATTATTCCCAAGCTTATGGACAAGTTTAGAGGCATGTTTGGCACCATTTTAGGGGTTTACGGCCCTAGAATGTTCCTGGGCCGTAAACTCCTTATCCCATGCCTTCTTGGATGGTTTTTAGGCTATAACTATAGCTAGTAATGTTTAGAACAAGCTAGGGTAAGCGGACTTACAATTTGGAAGCGTTTGGTTGCGGATTCGGGGCGAAAACGGGTCTAGAGAGAGAGTATAGAGAGAGAGTGTAAAAAGTCTCCAATAGACTCCACTCACCCTTATATAGGGTTTTGAGTCGGGGCACAGTGGAATTCTACCCGATACTGCCGTTAAACGGGGCTTTTGGTCGCACCCGATTTAGTGGTCGTAATAATAAAACTTGACATTTTCCAAATGAATGAAAATGTGTGTCCTGTGTTTTATTTCCTTTTCCACGACTTAAGGACATGTAAACATACACAATTGAATTGTTTATTAAATTTGACGGCTTCTTATTAACGGAACTTTTGAACAGTGGAAAATTCCGTTAACGGTAACGGAGAAACGTAACAGGACAACTTGGGTTGTCACATCATCCCCCCGTTAGAGGGAATTTCGTCCCGAAATTCAGATCTAGGCAAGGAAGTAGGTATGAATGGCCAAGTAGAGGTAAGAGAGTACTTCCTATGTGGTTGTCCTTGCATCCCCAAGTGATCTCTGGTCTGTGTTTGTTATTTCAACAGACCCTCGCGTACGGGATGCGGATTCCGTCTTGTGTAGCTAGTGGGTTCCAACTGGTGTATCTACAAGGTTAGGGTTCTCGATGGATTCTATCAAGATGAGTGAGGTACGAAGAGTGTTGTCGGGAATTCACGTATCAAGTCTAAGAAGTGAATCGATCGAATGTGAACCTTGTGGTATATCCGAAAGTAGTAGAGGCCTGAAAAGGGTCGGACCATGTCTCCATGAGGATTCTCGGATGGTCCTAAGCTCTCGGAAAGGAGTAGAGCTTTGCAGTACTAAGAACATAGTGTACTTTTATGGCAAGATCAACACTGGCGTGATCGCCATTACGAAGTTCCTAACGTTCTCGCTTGTACTGGGTGTGTAGTCCTTCAGGTTAGTCCTTAGGAAGCTCAGGTGGTCTTCGGTTTCGTGTTTTCTTTCAACTGGCTGATAGAGGCTTTCTAGATCGTCGAGTGGGTTGCATGACTATGGTTATCGGTTTGCTATAGAGTGTCTATCTCGCGCTTGTGCAAAATGAACCTGCACTAACGAAGCTTGAGATACAGAAACCCTGAGGATCGAGGAGTTAGGGTTTCACTAGATGAACGTTGGACTATCTCGGGAGGTGGTTCTACTATCTCTGCGTGAGTTAGTAATCGTGGAACACCTAACAGTCCAATGAATCTCCAAGACTGTGGTTTATTCTAGCGTGGAAAGTGCGTGCTCTTGCATAACCCTTCGACTAACACCAGGGCTGGTGTCGAGTCTATAATCTCTTCGGGATCAGGGTCACGAGGCTTAACGCAACTACGTTCGCACTTTACCAAGTATTCTTGGCTGCGAAGGTTATCCTGTGGTTCTCGACATTCTAGTGTTCTCTTCGGAGAATGTATTCCATCGTCTACAGGGCGACGACGATTTCCTCCATGCAATAGGGTAGAGGATGATAGGCACCACTTGTCTATAATGAGGTGGACGAAGTGCCGGAGTAGTGCGGGCATATACTGCAACTACTCATCCGAAGATTCTGGGTTTTCTCGGTCTAGGTTAAATCTAGTGAGTATAGAGTCTTCTCACTCGGAACTTTTAAAAGTTCAACCTGTAGTGATTTTCTTGACTTCGGCTCCTGTGTTATGGAATATGGTGAAGGTGCTTTGCTATGAGGTCCGTGGTAGAGCTCATACTAATCCTAACCGCAAATACCGCATGTATGCGAGCAACATGCAGTTGAGGTCGGCGGGACGTTCAGCTGTGCGACTCCACCCCAAACCCACAACCCAACGAGGAACAGGGATTCATTTGTTGAGGTTGGCGGGACGTTCAGTGTTCCTGGCTGTCTTCTGGATTTTGGGGTTGGGGATCACCTCCGGAGCCACCGGGATTCATTTGTGACATGGCTGCCACTATTGCAGCAGTCAGAACTGTCTGAAGTGATGCGAGATCAAATTGTGGAGAAGGTGGTGACGGAGGAGGATTGTCGTTGTTCTTCGAGCTGGGTCTCTTTCTTGGAGGCATCTTGATCTAAAAAGATCAGGAAAGAGAGGATCATAAGTCCTCTGAATTGAATAAAGAGATATGGAACAGGGGATATCTCATCAAGACAGATACAACATCTTACTAAGCGATAAAGCAGGAAAGAGTTATTAAGACAGAATATTTTATCGCTAGCGGAATGGTTAAGTAACATCACGTATACGAGGATTTTTCTATGAAGGATTGGCTCGAGAAATACTCCCATAGTATTTCATGGTTCGCTGCAGCAACGACTCATTGTTTGGGTATTGGGTAAGTTTTAGGCATGTCGTACATCACAGTCACTCCCAAGCACATGTTGGCCGTGTCTCGAATGAATATAGTTGGCCAGGCTATATTGATCCTAGACACGACTACATAAATGCCCAGGTTTAACCGCAGTGTACAACACCCATTTACTTACGTTTTGTTCTACTTGTAGTTACGAATTTCGACGGTTCGGTATACTTGTATACTTTTGAAAATACTTATAGTTTTGAAGATACTTTTAATTCAGAGCACTGAGGCCCTTTTGTGTTTATAGTTTTATATCATGTAAGGCTTGGTATACTCCATTCACTATAAACAACGACTCTAATACCAATCTGTCACACCCCAAAAATCAAAGGCGGAAACACTTCCGGGGTGGACTTCCACGTTGTGTATCAAATCCAATGTACATAGTAATCACAGTAAACAACCAGTACATTACATATATATGAAAGTTTACATTTGTTTCAAAAAAAAGTTATACAAGATATACATATGCATCATATTAACAAAAGTTGAAACGAGTCTTCTGAGCACTCCGTCTTCACCAAAAGATATCACCGGGTACCTGTCTAACTTGGACCTGAGAATACAAGTGGTTTGAAAATCAGCATAAAGCTGGTGAGTTCATAAGCGGTTTTGTTTTATGAAAATGTATTGGTTTCCTTTAGTTTTCCAAAAAGGTTTGTTGTCCAAGAAAATCCCATATTTTCTTATGTAAAGTTAGTTTAGTTATCATTTGTTACCAATTCGATTATGTGATGTATTTTACCCCAGGAAAATCCCATATTTTCCTAAATGCAAGATTTAATAACACAGAGTATAGTTTAATACACAAAACTATATATTGAAAAATATTGGGATCAATATCCCGAAATAGTTGTTGATTCAAAACCATGGGATTACTATCCTGTATAAGATATAGTTAAAAATATAGATTTAGACCATAGGATTATCATCCCGTACTTGTTATAGATTGAGATCATGGGATTACTATCCCGTAATAGATATAGATTAAAAACTATGGGATCACTATCCCAGCCAAGATATAAGTGTAAACCATGGGATTACTATCCCGTAATAGTTATAGATTCAAAACCATGGGATTACTATCCCGTATAAGATATAATTAAAAACCATGGGGCAAACATCCCGAATTAGATATGAAATACCATAATATACACGAATTGTAGATAGAAGGTAGTTTGATAAACTTGGAACTAACATCCCGAACTAATTACAAGATACTTTGATATACTAAGAATTATATTTGAAAACCATGGGATCACTATCCCGGACTAGATACAAAATAGATTGATAAAACCATGGGATCACTATCCCGAACAAGATATAGATTCTAAAACCCAAGCGGTGAATAAACTTATATTAATACATGTTGTGAGTCTGGTAACCATGCTAATACGACAACAAGACCTCCTTGATGCTAGTCACACGTCTAATGATATCTAGAAATTTGTCACCCCAGGCGTGCCCGCCTAACTGTAGCTAGCAGTTAAGGTGTAGGATTGTCAGTCCTGAATAGATCTATTCACAAATTCCTCGCTCTCCCTCCAGGAGACTCTGGTTACACTTCTACGGAGGATTTACTGATGATCCATAAAGGGTAGTGACTATCTCACAAACTAGTACTAAACTGTTCACAGGGTTTTCATACGATATCAACATACAGAATATTATGAAACATAATACCGCGAATATAGATACATACAATGAAACTATCTAACAATACATTCAAATTATACGGAGATAAACTGAATCAGACATAGTTTATCTCATAACTTTATATGGATATCACATGATAAAACGAACAGTAAAGAACCCCAAATTATTCCCATAATAATTTGATTAGTTTGGTTATTTTCTTAACTAAAATACATTTAGTTGTAATTGATAAATCATTCCTTATGCTCAACATAATACATAAGGAGTAAAAGAGTTTATAAGTTGTCAGATATATTTGAAATATATCAATATTATGATTTGAAAACAGTTATAGTTGCTTGTATTCCCCCTGAAAACATTAAAAAACACGGAAAAGGGAGTAGGGGTATGAACTCACCGGACGAGAAATGTGGCGATTTGGATGCTAAGTGTTGGTCCGGGGCTTGCCAACACATGAGGTTCCTAATTATAATGTAAAGATACACATTTGTATCTAATTAGGACTTAGATTGATTATTTGATAAGGATAATTGCTTCTAGTCGCGAAAACACTCCGATACAAGTGTTTGGAGGGACCCGGGTGACATTTAGGGACACATATAACTAGGATAACGAATTGGGACTTCAAAGGAACACTCCTTAGGGATTTTACGGCCACAAGACCCTCTACCCATGAGTTTACAGCCGTAAACTCATGGTGGGGTGAGATATGGCACAAAATGGCTTGTAACACTTAAGGACATTTTACTAGGTTTGGATTTAAAGGCTTGGAATGGATTTAAATCATTAAAATGACCCATTTAAGGGAGTTTATGGCCTAGCATAGGCTCCTGGCCGTAAACTCCTAAATACTCAAGAAAAATTGTGCTTTTGGTTTCCAAACAAATCATATGTGATTGCTAAAATTGTTTCAAGACCTTACATGTATTTACTTGATGTTTTGAAGAGATTTTTGGAGTTTACGGCCTATGAGATCCCTCTCATGGTCGTAAACTCTCTTAGATAGTATTTCCATGTGTTTTAATGTCAAAAACGTGTTTGTAAGGACATCTAAAATTCATTCCAAGGCTTTAGGGGTGTTATAGGGGCTAAGTAACACTTTAAAATGAATTTACACCAAGTTTTAAGGAGTTTACGTCCCAAGCTCTTGCCTTGGCCGTAAACTCACAATAACCCCTCAAAAATTATGTTTCAAGTATCCAAAGGCTAAACCAATATTCTATAATTCATATCTATGCCTTATTAGTGATTTGGAAGGGTTTAAGGTCAAGAAACCCCCATAAATATGAGTTTACGGCCCAAGCCTGTTCCTTGGCTGTAAACTCCTTCAAATCCATCAAAAACCATGTTTTAAATGTTATAAGTCCTTTCCATGAAACCATTAAGCCATATCTAAAGTCTATTTGTGTTTAGGAAAGGTTTTAGGGCTTAAAAACCCCATTTACATGAGTTTACGGCCCAAGCTTGTGCCTTGGCCGTAAACTCCTTCAAATGTCTCAAAATCCAAGTTTAAAATGTTACAAGTCCATTCCATGATGCCATCTAGCCATATCTAAGGTCCAATAGTGTTTAGGAAGGGTTTTTGTGCTCCAAAACCCATGTTATATGAGTTTACGGCCTAGGATGGTTCCATGGCCGTAAACTCATGAATATGGTCCTAATTCATGCTTTGAACTCGAATTTGAAAGCTAGGGATGATACATAACAAGCTAGGGGAAGTACCTCAAAGATTTGGAGTCTAAAATTGATGATTTGGACCCTTAAACTTGGATTTTAGGAGAGAAGTTAGAGAGAGAGTAGAGAGAGGAAGAAAAAGCTTCAAATGAGTGGTTAGATCACTTTAAATAGTGTCTAAGTTTTGGACACGGTGGAATTCTACCCGATACCGACGTTAAACGAGGCTTTAGGTCGCACCCGATTAAGTTTCCGTCACTCGGCGGAAACGTTTCTAAAACTTTTGAAATAAATGTTTTGGGCTAATTACATGAGTTCCTAAGTTGTTTAGACACTCATTAAATTATAATAAACATATAAGTTTAAATAATTTAACCCAAAGTGAAAACGGAACGAATTTGATAACGGCGAATTTTTCGGGTAGAACGGGTTTTGACGATGAACAACTTCTGGTTGTTACATAGACTTACAACAATACCATTGCTACGAATAAGTTATACTACAAAAGACAAGTATACGCAGAACGAGGATCTCTATATTGACAGAATCTCACAAAAAGTAAGACTCTAGTTGCACTAGTTCTGGATAGTTTAGAGGTATGTTACAACTACACGCCTAAATTACATAACGAGGGGTTCCGGAGTAGGCTCTCCTGCAACTGTGATCCTAAGAATTATCCCATCTGCACCAGAGTTCTTTGCTATGGTGCAATCCTTCTTGAAGTGCCCTATCTCACCGCATTGGTGGCATAACTGGGTAGTATTAGCTTTGGTGACGGGATTGTGGTGTTTAGCCAGTGTTATGTGGACACGAGTGCCTTCCTCATTACTCCACCTTAAGAATTGCTTCCTAAAGAGTTTGGCTTTATTACTATCTTTATGTGTAGAGTTGGTCCCGATGAAAGGGACTTGAGTGATGGGTCGTGTCGGTGCTCCACAGTTATGAGCATGGTGCTCTATTTTTAGGCAATTGCAACATTGCATCTCATGGAAAGCCCCATGATGATGGAAACTACACTTATCACACTTCGGGAGTTTTCCCTCGTATGGCTTGCTCGGTACGGGAATGTCAAGGGTTTCCACTTGTTGCTATTGCATGGCAAGTTGTTGGGAATTCTTGTGTTCTTTCTGGTCCTGACGCTTTCGTTTCTTGTTCTTTGTTTTTCGGCCTTGCGAGCTTGTGACTGTTACTGTTTGATGACTTCCTAGATTGATACTACGATCGGAATCTTCAATTCCATCATCAACATTGATTGTGCTGATAGCACTACAGTGCGCAAGGACAACGGTTACGGCAGCCACCACGGTAGCTGTAACTACTGTTTGGAAGGTAGCGGCATCCATAGGAAAGGCGGAGGTTTCGTTGTTCGACTGATTGCTTCCGGATGACGACATGATTCTGTAACACGAAAGATAAGGATTTTGTGAGCAATTCTGGTTGACCCTTGATGTACTTAGATTGTTCATGTAAAGAGTACGACTATGTTCTCGAAAGTTTGACATACATCCCTATGATGCAGTCCTAGTACGGATTGGAAGTATGTTCACGTAGTTTTGACCTACATCCCTATGATGCGGTCCTAGTACGGAATGGAAGTGACTTTGTAGAATGGTATCAAGACGTTTGTCGTTCAATCCGAGGTATCGTTGGTTGGTGAATAACATGATGCAACCATTAAAAGAGACTTGGAAATGTCTCTGGAGCTAAATTACTATAGTCCAATGACTTGACTAAAGTAGGTTTCAGATAGACTCCAATGAAAGTATGATAAGAGTACTTGAATGAAGAATGACACAGAAGTTAGCCGGATGTCAGTATCTTTGATATTCACGACGTAAAGATTCGGGAAAAATGACCTTGTAAAGGTCTTACATCATATCCAGAGCAGATACTCTTGACAGCATAAAGACCTAACCAAAAGTACTTACAGTACAAGATAATTTCATAGAAAATTCCACCTCGGGCATAGACAGAAAAAAGATTCCTTTTAATAAGGAAAATGAAGTAAAGCGTCTACTACTAGCAACGGTTATCCCTCTGGTGAACTCTTAGTTCAGTCAATTGATGTTCCACGTCAAGTAGGTGTCTTTCGTACACCCTCTGGCGTACTCGGAGCTCTATGACTTCGGCTCGTGATTCAGCCAGTGCTTGTTTCAGGGTTTCATGGTTTCTCTCAGATCTCTTGTGAACATCATCTAGACGAATGGTGCGGAGGGTATGCATTCTCACATTGGCGACAACTTCAGTGATCTGATGTAGGGTTGTCTTGCCCTGAATCTCCTTTCGGGCCACTCTGCGGACCAACATTGGCAAGATTCTGTCTACTGGTCCCCCATTGCTCATGTCATAAAAGCTTATGACACCATTAAATGGCATGGGCTGATCTTGTCCTTGGCTCCATGTTTCCAAACATTCCACCCATGGAGGCGTGGGGCCATGAAAAGCCGGACGAGGGTTGGGAATTGGAACGGGAGTTGCTTGGGGTAGGTTCTCAACCTATGGTTCGGAGTTAGCATCGTCCGAAAGGTCTTCATCATTGTGATCATCCACAGGGATTGGATAATCATTCTCTGGTTCTTCTTCAAACCAACCAGCAATGACTTCGTTCGGAAGATATTGGTTGCCGTGGGGATGGAGTCCACCCATGTTATCTACGCGAGATTTGGGGTAAGAAAATAATTATTAGACGGACTATTTAGATAATTAGTTAGAAAATCTTCATTAGTTACATCGCTATTTGTGAAGTGCATACCAGTTATATGTAATCTAAACAGGACAGACCTTCGAATAAGTGGCCTTAATTCCAAATTCACACAGAATAGGGGTAAGGCAAAATTTTCACAGATTCTAAGTCTATAACATCCTAATTACATATAGCCTTAGTGTATCCACTTAGCAACTATCAGCTTAGTAATGAAGATCCCGTTTTAATTCTCAAGTATAAAGTACTTATAGTAACACCAAATACTCTTATATTATTTTAAATTTTTAATGTTATGTTCTATTGTTCTCATTGTGGTAGGGATGGTAAGATTTTAGCATTATTGCAACCACACAATTAAACTTAGGCACATGCTAGTCAACCCACTTGTGTTGCCCAACGATCGTAATTCTTTTGTACTGTCCTAGTGACACTGATTTTAGTATGAATGCAGCACGTATACTTACTTAAATATTTTAATATTTAAAGTATAAACTTTTGGTCAGAGTATTTTTAATCCCTTATGTATTTATAGTTAGTATATCTTTTATGGGTTGATATACTTAATTCACTATAAACAATGCTCTGATACCAATCTGTCACACCCCAAAACCAAGAACAGCGGAAACGTTCTGGGGCGGAGGACATCATGTACAGTATCACAACATCAAAAAGTAGTAAACAAGCAACAACATTATCCATTGCATTAATAATAGAATTATTATACAAGTGTGTTCTGTCAAATTTTGATAAACACTAAAGCATAAATCAAAATGAAAGATGAATCTTCAACGAGCTCCATCTTCCCTAGTCCTTGCATCGGTACCTGTCTACGATGACCTGAGGATACAAGTAATTTTGAAAGCAAGTATCAGCTTTAAAGCTGGTGACATCATAAGTATTTTAGTGTCTTAATTTCTATGTAATAGTATAGTAATGTACTGTAATGTTCCACGTGTGCTAGCTGTAAAGTGTGATCTCTCTCTATCTAGCATGTATAGTAATGTACTTGTTCTAGTATTGTTGTATATGTTCTTCTCTAGTATAGTTGTATATGTTCTTCTCTAATATAGTCGTATATGTTCCTCTCTAGTATTTTTGTATATTTTCATCTCTAGTATTGTTGTATATGTTCTCATAGTAGTATGTATTGACTCATGAATGAACTGACTCATAGTATGATATTGTGTTCTAGTAATAGTTCTAGTATCTTCCTAAACTACCCTATGGTAGTTTACTAGTAATCTAACTGGTATGTATGGACATGGATGTATACCCATGCTACCCAAGGGTATTGATTAAACTGGAAGAACCTTTAGGACTACATATGTACACATGATATATAACTAATATTTAAACGACCTTCGGACGGGTACCCGATATCCCACCAGACCACATCTCAAGCGCGAAAAGGAAATAGGGTGGAGAGTCTTCCTGAGTCTTTTAAACATTACTCATATAAATATACATATATAGGCATGCAATTTATAATATAAAAGCATAAAGTAAGTTTTGTAAAACCTTTGAACATAATTATTATCTTAAGAAAAGATCGACTTGATGTCAATCTATAAAACAATTTGAAGGCATGGGTTTGATAAAACAGTTTAGTATAACATTTGTTTGAAACACAATTGTAGATAAGTTTGAAATGTAATATACAGAGTAAAATGTACAGTGTAATAAAGAGTTGTAAACACATAAAGTGTTTATGAAAAACATTTGAAGGAAACTGTTTGGTAAAACGGCTAATGAATAGCCAATCATTTGAATGCTGCTCACTAATCACACGTGAATGATATAGTAATTAGCATGATTCTACTTGTATCCCCCCCCCCATAAAACATTTAAAAATGGTTAAAACATTGATTAAGGGGGTATGAACTCACCTACAGTAAGTGACTGGAATTGAACAGCCTGTTATCGTAAGGAAGGATCGGATAAGTGCTTGGTGTCAAGTGAAAACTTTAGACACACACAATGATCCTAATTACATACGAAGACACATGTATATACATAATTAGTCTTTAAACAACAAATAAACAAAGTTAAAACACTCTAGGACATTTTTAACACTTTATGCAAGTGTTAAAAAGTCTCAAGGGTTTCATCTAAGTGTTGTAGGGAAAGGCTAGTGTGTTTAGGGTTCAAGGGTAAACTCCCTTAGAGTTTACGGTTTTGATGGTCATGACACCAAGAGTTTACGGAAGTAAAGTCTAGAGTTTACGGTCGCAAACTCTAGTCATAATGACTAGGTGTTGTTTGGTGGTTTAACAAGCCTCTTGAAGCAATTCTACTAAGTGGTTTGGCCTTTGGAATAGACTGGGGCATCAAAACACCTCTTTTGAGGAGTTTACGGCCTCATGGCATTTTCCCTTGGGTTTATAAACCGTAAACCCATATGGAAGTGTGTAAAGCCATGTTTTCAAGTCCCTAACACAATTAGGCAAGTGTATGAGCTAGTTTCTAATCCTTAGGAAGGAAAATGACCAACTTAAACTCACTTTAGGGTGTTTACGGTTTTGGGAGATCCCCAAACCGTAAACCCCTATATTTGATGGTCTTTGATGTTTTTCTAGGTTTAAACACTATAAGGAAGGGTTTAAATATGTCATGGATGGTTTAAACATCAAACTAGGGCTTAGATAAGGACTTAGTCACACTTTGGTGCCCTTTATGGTGTTTACGGCCCAAGAACATTATTGGACCGTGAACACCTTCAATCTTGTTGTCACACCCCGAAAACCAAAGGCGGAAACGTCTCCAGGGTTGACTACCACGTTGTGTATCAAATCCAATGTACATAGTAATCACAGTAAACAAACATTACATTACATATATATGAAAGTTTACATTTGTTTCAAAAGTAAAGTTATACAAAATATACATATGCATCATATTAAGAAAAGTTGAGACGAGTCTTCACGCACTCCGTCTTCATCAAAAGAGATCACCGGGTACCTGTCTAACTTGGACCTGAGAATACAAGCGGTTTGAAAATCAGCATAAAGCTGGTGTGTTCATAAGCGGTTTTGTTTTATGAAAATGTATCGATTTCCTTTAGTTTCCGAAAATACTTGTTATCCAAGAAAATCCCATATTTTCTTATGTGTAGTTGGTTAAGTTATCATTTGTTACCAATTCGATTATGTATTGTATTTTAACCTAGGAAAATCCCATATTTTCCTAATTGTAAGATCGGTTGTATAACACAAAGTATAGTTTAACACACAAAATTATATAATGAAAATCTTGGGATTACTATCCCAAAAGACATATAAGATAGTTTGACACATCTGAAAGTACAGGTCTAAGATCATGGGACTATCATCCCGGACTAAACACGAGATAAGTTGATGTATATATGTAAATATAGATTGAAACCATGGGATCACTATCCCGAATAAGATACAGATTTGGAAAACCATGGGATTGCTATCCCGTATAAGATATAGATAGAAAACCTTGGGATCATTATCCCGTATAAGATATAGATTTAGAAAACCATGGGATCACTATCCCGTATAAGATATAGTTAAAGACACAAAACCTTGGGATCATTATCTCGTAAGATATAGATTTAGAAAACCATGGGATCACTATCCTGTATAAGATATAGTTAAAGACCATGGGGAAAGACATCCCGTACAAGTTATAAATACAAAACCATGGGATCACTATCCCTTATAAGATATAAAATAGTTTGATAATACCATGGGATCACTATCCCGAAAGAGATCTAGAAAAAACCATGGGATCACAGTCCCGAAAGAGATATAAAATATTGATGTAAAACCATGGGATCACTATCCCGAACGAAATATAGATTCTAAACCCAAACTGTGAATAAGCTGGTATTAATACATGTTGTGAGTCGGGTAACCATACTAATACGACAACGTGACCTACTTGACGTTTGTAAGATGTCGAACGATATCCAGAAATTTGTCACCCTAGGCGTGCCCGCCTAACTGTAGCTAGCAGTTAAGGTGTGGGATTGTCAGTCCCGAATAGATCTATTCACAAATTCCGCGCTCTCCCTCCAGGAGACTCTGGTTACACTTCCGGGGAGGATTTACTGATCATCCATAAGGGGTAGTGACTATCTCACAAACTAGTACTAAACTATTCACAGGGTTCTCATAAGATATCGACATACAGTAGATTATGAAACATAGTACAGTAACTATAGATACATACATGAAATTATCTGACAATACATTCAAATGATACGGAGATAAACTGAATCAGACATAGTTTATCTAATAACTTGGTATAGATATCAGTATACGATAGAAAGAACAGTAAAGACCCCCAAATTATTTCCATAATAATTTGATTAGTTTGATTGTTTCCTTAACTAAAATCCATTTAGTTGAAATCGAATAGTCATTCCTTATGCTCAGCATAATACATAAGGAGTAAAAGAGTTTATAGGTTTTTCAGATATTGTTTGAAACACATCAATGTTGTGATTGGAAAACAGTTATAGTTTGCTTGTATTCCCCCCTGAAAACATTGAAAACAGTGAAAAAGCCATAGGGGTATGAACTCACCGGACGAGGTATGAGACGGTTTGGATGCTAAGAGTTGATCTGGAACTTGTAAACACACGAGGTTCCTAATTATGATGTAAAGATACACATTTGTATCTAATTAGGACTTAGCTTGATTGTTGGATAGGGACAAATGCTTCAAGTCGCGATAACACTCTGATACAAGTGTTTGGAGGGACTCGGGTGGCGTTTAGGGACATGAATGATACAAGGGACTTGGGAAATGAGTTGGGACATCAAAGGAACACCCCCCTTTAGGGAGTTTATGGCCAAAACACCCATCCCCATGAGTTTACGACCGTAAACTCATGATGGGTGGTTTATGGTGCAAATTGGACTTCCAACACTTAGGGGATACTTTCTAAACTTGGTTTAAGGACTTGAAATGATTTTAAAACATCAAATAGACCCATTTATGGGAGTTTACGGCCTAGCATGGCTCCATGGCCGTAAACCCCTATTTTTCCAAGAAAATGATGTTAAATGGTGCTAGAACAAATCACATGTGATTGGTAGAATTAATCCAAGGCCTATCATGAGTTTGCAAGGGACTTTTGGGGTGTTTATGGAGTTTACGGCCCATGAGACCCCCCTCATGGCCGTAAACTCTTCTATAGGGTGCTACAAAGTGTTTCAAGGCCTAAAACTTGCATAGAAGGACTTCTAAAATTCATCTAAGGGCCTTAGGGGTGTTTAGTTTGCATTCTAACACCAAGAATTTTGGAGTTTACGGCCCAAGAACAAGCCTTGGCTGTAAACTCTTAGAAATCCCATGAAAGATGTGTTTTAGGCCCTTAAAGTATTTTTGGTTGGTCCCTTGATTTATTCCAAGGCTTTTGGTGGTGTTGGATGGCTTTCTAACACCTTAGAATTGGATTTATGTCAAATTTTGGGGAGTTTACGGCCCAAGCACTCACCTTGGCCGTAAACTCATCTAAATCCCCCAAAATTCATGTTTCAAGTGTCCAAATGCTAAAACCAAGGTTCTATAATTCATAACTAAGGCATACTTGTGATTTGGAAGGGTTTGAAGGCATGAAAAACCCCATTTACATGAGTTTACGGCCCAAGCTTATGTCTTGGCCATAAACTCCTTCAAAGTCCCCATAATCAAAGTTTTAAATGTTCTAAGTCCATATCTTGAAGCCATTTAGCCTTATCTAAGTCCCAAACTTGTCAAGGAGGGGTTTAAGGGCTCAAAAACCCACTTATTGTGAGTTTACGGCCCATGAATGCTCCATGGCCATAAACTCATGTATGTGGTCACAAATTATGTTTTGAATTTGGATTTGAAGGCTAAGAAGGTTACAATACAAGCCAAGGAATGTACCTTAGAGATTTGAAGCCTTAAATTTGAGTTTTGGACCCTTAAACTTGGATTTAGGAGAGAGGTTAGAGAGTGTAGTGAGAGAAGGAAAAGCTTCAAATCAAAGCTGAAACACGTTTATATAGTTCCTAAAATTTGCACGCGGTGGAATTCTACCCGATACCGGTGCTAAACGCGGCTTTTGGTCGCACCCGATTTAGTTTCCGTCACCCGATGGGAACATTTTTAAAACTTATGAAATAATTACATTCGGGCTAATTACGAGAGTTCTTGAGTGATTTAGACACTCATTAGAATAAAATAAACATATAAGTTTATACGATTAACTCCAAAGAGAAAACGGAACGAATCCGATAACGGCGACCTTTCGGGTAAAACGGGTTTTGGCAACGGACAATTTCGGGTTGTTACACTTGTGTTCTTGAAATATTTTCTTGATGTTTAAATGTAGTACTAGCTTAAAATCACTCAAGGATAGAAGCACTTACTATTGGAAGGCTTGATTTGTGCTAAAAGGCCATGAACACTTAGTGTGTGTTCTTGGTGTTCTTGGTGTTTTGGAAAATCTAAACAAAAACCAGAAATGAAGGGATGAATAGATGCACAAACACTAGATTAAGTGTTTTACTAACTTGAAAGGGTTAAAACACTTACAATATTGAAGATTTGGAATTAAATCTTGGATGATACTTGAGAGAATATTTTTGGAGTTTACTCTTTTGATAAATGGGGAGTAAACACAAATGGGGAGTAAACTCATGTATAAGCATGAGTTTACGGATTTTTGGATGATTTTTCGACCCAAACATAAAAGTTTGGTTGGGTGTTTCTAATATGCTAAGTGTTTGCGGTTTTCAAAAATTAAAACCCGAGACAACACTTTCTTACACTCGTTCGCTTAAAAATAATATTAAAATAATCAAAATAATTTTATATTTCTTAAAAATAAGAAATAATTACATTGACTTATGCTACGAAGTGGTTGACTTTTAGGGTTTGACCGAATGGAAATTTCGGGTTGTCACAAACATTAAGATGTAACTTGGAAACATCAACAATGTCATGAAATTGTAACTCATTGGCTATCATGTGTTGACTTGCCCCTAAATCAACACCCCATTTATCATTATTACTAGATACAAAACTACTAGTAGTACCTTGCATATTTCATTTTCAGACATTTCCACTGAACCCTCTTATCACCAAGAAGAGAAAGTAGCTTTGAATATTGTTCACTTCTAAGATAATGTTCATCACTTTTTTCAACAGAGACAAAAGTTCATAACTGTCATTCGCATGAGAAGAAACTACATGAGAACTATAAACACGGCTTATAAGAATCATTTCTTGTTTTAAAATCTTTTGGAAAATCAAAAAGTTCATAACTTTTTCAATAGTATGACCTTTAAGACGAAAATGTTTAAATTGAAGATTTTGATTTCTTCCTTTAAACCTTTTAAAGTTATTAAATTTTTATAGAAAAAGAAGATGATTTACTTTTATTTGAGTTAAAATATTTCCATGTTTTTTTATTAGACTCTTCTCTAGCAACAATGGAAAAAGTAGATTTAACATTTGGAAAAGGGTCCATAATAGGAATATGACTCTTAAGTTGATTAAAAGAATCATTTAGACCACTTAGTATCTTCATTAATTTCATGACTTTAGCATGATTATTAAACCGAGTAACACTATCATGAACGCATTCAACAAAATTTGTTAAACCATCAAATTCCTTCCAAAGAACATCTAGTTTATTATAGTAATTAGAAACTCAAAGGCCATTTTGAGTAAGAGAATTAATATAGAGATGTAGATTAAAAACAATAGAACCATCATCCATATAGTAAGTATTAAACAACTCGGTGCATATATCAACAACAAATTAAGGACAAGCATGACTAGCATAGATGGACTCAGAAATGGAATTTAAAATTCAAAATCAAACAAAATCATTAACTTTGTCTCATTTAATAGACTTAACAACATCATATTTAAACTTGACTACAATACCTTCTATAAAACCATGTTTATTTCTAGCTTTTAGAGCCCTTACCATATAACTTTTCCAATCCCTAAAATTTTAAGTTCCCAAAAGTTTCAAATTAATAATAGTGGTTACAGTGTTATCAGAAGGATGCAAATACAATAGATGATACAAAATTCACAATGTCAAATTTATTAGATGAATCACCAGGTGTACTGATCATAATAGATTTTCGAAAATAAAGAATCAATCAACAAATACACCAAGAATCAAATAGAGTGTACAAAACATGATAATAAGATTGATGGAACACATATCAACATGAATTTTATCTTTTGGCCTAGTGAGGGTATAATTAAATGATTTTCTAAGAATCATATCTTCCTTATACAGCTCCATTTTCAACATTCTTTGTGTTGAAGTGCTTACTTTCAGGAGTACTACAACTATCCTTTTGGTGACACTAGCCAAAACTTGACCTATCTCTTTATATTATTTTGATGTTAGTAACTTTATTTACGCAATTGGTTTTTACTCTTTACAAAAATATAACTCTTCTAATCGAAATTTGGATTTTATGAAGTTTATATCGCTTGAATCAGATCACAATATACTTCCCGAGTATGTCACCCTTTATACAAGTTGGCGTAACGTTTTGCACACTTAATTATGTGATTTATGTATATTTTGGATTACTTCCTCTCATATACCAGGTTCCTAAGCATTGTGTTTTAGATAATTATCATATTTTGAGTCTTATACAATTGGTGAGTGGTGACAATTTTTGTAATTGTCACATTAATGTCGACTGTTAGGATCAACGAAGCCTTAACCCTACACATTTACACTTAATATTCATGTTTACATTTGAAAGAACGTGACAGATATACTATTGAAGTCGACGCTCATCAAAAAACACTACAAATAGATTGAAAAAAGATGATGAACCACCACTAGAGCAGATATGAAGAAAAGACACACTGATCTCGACAGACAAAACAAGAAAACATAGATTAGACAAAATGTAGACCAATATACACTAGATACTCAAGATCGGGTACAAAGACCAGACGATCATATAGAACCCTAGAACAAAAAGAGACAACTTTTTATTATATATGAAGAACTAGTTGGTTTGAATGTACATACAACTGAAAAACCTCACTACAAATCCCTCACAATCTACACGATTATTCTCACTACAAGTTACTCTATACACTACTATCTCCTAATCTAAAAGAAAAACAAGACATCTATGATTACAGTATGACTCATAGACTTGGACCCTAATTGGGGATGAAGATGATTACTCCAAGTCACTCTATACACTACTCTATCTTAATCTAAAATAATACAAGACATCTATGATTACAATATGACTCATAGACTCAGACCCTAATTGGGGACGAAGATGATTGCATGACAGTAGAAGCAAGACTAGTGTGTGTATGTGTGTCTAATAATTTTTTTGTATTAGAGATATCACATTGAAATACAAATATATACTTTGGACCTTAATGGATCAAGTAAACCACCCGAATAAAGATCCAACCCCAACATCCACTTGTTTCTCCATCTGCAATTTTAATAAAGAGAGTTACAGTCCACTACTATCCAAAATAAATAAAAATATTTCTTAGAACAAAAATATTAACAAATAAAAAAAAAACTTACCAAAAATAGCCTTGAACTAGTAGACACTTCGAATATTTGAATAGTATAATTTGTATTAATTTTAGCTAAACCGGAAATCTGAGTTTTTTTATCTAGATTTGAATTTGAATTATTAGATCTGGTATAATTGGATTTGTATAGTATACTATCTAGATACCTAAATCCTAATGTTCATTTTCAAGAATTCAGTTAAGTAACTGCAACCAATATAATTAAATTAATTAATTGCACCCAAATATAATAGGATATGACTTTTCTATAAAAAATTTTATCTATCAAATGAATTTTGTAGGTAACAAATAGTTATGTCCCTAGATATTCAATAGAGAGAAAGATCCTAAAAATTTGTTTGTACAAACTATACATGACAATTATGACATTATGTTTGTATCATCCCGACATAACTGATAAACCTAAAAAAACCATCTCACAATCTTTTGGATTATGTTGTCTTTAACCTCATAAATGCATTTTATGACATTAAAATTCTAGATTTATATTATGAAGATTATATATAAGAAAATAAGAATCATACTTAAATTAGTCAATCAAACACATAAATAAATGTAATGCCTAGATAAACTTAACTTTCTTCTTCACCCATTTCTCTTTTTTCGAATATTTATCAGTGGAGGAAGCCGAAGAAGAAGAAGAAGAATTGTAAGATGACAACAGGAGAGAAGATACTCATTGGGCAATGTAGAAGATGTGGTGAGGTCATTGGTGGTAACAGGTGATTATAGTGGCATTAGATGTGCATATTAGTGGGTAAGATGTTGGTAAGTTTGTTGATTTGGCTCTCCTTTTATCCCCTTTTTAATCCATTTTGAAAATTTTCTCTATTGCTTGTTCTAAAGGATAGACTAGTCGCCAGAGAAGATGTGGTAAAGTGTTCGACACAAAAATTTTATATTATGATACAAAATTATAATCAACAAACATGTATAACTTTTCAATGATTGTCTTTATTCTAACTTGCTCAAATACTTATGAAGAGTACGAATAAGGAACCTAGGGACAACGAAGGATCATTGTTCAAGGAATGATGTTTTGTGCACACGTGATTTTGGATCTATATGCTGAAGAGACATTATTGAATGACATTTGCTAATAATATATGATCATATAGGTTCACATCTTCATTCAATCGACACATATTGAATAATTATTATCGATATGATTATTTATAAACAACCAACTCTTGTATTTAATTAGAGAATAACTATTGTTTAGTGAAATAATAATTCATTAGAGTATAAAGTAGTTGTTATATCATATGGTATGTTTTAATAAGTCATCTATAAGCTTTTGACCACTTTGGTTACCACCTAACTTGCTACTTACATGAACTAAACTAGCTATTGAAATTACTTATCTCTCTCTCTCTCTCTCTCTCTCTCTCTCTCTTCATTTCTCTTTGTTAGAACCATAAACCACATGCTAGGAATGGGTGATTGCTTGTTTTGGCTAGTGTTATAGAAGACATGACCCTTACCTATCATACCTTTTCATGTTTTAAAGTATGGCGTTTATGACATGTTTGTGGTTATATGAAGGAGCTTAAAGCTTTCAAACTTTGTTTTTGTTTTTCTCTTTCTTAGAAAAAAAACCGTGGGTTCTTTTACTCTCCGCTCTCACTCCCTTTTGAAGCTAGTTGCAAATTTAAGTGGTGTAAAATTGTTTTACCTTTGGTGCTTAGTTTTGTTAAGCACTTATGTATCAAGGAGTAGGTCATACAAGATGGGAACTAACATTCCCAAATGCCTTACTCTTGATGGTTGATACATTTTAGAGAAATTTTATTCTTGATTTTTTTTTGCTATCTTCATCAACTCCCTATTCCAAGAAGAATTAGAGGTTCCAAAGGTTGTTTTCTTAACATGCTATGTGTTGTTATAATCTTTACAGTTCATGTATTTGGATCCTCTTTGTGGTTTTGTTAAAATGATGATAAAATAAACTAGTTATTTTTAATGTCTTTTGTTTTCCGTTTATAAAATTTGATATAAAACATATCTTTTTAGTTTCGTAAAACTCATCAGTAGTATTAGAGCCTCTTATATATGTTTAAAAAATTATTTAATGTTAATAACCTTTGATTTTGGTAAATATCCATGGTACTTTTTTTTGGAAAAGAAATCACCAAGTATATTTTCATTCAGGACATGAGTTCAGTTTGGGATGTTAGGTCGTGTGTATGCTCGACGTTGGATGTGCTCGGATTAGTAATCAGCGATTGAGACTGAGTGGGAAGTGTTATAAGTCTGCGGGTGTAGTCGTAACATTCAAAAGGTTAGAAGATAGTGCTAGAAGTGTTGTAAGTCTATGGGTGTAGCTGTAGCATTCATAAGGTTAGCAGATAGTTCTTTAAGTGTTGTAAGTCTGTGGGTGTCGCCATAGCATTCCCTAGGTTAGAAGATAGTTCTAGAAGTCTTGTAAGTTTGCGGGTGTAGTCGTAGCATTCACAAGGTTGGCAGACAGTGCTAGAGTGTTGTCAGACTAAGGGTGTAGCCGTAGCATTCACTAGGTTGGTATATGGCATTAGCGTGTTGTGAAACGCGGAAGGAACAATAGCAGCCATCAGTTCAGGTGCAACAGTGAGGGTGTGGTAAATCCACATATTGGTTTATGGATTTCCACGAATGAATTAGACATGGTTGAGCCAGTGATAAGACTTTAGAAACACCACTATAGTTTTGAGATCAAGGAAGAAATGGATCGTATATGGTTGCTTGTGATATAAGGCTACCATTGGTCAGGTAGCAATCACTTTTAGTGTAACGCCCGCAAATCCGGGCTAGTCAATATAGAGGCAATAGGGGTCAAAAATGACTTTTCGACAAAAGATTATTTAGCATGAATAGTCTTAATCAAGTTTTAGAATATGCACAAGGTTTCCGTACATATAAAGAACGCCGAAATCCGAGTTATAACGAAGAAGTTATGGCCCGCCGAAGTTTTACGGCAAAACCGACACGGCACCGGAAGACGTAAATAGTGAATTTATGATAGAAGACTTTTTAGCCTTAGCAATCTAAAAAAAAGTTGTAGAATATGTTAAACTAAGAGCGTCGATAAAAAGAACGCCCAAATCTGACTTCGTATGAGGAAGTTATGATTTTTCTAAGATTCGGCTTAGCAGTGTACAACCCGAAACTCGAACTTTAGTTCGAGCGGTTTTTGGCTTACATGAATTAAATGAGAGTTGAAGATCTCATTAATAGGAACTCAACGGTAAAAAGACAGATGAAAACGGAGTCCGTATGAAGGAGTTACGAATTCTTCGCGGTCATTTAACAGTCTAAACGCCTCGTACTGTTAAATTTAAGATCGGTCAAGAATTAGCCGACAGATTCAAAATGAAAGTTGTAGATATTATTTTTACCTATGCATGGATATAAAGAATGTCAAAAACGGAGGTCCTATGTGAAAGTTACGGATTTTAGAAGTCGGAAGTGTGTTGTGCGAAAATGGGTGATGTGGCACAATCTTGGCCATTGCTTTCTCCCCAAGTCTTGCCACTAGATGGTGAGATGTGGCACCAAGTTCAGCCATTTTCACCCTATAAATACCACCTCTCCCACCCTCATTTTCTTCACACCTTTCCCATTCTTTCTTCTCTTTACTCTCTCTCTAGAACCTCTCTATAGCCCCGAAATCCCCCGAAAAGCCTAGGGAACCTCCCTAGCACGAGGCGGAAGCCCCGGAGTGCTCGACGGCTCCGAGAAGAAGAGTTTTTCGGCTCGGAAACGCTGCTCCAAGCAAAGCCTGGTTTTCTATAAAACCCGCTGTAAGTGAGCTACGCCTACGCTATTTTTAATATAGTTTTTATTTAATTATATTAACGTTATTAAGAACATATAATAAATACTTGGGCTATTATTATGGGTTATATAAGTATTTTTTTTTTAACGCTTATATAATAGTAATAATAGCTAGACTATTAATTAGTCTCGGCGAATAATAGACTAAAATCTATTGGAGATAATACTAGGTTTCGTCGAAGGAAATTATTTTAAAGTAAACGAAGCGCTGTCAGAGTACCGAGTCACCACCTTCTCAGGTGAGTGCATAGTCCCTTTCATGAACATGATTTTAATACAAGTATTGATTGAAGTATTAATTATATGTTTATGTGCGAGTTAATTGATGTTGCTTGAAATTCGTGTTAAAGAACATACCTGATTATATTTGATAATTTAGGATAAAGAGTAGACCTAAATTAAATATGAGGAATATTGGGTTGTATATTCTTACGAGTACAAGTGAGTTAAACTCAGAGAATAGAAGTTAGTATATGTCACTTATCCGGGAGTATGGATTAGACATAGTCATTGTCCCTAGTCCGAGAATATGGATTAGGCATAATCATTCGTCGTTAATCCGAGAGTATGGATTAGCTATTGTCCCTAGTCCGAGAGTATGGATTAGGCATAATCATTCATCTTTAATCCGAGAGTATGTATTAGTCATTCGGCCCTAGTCCGAGAGTATGGATTTGGTAAATTCGTTCATTTCTGATCCGAGAGTATGGAGTAGGTAAAACGACTAATCTTAGGTCCGAGAGTATGGATAGCCTCGTTGCGAGGATCGACGGGGTGGGATAAGAGTTGTTTATATATATGTATGGTGAAATTGTATATTTTGTGAATTTTAAACTATATATATGGTATAACATTGTGGGATTGAAATCCCTATGTGCTTACCAGGTTTCCCAACCTGACCCACTCAGTTTATTTATATCACAGGTGTTGATATGAAGTGACATTACACTGAGAGATTTAAAGAGATGTAGACCACTAGTGTGAATAATTGTAAGTTCTGTTTATGCTTATGTTCCTGTATTAACGATGACATCCCAAACGTTTTAAAATGAAATAAATACGTTTCTTCGAAATGTTTTAATAACGTATTTACCATGTTTTTCTGGGAACAAATTCCGCAACCTTTTTATAAAATGAAGTACTCTGATTTTTATAAAGCATAAACAAAATCGGTCTTTTCTTGCCGTGATTTTGGGGATGTCACAGTTGGTATCAGAGCATTAGTTTAAGCGAACTAGGAATATGGATTTATTTCTAGACTTAAACGTAGAATGCTAAGCGATGATTGTGAGGTGTGAGCACTAGCTTATTTTAGGAATTATGCCTAAAATGCTTTTATATGCTAAATACTTGTGCCTGATATGCTGTTAGTTGTTCGGATCTATGGTCTATTGCCGACCGGATCTGGAAACCTTATGTGTTTAGGATTCTAAACGTACGAATACGATATTAGAACTAGCATATAAACGTTTCAGAGTGATAAGGATGATTTAACCGTCAATCCTAAGTAAAGATCTAGATTCACCTTATTCGGTGTATAGATCAAGATGGCAAGAACCCGTAGCAGAAACGTGAATGCAAATGGGAACAGAAACCAACCCCCAGTGATTGAGCAAATACCGGTGATGGAAGCCGCCGCTGAGCCACTCACAATGGCCGGAGTGCAAGCGATGATCCAAGCGATGTTGGATCGTCAAATGGAGGAAACTAGACGTTTGCTCCAGCAAAATCATGAGGAAGCCACTATTCAGATCGAATAGCCTGAGTTGAACGAAGGGCAGAATGAGGAAGGAAACTACAGTGGGACTGTTGGTGAAGTCAACCCACCAATAGTTCGACAAAACAACCAAGATGACGAGGTCGAGAGGAATGGATGCAAGTACAAGGATTTTCTGACTTGTAAGCCATCGACTTTCACTGGAAAGGAGGATCCGATCGGGGTCATGGATTGGATCTCGGAGATGGAGTTAGCCTTCATGACATGCGGTTGTAGAGGGAAGCTACAGACCACATTTGCAGTGCGTCAGTTTCGAGGAGGCGCTGTACGTTGGTGGAATACCTTGGGGAAGACTTTGAGCCCTAATGAGCCTCTGCAACTGACATGGGCAGAATTTCTGGTGCAATTCAAACGAAAGTACTGCTCAGCTCAAAACATGCTTGAGCTAGAGAACCAGTTTCTAACCCTAAAGAAGGGAAGCATGTCAATCGATGAATACACCAACAACTTCACAGAGAAGATGGAGTTCGCCTTGCATCTTGTTTCGGATGAGCTGACGAAAATCGACAAGTACGCAAAAGGACTTCCATGGGAGTACGTGGTGCCAGTGCGTCAAGCACCTACTCTAGAGGCAGCTATCTGGGCTGCCATGTCTATCGAAGATATGATCAAAGGAAGAGCCTCCAGCAAGATGGAGGTTGGCGAGAAGAGAAAGTTTGAAGGATCTTCAAGGTCCAACGAGAAGAGAAAAATCTCGAAGTTTGAAGAAGGAACGCAATGGTGTGACAAGTGTAGAAAGAAGCACATCAGGAAATGCTCTAAATATACGACATGCTTTAAATGCGGGAAGACTGGTCATTACGCCAACGAATGCACAACCAAGAGAGAAGACTGCTTTAAGTGTGGAGAAGAAGGACACTTCAAACAAGACTGCCCAAAGAGAGAAGGGGCTACAAAGCCAAATGTGCCACCAAAGCCAAAGGCGAGAGCATTTCAAATGATCCTTGACGAAGCAGATGAGAATGCAAGGATTCAAGAGTGAAGGCTTGACATCCGAGGATCGAGTTATGGAGTAATCGTGTAGATAGTACCTCACGATGTAGCCCGTTAGAGGCATAGTCTAGGGTGAACTTGAACACCTATGTAACAGTTTCAAGAAATAATATAAAACCTTTGTTTTGTTATTTAATGTGTTAAGTTGTTGTATGGTTTTCTTGTATGGTGACTTGGAAAAACTACGGGACAATACTTGGGACGAGTATGAGTAGGTGTGAATGGTAGTAGAGGCCTATACTACCGGAAGTACAGGACTCACACTTGGATCAGGGAAAGTCACAAGGTTACCAAGAAGCCAGTAATTGATTTCGTTTTATTCAAGTATGCCGTTACCATTGTTTCGGTAATGACTAAGAAGATTGTTGTTATCCCGACCCTAGTGGTCATATCACCTTGTGTCCGACTACGATGAGTAGGTTACGTGGTTCAGAAAACCAAGTTTGATATAGCGTCCGACTTAAACCAAACGATTAAAAATCAAAGCAATAAATAGAAGTATCGCGCTCGTTGGTAGCTAGAAATGCTACATGTTAAAGTATGATTGTATCACATTAGAACATGAAGGAAGGCTTAGTCTGTTTTAGAATTTAAGACACATGAGTCTAAACATACATCACATGATGATAGGTCATAATTTGGAGTCTAATATGAGGTAGAGAGCAGGTGCACGATCAAGTACTGCTTACAGTCAATAAGTCTAAGAGATAGACTTGAAGGAATAAAGACGTTATAATTATTACCTAGGATGAAGAGATGGCATATGGATTCATTATACGATCCTTGTTTCGTTGATGATTCCGGGATGTAATCATCCTAAGGGGGAGATAATTATAACACCCGCAGATCCGGGCTAGTCAATTTAGAGGCAATAGGGGTCAAAAATGACTTTTCGACAACAGATTATTTAGAATCAATAGTCTTAAGCAAGTTTTAGAATATGTCACAAGGTTTCCGTACATATAAAGAACGCCGAAATCCGAGTTATAACGAAGAAGTTATGGCCCGCCGAAGTTTTACAACAAAACCGGCACGGCACTGGAAGACGCAAATAGTGAATTTACGATAGAAGACTTTTTAGCCTTATCAATCTAAACAAAAGTCGTAGAATATGTTAAACTAAGAGCGTCGATAAAAAGAACTCCCAAATCTGACTTCGTATGAGGAAGTTATGATTTTTCTAAGATTCGGCTTAGCAATGTACAGCCCGAAACTCGAACTTTAGTTCGAGCGGTTTTTGGCTTACATGAAATAAATGAGAGTTGAAGATCTCATTAATAGGAACTCAACGGTAAAAAGACAGACGAAAACGGAGTCCGTATGAAGGAGTTACGAATTCTTCGCGGTCATTTAACAGTCTAAACGCCTCGTACTGTTAAATTTAAGATCGGTCAAGAATTAGCCGACGGAGATTGAAAGTTGTAGATATTATTTTTACCTACGCGTGGATATAAAGAACGTCAAAAACGGAGGTCGTATGTGAAAGTTACGGATTTTAGAAGTCGGAAGTGTGTTGTGCGAAAATGGGTGATGTGGCACAATCTTGGCCATTGCTTTCTCCCCAAGTCTTGCCACTAGATGGTGAGATGTGGCACCAAGTTCAGCCATTTTCACCCTATAAATACCACCTCTCCCACCCTCATTTTCTTCACACCATTCCCATTCTTTCTTCTCTTTACTCTCTCTCTAGAACCTCTCTCTAGCCCCGAAATCCCCCGAAAAGCCTAGGGAACCTCCCTAGCACGAGGCGGAAGCCCCGGAGTGCTCGACGGCTCCGAGAAGAAGAGTTTTTCGGCTCGGAAACGCTGCTCCAAGCAAAGCCTGGTTTTCTATAAAACCCGCTGTAAGTGAGCTACGCCTACGCTATTCTTAATATAGTTTTTATTTAATTATATTAACATTATTAAGAACATATAATAAATACTTGGGCTATTATTATGGGTTATATAAGTATTTTTTTAACGCTTATATAATAGTAATAATAGCTAGACTATTAATTAGTCTCGGCGAATAATAGACTAAAATCTATTGGTGATAATACTAGGTTTCGTCGAAGGAAATTATTTTAAAGTAAACGAAGCGCTGTCCGAGTACCGAGTCACCACCTTCTCAGGTGAGTGCATAGTCTCTTTCATGAACATGATTTGAATACAAGTATTGATTGAAGTATTAATTATATGTTTATGTGAGAGTTAATTGATGTTGCTTGAAATTTGTGTTAAAGAACATACCTGATTATATTTGATAATTTAGGATAAAGAGTAGACCTAAATTAAATATGAGGAATATTGGGTAGTATATTCTTACGAGTAAAAGTGAGTTAAACTCAGAGAATAGAAGTTAGTATATGTCACTTATCCGGGAGTATGGATTAGACATAGTCATTATCCCTAGTCCGAGAATATGGATTAGGCATAATCATTCTTCGTTAATCCGAGAGTATGGATTAGCCGTTGTCCCTAGTCCGAGAGTATGGATTAGGCATAATCATTCATCTTTAATCCGAGAGTATGGATTAGTCATTCGGCCCTAGTCCGAGAGTATGGATTTGGTAAATTCGTTCATTTCTGATCCGAGAGTATGGAGTAGGTAAAACGACTAATCTTAGGTCCGAGAGTATGGATAGCCTCGTTGCGAGGATCGAAGGGGTGGGATAAGAGTTGTTTATATATATATATATGTATGGTGAAATTGTATATTTTGTGAATTTTAAACTATATATATGGTATAACATTGTGGGATTGAAATCCCTATGTGCTCACCGGGTTTCCCAACCTGACCCACTCAGTTTATTTATATAACAGGTGTTGATATGAAGTGACATTACACTGAGAGATTTAAAGAGATGTAGACCACTAGTGTGAATAATTGTAAGTTATGTTTATGCTTATGTTCCTGTATTAACGATGACATCCCAAACGTTTTAAAATGAAATAAATACGTTTCTTCGAAAATGTTTTAATAACGTATTTACCATGTTTTTCTGGGAACAAATTCCGCAACCTTTTTATAAAATGAAGTACTCTGATTTTTATAAAGCATAAACAAAATCGGTCTTTTCTGGCCGTGATTTTGGGGATGTCACATTTAGCCTGGGATTGGTGACATCAGGACTCGAAGTATGGACCCGATCAGTTAGATCAGAAGGTCGTTAGAGCCATAGTGGTAAGATAACTAGTGGTAATTATTGACAGAAGAGGATTTTGTTCAATGGTCGTGTTGGGGTGATTGTGTGGGAGTCCTTTGGCTCCACATCCAGGCCGAAACCAGATATTTCAGATGACTTAAAAATGAATTGAGACCGAAAAAGGTCTCGGTAGATTTTGGAAAGCAACCATGTAGCAACATGCTATTTCAGGCAGTTGCAGTGTTTGGGCATTATTAGTATTTGTGTTGTAGGTTGCAAGTACAGACAGAGTAACAGATTGTATGGGATATGCTAAGTGACATTCAGGGATAATTCGGTTTGTGATCCTATTTTATAGTGGGAACCTCAAGTTATCAGAAGTTGACTAGTCAGTTGAGGGGTAAGTGGACTGGGTTCAACAACAATAATTCAGTATGTGCAACCTATCAGGGAGTCAGACCACCTCGAGACTGCAGATTTTAGAAGGATTAGATGTGATGGTTGCGAAGAATTCGTTCATCTGCTGATTTTAGGTCCTTGTGAAGGTTGGTCGCGACTATCCTGGGAAGGCTAGGTTGTGCCCAGGATTGTGGCCATGTTACTTGAGTGGTTTAGTGTGTAAGGAATGGTAAGGAATGATTTCGAGGATGAAATCTAATTTAAGTGGGGGAGAGTTGTAACACCACGTTTACTTAATAAATAAATAAACAAATTAATGAATGAATAGTAGCCCTAAAATCTATAATTATATAGCAAGGTGTCGTTCCCAAGGAGCTAACTATCACAATTTTAGAAGTCTGGGGTTAGAAGTGTAAGTTTTGGATTGGTTTCATAAATATTTATAATGGTAATGACTACTTGGTAAATTATTGGGACTTAATTTGAAAATAATTTCTAGAGGAGGGGCTGTTTGGTAAGTGTTGGACTTAATATGAGAGGATTTATGGCAGCCGGGGTTTAAAGGGTAAATATTGTAGTGAATTCGAAATGATTTTAGAAGGGAGGGACCATTGTTCTCATTATGGGATTAAGTTTTTTGAGACTTGGGTATTTAAGCAATGCAAATCCTAACCCTAGGGCCCATGTTACAGTTGTCACCTCCATCCTTATGCCTCCTACCACCGGCCACAACCCTCTTTCTTCAACTTCCCGCGCCGCCGCCATGCACGTTCTTCTAGTCAATGGTGGCTACCAAAGGAAAACCGTTCCCAGCCATCAATGGTGTCGTTAGCATGAACCATCAGCTTTCAGTGTTGTTTTGCTACCGCTAAAGACGTTAAGCCGCCATTCTTTTCATTCTCTTATCCGACCGCCGTCACAGAGCCTACTAGTGTCGCTGCCATCCTCCTCCATGATTATCTTTCTCTTCCTTCTATCGTCGCTACTACTACCGTTCACTTCATCTCTTTTTCTTCTTTCGTTTGTCAAAGCGCCATGATAGTCAGTTCAGCCGCCGCCACAGCCCATACAATTTGAAGATAGAACGGTCGTCGGCGCTAGCCTCTTATTGCCACTATGAAACACCGTAAGCACCGTTGTTGACTGACTGTTTCGCCCGCTGTCATCACTGCCCACCTCAGGTGGGTCTTGGGTTTGCTTTTCGAGCAAAGATACAAGTGTATGTCTCTTCTGCTGCTGTGCTTATCGTGTATGGTATTTTGTTTGGCCAGAGTTCACGGAAAAGCTACCGCCACCACCGTGAGGTGGTGGCTTCCACTATTTACCGCCTCCGGCCACCACAAGGGTGGCTGTGTATGTATTTATCTTAGTGTGTATGTGTGTGTTTATTTCGAGATTTTACATTGTAAAAATTGTAATTAGTGACTAGTAAATCAAGATACTCATAACCACCACCGTAGGGTGGTGGCTACCGCCTTTCTGCCACCACCAGCCACCTTGTTGAGTGGCGGTGTGCTTTTACTTGTGTTTAGCTTGCTTTTGGATGCTTGTACATAATGGGAATACAACCATAACCACCACCATGAGGTGTGGCCGCTGCTGTGAGCCACCATTGAAGACCACTACTCGGGGTGGTAGCAGGTGGTACCCAACTTAGGAAAATTATAATTGACCTCATGAAAACCTAATGGGCCCAAGGACTTAGCTTTTGAGCCTAATTGGATTGTGATGGGTTAGAAACCCTAATTAGAGTTTAGAATACCCAAATTTTGGATATATGGGCTTTGGATTGTTGGGACCCACATTTTGGACACCGGATTGGGATTATGTATTAAGCCCTACCACACCATATGATTTATCTAGTAGAGTGATGGACGTAATGGATTATGTCCTTAGTGTGTTAAGTAAGAAACCCTTAACCCTAATAGTCATTTTATGTTAAAACCGTAATCTTGCTTGGGCCTTAAGTTGGGCTTTTCTATTGGGTTTTGGTGTTGTGCTAATGATGGGCCATCCAAGAATAATGATATGCACTAGAATAATCAGATGGACTTTAGGGTAAGGCCATGTGAGGGTTTTGGGCCTAATTTGGAAAATTGGGCAATAGATGGACAATAATTGGGCCTTGATGATTATGAGATATTGGACCATCATAATGCTAAGTATTGGATCAAGAATAAATGGTTGGGCCTTAATGTGAGACCATGTAGAGGTTTGGGCATAATTTATAAAATTGGGCCATAGGTTGGGCCATTAGACTTATGGGCCTTTGTATTGGGCCTCGGGATTGAATCAAGCTAAGTTAGGGTTAAAGTAGTTTTTTATCCCAAGCATGGACTTATGAATATGTGTTAGGACCTAATTATTAATTAGGTGTTATTTTTGTTGGATTAGTGTCTAAGTCCATAACTATTTTGGTATGTACTTGACCCGATGGTGCATGGTCCTTTTGGGTTGCCTTCACCAAAGCAACTTGATCGGATGAATTATGGAGAGAAAGGATTAAATATGATTTATTAATGTATTATGAAAATAATATATTAAATGAGAAATCATATTGTTTAATTAATATTAGTCAATAATTAATTGGTAATTAGTTTTGTGACTAAAAGAGATTAATTAAACTTAAGGGACTGGAATTGTAATTATAAGATAATTATAATTTGGGCCATGGATTGCCTTATATGATAAGGTGGACAAATTCTATGGGGAATCCCATATGAAATCGTCCAAGGCCTTGAGGAAAGGGCTCCATGGGTTGCTTAGGGCTTAAGCATCCAATTTAGGGTTTCCTTGTTAGATAACCCTAATAGCCTTACTATATATACGACCCTTATGACCCAAAGACGTGGCTAATGATCTTTCTAGGGTTTCACACATTTTTGGGAAGCCTCCAACCTCTCTCCTCTTCATCCTCTTGCTTATGGTGTTTGTGAACCATTAGAGGAGTGACACTTGTGACTCTAAGCCTTCCAAAGTCAATTCAAGGAGATTTGGGATTGTTATTGCTACATAACAATAGAGAAACCTAGATCAAAGCTTTAGGGTTTGTATGAGCACATAGGATGTTCTTAGGACCAAAACCCATCAGTGGTATCAGAGTCTAGACTGGTTTCTATTGTATTGATGCTTGATATAACTGAAAAACGTGTTTTGGCCTCACTGTTCGACCTGACTCGACGAGTCACTCTTGGACTCGGCGAGTTCCAGAGGGTGACTCGGCGAGTCGGTGCGTCAGACAAAGGTAATTTCGGGATTTTTTGCTAGTTATCTTTGAGATACTTGCCTTTATCATATTAGATCAATATATATCCGATTTTATGATATATATGACTATATTCTTGATCTAATTTAAGATAATTATCAATTAATAAGATAATTGTTTCCTTATAAGATAATTGATTAATTATTTTGAGTAAATTGATAAATTGTTTTGCAAGAAATCATTAAACAAATCAAATATGGATAATTATGTAATTAAATGTTAGTTTAGATTATTTGTTATTTGATCCTTATTGTTATGAAAAGTTTCATATTTTACCCTTTAGCTTTTATAGTTTAAATTTGAACCCAAAGGTTTTGTTGTTTTGAAATTTAAATAATTGAAACCCTAATATTTTTGAAATGTTTCAAAACTTGCCCTCAAGTTTTGGAATTTAAAAGTTGATTAAAAGTTAATTAGGAATGTTAAATTCTAAAACCCTAGTAATGTTTTGAAAAGTTCAAATCACACCCTTATGGTTTTATTAATTAGTTAAAGTGTATAATTAAAAGAGGTTTAATAAATCCATAAAAGTTTAGGTTTGCAATTTAATTGAATTAAAAGTATAATTGTTAAATTTGACCACCTAGTATTTTAAAAAGTATAAAATACACCCTATACTATATATATAACATTAAAAGTCTAACATTATATAATGTTGTAACAGCCCGGAATTTCAGGTATTGCTTTAAAACTATTTTTGGGGCATTTTAGGAAGGGACTCGGCGAGTTGGTGCCTGACTCGCTGAGTAGGACCATAGGCTTGGTCGCGGGTTCGCGACTGGACTCGACGAGTCCAGATATGGACTCGGCGAGTCGACGCTGTTCAGCAGAAACCCTAGCCATTTGGTTCGGATCGTATATAACGCCTCTAAGGCCGTCATTGTTCATCTTTTGGCCGATTGAGAAGAACCCTAATCGTTTGTGGACGTCTAGAGCAGGAGGGAAAGCTATTGGAACTTTGAGGAATTTGTTAGGCAAGAAGAAGAAGAGTTTTGGCCAAAGGAATATCAAGGAGGATCGAGTCCTGAGGTTTGGAGACACAGAGAGTGCGTTTTCAGGTAATACTCGGACCATTTCTGTTATTTTAATGTGTACACGAATCTAGGGTTTATGAAACCCATTTGGTGATTAGATAGATTATAATGTTGTTACCCAAACGTTTATACCCCAGTAATAGGATGTTTAGAGGTCCAGAAAGTCCCATGATTGCGTATTTCGGGACCATGCGTATTTCAGGAAGCAGTTGATCGACTGCATGGCATGGACTCGCCGAGTCCAATGATCAGACTCGGCGAGTAGCTTGAAGATTCACTGGGACTCGCCGAGTTGTTCTTCAGACTCGGCGAGTAGCTTGAAGATTCACTGGGACTCGCCGAGTTGTTCTTCAGACTCGGCGAGTAGCTTGAAGATTCACTGGGACTCGCCGAGTTGTTCTTCAGACTCGGCGAGTGGAGTCGGGGTGGCCCCGCGATTCTTCCACGAGGATATCGTCGAGTCAAGAGGGATACTCGACGAGTAGAAAGGGGAACAACAGGGAAAGTTGGGGAGGACGTCTAGACTCGCCGAGTCGCCTTTGCACTCGACGAGTCCGGTCAAGTTGACCGTTGACCAGAGTTGACCTGCATGTAAATTCTTAGGGTCAGTTGTCTTGAATGATAAGAGTATTAATAAGGGTATATGGTATTATAGGGAGTCTGCAGATCGGCGGATCGAGTGCGAGTAGTTTCAAGAGTTGATAGCTTACATTACCACGAGGTGAGTCTTCTCACTATACTTCACCCGGAAGGGTTTGACTGTGAGACCGGAAGGTCGTATATGATATGTGTTATTTATGCTATAAATAGAAAGGTAGTTGCTATGCATGATATGTATGTTTATACGGGCCGGAAGGCGATATGTTATGTGACAGAAAGGTCAGGTATGATGTATGATATAGGTGCTATGTGTGTTATATTAAATGTATTATATGTTGTAAATGTTATGGGCCGGAAGGCAATATACTATGGGCCGGAAGGCAATATGATACGGGCCGGAAGGCAATATGTTATGGGCCGGAAGGCGATTATGTTACGGGCCGGAAGGCAAAGTGTTGTGGACCGGAAGGTCAGGGCCTGGAAAGGCGTATATGTGTAAGTCGTATATTGGGGAACTCACTAAGCATTTATGCTTACAAGTTGTTATGTATGTGTTTCAGGTACTAGCGAGGACCGTGGGAAGGCGCCGGCATGATGCATACACACTGCTGCTATTTGAGATCTTGGGGATTTTTATATATATGTATTTGATATGGAACATGGAATAAATACTTTTGGTTGAATGAAATCACTTTATTTTAAATGAAAATTTTATTTGAAAATTTGCGTTGTTACAATTGGTATCAGAGCCTTGGTTTGAGGGATTTGGGTGTACCTTCGGGTGTAACTGAACTCAAACCGAGGATTTGAGGAAAAATCTTTTAAAAATAATAAAGATATAAATTTTTATAAATGGTAAAGTGGTAAACAAGAACGGAGCAGTGTGAACGATCAGCCAGCGCCCGAACGGTAAAGATCCCCAGAATACTTTACAATGTTATGTTATGCACTGAATTATGAATTGTTATGCATGCTAGAAGACTAGGTATACATGATAGGACTAGAATGGCCTGTTTTGTGATGCCTTAGTCTAGGAAGATTGCTTATATGAGATATTCGGTAGCGTGCAAGTAGATAGTGCATATTAGAAGTAGAGTACTCATTATTCGGGGTTTGGGGAGGAAGATTTGGGACGAATACTGATACGGTGTGGTCGGTAGTATTGGGCCCGTACTACCGAAGGCACCGGGTCGGTGGAAGACCCAAGTAAGAATCCCTGGATATCAGAGACCGAGTAGGGTTGCGTTATCGAGTACAATTGTACTTGATGGAGTCTCTGATAATTTTATGTTGTATTTCAGAGACAACATGGTTACCACACGTCATGGGGCGAGTTCGAGCACTGTGAGTGATGAGGATATTCGTAAGATGATCCAGGAGGAGGTAGCTGCAGCGATCCGGGCCGAGATCCCGGAGATGTTTGGGTCTATTAAGACCACGCTGATGGAGACATTCGAGGAGCGGTACGCCGCACTGACTGAGGCTGCAGCTGCTGCCGCTACCGCAGCCGTGGCCGCTGCCAGGCCGCAAGGGGGCGATTCGTTGTTGTTCCGAGAATTCAGCAACACGAAACCCCCTGAGTTCGATGGGACGCAGGATCCGATTGCGGCGATGAGGTGGATCGTCGACATTGAGGGGTGCTTCTACACTTGTTCATGCCCGGAGCACCTGAGGGTACGGTTCGCCTTGAATCAGCTCCGTCTGGGAGCGAAGGATTGGTGGAAGTTCGTGACGGCGAACTTCACTCTGGCGGAGATTACAGCGGTGACGTGGGAGAGGTTTACTAAGATGTTCAGGGACGAGTATGTTCCCCCAGTGGAGAGGGAACGATTGATTCAGGAGTTCTTGACCCTTAAGCAGGGTACTGATTCCGTTGCGGTGGTCACACGGAAGTTTCACGAGAGGGCGATGTTCTGCCCAGAGCTGGTGTCTACGGAGCAGTCACGGATGAGCCGGTATTTAGGCGTTTTGAGGAGGGATATCCGGGAGTTTGTGTCAAACTCCACCTATCGTACTTTCACTGAGCTTCAGGCGAACGCCAGGAAGCGCGAGATCAAGTTGGAGACCCAGGCCAGGGAGGAGGCCGAGTCTCGGCAGGTGGATCGGCGGCCGGCTCAGTCTCAGCCGGCAGCCAAGCGGATCAAGTCCGCTGATTCGAGGATGGGAGGTCCGAAGGGCCGCACTTGCGGAAAGTGCGGCAAGGGTCATGAGGGGGCGTGTCGAGCTGGTGGTTACTACAAGTGTGGCAAGGAGGGACACATTGCCAGGGATTGCCCTAAGGGGTTTATGATTTGCTTTCACTGCAACCAGACAGGCCATCGGAAGGCCGAGTGCCCGCAGCTTCGCCAGGGATCTACACCGACTACCAGGACTACTGAGACCCGACCGGCGAAGGTCGAGGCCCCGAGGGCTCGCGGGAGAGCCTTTCAGCTGACTGCGGAGGAGGTCCGCGCTGCGCCCGATGTTGTGGCAGGTATGCTATAATTCACGTAATTACTTAAAAGTCGAAATGTTATGCTTATGTTAATGTATGTGTAGGTACTTTTCTTGTGAACTCTATGCCTGCTCTAGTGTTATTTGATTCGGGTGCGAGTAGATCCTTTGTATCGTTAGCTTTTAGTCAGCATATCAGCATTAGTCGTGAGCCGTTAAGTCGGCCTCTGAGCGTTTCTATTGCGGCCAAGAGGGTGGTTTGTGCCACGGATGTTCTTCGGGGATGCGTGCTAGAGATTTTCGGGGTTGCGTTTCCGATTGACCTAATTCCTATTGCGATGGGGGATGTCTGTGTCATCGTGGGCATGGACTGGTTGAGCCGATTCAGCGCCGTCATCGACTGTGAGCGTCAGCTGGTAACTATACGAGACCCTAGTGGGGGAGTTCTTACGGTATACGGCGAGGGTACCCGTTCGAGATCAGCTTTTTGTTCGGCCGCTAGGGCGAGGCAATGCCTACAGCAGGGATGTAAAGGTTTTGTGGCGTATGTGATGGATACGCGAGAGGCTTCCGAGAGACCGAGGACAGTGGAGGAGGTTCCAGTGGTGCGTGAGTTTCCAGATGTTTTTCCCGAGGAGTTGCCGGGAGTACCTCCTGCGAGGCACGTGGAGTTTGGTATCAATCTGATTCCGGGGGCTGCGCCTATTGCGAAGGTGCCTTATCGTCTTGCACCTCCAGAGATGCAAGAGTTGTCCTCGCAACTCCAAGAGTTGCTGGGGAAGGGATTTATTCGGCCGAGTCGCTCGCCGTGGGGAGCACCGATTCTGTTCGTCAAGAAGAAGGATGGTTCACACCGGATGTGTATTGATTACCGGGAGTTGAACAAGGTGACGGTCAAGAACCGCTATCCCTTACCGAGGATCGATGATCTATTCGATCAGTTGCAAGGGGCATCTTGGTTTTCCAAGATCGATTTGAGATCAGGGTACCATCAGGTAAGAGTGCGGGATGAGGACGTCTAGAAGACAGCATTCAGGACGCGGTATGGGCATTACGAGTTCGTGGTGATGCCTTTCGGGCTCACCAATGCCCCGGCAGTGTTCATGGACCTCATGAACAGGGTATGCAGGCCGATGCTGGATCGGTCTGTGATTGTATTTATCGACGACATCCTAGTGTATTCGCGAACTAGAGAGCAGCATGAGGGACACTTGAGGGAGGTCCTTGAGGTACTGAGGTCGGAGAAGCTATATGCAAAATTCTCCAAATGTGATTTCTGGTTGCGGGAGGTCCAATTTCTTGGACATGTTGTTAATCAGGCAGGGATATTGGTCGATCCGGCCAAGGTGGAAGCAGTGATGAGTTGGGAGGCACCGAAGTCACCTTCCGATATCAGGAGTTTCCTTGGGTTGGCGGGGTACTATCGGAGGTTTATTAGAGACTTCTCCAAGATCGCGGTACTGCTCACCAGATTGACCCGGAAGGGTGTTACATTCTCATGGGGACCCGAGCAATAGACTTCCTTCGAGACACTTCATCAGAGACTGTGCAAAGCCCCGGTATTAGCTCTCTCGGAGGGGATGGAGGACTTTGTCGTATATTGCGACGCATCGATTTCGGGACTGGGTGCAGTGTTGATGCAGAGGGGCCATGTGATAGCTTATGCATCGAGGCAATTAAAGCCTCACGAGGCGAGATATCCCACGCATGACTTAGAGTTGGGGGCAGTAGTGTTCGCTCTCAAGATTTGGCGTCACTACCTGTATGGGGTTCGTTGTAGTATATACACGGACCATAAAAGTTTGAAGTATTTGATGGATCAACCCAACCTAAATATGCGTCAGAGGAGATGGTTGGACGTGGTTAAGGATTATGACTGTGAGATCCTATACCACCCAGGCAAGGCTAATGTGGTAGCCGATGCATTGAGTCGTAGGGCGGTGAGCACTCCATTGCGAGATGTATGTCTGAGACTGACGGTGATGACGCCGGTATTGGATGCTATTCGTGAGGCGCAGGCCGAGGTTGTGAGATCCGAGATGCAGAAGAAGGAGCGGGTCGTTGGGTTAATTTCTGAGTTCGTTAAGGATGGACGAGGACTTCTGACGTTTCAGGGTCGGATTTGGGTACCATTCGTGGGCGGTACGCGTACTATTTTGATGGAGGAGGCTCATAGATCGAAATTCTCGATCCATCCCGGTGCTACGAAGATGTATTTGGACTTGAGGAAGGAATATTGGTGGCCTTGCATGAAGAGAGACGTCGCTTGGTTCGTTGAGAGGTGTTTGACTTGTCGTAGGGTTAAGGCCGAGCACCAGAGAGCGCATGGTAAGTTGCAGCCCTTGGAGATTCCTGAGTGGAAGTGGGAACAGATTACTATGGATTTCATCACCAAATTGCCGAGAACTGCCAGGGGAGTCGATGCAATTTGGGTGATTGTGGATAGATTGACGAAGAGTGCACACTTCCTTGCCATTAGCGAGAGTTCGTCAGCGGAGAGGTTGGCGGAGTTATACGTGAGAGAGGTAGTATCTCGGCATGGAGTGCCGATCTCGATTGTTTCAGACCGTGATGTACGCTTCACTTCCAGGTTCTGGAAGAAATTCCATGAAGAGCTGGGTACTAAACTACATTTTAGTACCGCATATCACCCCCAGACAGACGGTCAGAGCGAGCGGACGATTCAGACACTGGAAGACATGCTTAGAGCGTGTGTGTTAGACTTCGGGGGTAGTTAGGATGCGCATTTACCCTTGGCTGAGTTTTCCTACAACAACAGCCATCATTCGAGCATTGGTATGCCACCTTTTGAGTTGTTGTATGGTAGGAGGTGTCGGACTCCCATTTGCTGGGGAGAGGTGGGACAGAGAGTGATGGGCAGTACAGAGATCGTACTTCAGACGACCGAGCAGATTCAGCAGGTTAGGCAGAGGTTATTGACCGCCCAGAGCCGACAGAAAAGTTATGCGGACAGACGCCGGTCCGAGCTCGAATTCCAGGTTGGCGACTTCGTTCTCCTAAAGGTTTCTCCTTGGAAAGGAGTGATCCGGTTCAGAAAGAGGGGCAAGTTGGGGCCCCGGTTCATAGGTCCATTTCGTGTAATTGCAAGGGTAGGTCGGGTAGCTTATCGGTTGGAGTTGCTAGCAGAGTTGGGACAGATTCACGATACCTTTCACGTATCACAGTTGAGGAAGTGTATAGCCGATGAATCGGCAGTGGTTCCGTTAGAGGATATTCAGGTGGATGCGAGCCTGAATTACGCCGAGAGACCAGTAGCTATCAGGGATCGGAAGGTCAAGGTTCTGCGGAACAAGGAGGTATCTCTGGTGTTGGTTCAGTGGCAACACCGGAAGGGATCGGAGATGACTTGGGAGCCGGAGCGTGAGATGCGGGAGCAACATCTGGAGTTATTCGCAGAGTGAGACTTCGAGGGCGAAGTCTAGTTCTAGTGGGGGAGAGTTGTAACAGCCCGGAATTTCAGGTATTGCTTTAAAACTAATTTTGGGGCATTTTAGGAAGGGACTCGGCGAGTTGGTGCCTGACTCGCCGAGTAGGACCACAGGCTTGGTCGCGGGTTCGCGACTGGACTCGACGAGTCCAGATATGGACTCGGTGAGTCGACGCTGTTCAGCAGACACCCTAGCCGTTTGGTTTGGATTGTATATATCGCCTCTTAGGCCGTCATTGTTCGTCTTTTGGCCAATTGAGAAAAACCCTAATCGTTTGTGGACGTCTAGAGCAGGAGGGAAAGCTATTGGAACTTTGAGGAATTTGTTAGGCAAGAAGACGAAGAGTTTTGGCCAAAGGAATATCAAGGAGGATCGAGTCCTGAGGTTTGGAGACACAGAGAGTGCGTTTTCAGGTAATACTCGGACCATTTCTGTTATTTTAATGTGTACACGAATCTAGGGTTTATGAAACCCATTTGGTGATTAGATAGATTATAATGTTGTTACCCAAACGTTTATACCCCAGTAATAGGATGTTTAGAGGTCCAGAAAGTCCCATGATTGCGTATTTCGGGACCATGCGTATTTCAGGAAGCAGTTGATCGACTGCATGGCATGGACTCACCGAGTCCAATGATCAGACTCGGCGAGTAGCTTGAAGATTCACTGGGACTCGCCGAGTTGTTCTTCAGACTCGGCGAGTGGAGTCGGGGTGGCCCCGCGATTCTTCCACGAGGATATCGTCGAGTCAAGAGGGATACTCGACGAGTAGAAAGGGGAACAACAGGGAAAGTTGGGGAGGACGTCTAGACTCGCCGAGTCGCCTTTGCACTCGACGAGTCCGGTCAAGTTGACCGTTGACCAGAGTTGACCTGCATGTAAATTCTTAGGGTCAGTTGTCTTGAATGATAAGAGTATTAATAAGGGTATATGGTATTATAGGGAGTCTGCAGATCGGCGGATCGAGTGCGAGTAGTTTCAAGAGTTGATAGCTTACATTACCACGAGGTGAGTCTTCTCACTATACTTCACCCGGAAGGGTTTGACTGTGAGACCGGAAGGTCGTATATGATATGTGTTATTTATGCTATAAATAGAAAGGTAGTTGCTATGCATGATATGTATGTTTATACGGGCCGGAAGGCGATATGTTATGTGACAGAAAGGTCAGGTATGATGTATGATATAGGTGCTATGTGTGTTATATTAAACGTATTATATGTTGTAAATGTTATGGGCCGGAAGGCAAGGCGATATGTTATGTGACAGAAAGGTCAGGTATGATGTATGATATAGGTGCTATGTGTGTTATATTAAACGTATTATATGTTGTAAATGATATGGGCCTGAAGGAAATATACTATGGGCCGGAAGGCATTATGATACGGGCCGGAAGGCAATATGATACGGGCCGGAAGGCAATATGTTATGGGCCGGAAGGCGATTATGTTACGGGCCGGAAGGCGAAGTGTTGTGGACCGGAAGGTCAGGGCCTGGAAAGGCGTATATGTGTAATTCGTATACTGGGGAACTCACTAAGCATTTATACTTACAAGTTGTTATGTATGTGTTTCAGGTACTAGCGAGGACCGTGGGAAGGCGCCGGCATGATGCATACACACTGCTGCTATTTGAGATCTTGGGGATTTTTATATATGTATTTGATATGGAACATGGAATAAATACTTTTGGTTGAATGAAATCACTTTATTTTAAATGAAAATTTTATTTGAAAATTTGCGTTGTTACATATGTATAAGTAAAAGTCAGTCTTATCGTTAGTAGGCCTCATTCACGAAGCTGGTCTATAAAGGGTGTTTAAGGAAATTGCCTATAATATGGCGATTGAATGGGTATCCACTCTTACCCACCGCACTCTTGACTAGTGGAGGGTCGTTAGCCGAACGGGTAGGATAGGACGAAACCTTCCATTATAAGTATAATGAAATACAAAGTAATTAAATGTTTTTCAAATTCCCAATCTTAGTTAGTTAGGCAAAAGTGAATGGATGCAATTCCATGAAATTACACTTTGTGCCCTTGCGAACACGTTAGTGGAGCGTGTGTGATTTACCGGCACACTAAATGGTTCTAAGCAAAGGTAGTAAAGGGTGACTCAATGTTTGTCATAGTTCGGTGGAGCGTGTGTGGTTTACCGGCACATCGAATAAGTGATTGTAACATGTGAGGGCACCATGTAAGTTTGCATGGTTATTCACACCCGCTTTGTGATCCTCGGCATCCCAGTCACAAACAAGAGGGGAATATCAAGATTTTAACATGCCATTGAAATGTTCAATGAATCTCAAAGAATCTAGGAGTTTTCATAGAGTTAAAACTTAAATTTCTTTTTCGTTTTTCATGGTGGAAATTAGTGAATCGTCATTCACTTACCTTCAAATATTTTGCAACTAGATTACGGTATCCCTTCTCTAGGTTGTAGCGTATTGTGTTGGGTCCTAGCCTTAGTATCTCATTTGGGTGATTTACTAAGGACTCAATCGATCAACTAACTTGAATTTGTTTTTCTCCCGTTTTGTAGATGTCAAAATTCGACAACTATGGTCTTCCCAAATCCCGTGGAACAAGCATTCCACATGAAGATGGTATTCCACGATTCGATCGAGGAATAAGAAATCATGCTTCACTTCCTCCACCTCCTCCAATTGTTCTCCCTAACCCACAAGATCGAAGAGTTGAAAGGTTCAATATCACTAAAGCCCTGTTGGAAATGAAACATGAAGATGGTAAATCCGTGTGTGCCCACATTCTAGGAAGGAAACACACATCGATAGGTTGATTATGTTGGGTGTGTCATTTCCCGATGAGTTGGCTGTGAACTGGGTTCTGCAGTCACTCCCTGAATCATATAATGAGTTCAAAAGAAAGTATTATATGATGGATCATGACGATAACCTCATTGACCTAACTTACATGCTCATTGCTGCTGAATCAGAAATGATTTGGCGAAGCAATGGAGCGTACTTGTTGGGAAAGTCAACTGACCATGCTTTCGAGGACGTTCTAAGAGAAGCGACATGCATTTGCTGCCAAGAGAAAGGGCGTTGGATAGAAGTCTGCCGCAAGAGCCTGAAGATTTCAAAGATGGGAGAGTCAATGAGTATGATTGCACTTTAGGTAAAATCCACTATCTAACTTCGTTAAGTTCCTATTCATTGATTCAAAATACATGATGTGATAAGATTACATTTGAATGTTTTTGTAGGATCGGTGAAAAGAAAGGAAGCTTGGTGAAAGAGCAAGATGAATTTAATCACAAGAAATGGATCTTGATCGCATGGACTTGAAGATTAGATTTTGAGCTTAGAAAGTTATGATAGAGTTGTTAGAAATTTTCTTTTTGAAATACATAGTTTTCAATGGATTTTTCATTGTAAGGACAAATGTTTTCCGCTGCTTTTATAAATGAAATAAATTTTTGTTTGACTTATTTATTTATTTGGTTATTTCCTTGCAATGAAATCGTTATGAAAATTGGTGTTTGAATATTTCTACAACAAATGGATATGATTCTTATTTATGGTAAGGTCGAGAATTTACCAAATAGGGAGAGTTTCTCATCACCCAAGTTTCAATTGGACAGAAATTTGGAATCACGCAACTTGGTTGCATGATGAATGAGAAATTTCATATTTGGAAATTAGACTAATTCGTTAACAAAGTGTTAAGTGAAGGACTAGGAGATCGAGCACACAAAGTTGTGTGTTGATCAAGGTCATCATAAGAGTAACAAAGATATTCGTCATGATTTACTAAAGGTTTAGTAAATATGATTATACTTATAAGATTAAGTATAATTCGGAATTGATTAAAAAGGTTTAAATCAATAGCAAAACGAATAAGAAGAATCAAGTAGGCAGAAAGATAAAAGTTTCTCCGTTCTAAGAAGAAGGGAGAGTAGCTTTTATGCTTTATGATAGGTCTTAATGATTAAGAACCATATCTCAATTGATCCTCTAAGTGAGTCTTAGTACAACTGTATGTTTAAGAAGAGGAATCAAGAATTAAAGAAATGGTTAAATCGAGAAGTCAATCATACGTCGTTCCAATAACAAGTCTTAAAGTTAAGATTGTGGTAATAAGTGACAAGTACTAAGAAGGTTTATGACATTCATTAAATATGGAAAGTTCTGATGTTTTGGATAAGACAAAGACCAAATAGGACCATTTTATGAAGTGTTTTGATAAAAGCTACAGTAACTCTTGAATATTTGTTTTGTCAAGAAATGGTTGTTGAAAAGAGAATCTTATATGTCAAGAAGTCAGTGGGAGTCTTAATGGTCTTGAAAAGTTTCAAGAACAAATCAAATAAACCTTATCGATCATCACTAGCACACGAGTTAAGGTTTACAACCTATGGTGTTCACAATATTTTGATTATGTGCTGTTCCAATTGAGTTAATTATGCATGTGAGTCCTATGAGTTCTCATTTTGAAAGCATAAAAGGCAAGGCACCTTGATCAATGAAAGGTACATTGATAGGAAAAGGTGAGCTGTTTAACTACTTGGAAGACATGGTGGGCAGCTGTGCTACCATAAGGCAAGAAATCAAGATTAAGAAAGTTCGATCCATATGAGTTTGAATTTATCGTAAACTTTGGTTTTGACAAATTCACATGGATAGGAAAAAATACACTGTTTAAATCTAAGTGTCATAAGATTTCCTCCTTCATGAAAATGACTATGAGGAAATGCTTTCACTAAGAAAGATTTTAAGAAGATAGTGATTGTAAAATTGCATTCTCGAATTCGATTATCGTATATCCCTTTCCATAATTTGAATTGTGAGGTTTGGCAATTAGTCTTAATTGTTTAGACACACATATGAACTATCTAATGCAAAGGTGTATAAGCTTAAGAGGCCTTGATAAAAGATTATCAAAGCATTAAGTATGAGAAACATGGACTTAAGAAATTCAATAGATATTGTTTTTCTGGAAGTTAAGATGTTTTGAATACATGTCGAAGCTAGTGGGAGCATAAGTGTTATGTTTTTATAGTAATTATCATGATAGTAAGAGCATAAAAGTTATGATTGTATGATTATTATGGAAAGTTTTGCAAGTTGGCAATATTAATTATAGAAAACAAGAGTTATACCTTGCAAACTCGTAAGGGTTGTAAAGTTGTTTTGCTATAATTAAGGGAAAGAATATTATGCTTCATTTCAAATCTAAAGGATTAGGTTGAGAAATGTTGATAAATTTAGTCAAAGATACATACTTCTTAAAATTTTGATTATAATTACGGCATTCCTTTTCACAATTCGAATTTTGAGAACATAGCAAATAAAACATTATGCGTCGTGTCCCATACGCTTCGGGTATAGGATCGATTGCAAATGCTTTAATGTTTGACCATTCTAAAATTTTCCAAATGTCTAGCGCATTTAGAGGAAAAAGGGACTAGAATTGGTTTTGACTAAAATAATTAAACAACTATCAAAGGACAATCCAAAGTTCGACGAGGATTGGTTGCTTGTGAGTAGTTGGAAGCATGGTATTGGATGGACCATATTGACATTATTATGAATAGATAAGATTCTATTAAGAATGAGTTGTCATATGGAAAATATCGAAGCGTGTCCATATTAGGAATTGAATATTGAAAATCTATGACTAGATTAGAAACTTTTATGCAAAAGGATGTTCAAAGGAATGTACTTTGAGTGAGAGACATCATATCTAAGGAATTGTCTTGTAACAATCTCCGTTAGAGGACTTGGTAATATCATTGGCAATAGTCTTTGTGACTTTGGTGCGGTGACATTACGAAAGAATCATTGCATAAAATGTTAGAATCTAGCATATTCTATAAGTGGAAAGAATTTGATATTCTTAAACTTATGAAAAACGGATTTGGAGTTGTGAAATGTGAATGATTGGAAATGTGACCAATGTGATCTATTTCACAAAGTAAGAACCATAGGTAAACATTGTGTGCATGCTAGGAGCATGGGACAAGTGTAATAATTCAAGTAAGAAGTTGATTACCCGAAACGACAAATAATGAGTAATCGATATGGTGATAGATAAAAGGTGTTTTATTTATGCTCAAAGGGTTGAGGACATATGGGATTAGTATTATTCTTGTGTTTCACTTTGCATGTTTTGACTTCCAGAATAATTGAGTTTGTTAAGAATAATCGAATTATTCAAACGGGCCACAGTCGTTCATATGTTGGAAGTAGATATGAATGAAGACTGTCATGAATTGGTGTGTGGATTGTCTAAAAGAGTATTAGACAGAAGAAAATGTTTGCTGCAACATTCATGAGTACTTATGAATATGAATTTGAGCATTGGATTAAATCCACGCTCACTTTAATCACTCCATGAATTGCATCACGAGTGATTGGTGAGACGATAACATCTTATATTCTTGAAACCGAGATGTGTGAGTTGTATCTTGCAAATCGGTTGCACATTGATAATATGTAAACGCACTAGTAACTTGGTGTTATAAAACATATTGTTGTGTGTGATTTGGTTAGTGAGTGCAATCAAGCATTGTATCAAAGTTTATCCGTTCCTTTTATCCAAAGAAGGATAAAAGCGATATCTTTGGGCCCCTCGATGATTTAGTGATGACAAACGTAAATGCTCGGCCGGGCTAGGGCTAATTTGATTTGTTCAATTAGTCAGTCATCATAAATCAAAAATCGAGATATAGTACAAAGAAAATGATTTTAAATCATATCTCATACGATATCTAGAGTGGAGGAATATATGATCCCTTATCTAAGGACACGCGTATCTGATAAGATCAGAGTTGACAGCGACTTTGGAAAGCTACGATTGCAGATCAGGATCTGAAGTCATATGCATAATAGTTATTAGACTTATCCAAGTGGGAGACTGTTGGATTAGTGTCTAAGTCCATAACTATTTTGGTATGTACTTGACCCGATGGTGCATGGTCCTTTTGGGTTGCCTTCACCAAAGCAACTTGATAGAATGAATTATGGAGAGAAAGGATTAAATATGATTTATTAATGTATTATGAGAATAATATATTAAAGGAGAAATCATATTGTTTAATTAATATTAGTCAATAATTAATTGGTAATTAGTTTTGTGACTAAAAGAGATTAATTAAACTTAATGGACCAATTAGTTTTGTGACTAAAAGAGATTAATTAAACTTAATGGATTGGAATTGTAATTATAAGATAATTATAATTTGGGCCATGGATTGCCTTATATGATAAGGTGGATGAATTCTATGGGGAATCCCATATGAAATCGTCCAATGCCTTGAGGAAAGGGCTCCATGGGTTGCTTAGGGCTTAAGCATCCAATTTGGGGTTTCCTTGTTAGATAACCCTAATAGCCTTACTATATATACGACCCTTATGACCCAAAAACGTGGCTAATGATCTTTCTAGGGTTTCACACGTTTTTGGGCAGCCTCCAACCTCTCTCCTCTTCATCCTCTTGCTTATGGTGTTTGTGAACCATTAGAGGAGTGACACTTGTGACTCTAAGCCTTCCAAAGTCAATTCAAGGAGATTTGGGATTGTTATTGATACATAACAATCAAGGTAACATTATAAACTTATTCTTATGGCTAATATGATTATTTGAATGCTAGAATTAGGGTTTATAGTCTTGGATAACTTGCATGTACAATAGAGAAACCTAGATCCAAGCTTTAGGGTTTGTATGAGCACATAGGATGTTCTTAGGACCAAAACCCATCAATTTTCATGTTGACAGATTCGGGAATCTATTATCCAATAGTTAGGGTTTTGTCAGCAGGACTATAGTAGTGTGAGGTGAGTTTTCCTCTAGTAGAACAGGTCTAAGGCACCAAGGTGTACCCATATATGTATGATTAGCAGTTGAGTGTGGGCGGGGCCCGTATCTCATAGCTTTATTTAAGTATGGATATATATGACAGATTGATAGATTTAGTTATACTTGTTGTTTGTTTGATACTTGTATGTATGATTAGTAGTTGAGTGTAGGCGGGGCCCGTATCTCCTAACATTTGAGTGTGGACGGAGCTCGTATCTCATAGTATTATTCGAGTATATATATAGGACTGATTGATAGAATTGATTATACTTGTTGTCTGTGTAATACTTATATATATGCTTAGTCAGCCGAGTGTGGTTAGGACTCGTATCTCCTAGTTAGCCAAGTGTAGGCAGGGGTCATATCACGTAGTCAGCAGAGTGTAGGCGGGGCCCGTATCTCATTGTCAGTGGAGTGTGGGCGGGGCCCGTATCTCCTAGTTAGCCAAGTGTAGGTGTGCCCTATATCTAGTAGTTAGCGGAGTATGGGTGGGGCCCGTATCTCTTTGAGTGTGGGCGGGGCCGTATATCCTAGTAGCATGATTATTTTTATGGTATGTGGTAGTTTGGGGAGACTTACTAAGCTTTGTGCTTACAGTTTTCCTATTTGGTTTTAGTTACTACAATTTTCAAAAAAGGAGCTCGGGATGATTGTAGTGCACACACCATTTGTTTAGCCTAGGATGTTTATACTCTGATTTATTTTGATAGATGTTATGATAATTTTAGAGATACGATTTATGGTTTTTATATGATATTTGGATTACTATGGTTTTATTAATGATTGCAAAATGGAAATTTTAGTTTGCATTTTTGGATTGTTACTGTTTTGGGGTGAAGCTTGAAACTGAGAATTAGAGATAGAGAGAGTTAAGAGAGAAGATCGAGGTTGAGAGAGTGGTAGGGAAGATGGCTAATGAATTGAGGAATGAAAGAGGTCTTGAGCCTTCTATTTTTAGCTAGGATGATCACACACAATCCTTTGAAGCCATGCTTCCAACTCTTGTTGCATACTATTTTAGATAAACTTGCACACAAAGAAGGAGAGGGGGAGGAAAGAAGAATGTGGGGAACTAGTAGAAGGGAAGGAAATCTAGACTTTTAGCTTCTGGGGTCACATGTGGGCCCCACATGGGTTATTCCCCCATTAATTACCCAAAACACACAAAACCAGGTGCATCGGAATATGTGCATCAAGAATTTTTTGAGAATACCATTAGATAGAGTTTAATTCAAGGCTTTCGGAAAATCAAACGGATTTATTAATGGAGTTACGGATCTACGGGAAATCACATTTAATGTTTTGCGCTTAAACGGCTCGCGATGACCGTTTTCGTGACTTTTGTAGATATCTTCGTAAAAAATATTTCGAGTGTGAAATTAAATAATAGACTATATCCTGTGTCCAAAAATGCTCTCGGAAATCTCGTCGGTAATGCGTAATTGTGTCAACCGATCGATTCGATTTTAAGCGATTAAAGAAAACCAGTGTTTTACTATCTATTTTCTTAAAATGGTCGTATCATTTGCATACGAACTATGTTTTGGACGTTCTTTATAATTTTGGAAACAATGGAATATGTACTATGATATTTTACTGTTTATTTTTCTCAAAACTACATTATGCAAATTTTTAGTTTTTTAAACAAATTAATTAACGTTGTCGTTTAAGCGGTTTGATTCGGATTACAGTTTACACATTTGGAAGTAAGGTATGATATCATGTAATAATTGAAATAAAATTATTTATTTTACATTAGACGCACTAAAACTCAGTAATTTGGATATACAAGAGATTTACAGATAGATTGACGGTTACAATAATAATCCTAAATTTCGGCTAGGAAATTCTAGTCTCATGTAAACATTCTCGTGGGTTGTGTAGCTCATCTCATTTGGCTTTAGTTGTCACAACTAGCATTTTGGCTAGGAAATTCTAGTCTCATGTAAACATTCTCTGTTGTGATACATGTAACCCTAATTTTATAGTGTAACCTATACACATTCAATTATAACAAACTTAATCAACATTCTTTAGTAAAGCTCAAAATCTTATATAAAACATCTCTTATAGTCAATTATGTGTTGAAAACCCTAAAAATTCTGGTTCTAGTTTAATATGAATTAGGATTCTCTTATTGAGCTCTAATTAGACCTAAACATTAACATTTTGGGCCATGTGGACAAAAAGGGCTCTCTTATCCCTAATGAGCCTTTTTGGACCATAAATGATTCCATTAGTCCTAATGGGCCACAAATTACCTATTAGACTTCTATAGGTCCATAACCCCCCCCCCCCCTTAAGGGCCCAATAAACGTAAAAATATTATTAGGCTTCCATAAATTTAAACAAGGCCAATAATGAGACCAAATCATTTCATCCTCATCTCTCTTTAGCCCAATTTTCGGCTCATTATGCATAAACAAAAAAATAGGAATTTATTTGCAAGTGACATATCATTGTTACATAGTGGATTTCCATGCAACATCACCTCACATCTCTCTCTCTCTCTCTCTCTCTCTCTCTCTCCCTCTCTCTCTCTCTTCTCTTGATATTCAGCTGAGACCCCCTCTCCACATCTCACTTCATAAATTTTCAAACTTCCTCTCAAATCCTCTCAAGCTCAAGGAAAAACTCTCTCATTTCCTTTTGCATTTTTCGTGATCTTGGGTGAGACTCCAAGATTTTTCATCAAGCATCATCTACTTGGTAAGTTGTCAGCATACATATGTCATTGATATTCGTTTTTAAGCCAATAACAACCCCTTACATGGTTCATTTCATTTTCTAGCTCCCTAGGACGATCTAAGTTCGAAAATCATTCTCAAAAAGCTTCCTAGGGCCGAGATCTTCCCACATCTTAATCAAAAATCAAATCTAAACCTCAAGGTGAGTTCATACCCCCTTGTTTTTGGTTTTACTTTGTTTTGGGGGGAGAATACAACAACATATGTGTAGATCTATGTATTAGTGCATGTTATGTGTGATTTTCTTGGTTTATGTTCTGATTACATTATGAAATACAATAGATCTTGAAATCCATAACAAAAGATTGTGAAATTTACAAACTATAACACTTTACACACCATAGCATGGGAGTAAAAGTGTACATATGTGATGATTACTGGAAAAAAAAAAAAAAAAAAAAAAAAAAAAAAAAAAACCTTGAAATATGGCCATTTTTGACAAATACACAAAAAGTTGAGACTTTTATGACACTTTCGGTTTTACAAGGACTAAAAGAGTCACTTTTATACAAAAATGAGTTTCTATGATATTCTTGGGAGTAAAAGGGCCAAAAATACAATTTTTTTATATTGGGCCATAAAAATGTGCTTTTCAGTTTTTTTGGGCCTAAATTTTAAAAATATCGATTTTTATAGACTAAATTGTCATTTACTCAAGTTTGAGTCCAAAAATGTAAACCTACGGTTCCATACGTTAAAAATGAATTTTTTCCAAAACTTGGGCCAAAAACGTAATTTCTATGAAAAGTGAGATTAAAATGGAAATTTTTATAATCATTGGCCGAAAATGTCATTTTTATAAAACTTCAGTCGAAAAGTGTCATTTTATTTAAAAATGGGCTAAAAATGTAAATCCATACAACCATGGGCCGAAAATATTACTTATTATTTATTTTGGGCCAAAAATGTCAATTTCTATAAAAATGAGCCAAAAATAATATTTTATATACATTTGGGCCATAAATGTCAATTTTGTGATATTGGGCCTAATGTATCCATTACATGTCCATTTGGGCCTTTATGGCCCACTTACATGTTTTTTGGGCCTAAGGTGTTCATTACCTGTTAATTTGGGCCTTTGTGACCCACTAACATGCTTAGCGTGCCATAGTTGCTCCCTTACATGTCTGTTGGATCTTATACATTCATAGATCTATTTTTTGGGCTTTGTAAATCTTAACTATATATACGAAAACATGGTATATAGCTTAATTCAATACTCGTGTGAAAACAATTAATGATCTAGTGAGACATGTCGGTTGACACCTCTAGAGTATATGATCGTAGCCTGCAGTTATAACTAGAGTCTCCTGGAGGGAGAGAGAGAGAGAGAGTTTGTGTATAGATTTATACGTGGTGACACCCCACACCTGAGCTCTTCGCTACAGTTAGACTAGGCTAGTCTAGGGTGACAATCCTTACCGTAAATGAAACTGACACTTGAGAACCCCACGACAGGCGAACTCGTCAAAAATCAAGTATGGTTAAAATGGCTCACTTAGAAATCCTCTCCAACATAATTGTATAGAATACCTATAAAATCTTGTGGATGAAAAAACATACATATACTGTTATTCGGTCTTAGGGTTGAGACTACAACACGTTTATAAGCGGAAAATATCTAATTTTCTAGGGTAATACCGTTAAACAATATCTTTTACGTACTACTAAAAACACAGGGTTTTTATATGGATTAAATTTTTATACATTCCAAATACAAAAAACACACGTGCATTAATACTTGATATCGATACATCACGTTCAAACCATTTTCAGAAAATATCGGATTTTCTGATGTTTACAAATGATTCAAAACTTTTCATACAAATATGCTTATGACCTCACCAACATTATATATGTTGACGTTTTCAAAATAACTTGTATTCTTAGGTAATCGTTAAGCAGAAAGGTCAACAGGAAATGGTGGAATTTGTTATATTTTTGTTATGATCATACATTAATATTTTGAACATGTAATTTATGAGATTGTACTTGAAGTCACACGCAAGCCCCCGGGCCTTTTCGCCGTTTGATTCGGGGGTGTTACATTAGTTGTTTGGATGCGTATGAAATAACTTTATCCCTTTTCATCATTACGCATCATAATCCTTGTCACGATGAGTCACAAAATACTACAAAGTCTTATGTTCCTTCTAGCTGAGATTGAATCGGTGCACTGCACAACGATTGTTTCAACCTGTGGAAGGTAGACTCTTGGTTTTCTCCCAAATCGAAATTCTTGTACTTTTGAGTTAGAGGAGTGATGGGCTTGGCTACCTTAGAGAAATTCTAGATGAATCTTCTGTTGGATTAATGTCTAAGTCCATAACTATAATTGATAAGACTTGACCCGACCCGGCATGGTCCATTTGGGTTGCATACCATCATGCACTTGGATAGACTATAATGAGAGAAATAAGACACTTATGGTTATTAATATATTATAAGTTCTAGTATATTAATAATAAGAATAATGAGATTATTTAATTAGTATTGATCAAGAATTAATCTAGCATTAATTGAGTGATCAAAAGAAGACTAATTAAATATGTGGGTTGATTGTGTAAATCATCCATACTTGTATAGTGGGCTAATGCTCCATGGATTATCTAGTTTGGCCAAAACCCATATGATGATCCATGGATGCTCCATGGTGTATTTGAACCCATGGATCCAAGGAAATGGAAAGTCATGACAATTAGGGTTTACCCTAATTGTATAACTATATAAGCATCTTATTCTTGAGGAAAAATCGGCCACTAGTGAGAGTAAGAAAGGGCTAGCCGATTTTCATGAAGTGTAGAACTCTCTCAAGTTATTCTAAGTGTTTTGATGATTGTGAACCATTTGAGGTGTCACACTTGGGGCACTAGGCACTCAAGCTTCATGAAGACATTCTACATCAAAGAGGTATGTATTCTATCTTGTTATATTGATAGTTTTGTATGCTAGATTAGGATAATACCTTGGATGTTCATATTTGCATGTATAATAGAGAAAACATAGATCCAAGGTATTTAGGGTTGCATGTACACTTAGGAGTGTTAGAATGCTCGTAACCCAACAGTGGTATCAGAGACTAGGCTTGTTTTCTTGTTATACCTGCAATAGAAGCTGAAAAATCGAAATTGGTGCTGTCAGCCCAACAGACTCGCCGAGTCCATGAAGGGACTCGACGAGTCCAAGGCAAAATGCATCCAACTCGCCGAGTTGTGTTCATGAACTCGAAGAGTTGGACCCCAGACAGCATATTTTCGAGTTTTTTTGGCTAGAAATGGACTAGGAACATTACCCTAAGTTGTTTTTGAACTTATAAACTTGTTTTTGTTGTGGTAATGTTCATGCTAATCCAATTTCAAAGATACTTGTCAATAGATTCATGTTTTGTATTAGTTTAAAGGTTAGACTAATTACATGAAAAAAGTTTGATTTGAATTATCTTGTTCTTATGAGTTTCTTAGATTAATAGAAAAGTTGAATGAAATAGTTGTTTTCAATCCATTTTAATCTAAGAGTTGAGTATAAAATGTGTTTGTGTAACTTGTCCTAAAGTTACATGAAGATTCACATTAAAGACTCATAAAACTCATAAAATTGGCAAAGGTTACAAAAAAAAATGAAGAGTCTAGTTCTAATTAATTGGAGTTATAACTCCATAATTTGTCCTCAAGTTATGGAGGACCAAGAGTCTCTTCATTAAATAAATATAAAAAAAAATAATGTAACCTTAATTAATTCCATAAGTTATAAAATAAAGAAAAAGTTAATTCTTTATTAGTTTAAAGTCTTCCATAATTTGTCCTCAAGTTATGGAACTTGAAGAGTTTTTGGATTAAAACTACTTTAAATACATAAGTTATGGAATTAATTAGTTTTGAATAGTTTCAAAACTTGCCCTCAAGTTTTGGAATTTGTAAAGTTTTCTCTTATGAATACTTTAATTCCATGTTAGCCCTTAGAATTTTAAAAGTTAAAATTCAACCCTTATACTTTATAATATTATAAGTTAATAATATATACATGTATAAGAGTAAAGTCAGTCTTACCGCTAGTACGCCTCATTCACGAAGCCGGTCTATAAGGTGGGTATAAGGTTGTTGCCTATAAAATGGCAACTTAATGGGTGTCCACTCTCACCCACCGCTTGCTTGACTGGTGGAGGGTCGTTAGTCGAATGGGTTTGACAGGACTATAATTCTCCCTTCATTAAAAGTATTAATGATAAATACTAAGTAACTAAACTCTTATAAATACCCAATCTTAGTTACTTAGGAAAATGTGAAGAAGGTGCTAATCCATGAAATTACACTTTGCACTTTGTTTAAGTCGGTTAGTGGAGCGTGTGTGGTTAACCGGCACACTAACTCGTATTTAACAAGGTAGGCAAAGGGTAACTTAATGTTTATCATAGTATTGATGGAGCGTGTGTGGTTAACCGGCACATCGATTGAGGGATAAACACTTAAGGGTACCAAGTAATTTGCATGATTACTTCACACCTTGTTTTGTGATCCTCGGCATCCCAGTCACAAAACCTGAAGGGCACACTCGAGATTGAAACATGCCATTGAACAGTTCAATGAATCTCAAAAGATCTAGGAATTTCAAATCCAATTAAAACCTAATAATACATTTCGTTTATCTTGGTGGAAATTGGTGAATCGTCATTCACCTACCTTCAAATTGTTTTATAGCTTGGATTATGGCATACCTCTTCTAAGTTATAAAATAGTTTGTTGGGTCCTAGCCTTAATATTTCATATTGGGTGTCATATTAAGGACTTTAAGATCAACTATCCTGAATATCTCCCAAAACATGTCTGTTTTAGACATTTATGATCTTCCCAAATCTCTTGAAACAAGCATTCCTAATGAAGATGATAGCCTATGGATATATTACTTCTTTCTCCTCCTCCAATTATTCTCCCTAACCCACAAGTTCTTGAAAAGTTTAAGATCACTCAAGCCCCATTGGCAAGGCAAGGTCTAGGTGTGATCACATCTTGGAGATGTAGTCACATATTGACAAGCCGGGAGAGAAGGGTGTCAAAGTCTTGAGAAAGTTGGTGGTTCAACTACTTTCTAAGTCACATAGTGAGTTCTTTTGGAACACCTATGAAACAGACTATGAAAAGACCCTTAATGATCTTATCTATTTGTTAAGATCAACTTCCTCAAAACTTGATGGACATTGACAATAGTGACACAGGAAATCCAGAAAAGCATTCTCTTCCCAATGGAAAGGGATCGGCCATAGTCAACTCAGTTGACCAAATGGTAAAGAGAAAAGTCTAAGTCTGTGATAGTCTCGTGTACCATTATCAAAGGGTCCATATGTTTATATTGCCAAAGGAAGGGGCATTGGTTGCGAAGCTGCCAAGTTTACCTAAGGATGTTAAAGTCAATAAGTTTGACTCTACTTCAGGTAAAGTCCACTAATCTAACTCTGTTAAGTTTCTATTCTAAGATTCCTGATACATGATGTGACTGGGTCACATGGTAATGTTTTAAGAATCAAAGAAAAGTAAAGGAACTTAAAGAAAGAATATGAATCTGATCGCATAGATGGATTTCTATTGCGTAGTTTGAAAATCGGATTCTTGAGCTACTTCTTAGGAGTTATGAGATATTGCTAGGGAATAGATAACAACAGGTTTTCATATGGATTGTAAGGATAAGTTTTTCCGCATAGTTTTAAAAATAAAAGGAAATTTTTTATTTTAGTTATTTTAAAATATCCTTACAATGGCATTTGAGGAAAAATTGTTGCTTATATGATTCCATTAATAGCAAGAGTGGAAGTATGAAATTGATTCTTTCATTTGTGGTAATGTCTAAATTTATCAAATAAAGGAAACATTCTCATCACCCAAGTCTCAATTGGACCGGGACTTGGAATCATGCAAGTTGTATAGCTTGATGAATGAGAACTTTCAAGTATTTGAAAAATTAAGACTAATTACTTGTTCACATGGATGTGTGAGTCAAGTAGTGGACTAAGGGATCGAGTACATAGTCATGTGCACTGATTAAGTCCACCACAAAAGATGTAAGGCTATTCGTCATAGTTTACTAAAGCTCAGTAAATATGATTATACCTACAAGCTTAAGTGTAACTCTGAGACATTGGAAAAGGTTTCAATGCATAGCAGAGCGGATAAGAAGAATCAAATTAGGCAGAAGGATAAAAGTTTCTCAAATATGAAAAGATGGGAGAGTACTTTAGTATCAGTTTTGTGATCATCTTAATGATTAAGAAACCATATCAAAATTAGTTCTCTAAGGAAGTCTTAGTGCATTCTTATGACTAAGAAGAAGGGATCTTGAATTGTTGAAATGGTTAAATCAAGAAGATGAGTCATACTTCGTTCCAATACAAGTCTTAGAGTCATACTCCAAGATTGTAATTTGAGTGACATGTATTTAAGAAGGTTTAAAACACGTGTCAAATGTAAGAGTCAAAGTGTCCTACTCTTGTTCATTTTAAGTTGGTAAGTTGTGATGTTTTGGATAAAACAAAGACCAACTTAGGCCAATTGTGTGAAGTGTTTGTCTTGGTTAGAATCCGCACTATCCCTTGAATATTTGACAAGAGAGTCTTATAGGTCAAGAGGACAGTGGGAGTCTTAAAGGTCTTGAAAGTATCAAGAACTAATCAAGAATAAAACCTAAAGTTCTTCACTAGCACACGACTTGAGGTTTATAACCTATCGTGTTGACATAGTCTGTGCCCATTCCAGTTAAAGTTGAGTTCTTAGAGTTCTCAATTGGTTGCACAACAACTTGGAAGCAATGGCAGACCCTTGAGCTGCCAGGTGGCAAGAAATTAAGATTGAGTTCAGTCCATATGAGTTTGGATTTGTCATTATCCTTGTCTTGTGACTATGGTTTTGACAATTCACATGGATAAGAACACATACACCATTAAATCTAAGTGTCATAAGGTTTCTCTCCAATTCGTGAAAATGATGGTGAGGAAACACTTTCACTAAGTAGATTTTAGCTAGATAGCAATTGTGATATTTGCATTCTCAAAGTCGTTAGTGGAGCGTGTGTGGTTTACTGACACACTAACCTGGACTTGTGAGAAGTGGCAAAAAGGTCTAAGCATTATGATTACGGCATCCCTCTTCATAATTGTTTAGACACACAAGTGTGCTATCTAAGGGAAGGTGTATGTTTTTGATAAAGTCTTATCAAAACAATCTAGTATCAGAAATCTGAACTTTGGTAAGAAAGTCAATAAAGTATTGATTTCTAGAAGTCGAGCTTTCTGAGTACATGTCAAAGCTAGTGGGAGCATAAGTGTTATGCTAATAATCATCATGTTAGTGGGAGCATGATAATTATGATAAGTATTGCAAGCTAGCAATGTTAATTATAGAAAACAAAAGGTTTCAATTGGGAAAAAGTTGTTTTGCTATAATTAAGGGAGAGTAAATTATACTTCATCTCAAATCTATAAGCTTAGATCGTGAGGTTTTAATCATTTAGTCAAGGATATATATGAATTTCATGTTAGAATGGCTCAACATAAGGAACTTCTGTATATGGTTCCATTATTTGCATTCTAAAATTTGATTATGATTACGGCATCCCTTTTCATAATATGAATTATGAGAACTTGGCAAATAGAAATGGAAATGTTATAGCAAAAGACTGGTTTAGTCTTTATGTGAGACATCATGAATCGTGTCCCATATGCTTCGGATATAGGATCGATTACATGTACTATAGTTATTCGTTCTAAAAGTTTCCAAATGCCTGGGGCATTAAGAAGGGAAAAGGTTTAGAACTGGATATGACTAAAAGGATTAAACAATTGTCGAGGACAATCTAAGGTTTACCAAAGATTGGTTGCTCAAGGACAGTTGGAAGTATAGTGATAATTCTGGAAGGACCATATTGACATAATCTGTAAGGAGGCAACTCTTGTTCAGAAGTGATAGTCAAAATGGAATCTGGAAATGTTTCAAAGTTAGAATTTTCAATCTGTTTAAGATTAGGAAACTTAATGCAAGAAGGATGTTTCCAAGGAGTTGATCTCCTTTGGAATGCTCTGTAATGATTGTTGCCAAGTCTTTCTGACTTTGTGCATAATCATTACAAGAGGATCAATGCATATAATTTTAGAATCTAACAGATTTCAGTAAATGACATGAATTTGGAATTCTTGTATTTACAGTAAGGATTTGGGAGTGTGAAAAGAGAATCATTGAAGTTATGTTCAATGGATCTAGTTCACGAAGTAAAGATCATAGACAAACATAGTATGCATACTTGGTGTGTGGCATGACTAGTATTTAAAAAAAACATAGTGTACATGCTTGGAGCATGGGACAACTATTGTTTTAAATTCAAGAATAAAGTTGATAGCTGAAACAGTATACAATGAATAATGTGTAATCATATGGTGATAAATAAAAGGTGTTTTATTTATGATCATAGGTTTTGATACCATATTGGATTCAGTTATTATTGTGTTTCACTTTGCATATTTTGACTTCCCGAATAAACTAGGTTATTCTTCCGGAATGACTAAGTTATTCAAACCATCCACAGTCGGTCATATGTTGGAAGCAGATATGAATTAAGACTGTCATGGGTTGGCTTGTAGAGGTCTAAGTTGTTGGACAAATGGCTACAACACTCATGAGTTCTCATAAGTTCTGAGTATTGGATTCAACCCGCGCTCATTGGAATCACTTCATGGGTTTTATCACGAGTGATCATGAGACGATAATATCTTATATTCTTCAAACCTAGAGATATGAGTTGTTACTATGAGTTGGTTGTACATTGATTGCACGAAACTGCATTTGGTAACTCGATGCTATAAAACGTGCCTTTGTGTATGATTCAACAAGTAGTAGAACAAGCCATATGAGTCGAAGTTTATCCATTTCTTTTACCTTCGGGATAAAAGCGATATCTGTGGGCCCCTCGATGATTTGATGATGACAAATGGAAGTGCTCGGCCGGGCCAAGACTGATTTGATTTGTTAAATTAGTCAGTCGTCATAAATCGGAAATCGGGAAACAACAAATGGACAGAGAGAATGATTATAATCCATGTCTCAGTCCATATGATATCTAGAATGGAGGAATATATGATCCCTTATCTAATGGACAAGTCATTGAGAAGATCAGAGTTCATCTACAAGGTCAGAGTTCGACAGAAGCTTTTGAGAGCTACGATTGCCAGTTGGTTCCTGAAGTCATACGCAATAATAGTTTTAGACTTATCCAAGTGGGAGACTGTTGGATTAATGTCTAACTCCATAACTATAATTGGTAAGACTTGACCCGACCCGGCATGGTCCATTTGGGTTGCATACCATCATGTACTTGGATACACTATAATGAGAGAAATAAGACACTTATGGTTATTAATATATTATAAGTTCTAGTATATTAATAATAAGAATAATGAGATTATTTAATTAGTATTGATCAAGAATTAATCTAGCATTAATTGAGTGATCAAAAGAAGACTAATTAAATATGTGGGTTGATTGTGTAAATCTTCCATACTTGTATAGTGGGCTAATGCTCCATGGATTATCTAGTTGGGCCAAAACCCATATGATGCTCCATGGATGCTCCATGGTGTATTTGAACCCATGGATCCAAGGAAATGGAAAGTCATGACAATTAGGGTTTACCCTAATTGTATAACTATATAAGCATCTTATTCTTGAGGAAAAATCGGCCACTAGTGAGAGTAAGAAAGGGCTAGCCGATTTTCATGAAGTGTAGAACTCTCTCAAGTTATTCTAAGTGTTTTGATGATTGTGAACCATTTGAGGTGTCACACTTGGGGCACTAGGCACTCAAGCTTCATGAAGACATTCTACATCAAAGAGGTATGTATTCTATCTTGTTATATTGATAGTTTTGTATGCTAGATTAGGATAATACCTTGGATGTTCATATTTGCATGTATAATAGAGAAAACATAGATCCAAGGTATTTAGGGTTGCATGTACACTTAGGAGTGTTAGAATGCTCGTAACCCAACATCTTCGATAATAGCCCGCAAGCCCTAGGAATTGGCATACTTTAGTTGGTGTTATTGGTGCTTTCCAATCCCTAATTGCCTCAATCTCCGTAGGGTTAAGATGAATCCCTTTGCTACTGACCACATGGCCAATGATATTCTCTTTATTGATCCAAAACTCACTTTTTGAAGATTTGAGTAACATTTCTCTTTCCCCAGTAATTCAAGGATCACTTGCAAGTTTTAGCCATGTTCTTCCTTGGTTCATGAGTATATTAGGATGTCGACACTAAAGACGATCAAAAATTTATCCATCTAGGGTTTAGACACTCCATTTATAAGGTCCTTGAATATAGTTGTTGTGTTGGACAACCTAAAGGGCATAACCAAGAACTCGTAGTGATCGTACATATTCCTGAATTCTGTCTTTGGAATGTCTTCTTCCAGAACTCAAAGTTGATGATAATCAGATCTTAGATCAATCTTTGAGTAGTAGCTAGATCCTTGTAACTGGTCGAATAGGTCATTAATCCTCGAGAGTGGGTAACATTTTTTTGATAGTGAGTTTATTCAACTCTCGATACTCGAGGCACATCCTAAATGATCAATCGTTCTTTTTTTCTAAAAATGTAAGAGCTCCCCAAAGTGAGAAGCTTGGCCTGATAAAGCCTTTGTCAATTAGTTCTTGTACTTGACTCAATAGTTCTTACATTTCCGATGGTGCCATGCGATAATGAGATCTTGCTACTGGCGATGCACCCGAGACTAAGTCGATTCAGAATCCAACGTGCCTGATTGGTGGTAGTCCAAGTAGATCCTCTGTAAATACATCCGAGTAGTCTCACACTTGCATAATATATTTGATTTCCTTAGCATGTGGGCCAAGAAAGCAAAGCATCTCTTCTGCAAGCACTTTCTTACCATCTTACACGATATGACTCTTAGATTCTTCCCTGATTGATCTCCATAAATCACAAGATCTTCTTTGTTGGGTAGAGGTAGTTCAACGACTTTCTCATAGCATACTACTTCTGCTCGATGTGGCAATAACCAATCCATCCTCATAATTACAACGAAACTTCCAATGGTTATACATACTGGGTTGACGTGAACATTGTGATTATTCAAGGTGAGAAGAAAAATGGTAAGTATATCCATGGTACTTTCTACTTGGTCATTTTCCATTTCTACTATATAAGCCTCATTAAGTTTGTAGGGTTTATGGTTTAGTATGCTTCTGAACTTATGGTCAATGAAGCTCCTATCATCACCAATATCCAACAATACGGAAGCATAAATATTATTGATAGGAAGCGTACCAATAACCATAGTTGGTTCTATACGAGCATCTCTTGTAGTGATCAAAACTGTTCTTCCTTTGTCCCCTGATTCTTCACTTTTTGAGAGTCCTTCTTAAAATGCCCTGGTTGATTGCATTCAAAGCAGTTACGGCTTCTTCTCATAGCAGTGGTTGATTTCATTGTGTTTGGTGCCATTCTGCAGTAACATACGATGTGAGCTTTCATGCCAAAGTTGTTGCAGGTCATATCCCTGTAATTTCCAACATAATGGAAGTTGCATTTGGTATAGTGGGGTAGGGTTCCAATGTAGGACTTGGATGGGGTGGGAGTGTTTGTGATTGTAGCATAGATATGCATAGGTGCTGACTTGGGTTTGTGATGCTTGGGGTTCTCCTTTGGCTTTCCCTATAATTTTTGCTTCGTTCCTTGATTTTGTTTTGCTTGTGGGGCCACGGTACCCTGGCGGATACACTGTTCAATCAACTTATAGGCCAATTGCTTAGCAGTATCTAATATAAAGGGTATAGATGCAGTTACTAGATCCTGAACTGGAGAAGCCAATCCCTAAATATACCTTTCAATCTTCTTATCTTTCGGGGTAACCATTCCTGGATTAAGATTTGCAAGGCCGCTAAATAGGGAAGTGTAGGCAACCACTTCCTATCCTTTCATGGTGAGGTTCCAGACCCCCTACTCTAGAGCCTTAACTTCCTGTTGAGGGAAACACTCCTTGATCATCATTTGTTTTAGGGGTTCCTAGACCATGGCGTAAGCTTCATTGATCCATACGGACTTAGCATGGTTATTCAACCAAGTTAGGGCGGAATCCGTCATTCATACTTCACACTACAGTCCTCAGTGCACGCACTGATGCGAAACAGTGCCTCCATCTTTTCTATCCAGCGAGATAGACCAACGGCTCCTTCCATGCCACAAAAGGGTTGGGATTTGCAGCCCATGAAGTCCTTGTATGAAAAAAGCCATGAATTGTTTCGGTTCAACTTTGGAGTTCCACCACCATTTCTGTTGTATCCAATGTTGTCATTTTGAGCAGCCTCATATGTGACTATAGATGTCGCAATTCCTTGCGCATGTAGGGTTTGCATCAAAGTGGAATCCATTTGTAATGGTGGGTTTCAGGTATTGACAATCATTAGGGTTTCTTCTAGAATTCCTTCTAGAGATTGAATAACCATTGGTGCACTCTTCGATTGCTTTAGGAATTTGGTTGTGGATGAACTCGTGGACTCTTTTGTGCGGCCATTGTCCTAAATGTTGGGAAGAGACACATTTAAGTTTTTTGTATGTCTTATCCATGACAAGTATATATGAGTTGTATATTTGTGTAATTTGTTCTCAAAATCCCACAAATTTCCAAGTCATATAGTCAAAGTTCTTATTCGATAGTTCACTAAGTAGCCATAGTATTTTACAATAAATACAGACAATGAATTTCAACATTTAACAAAATACTAAAACTAGATTCATAAATTAAATTGCTTTTTTTGTTACAAAGGTTACAAAAGTGCTAACCGTGTAAGGTTAGAAATGGAAAAGCTTTATAAAAGAACAATTTCCAAATAGGGAGTGATAAACACGTGTGGTATGATTAGTTATTCCAATAAAATCCTAATGCTACACTAAGGCATAAGTCGCGCTAGTTGAACGTCTACCATCCTAAGCGGTGAATCGGGTAGTCGACTATCTCCTCGAATTGCTCCTGAAGTTGACGTCTCTTATATGTTGCAATGGTTACTCTATGGTCAACTGCATCTAGTAGGTTCTATATAACCTGAATCTGATACTCTAGGGACCTGATATGGGTACTCATGGCATTCATCTCAGTACGATCGTCACTAATTCGGTGATAGAGGGTCAGAATAGCCTCATAATCATCTTTCCCCTCCTCCTCAAGTCTTTCGACTTGACGCTCGATTGATCTAGTGGTAGTACCTAAAGCTCTAACAAGCTCCTCTAGGGACTGCTGTCGGTCTGCTAATCTGTCACCCTCATCCTTGGAGTCACCCACAAATGGTGCATGTGATGGAGCCTGAGAAGACTCACCACTCTCAAAGTGTGGGGAATCATTAGTAATCCTCCTTTTTTTGAGCATTTCGTCCAGCCAACTAGCTCAGGGGTGAACTCAGGTTCCTTTTCTAACCACTGATAGGTCCGGAAGGCTAAGAGAAATTGTCTAAGTGAAATATCGGGGGAATACTCATCCTTGGAGTCCTCCTCAAGATAGGAATCTTGTCATGATGAAAATATGTTTGTCAACATAACCTAGGTGGGGAAGGAGGTGTTGTAGGGATAGGCTTATCATCTGTTAGGCCCTCCATGCCCTCCATTTGGCCGCCATCACTCATATCCTCCTCTACCTCCTACAATTTTCCTTCATTATCGGACTCTTCAACGTCATCATCCTCATTCTCTGTCATGTATTCCTCTTCTAAAGGGTCTTCCTCCTCGGCGGTGTCAGGTGGGGAATCTTCAGGAAAATATGGGTCCCCAGTCAAGTACATAGGGCCTCGTGATTATCCTTGTGATTTGTTGGGTTCATCCAATCTCGATAGTCATTAGCAATCTGCATCATGAGGTTGGAAAAAAAAATTAGTATTTTAGAGTTGAGTTTTAAATGTATAAGTGTTTTAAAGTTGGTATAGGGATTCTAAGCTACCAGGTATCTACAGCGCATCTAGAGAACATCCTCGAATCTCTAAAAGTCTTAACCATTGTAGTATGTCAAACTCATCAATCAAGGTTGGTTGTTCACCGTCCTGACCATAAGTAACATAGATGCACATTCCAGATTTACTTATGGTATGATTTATGTATGATATTAACCTTAGTTGAGGCATTTAACCTAAAGGGTTGAGTTGGGAGCTTTAGTTGAAGGGTTGTTTATAATTTTATTAAGTGTTGTCATCGTGGGTCAGAGTTTATATATAACAATTATATATTACGGTTGGTGAAATTTGTAGTATTATTGAATCTTGTTTTGTACTTCAAGACTACCAATTAAAGATGAGGGCCAGACATTAAACACCAGAAGATAGGTCCATTTTAGCAATTAAGCCATTCTGAAATCCGACAACCCTATGGATCCTTCAAACCATATTCCACATACCGTAAGTAGCCAGGAATTAGTGTAATTATTAATAATACTTTTATTAGGAGCATGTAGCTATAGTTATATTTCCTCTTTCGAGGATACGAGTTCTCTATAACCAATTTAGCTCGAATCCTAATCCGTCATACCCTCGGCCGAGGCGGCGGAATACGTCAGGCTATGCGACTTAGTTCATGGATCACAAGTACACTGAATATACATCACAAGTTACAACGATAACAACCTAGTAGTTACATTTCAATTTAATGTTTGTATACAAATTTGATACAAATAATAATAATAGGTTGAAGAAGTTTTCCTTAACAATTGGATGATAAAACAAAAACTTGTCCGAAACCCATGAGCATTTCTTCTATCCATGAAGTGATTAAATGAGTGTGGGTTTAATCCAATACTCTAATCTTATTACAAGAGTACTCATGAACACTACAACATACTTTGCTATGTCTAAACACTTTAGACAAGCTACAGACGGACTTATGACAGCCTTGCCTCAATACCTACTTCCAAAGTATGATCGACTGTGGATGGTTTGAATGATATTATTATACGGGAAGTCAAAACATGAAAAGTGAAACACAAGAATAATCAAATCCATTATGGTCCCAAAACTTTTGGATATAAATAAAATACTTTTTATTTAATGACCATATTGATTACATATTATTCATTGTATAATGTTTTGATTAATCAACTTAATATTTGAACTAAAACAATAGTCATCCCATGCTCCAAGCATGCACGCTATGTTTATCTATGGTCCTTACTTTGTGAAATAGATTAATTGAAAACATTTCAGTGATTCTTATTTTACAATTCCAAATCCTTAGTGTAACATACTTAATTCTTTCCACTATAAGAGTGTGTTAGATTCCAAACTATCATGCAATGATTCCTTTTGTAATGTCATCGTACAAAATTCATAGAGACTTTGTCAATGATATTACAAGTTATTCCTTTGGATATTGTCACAAGAACAATTCCATGGAAGTGAAGTCTCAAATTCAAAGTACATTTCTTTGAACATCCTTCTTGCACAAAAGTTTTCTAGCCTACACATGGATTCTTAATATCCAACTCCTATTATGGAAACATTTCCATATATTCCATATGACAAATCATTATTAATAGAAACCTATCTAGTCATAATAATGTCAATATGGTCCATCCATTGCTATACTTCCAACTACAAGCAATCAATCATTAGCAAACCTCATATCGTCCTTGACTGTTGATTAATAACTTTAGTCATATCTGGTTTCTAGTCCTCTTAATTCCCTAGGCACTTGGAAAATTAGAACACATGAATATTATAGCATATACAATCGATCCTATACCCAAAGCATATGGAACACGATTCATAATGTCTTACATAAGACATGATACTTGACCAGTCATTTGATAAAATATTCCCATATATAGAATTTCCTTATGTTGAATCATTTCAACATAACATTCACATATATCCATGACTAAATTAAAATTTCAATCTAAGATTTTAGATTTGAAATGAAGTATAAGTATCCTCTCCCTTATTATAGTGAAACAACTTTTCAAACTTTGCAACTTTTCAAAATAGAACTTTGTTTCCTATAAATAGCATTGCCGACTCACAATACATAGAATAACAATTACACTCCTACTAGCAAAATAATTATATACTTATTAGCATAACACTTATGCTCCCACTATCTTTGACATGTTCCCAAAAATCAGTTGGACATCTAGAAATCAATACTTATTGAATTTCTTTCCAAATTTCAGATTTCTGATACAATATGATTCGATAAGTCTTTATCTAAGTTCATACACCTTTTATTAGAAAGCTCATACATGTGTCTAAACTATTTTAGAACTTACAACAATAAGTCCCAAATGTTCAAACTATTTTCCATTTCTCACAATTCGAACTATGAAGAGAGATGTTGTAATCATAATCGAATTTGAGAACACACTTAACACAACTGCTATCTCTTTAAAATCTACTTAGTGAAAGTGTTTCCTCACAATCATTCCCATGAATTGGAGAGAAACCTTATGTCACTTAGATTTAATGGTGTATGTGTTCTTATCCATGTGAATTTGTCATTATCATAAGACAAGTTCTATGACAAAATCAAACTCATATGGATTGAACTTGATCAATATTAATTTATTGCCACTTGGTAGCATAAGGGCCTACCATGTCTTACAAGTTGTTGAGCAGATCACCCTTACTGATCAATGAATTTTCACTGATCAAGGTGCTTTGCCTTATGAAAACAATTGAGAACTCATATAACTCACATGCATGGTCAACTTTAACTGGAACGGGCATAGAAACAAGAATATGTCAACATAATAGGTTACAAACCTCAAGTCGTGTGCTAGTGATAAACGATAGGTTTATTCTTGATTAGTTATTGAAGCTTTTCAAGGTCTTTAAGACTCCTATTGACCTCTTGACACATAAGATTCTCTTGTCAAGAACCATTCCTTGACAAATAAATATGCATGACTTAATGTTGATTCTTATCAAGAATGACACTTCATATAATTGGCCATAGTTGGTCTTTGTCTTATCTAAAACATCACAACTACCAATTTCAAATGTGCATGAGTAAGAAAACATTTCTCTACTCCACATTTCATGATGTGTTATAAACCTACTTAAGATATATCACTCAAGGCACAATCTTGGAGTATGACTCTAAGACTTAATTTTGGAACGAAGTATGATTCACCTTAATTTATTTAACCATTTCAAGAATTCTCAATTCCTCTTCTTAGCCATACAAATGCACTAAGGTGTCCTTAGATGATCGGGTGTGATATGGTTTTCATAATCATTAAGATGATCATAAAACATGATACTTAATTACTCTCCTTTCCTTTCAGATTGGAGAACCTTTTTCTCTTTCTGCCTAATTTATACTTCTAATTCGTTCCACTATACATTGAAACTTTTTCAATGATTCATAATTACACTTAATCTTGTAAGCATATTCATATTCACAAAACTCTTAGTAAATCATGACGAATAGCCTTATTGTTCTTTTTGGTGAACCTGACCAGTGCATAAAAATTTGTATTGGATCTCCTAGTCCTTCACTTGACTTACATCTATATGTGAACAAGGAATTAGTCTTAATTTCCCAAAGATAAAAAAATTCTCATTCATCACACAATACTAGTTGCATGATTCCACGTTTCTGTCCAACTGAAACATTGGTGATGAGAATATTTCCTTAATTGGTAAATTTAGACACTACCACAAACGAAATAATCGAATCCATATTTCTAAAATAGAAACATACAAACATCAATATTCACAAATGTCATTGCAAGGAGATATAAAATAAAATAAATTCAAAATTTTCTTTATTTATAAAATTACAGAAAATCTTGTCCTTACAATGCAATTACAAATGAAAACTATGTTACTACATATTTCTAAGCAATCTATCATAACTACTAGATAGCAGCTCAAAAAATCCGATCATCGAACAATGCGATCGAAATACATCTCTTCGCGATCAAACTCAGCATGCTTTTCCTTTAAGCTTCCTTTCTTTTCTTCGATCCTACAAAACATTAAAAAGTGATCTCATCACATCATGTATTAAGAATCTACAAATAGGAACTTAATAGAGTTAGATAGTGGACTTACCTAAAGCAGAGTTATACATCCTAACTTTTATCATCCTTGAGATCCTTCAGGTAGATACGACAGCTTCACATCCAGTGCCCCTTCTCTTGGAAATAGAAACAAAAAGACTCTTTCGAAATGGCACACGGCACAATCTTAGAGTTAGCCTTTTTCCATACCATTTGATCAAATGGTTTGATCATGGCTGATCCCTTTCCATTGGTAAGAGAATACTTTTCTGGACTTCCAATGTTTCCATCGTCAATGTCCATGGAAGTTTGGGAAGTAGATCTTCCAATCAATTTTGCATTACCCGTGCGCCAAATCATTGTTGATTTAGTAGTAATTAGAAAATAGGTAAGATCAATAAGGTCATGTTGCGGTCTGTCATATAGTCGTCTTTAACAAACTGACTATATGACTCGGTAAATGACTGAAGAACTACGTCAACAGCCAACTTCCTCGACACAACGACTCCTACCATTCCCAACCTATCAATGTGTGACTTCATCTCCAAGACATGTGCACACATAGACCTTCCATCTTGGTGTTGGCTAGCCAATAGGGTTTGAGTGACCTTGAACTTTTCAAGTCTTCAAACATGTGGGTTAGGGAGAACTATTGGATGAGGTGGAGGAAGTGAAGTAAGATTTATGGGAACATCATCTTCATGAGGAAAACTTTTTCCATAAGATTCGGGAAGACCATAGTTGTCAGAACTAGACATCTACAAGGAAGAAATTCAAGTTAAGTTGATTTAAGTCCAAATATAACACCCAAATGAAATATTAATGCTAGGGCTCGACACAATAATTTACAATTTGGAAGAGGGGTCTCGTAATCCAATTGCAAACTATTTGTTGGTAGGTAAATGACAATTTACCAATTCCACCACGAAAATGAAATTTTAAACGAATTAAGTTTTAAGTGAAACTCCTAGATCTTTTGAGATTCATTGAACTTTTTAATGGCATGTTTAATCTCGATTATGTCCTTCAGTTTTGTGACTGGGATACCGAGGATCACAAACAAGGTGTGAATAACCATGCAAATTAGCTTGGTACTCTCGAAGTTATTTATCACCTAATCAAAGTGTCGGTTAACCACACACGCTCCATTGCTCTATGATAAACATCGAGCTACCCTTTTCCACCCTTACTAGCCCAAGTTAGTGTGCCGGTTTACCACACACGCTCTATTAACGACTTGGCAATGTGCAAAGTACAATTTCATGGATTAGCATCAAATTCACATTTTTCCTAAGTAACTAAGATTGGAAATTTATAAGGGTTTAGTTACTTTATAAGTCATTATACTTCTAATGAGGGTTTAGTGTCCTATCCTACCCTTTCAGCTAACGACCCTCCATTAGTCAAGAGTGTGGTGGGTAAGAGTGGATACCCATTCAATCACCATTTTTATGCAATTTCATTAAACACCCCTTTATAGACCAGCTTCATGAATAAGGTCTACTAACGGTAAGACTAACTTTTTACTTATACATATATAATATATTAAATTTTTTAATTTTACAAAGTATAAGGTTGTATTTTAAATTTTAAAATACCAGATGGTTTAATCTATTAATAAAATATACTCTCAATTTAATTAATCTTAAACCATGTGATTATGGATTTAATAATACTCTCTTAATTAAACATTTAGTTAATAAAATCCATAAGAGTGTAAATGAACTTTTCAAAAACATCAAAGTTCTAAATATAAAAGTTCAAAATTAAAAACTATTTAATTAATTTTTAAGTTATGAACCCAAGAGTTGAACCTTTTGAAACCTTTCAATTACAAGAGTTAATGTTTCATAAAAGACTTGTAAAGTTCCAAAACTTGAGGGCAAGGTTTTTGTAACTCTTGCAAACTTTTGGATTCCAAACTTGATGACAAGTTTTGTAACACCTTAAAAACATTTTTGAGTTCCAAAACTTGATGACAAGTTATGTAACCTCACAAAAACATTTAGATCAAATTTAAACCAATAAAATAATCATATTATTTATCTTTTACCAATTTGATCTAATGCAACTTTTGTAGCAAGATAATTTCAAATCAAAAAATTACTAATAATTAGCTTTATCATATAAAATAATAATCATCTTAAAATTTTGACAATTATCTTTTAATTGAATGGAGACAATCATTACCATATCAGAAAAAACAGATTTAATAATATAAAATAGTTTGTGGTAATGATCTTAATCGAATTCAGACCAAAAAAAAACATGAAAATCTGCAATCTGATGATCCAAATCGTCGAGTCAAGCAATGGACTGTCTAGTTTGCCCAACTCGTCGAGTCCCCTTATGGACTAATCGAGTTCATCGTGCAGAGAGCATTGTTTAATTTGCTTCAACTTTGAAAAATTAGCCATGCATCAATATAATAGAAAACAACTAACGGCTCTGATACCACTATAGGGTTTTATGTATTATAACACTCCTATGGTGCACATACAACCCTAATGCTTTGGATATAAGTTTTCTCTAGTTATACATGCAACAAAAATTATCCAAAGCATGAAACCTGTAACTAGCATACAACTTTGATACTTGAACATAAAAACTAGTTAGAAGAATACCTCTTAGTTGTAGCATGTAGAATTTGTCATTTCAAGAGCTTAGCACCTCAAGTGTGATGCCTCAAATGGTTCAAAAAACACCATAAGCGAATGGAGGACTTTGAGAGAGAGGCTAGAAGCACACAAAATCGGCTAGGCTTCTCTTAGAACTCTAGAGGTGCCAATTTTGGAGCTAAGGGGTTACATATATATTGTGGAATTCCTAGAGTTTCAACTTGTAAACCCTAATCCACTTCCTTGGGACTTTAATCCAATAATCCATATGATAAGCCCTTTTGGCTAAATCTTCATGGACTGCACAAAGATTTAGTCCACCATAATAAACATGCATCATTAGCCCAAATTATATGTATCTCTGAATTACATAATCAATTCATGTTAATTTAATTAGTCTCTTTTGATCACTAAATTAATTCCAAATTAATTCTTAATCAATACTAATTAAATAATATGATTTCATAATTAATATATTATACTTTATAATATATTAATAAATCAGAAATAATGTCTTTCTCCAATATCCATCCATTCAAATTGCTTTGATCAATGTTGTAACACCGTAATTTTCAAAATAATTTTCGCATTTTATAAAGAACATAATTCATTCATTATTCATAAAAACATCATTGTTTGAACTCATTTCAAAACATATACAAATCCCAAGATCTCATAGCATAAAAATCTCGTGTGTGTATTGATCAAACCGGCGCCTTCCCGCGAACATTACTGATACCTGAAACACATAACACAGCAACTGTAAGCATAAATGCTTAGTGAGTTCCTCAAGATACTACTTACACATATACGCCTTTCCAGGCCCTGACCTTCCGATCCATGTGTCTCAGGGGACTTCCATCCCGATTCGGTAAACCTTCCGGTCCTACCTGCGTCAACCTTACGGTCCACATTACAACGCCTTCCGGTCCATAACATATACGCCTTCCGTCCCATATCAAAAATATCATACATAGCACATAATAACGATTAACTTATCATATACAATGCATATAACTCATAACATATCTGACCTTCCGGTCACATAATAAAAACCCTTCCGGGTACAGTATACTGAGAAAACTCACCTGGCACTAAGAATCAACCTCCAATCATGCTGCTTGTCAAACACCGACTTCTAACTCTGTGTCAAATCCGACAATTAACCCAATCAGGAACTAAGTCCAATTTCTCAATCACCAGGTCTAAAGATAGACCATCTACCAGTCCATTACGGTCCTAACCCATTGGGCCCACCAAGGCCCAATAATAATTGAGTTTTCCCTAAGGCCCAACCTCATCCTACAAGACCAGCCCAACATGAGGCCTAAGATATCAATTTAATTCTCAGATCACAGACTCCACTAAGCAGGCCCAAGGATTCCGGCCCATCACTTAAAGCCCAAAAGATCACCTAGTCCAAAATCCCACAGAGGGGTTACGCGGGGCGTACCTCTCTTGGTACGCTCAGCGTACCCAAACATGCACAAATCTGATCGGGGACCTCAGCCTAGTACGCGGGGCGTACTAGGATTACGCTGGGCGTACTCTCGGTTTTGCTTAAATACATTTTTGGGTCTTAACCCGTTAAGACCTTGACTTATCTCTTGGATCTAAACTTCCTAACATCTCTTACTCCGTAAAGTTAATGACTTTAAGCCTTTGCATGGCTGGTGAGGTCACAACACATAAAAACTCTTACTTTTATAACCCAAAATGCTGATAACTCATGCATGGGTAGATTCACACGATCAAGATCTCATTTTTATGGTTCTTCATCATTAGATACACTTAAAAGTACGGCTATTGAGCGTTGGAGTGCATCAACTCATAAAGTCTCAAGCTTGGGACCAAAAACCCTAAAATGGGCCCTAAAATGCACAAAACAGAAAGAGAGGGAAAGTTTGGAACTTTATACCTTCAAATGGTGCTCTAGCCCCAAGGAAGCTCGGATCCATAGCTTGTTCTTCGACTTCACACCCTTTCATGCTTCTTCTTGACTCTCCAAAGTCCACAAGAACACAACAAGCTCTTTCATGGCCACCACAAACTTCAAGGACGGATATTAGGGTTTGAGAGGGTCAAACCACTGAGGAGGGTGGCCAAAAATGAAACCATCTCTTTCTTTATATAGGGACACTTCATTTAATTAGGGTTTTCCTCTGTGCCTGGTACGCCCAGCGTACCCCCGGTACGCCCAGCGTACTAGGTGGCTCAACTTAAGAAAAACGCGCGTATGTACGCTAAGCGTACGCATTATGTACGCCCAGCGTACATGGTTGCCAACTTCCTGAATTGAAGGGCTTAACTTGTCAATCGTCCAAACTTTCATAGCTTCCAAGATAAAACTTTGTTTCCACCATCCTCCTACATATCGAAAAGTAATGAGATCCCTTACCTTTCAAGCAACTCACCTCAAACTGAAACCTTCTCGTGCCCGAATCGTGACCCACCAACACCAATCACGAACAATCTGAAACAGGATGTTACAATTCTCCCCCACTTGAATTAGATTTCGCCCTCGAAATCGCCTCGTATCCATATATAAATTTATACTTCCTCGGAACGGTACCACCAAAAGAATCTCATACCATACCGAAATCTTCTTCCATGGACAACTGAACCCACAAAGAACCCCCAAAAATCAAAACTAATCCAACCATTCTGTAACGACGTAAATTCTAAAACCAAATTTTCATTTTTGTAAACATCAAAAACATCGATTAATATTTCAAATTCAGACGTAAACAATATTGTCACAACAAAATACATCCCAAAGATCATAAAATAGTTTTCCCCCGACAATGTGTACGATCACGCCGGTGCCTTCCCATGGTCCTCGCTAGTACCTGAAACACATAACACAACAACTGTAAGCATAAATGCTTAGTGAGTTCCCCAAAATACAACTTACGCACATATGCCTTTCCAGGCCCTGACCTTCCGGTCCATGTGTCTCAGGGGACTTCCGTCCCGACTAGGTAAACCTTCCGGTCCTACCCACGTCAACCTTACGGTCCACATCACAACGCCTTCCGGCCCATAACATATTCGCCTTCCGGCCCACGACATAATGCCTTCCGGCCCATATCAAGCATATCATACATGGCACATATAAACGATTAACTTATCACACACAATACATATATCTCATAATATATTTGACCTTCCGGTCACACAGTCAAACCCTTCCGGGTACACTATAGTGAGAAAACTCACCTCGTGGAAAGTCTAAGATCTCGCGTCCTTGCTATCACCGAATCCCAACGACAACTCTACCTTGCCTAAACATAAAAATATCATTTAATACTCAAAGACTTCCACCACTAAAACTTTACCCCTTATCATCATTCCTCAGAGGGTAAAAGACCATTTTACCCTTCCTTGACCTAAAGTCCTCATGTTGACCAAAACCCTAAAAGTCAACAAAAGTCAACCCTGAGAGTACGTGGGGCGTACTGCTAGATGTACGCGGGGCGTACATCGCCAATCCCCTGGATCGGGGTCTCAACCCAGTACGCTGCGCGTACTGGAAGTTACGCCCAGCGTAACCATCAGAATCAGCCACTCTTCATTTCTGGTCTTAATCGGTTAAGCCATTACTCCAACTTCTAGATCCGACTCTTTTAGTGTGTCTAAACCCATAAAGTCGTGACCTTTAAGCCTTGGCATGGCTGTAAAGGCTCCAACATCACATAACAACATTCTATTCAAACTCAAGGGCCTATATCTCTTGCATGGTGCAATATCCACGTCCAAGATGTCATTTTTATGAGTCTACAGCTCCAATAGATCATAAATATGAAGTATCTAAGCTTATGGAGGCCATTTGCACAAAAAGTCTCCATCTTTGGGACTTAAACCCTAGAAAATGATACCTTAAGCATATAACATGAACCAAGTGACAAGATCCGAACTTTTTACCTGATAATGAAGCTTTAACCCTTGCAAAGCTCAGATCTACACTTGAGCACCACTTCTAACCTCTCCAATAAGCTCTTCTTCTCCTTTTCAACCTTAGAATGGTACCACCAAGCTTAGAATGCACACACAAAGGCTTAAGAACGAAGGCACACACTATTTAGGGTTTCACTCTGAGGGATGGTGGCTGACAAGTCCAGCCACACATTCCTTTTATAGCCCTCCAAAGAGATTAGGGTTTTTACATCTGGGCAAGTTACGCCATGCGTAACCTTGGGTACGCCTAGCGTACCTAAGGGGGAATGCGTCCAAAATGCGTCCAAATGAGGCACGCGAGTACGCGCAGTGTACACCTTGTACGTCCAGCGTACTCGCCTACCATGAAAACCCTAAATTAACAACTTAACCAAGATGCAAGGCCAAAAGAAGAATACCTGGATTTCGGGCTGTTACAATTCTCCCCCACTAGAATCAGACTTCACCCCCGAAGTCTCATACTGAAAACAACTCTGGATACTGATCCCGCATCTCAGACTTGGACTCCCATGTCAGCTCGGACCCCTTCCGATGTTGCCACGGCACTTGTACCAGGGGTACTTCCTTGTTCCTCAGAACCTTAACTTTCCGATCACTGATCGCTACTTGTCTCTCCACATAGTTCAGGCCTGCATCCACCTGAATATCATCTAATGGCACCATTACCGACTCGTCGGCAATACATTTCCTCAACTGCGAGACATGAAAGGTATCATGGATCTGCCCCAACTCAGCAGGTAGATCCAACCGGTAGGCTACCCGACCTACCCTAGCAATTACCCTGAAGGGTCCAATATACCGGGGTCCCAACTTTCCCCTCTTCCTGAATCGTATCACTCCTTTCCAAGAAGAGACCTTTAGGAGTACAAGGTCACCAACCTGAAACTCGAGCTCGGACCGCCGCCTGTCCGCATAACTCTTCTGGCGACTCTGCACGGTCAACAACCTCTGCCTGACCTGCTGAATCTGCTCGGTCGTCTGGAGTACAATCTCCGTGCTACCCATCACCCGCTGTCCCACCTCTCCCCAGCAGATGGGGGTGCGACACCTCCGACCATACAACTGCTCAATGGGTGGCATACCAATGCTCGAATGATGGCTGTTGTTGTATGAAAACTCTGATAAAGGTAGATAGGTGTCCCATCTCCCTCCAAAATCCAAGACACATGCTCGGAGCATATCCTCAAGCGTCTGAATCGTCCGCTCGCTCTGTCCCTTTGTCTGCGGGTGGTATGCGGTACTGAAATGCAGTCTCGTACCCAACTCCTCATGAAACTTCTTCCAAAACCTGGAAGTAAAATGTGCATACCGATCTGAAACAATCGACATCGGAACCCCAGGCCGCGATACCACCTCCCTCACGTATAATTCTGCCAACTTCTCCGCAGAAGAGCTCTCGCTGATGGCTAGAAAATGAGCGCTCTTCGTCAATCTATCCACGATCACCCAAATCGCGTCGACTCCCCTCGCAGTCCGCAGCAATTTGGTGATAAAATCCATGGTAATTTGTTCCCACTTCCATTTGTGAATCTCTAGCGGCTGCAATTTACCGTGCGGACGCTGGTGCTCGGCCTTAACCTGTCGACAGGTCAGGCATCTCTCAACAAACCATGCAACATCCCTTTTCATACAAGGCCACCAATACTCCTTCTTTAGGTCCAAATACATTTTCGTAGCCCCGGGATGAATCGAGAATTTCGATCGATGCGCTTCCTCCATCAAAATAGTACGCGTACCGCCCACAAACGGTACCCAAATCGAACCCTAAAAAGTCATAATCCCTCGACCATCTGTAATAAATCCTGATACCTGACCTACAACCCGCTCCCTCTTCTGGTTTTCTGGTTTCGCAGCCTCAGCCTGAGCTCCTCGAATGGTATCTAAAATCGGGGTCATCACCGTCAACCTCATACAAATATCTCAGATCGGGGCGCTTTCCGCCCTCCGGCTCAATGCATCGGCTACCACATTAGCCTTGCATGGGTGGTACAGGATCTCACAATCGTAATCCTTCACCACATCCAACCATCTCCTCTGTCGCATATTCAGATTTGGCTGATCCATCAAGTACTTCAGACTCTTGTGGTCCATGTAGCTGGTACACCAAACCCCATAAAGATAATGTCGCCAGATCTTGAGGGAAAACACCACCGCCCCCAATTCCAGGTCATGGGTGGGATATCTCGACTCATGAGGCTTCAACTGCCTTGAAGCATACGCTATCACATGTCCCCTCTGCATAAGCACCGCCCCCAAACCCGATATAGATGCATCACAGTACACCACAAAATCCTCCATCCCTTCTGGGAGTGCAAGCATCGGGGCCTCGCACAATTTCTGACGAAGGGTCTCGAATGAGGACTGCTGCTCCGGTCCCCACGAAAATGCAACACCCTTCCAGGTCATCCTAGTAAGTGGCACGGCGATCTTGGAGAAATCCTTGATAAACCTTCGATAATAGACGGCCAATCCCAGAAAACTCCTAATCTCAGTGGGCGATCTCAGCACCTCCCATCTCAACACCGCCTCAATCTTGGCCAGGTCAACCAATATCCCTTTCTGGTTAACAAGGTGCCCAAGGAACTGGACCTCTCGTAACCAGAAATGACACTTGGAGAATTTGGCATACAGCCTCTCCGATCTCAATACCCCAAGAATTTCCCTCAAATGCCCCTCATGCTGCTCCCTAGACCTCGAATATACCAAAATATCATCAATGAATACGATCACCGACCGATCCAGCATCGGCCGGCACACCCGGTTCATAAGATCCATGAACGCAGTCGGGGCATTGGTGAGCCCAAAAGGCATCACCACAAACTCATAATGTCCATAACGAGTTCTGAAAGCAGTCTTCTGAATATCTTCATCCCGAACCCTCATTTGATGATAACCCGACCTCAAGTCTATCTTGGAGAACCAAGATGCCACCTGCAACTGATCGAACAAATCGTCGATCCTATGTAACGGGTACCGGTTCTTAACTGTCAACTTGTTCAACTCCCGGTAATCGATACACATCCGGTGTGAACCATCCTTTTTCTTGACGAACAAAATCGGCGCTCCCAAAGGTGAGCTACTCGGTCGAATAAACCCCTTCCCCAACAGCTCCTAAAGCTGCGAGGATAACTCCTGGATTTTCCGGTGGAGCGAGACGATAAGGCTCCTTGGCGATGGGCGCCGCTCTCGGAATCAAATCGATACAGAACTCCACTTGCCTTTCCGGAGGCACACCTGGTAACTCTTCGGGGAACACATCCAAAAACTCGCATACTACAGGAACGTCGTCAACCGAATTGGGCCTCCCCGCGGCCACTCGAGTATCCATCACGTAGGCTATGAATCCATTGCAGCCCTGCTGCAAACTCTGCCTCGTCGTGGCAGCTGAACAAAACGCCGACCCACACCGGGTACCCTCGCCATACACGGTAAGCACTCCCCCACTAGGGTCTCGAATAGTCACCAGCCGTCTCTCGCAGTCAATGACTGCCCCAAACTTACTCAACCAGTCCATGCCCACGATGACGCAGACATCCCCCATCGCTATAGGAACCAAGTCTATAGGGAATTTGGCCCCAAAAATCTCGAGCACACATCCTCGAATCACGTTAGTGGCGTATACCGCTTTCTTATCCGCTATAGAAACTCGCAGGGATCGACTTATCACCTCCCGATCAATACCGATGTGCTGGTTAAAAGCCAACGATACAAAAGACCGACTCGCACCCGAGTCAAATAATACCAAAGCAGGTACAGAATTCACAAGAAAAGTACCTACGCATATCATAATATAAGCACAATATCTTAGCATAAAAGTAAATACACGAAAGAATACATACCAGCTACGACATCAGGCGCCGCGCGGACCTCCTCCGCAGTCAACTGAAAAGCTCTTCCACAAGCCTTCAGAGCCTCGGCCTTCACTGGCCGAGTCTCGGTAACCCTGGCAGCAGGCGTAGAACCCTGGCGAAGCTAGGGGCACTCGTCCTTCCGGTGGCCTGTCTGGTTGCAATGAAAGCAAACCATAAATCTCTTGGGGCAATCCCTAGCAATGTGCCCCTCCTTGCCACACTTGTAGCAAGCACCCGATTGACATTCCCCCTCGTGACCCTTGTCGCACTTTACGCAAGTGCGGCCCTTCTGACCTCCCGACCTCGAATCGACGGACTTGGTCCGCTTGGCTGCCGGCTGAGACTGAGTCGGCTGCCGATCCACCCGTTGAGACTCGGCCTCCTCTCTGGCCTGGGTCTCCAACTCGATCTCACGCTTCCTGGAATTCACCTGAAGCTCAGCAAAAGTCTGGTATGACGAGTTCGATACGAACTCCCGGATATCCCTCCTCGGCACACCCAAATACCGGCTCATCCGAGCCTGCTCCATGGACACCTGCTCAGGGCAAAACATCGCCCTCTCATGAAACTTCCGCGTGATCACCGTGACAGAATCATTACCCTGCTTGAGGGTCAAGAACTCCTAAACCAACCGTTCCCTCTCCACCGGAGGAACGTAATCGTCTCTGAACATAGCAGTAAACCCCTCCCATGTCACGGTTGAAACCTCCGCCAGAGTGAAGTTCGCCGTCACGAACTTCCACCAATCCTTTGCTCCCAGGCAGAGCTGGTTCAAAGCGAACCGTACCCTCAGATGCTCCGGACATGAACAAGTGTAGAAGCATCCCTCGATATCAGCAATCCATCTCATCGCAGCGATCGAATCCTGCGTCCCGTCAAACTCGGGTGGCTTCGTGTTGCTGAACTCTAGGAATAACAACGAGTCACCTCCCTGTGGTCTGGCAGCAGCCACAGCTGCGGTAGGTGCAGCGGCTGCAGCCTCAGTCACCGCGGCGTACCGCTCATCAAAAGTCTCCATCAGTGTGGTCTTAATAGACCCAAACATCTCCTGAATCTCAGCCCGGATCGTTGCAGCCACCTCCTCATGAATCATCTGACGAAGCTCCTCGTCATTCACACTGCTCGTACCAGGTCTGTGGCATGGTCCAACCATGATGCCTCTGAAATACAACATAGAAATATCAGAGACTCTATCGAGCATAATCGCACTCGATAACGCAACCCTACTCGGTCTCCGATACCCAGGGATTCTTACTTGGGTTGCCCACTGACCCGGTGTCTTTAGTAGTACGGGCCCAATACTACCAACTACACCGCATCAGCATTCACCCCAAGTCCTCCTCCCCAAAACCCAGATCATGAGTACTCTATTCTTGCCATGCACTAGCTACCCACTCGCTCTCAAAGCACCTCATAGCAGCAGATTTCCCTAGACTAAGGCATCACAAATCAGGCCACTCTAGTCCTAATATGAATACCTAGTCTACTAGCATACGTATCATATCATATCATATCTCATAACACATATTGTTAGAGTATTTTGGGGATTTTACCGTTCGGGCGCTGGCTGACCGTACACACTTCTTCTTCTTTGGTTGTTTCAAAATCTCTTATCAAATTTTTATTGATTTAATTAATTAAAAATTTCTCAAATCCCCGGTTTGAGTTCAGTTATGCCCGAAGGTGTATCCGAATCCCTCAAACCAAGGCTCTGATACCAACTTGTAACGACGTAAATTTTAAAACCAATTTTTCATTTTTGTAAACATCAAAAACATCGATTAATATTTCAAATTCAAACATAAACAATATTGTCACAACAAAATACATCCCAAAGATCATAAAATAGTTTTCCCCCGACAGTGTGTACGATCACGCCGGCGCCTTCCCACAGTCCTCGCTAGTACCTGAAACACATAACACAACAACTGTAAGCATAAATGCTTAGTGAGTTCCCCAAAATACAACTTATGCAGATACGCCTTTCCAGGCCCTGACCTTCCCGTCCATGTGTCTCAGGGGACTTCTGTCCCGACTAGGTAAACCTTCCGGTCCTACCCACATCAACCTTACGGTCCACATCACAAAGCCTTCCGGCCCATAACATATTCGCCTTCCGGCCCACGACATAATGCCTTCCGGCCCATATTAAGCATATCATACATGGCACATATAACGATTAACTTATCACACATAATACATATATCTCATATCATATCCGACCTTCCGGTCACACAGTCAAACCCTTCCGGGTACAGTATAGTGAGAAAATTCACCTCGTGGAAAGTCTAAGATCTCGCGTCCTCGCTATCACCGAATCTAAACGATGACTCTACCTCGCCTAAACATAAAAATATCATTTAACACACAAAGACTTCCACCACTAAAACTTTACCCCTTATCATCATTCCTCAGAGGGTAAAAGACCATTTTACCCTTCCTTGACCTAAAGTCCTCATGTTGACCAAAACCCTAAAAGTCAACAAAAGTCAACCGTGAGAGTACGTGGGGCGTACTGCTAGATGTATGCGAGGCGTACATCGCCAATCCCCTGGATCGGGGTCTCCACCCAGTACGCTGCGCGTACTGGAAGTTACGCCCAGCGTAACCATCAGAATCAGCCACTCTTCATTTCTGGTCTTAATCGGTTAATCCATTACTCCAACTTCTAGATCCGACTCTTTTAGTGTGTCTAAACCCATAAAATCGAGACCTTTAAGCCTCAGCATGGCTGTAAAGGCTCCAACATCACATCACAACATTCTATTCAAACTCAAGGACCTAGATCTCATGCATGGTGCAACATCCACGTCCAAGATGTCATTTTTATAAGTCTACAACTCCAATAGATCAGAAATATGAAGTATCTAAGCTTATGGAGGCCATTTGCACAAAAAGTATCCACCTTTGGGACTTAAACCCTAGAAAATGATACCTTAAGCATATAACATGAACCAAGTGACAAGATCTGAACTTTTTACCTGATAATGAAGCTTTAACCCTCGCAAAGCTCAGATCTACACTTGAGCACCACTTCTAACCGCTCCAATAAGCTCTTCTTCTCCTTTGCAACCTTGGAATGGCACCACCAAGCTTAGAATGCACACACAAAGGCTTAAGAAAGAAGGCACACACTATTTAGGGTTTCACTCTGAGGGATGGTGGCTGAGAAGTCCAGCCACACATTCCTTTTGTAGCCCTCCAAAGAGATTAGGGTTTTTAGATCTGGGCAAGTTACGCCATGCGTAACCTTGGGTACGCCCAGCGTACCTGAAGGGGAACGCGTCCAAATGAGGCGCGCGAGTACACGCAGCGTACACCTTGTACGCCCAGCGTACTCGCCTACCATGAAAACCCTAAATTAACAACTTAACCAAGATGCAAGGCCAAAAGAAGAATACCTGGATTTCAGGCTGTTACACATTCCGACGCTGACACGCTCAAACCCAAAATCTGAAAACGCTAGTGGGCTGACCCACCGCCAGACCCCCCACTCAAACGATCACCATGATATCCTCCCTTGAATGCCACACCGTGATAACTCACTGCTCCTCTGATCCACCATCGTGACTGGTCCTTCGACATAATTCAGACTCGCATCCACTTGGATATCCTCCAGTGGAACCATTGCCGAATCATCGGCTATACCCTTCCTCATATGACACGTGGAAGGTATCATGAATCAGATCCAACTCCGCAGGTAGCTCCAAACGATATGCTACCCTGCCTACCCTCGCTATCACTCTAAACAGCCCGATATTTCGGGGCCCCTACTTGCCCCTCTTCCTGAATCGAATCACTCCTTTCCAAGGAGATACCTTTAGGAGTGCAAAATCACCGACCTGGAATTCGAGCTCAGGTCGTCTCCTATCCGCATAACTCTTCTGGCGACTATGAACGGTCAACAACCTCTGTCTGACCTGATGAATCTGCTCTGATGTCTGAAGCACTATCTCTGTACTACCCATCAATCGTTACCCTACCTCTCCCCAAAGAAAAGGGGGGTCCGACACTTCCTTCTGCACAACAGCTCAAAGGGTGACATACCGATGCTCGGGTGATGCCTGTTGTTGTAAGAGAACTCAGTCAAGTGCAAAATCGTGTCCCAACTCCTCATGAAATCTCTTCCAGAACTGGAAGAGAAGCGCACATCTCGATCTGAAGCAATCGGATCTGAAACTCCATGCCACGATACTACCTCTCTCTCGAACAATTCTGCTAGCCTCTCAGCAGAAAACTCTCCCTAACTTCGCTCTCGTATTAGCTCTCTTTGCCCAGTGATACATAATACACAAGGTCCACATTACTCCAACCGGATATTATACTCCCGATAGAATCGTATCATGTTCCCCATGGCATTTCCTGTATCCGTGGACCGACCCTACCCAGGTCTAAGATATCGGGTGATAGCAATAATCCTTCCTCTTAGCATGGGGCTCGTCTCAGAATTCTAGAATCTCACTTCGTGTACACCATTAATGCCAACTCAACTCAAGAGTTCGATTCATACCAATGTTGGAACCTCATGTCCCAATGAAATGTTTATCCCATGAATCAACCTGCGCCCAGCGCAGATACCACCTTTCCAATTCCCTTATGATGCGACAATCACCACTCAACTCAAATATAGTGATTCCCGTCAAGGGTGGAGACCCTAGTCTCGCCCCTGTTTCAACCACCAGACTCCTAAAAACTCAATACTAGAGCTACTCAAGCGCAAGATACTCATAACCACCTCTTGTTGACTAGAGAATACTACAGCTCCTCGTAGCATCACAACATCCTCTGGCTAGTGAGTACCATGGCCCCCCGTAGCATCACCACACCATCTGCCGTCACAACTCAAGACTTCTTAAAATTAATTCGGAAAACAAGGCATTATACTCAGATCCCTCAAACCACCATTACAATACATTCCAAAGTGCTGCCTCCACCACGGACTTCGATTTTCAGCATCCCGCAGGTACAACAATACATTCTCTCCGAATATCGTAAATAATCCTTCATTTTACCCAATGCACAACCTTGGTGTATTCAAACACTCCATTATAACACGAAGGAATTGCTAACGTTTCAGAATGGGTTGATAACCATCCGAAGTCCTTTCCTTTACTGCTCAAAACCCATACAAGAATACACATACCGACCCGGGAATTGGCCGCCCGATTATCTCCCAAACTCCTTAAAAGGGCATATAACAATCCATACACCGAACCATAAGTCCTCAGTTGCCAATACCCGCCCTACGAGCTTACCACCTTTAACATCCCTCACCACCACCAGATTCCTGACCAATGGCCACCTGTCGTGGAGACACACGTCCATACTCATAACGTACCTCATGTCTAATCTCACTCTGCACTTCGCCTTGTCCAATAATAATCCGAACTATCAAGCTGGAAATTCTGAATCATCATACTCCTCATCCTTGCATTCCCAACCAACGCGTGAGTCATCACAAGAGCAGGGTCACCACTCCCATACTCAATTCCTCACACAGACATAAGGGTCATCACCCCGATATACTCTTCTAGGTCACCCATTGCTGCAGTTAGCATACGTCCTACTATACACAAGTAGGGTGCATCCTGGTCCCTACCCATCTCCGTCCCACTAACAACCTGCTCATGATATACCATTTCTCGCGGCAGACACGCTGCCAAAAACTCTGGTGGAAGATCTCCATCAATGACAGCCCGCAGGGTTTACTCCTAACCCCAAAAACCGAAGTCTCATACCTCTTATGCTTCCCCACAGGAAGCAAGAATAGCACCACTCAGGTCACAAAAAGTGTCCCCTTTCTCTCGGATGCTTGCTCTCCTCAAGCCGTAACCATCTCTACTCATCTTTGAGTCTTGCGACTACATCTGACATCTTACCAAAAATATTTGAAATACTCTCGGCCTCCCTCTAAAGGAATGCCTCTTCCGGCTCAATCATGGCCCTCAGGCTTTAAACCTCATCGCGTACAATTTCCGCATATTCAACCATGTCCGGATAACCGGGGAACCACAAACATCATTCACTACGAACCATTGTACCCAGACCATGACGTCTATTCCTAATCTGCTTCGACGCATGGTATTTGAACCATGACACTACCCCTTGATCTCTCGTCCCCACTTGTTTCCCTAGTACCCTAAGGATTCTTACTTGGACTGCTTACTGATACGGTGTCTTCGGTAGTATGGGCCCTGTACTACCGCTCACACTGCATCAGTATTCACACCAAGTCCTCCTCCTAGGATCCCAGATCACAAGCATTCTGATCTCGCTATGCATAGTCTAATCTCTCGTAGACCTTTCATAAGCTCCTCACTGCTACCTACTCACTCTCAAGTATCTCATAGCAGCAGAAATCTCCTAGGCTAAGGCATCACAAATCAGGCCACTCTAGTCCTAATATGATTACCTAGCCTACTCTATCATGCATCTTATATCATATCATAACTCATAACACATAATGTAAGAGTATTTTGGGGATTCACCATTCGGGCACTGGCTGACAGTACACACCTTCCACTCTGTTTGCTTCCAAAACCTCTTTTTCTTTTTAGAACATTTTAGTTTTATTTGAAAATTTCTCAAATTCCTCGGTTTGAGTTCAAATACGCCCAAAGGTGCATCCGAATCCCTCACACCAAGGATCTGATACCAACTTGTAACACCGTAATTTTCAAAATAATTTTCGCATTTTATAAAGAACATAATTCATTCATTATTCATAAAAACATCATTGTTTGAACTCATTTCAAAACATATACAAATCCTAAGATCTCATAGCATAAAAATCTCGTGTGTGTACTGATCAAACCGGTGCCTTCCCGCGAACATTACTGATACCTGAAACACATAACACAGCAACTGTAAGCATAAATGCTTAGTGAGTTCCCCAAGATACTACTTACACACATACGCCTTTCCAGGCCCTGACCTTCCGGTCCATGTGTCTCAGGGGACTTCCGTCCCAACTCCGTAAACCTTCCGGTCCTACCTGCGTCAACCTTACGGTCCACATCACAACGCCTTCCGGCCCATATCATATACGCCTTCCGTCCCATATCAAAAATATCATACACAGCACATAATAACGATTAACTTATCATATAAAATGCATATAACTCATAACATATCCGACCTTCCGGTCACACAATAAAAACCCTTCCGGGTACAGTATACTCAGAAAACTCACTTGGCACTAAGAATCAACCTCCAATCATGCTGCTTGCCAAACACCAACTTCTAACTCTGTGTCAAATCCGACAATTAACCCAATCAGGAACTAAGTCCAATTTCTCATTCACCAGGTCTAAAGATAGACCATCTACCAGTCCATTACGGTCCTAACCCATTGGGCCCACCAAGGCCCAATAATAATTGAGTTTTCCCCAAGGCCCAACCTCATCCTACAAGACCAGCCCAACATGAGGCCCAAGACATCAATTTAATTCTCATATCACAGGCTCCACTAAGCAGGCCCAAGGAATCCGGCCCATCACTTAAAGCCCAAAAGATCACCTAGTCCAAAATCCCACAGAGGGGTTACGTGGGGCGTACCTCTCTTGGTACGCTCAGCATACCCAAACATGCACAAATCTGATCGGGGACCTCATCCTAGTACGTGGGGCGTACTAGGATTACGCTGGGCGTACTCTCAATTTTGCTTAAATACATTTTTGGGTCTTAACCTGTTAAGACCTTGACTTATCTCTTGGATCTGAACTTCCTAACATCTCTTACTCCATAAAGTTATCGACTTTAAGCCTTTGCATGGCTGGTGAGGTCACAACACATAAAAACTCTTACTTTCATAACCTAAAATGCTCATAACTCATGCATCGGTAGATTCACACGATCAAGATCTCATTTTTATCGTTCTTCGTCATTAGATACACTTAAGAGGACAGCTATTAAGCGTTGGAGTGCATCAACTCATAAAGTCTCAAGCTTGGGACCAAAAACCTTAAAATGGGCCCTAAAATGCACAAGATAGAAAGAGAGGGAAAGTTTGGAGCTTTATACCTTCAAATGGTGCTCTAGCCCTAAGAAAGCTTGGATTCACAGCTTGTTCTTCGACTTCACACCCTTTCATGCTTCTTCTTGACTCTCCAAAGTCCACAAGAACACAACAAGCTCATTCATGGCCACCACAAACTTCAAGGACGGATATTAGGGTTTGAGAGGGTCTAACCACTGAGGAGGGTGGCCAAAAATGAGACCATCTCTTTCTTTATATAGGGATACTTCATTTAATTAGGGTTTTCCTCTGTGCCTAGTATGCCCAGCGTACCCCCGATACGCCCAGCGTACTAGGTGGCTCAACTTAAGAAAAACGCGCATATGTACGCTAAGCGTACGCATTATGTACGCCCAGCGTACTTGGTTGCCAACTTCCTGAATTTAAGGGCTTAACTTGTCAACCCTGCAAACTTTCATAGCTTCCAAGATAAAACTTTGTTTCCAACATCCTCCTACATATCGAAAAGTAATGAGATCCCTTACCTTTCAAGCAACTCGCCTCAAACTGAAACCTTCTCGCGCCCAACTCATGACCCACCAACACCAATCACGAACAATCTAAAATAGGATGTTACAAATGCAACCCAAATGTACCATGCTACTCTCGGGTAAAGTACGTACCAGTTATAGTTTTGGGCATAGACACCTAATCTAACAGGTTGTTGGAATTTTGATTCCCTTACTGGAATCCTTGGTGTTGTCGGAGGATACCACCACCACTACCGTACTCACCGAATTAGCCACCATAGGTTCTCTTTACTGTGTTTGTTTTATATATAATGTTGATTTTGTATATGTAGATGTGTATTTGTATGTTTATTTTGTGTATGTATGTGTGCATTTGTATGTGTATTATGTATGTATATTTGTATTTGTATGTGTATATGTGTGTTTTTATGTGTATCACATTTGTATATGTGTTTTTGTATGTGTAGTAAGTATGTATATGTGTATTTTCATATATAGAAAATTATGTATGTTGTTTGAGTATTTGTATGCAATTTGAAAAGTACAATGGTATAACGGAATAGATGAAAAAAGTTGGATGCTATAATCACCGTGGCATTAATTTGTAGAGTTGAATACTATAATGGCATGTATGAAAAAACTAGGATGCTATAATGGAAATAAAACAAGCATGCCCTTGAATTGTAAAGTACAAGGCCATAATGTAAAAAATGATCATGCCCTTACTTTGTAAAGTATAATGCAATAATGATCATGACCTTAATTTCTAAAGTACAAGGTCTTAATATGTGTGTATTTGTATGAAAATTGGAAAGTAAAATGCTATAATGGAAATAATTAAAAAAGGAGTTTGTGTGTTTGTATGCAAATTCGAAAGTACAATGCTATAATGGAAAGTGTATTTGTTTGTATATGCAATTTTGAAAGTACAATGCTATAATGGAATATACAATGCTAACTTTTATTCATATTTTGTTTCTATATTATACATCTTATAGTTCTGTAGATTGTATATGGGGTTTAGTTGGGTGCTACTCTTTTACATGATGGCTGATGTGATGACCTTAAGACATGGAGGAGATGGAGGCGGGATCCACCACCTCTAGTAGGCTTTGGTTGCAGACAACACAAAGAGGATTGTAAGTCTTCTTATGGTATATATATTAGCTATTATTTATTTATTTATTATAAATTATCGCAACTAATATTTTTAATTATATTTTCAATTAAGCTACCAAAAAACAAGAGGATTATCTAAAACATCCAACACTTAAAGCCGATACGAGAAAACTAGGGAAAGCTTGTGGATTTGGATTTTGAAAGAGAACTCATATTTTCCCTGTCCAAAAATGTGGTATTATGTTTACCCATGAGATTGGGTAATATATGTGGCAAAGCATCCCTTTCAGCGTATATAGTTAGGATAATGTTTCACCCGCTTTAAGGAATGCGATAGTCGTGCATCTTAAGGTATATTATTTATATGATAGTATTTTTAATTTATTTGTGATTGGTATTTAATTAACTAAATTTTTGTATTTGTATAGAAAGATTGATTTGGATAAGGTCAGCTTGGATCCCCAACGTACTCGGTTGTTGTGGAGCATTGATGCGTCTCTACAAAAACTTTATAGAGGCCGAAAAAGTAAAACGCATAGTTATTTTCAGAGTGTTAGAGAGCTTATAGATATCCTTTAGGTATTAGCTCCCCCCCCCCCCCCCCCCTCAAGGGTATGCCATGTGAAAACTAGGCTCAAGCTGTTGAACATTTCCAATGGCCAAATTTATAAAGCATTTAGTGGAAAACAAAGGAGTTTGTGCACAATAAGAAAATGTCAATCTATTTTTTAATGTTAAATAGGACATCACTAGACTCGAAACATTTCGTAAGGCTAATACAGATCAACAAGGGGTATTTTGTAGTCCTAGAGTCGAGCAATAATATGTAAGTGGTTAATTTGTATTTTCATATATATATATATATATATATATATATATATATATATATATATATATATATATAATGTTAATCATTTTTTAAAATACAGAATGCTTTATTCGAAGAGATCAATCAACAAACTCAAACTTCCTCTAAAGCAAGCGGTCTAACATCGGAGGACATAAAAATTGTTTTGAAAGATTTTTTTAGTGCTCAATGCGGCAATATCAGAGGCATCGGGTGTCAACCTTCTACGATTGTGTCGTTATACGATCAGGAACAACCGTTGACACAGCCACCGCCACAATCACATGTAATTGTTAATTTAGTATAGTACAATGCTATAATGGAAAATGAAAAAAAAAAAAACAAAGTACAATGCTATATTGTATATTTAATATGTGTAGGATGTTATAATCATCGTGACCTTAATTTGTAAAGTAGAATGCTCTAATGATTTACTTCACTTATATTTTCGTAAGTTTAGTTATAGCATAATGCTATATTGGAAATTTGAAAAAAGTACAATGTTATAATGTATATGCAATATGTGTAGGATATGCAATATGTGTAGGATATAGTTTGGTTATAGTTTGATATGTTGGTATTTTGTAGTTTGATTATAGTTTGATATGTTGGTATTTTGTATTTTGGTAATTATTTGTTTAGTCTAGTACAATGTTATAATGGAAAAAACGGAAAAAAAAAATACAATGCTAAAATATATATTCAATATATATAGGATATATGTATAAGTGTATTGAAAAATACAATGCTAGAATGGAAAAATAATAAAAAAAATAATTAAAAAAAATAAAGTAGGATGATACAATAATCATGACCTTAATTTGTAAAATAGAATGCTATTATGATATGTTTGTAATATATATTTTTTCTTTGTAGTTGGGTATGCTGCAAACAATGCTAAAAGACATGGCATATAATGCAGCACTTGAAGAATGGTTTCAATTGTTGCCACCATGAAACGAAAGCCAAGGAAACGAGGGGAGTGATAAGGACGAGTAGCTACTTTTAGGATTGTGTAATGTTTTGTTTGGGTTAGTATTTTAGACTAGTGTTTCGTATATATTGCACTATGTTTGGATGAATATTTGGATCGGATGTTGTATATAGCATTAAGTGGTTAATGTTTCGAACGATTTTTCTATAAATAATGTTTTGTGTCAGTTTTTATAGTGTTTTTCTAATTTTAATGTTAAATACTAGGAGAAACGAAAATACAATTAGTGGTGACATACGTGTATTAGCGTTGATAACCCTTTTAGAGGCGACTCTGGGTATTAGCGGTGATCTTTGGAGCATTAGCGACAGCGGCGACCTTTTAGCGGCGACATAATACTTGGGTTTCTTGCAGTGTTAATGGGCATAGTCATAAGGAACTAAAAGTTGGTTGTCGATACGAAACAAATTTGAGGCTACGAAAAATTTCTAAACGGATTTGCTCTTGATGTGTCACGAATTTATTAGTTCAAACTAGTAATCAATGCTACAACCAACGAAAAGCATTTTTATATAAAGTAACTTAACGTACATCCTGAAAATCTAATATTAATATAGCTAATCCGAACACTATTTCTTAAGTCTTACTCAAAAAGCCGATCATTTGTTAATATACTAGATGCCAACAAACATTAGAGTCAAATTAAGAACCTTTTAAATTATATATTTCAAACGAATCTCAACGGTTTGACAAAGCCGTATGTGTTCATATATAATTAACTTCGTAAGACGTCCAACTATCACCAACACGAATCCAGAACAAGTGTCAAATTAATGGTTAAATCAATGATTACTAATTAATTGTCTGTATAGTTGTCCATTACTGGTTAACCATCGAATCACATCTTGGATCTCTTCTTTGTTTTTGAACCAACTGGTCAAAACTCATAGACCATTAAAACGGCCGGCTGTACATTCGTCTCTTTCTCTTGACCTTAATTTAAAAAGATTCATTGTTGTTAGCAAATATATATACATATGAATCTTAGATATCCTACACTTGCTAATTAAGGTAAAAAGTGTTTATTTGTAAGAGAAAAGAAGAGGAGTTTGATGATCATGGAGGATCCTAAGAGGGTGGAAGAAGGGTTCGGTCATGGTCAGATCTCTGCAGAAGAAAAAGTTGAAAGAGAAGACGTGAAAGAGAGGAGTGAAATGGCAGCAGAACAACATGATGAAACCAAAGGTGTTGAAAAGCCGATATTGGTCAAGGAAAAGAGCAAGAGGATCGCGACTTTGGATGCATTCCGAGGACTTACGATTGTAGTAAGTTTAAACATGTTTTGTGTAGGTTACGGGTATATTGCTAAATGAAAAAAGGAAAAAGTAAATAAATAAGCATCGTATCTTTAGTTATACGTTTGTTATAACACCATGCTTTCAAATCTTCCTATTACAACATTATAATTTGAAAATATGTACTGAGTTCTAGCAATGTCATCCAAATAATTGCTATGAACGAGTAAAATTTTCAAAATATAAAAGCATTCGTAGTGCATAGTTTAATGGGTGAGATGAATAAGGTGCATGGCATATTAAACTAAAATCAATGATATAACTCTATCAATATGGAATATCATGTTTAAATGTAAAAGCATTCATGTTTAAATGTAAAAGCATTCAGTGTTTAATGGTGAGTTGAATCAGATGACATACTTAATTAACATTCAATGAATTAAACTTTATTATCGTAAATGTCATATTTGCGGATATAGAGTTTAATAATTGATGAACACTTCAAATGAAATAGGAAAGTTTTTTTAGAAATAATTTTTTTTAAATACATCTCATTGAACTTTATAGAATTCAATGCATTTTATATTTAAAAATAAAATAAAATAAATAAATAAATAAATAAAATTATGGAGTTCAAAGCAGTTTCAGAAAATTTTGGTCAGTTGTATGTAAATTTATATGTAAAGTAGACAAATGATGTGGTCGGTCATTAAACTGTAAAGAGTTCATTACATTGTATATGCCCTAATATACTAACAATATAACAATGACACTACAATGTGTTAAATGAGTAACTACAATGACTTAGCAAGGAAAATAAAATGAAATGACATTCTTCTAGTACAAAGAAACGAAAGTATGATTCTATAACAGACATATATATACAAGTTCTTTGTTATTTCAAGCATTTATTGTAGTATACTAATGCTTTGGCATAGTTTAGCAAATATCATAGAAGCAACACTTATTATTTTTCTTTAATTTTCAGCTTATGATATTAGTAGATGATGCTGGAGGTGTATATGAACGAATAGATCATTCTCCATGGAACGGATGCACGTTGGCTGATTTCGTGATGCCATTTTTTCTCTTCATTGTCGGGGTCGCAATTGCCCTTGCACTCAAGGTTCAATAATAATAATAATAATAATAATAATAATAATAATAATAATAATAATAATAATAATAATAATAATAATGCGATTATTATTATCCTAACCAATTTTTGGCTTTGCAGAGGGTTCCAAGTAGGAGGTACGCAGTGAGAAAGATAATCATAAGAACATTGAAGATGTTGTTTTGGGGAATTCTCTTGCAAGGTAATCTACTAAACTTGATCCGAAAGGGTGTTTTGGTCATTTCACATATTAAATATTTTTTTTAATTGTTTGTGCAGGCGGGTACTCACATGCACCAGATGAATTGGTCTATGGAGTTGACATGAAGCAAATTAGATGGTGTGGCATACTTCAGGTATATATATAATTCAAAGTAAATTACAATTTCCCTTTCTATGTTATATTGATTTTTATGAATATGACATAAAAGTTTCATTTCTCATCTTTTCTAAACCTAACACAACATTTAGTCAAGCTTTTTAATCCGTGAAGTTTTGTATCGTCATATCCATAAAGAATAATACAGTCTGATGCATCCTAGCGCACAATTATAAATGCAATAATATAATATTGTATTTTCACAGAGAATAGCACTGGTGTACCTAGTCGTAGCTTTAATAGAAGCTTTAACCATAAAGCTCAGACCAACGACTATAGATCCTGGCCATTTCTCCATTTTCTCGGCCTATAGATGGCAATGGTAAGTCTTAATACATTTCCTATTTTAACTTAATTTAATTGATTTCTAAAGGGTATTTTTGTCATTTCACTCTTTCTTTCAATTAGGCTTGGAGGGTTCATTGCGTTTCTTATATATGTGATCACGACATATGCTCTATATGTTCCAGATTGGAGTTTCACTGTTCATGATGACCATAAATCACAGACTTTTACTGTAAGTTTGAATGGTTTAACTTTATGTTTAGGTAAAGAATTCATAAAATCGAAAAAGAAGTTCATGTTTAAAAGAACGTGTCGATTTTCAGGTTAAATGTGGTATGAGAGGACATCTTGGGCCTGCTTGTAATGCGGTTGGTTATGTCGATAGAGAAGTATGGGGTATTAATCATATTTACACGCAACCCGTATGGATTCGATTGAAGGTTTGTTTTTCGTTTTTTAGTTAAACAGAATTTGATAAGCTAGACATGACATGACATGACATGACATAACAAAATACTTATCCAGTTTTAGTTTTATTATGAGTGCACTTGATTGGATTAAGACTAAGACGGATGTTAGTGGCATAAAAAACAAGTTGGGGTATTGTCTCTCATATCTTATGTAAAAGACAAGAATGTCCTTTTCTCATCCACTCATCTTCATCATCCAAATTACCCTAGAAAGTTTGTATCGTCCCACCACATAGTCATGTACCATAAATGAGATAAAAAAAAATGTCGTTTCTTTCACACCCAAAAAGATGGAACAAGACTTCTTCTAGATCTTTTGATTGTGCAAAAGGTTTTAATTCCTTTTTATCCTCGTCATCAAAATAGATTTAGAAAGCTTATGTTAAGGACTTGAAGTCAATGGGACAATTTTCAATTTTCTTATCTTATCCAAAAAGGAGGAACGTGGACACTCTCTCAATCTCACGTCTATGCAAAAGACATGAATACCCTCCCCATCTTCATCGTCCAGAATAACTCTACAAATCTTGTCAATGGTACAAAAGTTGCATTTTTTGTCCAAAACATTTCTATCGATCTTACGTATATGCGAAAAAGACATGAATACCCTCATCATGGAAAATAACCCTAGAAAGCTTGTCTAATCACAACCTTCAATTTTGTATAGTCCAATAATGTCCCGTATAACAAACACATTCTTAAAATTTTGTATTCCATGGACGTTTACCATGTTTCAAGGTTTTTGATTCTTGAAACTATAGGCTTGCACTCTTAGCTCTCCAGAAGCAGGCGACCTTCGTCCAGATGCCCCAAATTGGTGTCGTGCTCCCTTTGAACCAGAAGGCCTATTAAGGTACACTTAAAAACTTTCTTTCACCCATTTTTAAAAACTTCGCGAATCTAATCATATCATGATTTAATATTACAGTTCAATCTCATCAATTTTATCTGGTGTTATTGGCATTCACTATGGACATGTCTTGATTCACTTCAAGGGACATGCGGAGAGGCTCAAGCAATGGGTTTCAATGGGGTTTGGATTGATCATCATAGCCCTTCTTCTTCATTTCACTGATGGTATATCCACAAGTTTTTATAACCCCTAACTAACCAATCCATTCCGAATCGAATGCAACATATAACAACATCCTTTCAATTTGCTTTAGCATCTTAGTGTTATTTTTGGGATAATCACAATAATGACCAAAAGGGTATGGTTCATTTAACAATGTCACCAATTTCACAATATTGCTTTTTAAATGGTCCCATGCACAAAAATACTTAAAGAATTTCAAAAAGAAAATCATATTTTGCAAAATACATAATATTGCAAAATGATGATGTCATTTAGCGAGAATAAAAATAAATAAATAAATAAATAAATAAATAAATAAATAAAGTTTTTGCATCCTTTTATCGTTAAAAGTAAAAAAGTTATTTGGATTTCGCAATTGAGTTTTTTCAAGATAGGTGGTCATTTTGTTAAACAAAATGGTAATAAAAAAATTGTCAATTTGGGCCACCCATTTTGGTCAATTTAATAAGAACAAAAAACTTGAATGTACATTAACGCCAAATTTGATACAACTTTGAAAGTACCCCAAGAAAATGAAAGTGTGATACTGTAATAAAATAAATCGAAGTGCGTTCCTATAATACACAAGAGAACAAAAAAAAAAAGTACATTGTTACTTTACATTTAACCCATCCATTTTTTAGCTTTAATCCTAATGTTGTCCAATTTTTATGTAGCCATTCCTATAAACAAGCAACTCTATAGTATCAGCTACGTTTGTTTCACTGCTGGGGCTGCTGGAATAGTATTTTCAGCCTTCTACATCCTGGTAACCATATTTTTCTATCATTTGTAAATCATGAATCAGCTATTTGTTTAACATCACATTCAACCTTTAATGAATTTTATAAAATAGAGAAAGAATCTTTTGTAATAAACTATCTTGTTTAATATATTTTCAGATCGATGTGTGGGGAAAACGGACTCCATTTTTGCTGTTTGAATGGATTGGTATGAACGCTATGTTAGTTTTTGTGCTTGGAGCACAAGGAATTTTAGCAGGATTTGTAAACGGATGGTGGTATAAGAACCCTGATAACAATCTTGTAAACTGGATACAAAGTCATGTTTTCATTGACGTGTGGAACTCGGAGAAATTTGGGATGCTTTTATATGTCATATTTGCTGAGATTGTGTTTTGGGGAGTGCTTTCGGGGATCCTACACAAATTTCGGATATATTGGAAGCTTTGAAAATGGGAGGTTGATGATATTGTAGTTGCAAAAAGAATGTATTTTAAAAATTGTTTGTAAGGTATTTAATATATATAGATTTGGTTTAAATGTTTACACGATGTTCATGTAACCTTTAATGAAATGACTCTTCCGTAAGATTATGCACATACACGAATGGTCCTTGTGAGTTTTGGGTAAAGTTACGTATTCTCAGTCATCATCTTTTTTTTTTTTTTTTTCTAAGTGGATTTTCCATGTGGTAAATTTTTTTGTACATTTTGGTAAAAAAAAAAAAATTCTACATTTTCCCCTAGGAGATGTAAAATGATTATTTTGTCATTTATGATTTTGTTTCTCACTTTTTATTATTATTTATTCTATATTTTATATTAATATTAATTGAAAAGGCCCCATCCCATCTCCTTACCCAAACCCAAGCCATCTCTCTCTCTCTCTCTCTCTCTCTCTCTCTCTCTCTCTCTCTCTCTCTCTCTCTCTCTCTCTCTCTCTCTCTCTCTCTCTCTCTCTCTCTCTCTCTCTCTCTCTCTCTCTCTCTCTCTCTCTCTCTCTCTCTCTCTCCCCCCCCCCCCCCCCCATAGTCAAATTTCTTCCTCCTATAGACTTATACATGTGTTACACATGTTGGGGAAGAAATGATCATTTTTTTCTTCAAAATGGTAATTCTTTCACGACCCTTTAGCTAACCCACGTTGTGTTATCATGAGATATATAAATCACGTACATGTTGGCTCACATAAGACCACAATGCCTATAAGAAGTCATATACTTCTATGATTCGAACCATTGACCATTTCTCTTGGGTCAAAGAAGAAGGGTAGAACAATATCTTATTAGTAATTAAACCAAACCATCCTATAAAAACAAATCCTCTAAGCTTATAACTATTAGTGTATTTTGTAACTGTCAATAGTATATGGGCTATTCTTGTACACAAACACGAATTTACCATATTCAATTTACTACTAAAAAAATCTTTTATACAACCCCAAATGTGATTTGTTTCTCAATTTTAATAGCATTGTATATTATTTTATTACTATCAAATATATTAATACGATCAGGTTGCATACTTTTCTAAATCTATTATTGTTTAAAGTTGATAAAAAAAAAATGACAAATAATCTCGACTTTTTGTTAAAAAATATATAATCAAAGATTATACTACAAACACAAATGTTCTTGTGGTGTAGTGGTTATCACGTTAGCTTTACACGCTAAAGGTCTCCGGTTCGATCCCGGGCAGGAACAACTTGTTTTTATAACGCGCTTTATATCTGCTTCATAATCTTTTTGGCTGCAGATTATCAAAAGAGGTACTAATCTAAAAAAGTAAAATCTATTAAGTGGTCGTTAATTTACTTCTATCTTTCAATTGCAGATCACCCATGGTTAGTGAATTCAAAGAAGGCTCCAGATGTTCCATTAAGTGATGTTAAATCAAGGCTTAAACACTTCTTAGTGATGAATAAACTCATGAAAAGAACTTTAAGACCTGAAACATTAGTTTGATTGACTAAATAGGTGGGGTAGTCAACTAAAATGACCACCGATTATGCAATATAAGTTTTGAGAGTTAGCAAAATTGGTTTTCTGAATGGTCTCCACTATGTGAAACCATGATTCCCAAAAAGAAATTGTCTATTGGATAACACATCATATATTGCAAGCATACTTTGCAAAATGATGTAGTTAATGCAATTATGATATACTCTTTGGATAATGATGTTTAAAAATTATTTTACAAAAATAATTTGTATTGTTTTTAAATGGAAGATCAAAGGGCATCTTGTCTAGCAATATCATTATCACCAGGTGTTGTCCTCCCTTCTTAAGGTCGAAGGTTCAAACCCTGGACATAGGTGGAATTTGGAGTAGTTCAAGAGTAAATTAGATTTACCTTTAAAAAAAATTGTGAAATGTAAGCAGAAAGAGACTTAATGAGAAAAACCTCATTCTCATGACTTTCTTTATTAATTCGTTTTTTTTTTTTTTTTTTGTTTCTGAATTAGGTAGATAACTAGGACTAATCACTAAAGTACGATGCCATAGTAATTAAATGAAGGTATATTTTCCTATTATAACATCCTATTTTCACTGTACTTTTTTTTACCAGGCATTGTAGTTATTTCTATTTTAAATACATTAGTATAATTGGACAATTTTACCACTATACATTGTTGTAATGGGGAAAATGAAATGTTATGCTAAACAAAAGTATATTGTTATTTCTTGTATTTAACCTATTAAACGGTATCACATGGTCATTCAACTTTCATCCATGTTTCAAAAGGGTTTACAGGTTACTTTTGTATCAATCTAATATGTAGGTCATTGTTCACATTTTTTTATGATTGTTGCTCGTTGTTTGTGATTATATAAAAAGTTTGTTATACTAGTTTTCAATTTTTCTTCTTATTAGGTCGACACCCGATTTTTGCTTAGTTTTCGGATGACATGGATATATTTGGGTAGACTTTTTGAAGTAATGGGAAATAATAAAAGTAGGATGGTATGGTAAACAAATCAAAAATAGTCCTATTCTGGATATTTCTCTAGTTTTCCAAAAAAATAAATAAATAAATAAATAAATAAAATAATAATAAAAAAAAATTGGTTTGATAATACAAAGTATCATTTCATTCGTATGTGTGTTGAAAGAGAGCATATTCAGGTGGAGCATGTAAGCGGAGATCAACAAAAGGCAGATGTGTTGACAAAAGCAATGCCAAGAATCAAATTTACTGAAATGAGAGCACTCATAGGTGTGGAATGTCTAAAAAAGAAGGTCAACATTGAGGGGGGAGAAATGATAGTCAATGCTGACCAAGTAATCAGGAGAATAAAAGGGCATGTGAGCTACTTGCCCAATAAAAGATCTGTTGCTATTTTTTCTATTTTCAGTTGTATTTAGCCTATTTAAAGTTCATTGTTTTAACTCTTAAGTAGAACTAACCTTTTCCAGTTTTATTCATTCAATAAAGGCAATCATTCGGCTATCTTGTTCCCATTATACCCCTATCCATTTTACTGTTAGATTAAGCCTTGCCCACCAACATAGCCATTATTTAGGCATTGAATATTGGCATAGGTCACAAAGTTCAATTAGCATGTTATCTTCTTCACACCGCCTCTTCTTCACCAAAAGTCAACCAAAAACCCTCATACTCTTCTACTCTTCTTCTCTGTAAAGATTAACAATTTGCTTTATCAACACCACCATTATAACAACACCTAGTGGTAAATTACTCAAAGGACCTTAAACAAAGAACAACAAGAAGAAGGAACTTACACTAGTAAAATCTAAAACAAAAACACCCTTGTAAAAAGTGTACAATCATATACTCCTTTAAACATCGGGCCTAAGCATCATGTCTTCTATATTTACATCCAGCTTGTACCTAAAGTAGATGCAAATCAAGTGTTATACAGAGAAAAAGCATCACGTATAAATGATTTTAAAGAATTTTATTATTTAAAATTCTTAACCAAACCACCTTCTTTTACTTTCTTTCTAAGACAAACACATAATCTCAACAACCTGATGAAATATTTTATTGATTGGTGGGTTCCTTGATCTCAAGACGATCATTATCAATGACTCAACTTTCTAAAAAATTCCATACCACTTCCTATGGCTTTTTATGTAATTAAAAGTCAAAAAACGTAAACCTTTTCCTTAAATCAAGAGTATAAACACTAGCTAAATAGATTAAATGAAAACAAAATAAGGAGGTTAATGTTTTCACATAAATTGCAAAAGTATGCACAAATTGTTGGTGATTTTAGTGTCATCAGATCATTTTATGTAATTGGAACTAATATGTGAATTAAGGGGCTTTCATAATTTGTACTCTAATATATGTATGGATTTGTGCGGAGTGCACACATGTATAAGATGGAATTAGAAGTCGGTTGTAACGCCCGCAGATCCGGGCTAGTCAATTTAGAGGCAATAGGTGTCAAACATGACTTTTCGACAAAAGATTATTTAGAATGAATAGTCTTAACCAAGTTTTAGATTATGTCACAAGGTTTCCGTACATATAAACAACGCCGAAATCCGAGTTATAACGAAGAAGTTATGGCCCGCCGAAGTTTTACGGCAAAACCGGCACGACACCGGAAGACGTAAATAGTGAATTCACAATAGAAGACTTTTTAGCCTTAGCAATCTAAACCAAAGTCGTAGAATATGTTAAACTAAGAGCGTCGATAAAAAGAACACCCAAATCTGACTTCGTATGAGGAAGTTATGATTTTTCTAAGATTCGGCTTAGCAGTGCACGACCCGAAACTCGAATTTTAGTTCGAGCGGTTTTTGGCTTACGTGACCTAAATGAGAGTTCAAGATCTCATTAATAGGAACTCAACGGTAAAAATACAGACGAAAACGGAGTCGGTATGAAGGAGTTACGAATTCTTCGCGGTCATTTAACAGTCTAAACGCCTCGTACTGTTAAATTTAAGATCGGTCGAGAATTAGCCGACGGAGTCAAAATGAAAGTTGTAGATATTATTTTTACCTACGCGTGGATATAAAGAACGTCAAAAACAGAGGTCGTATGTGAAAGTTACGGATTTTAGAAGTCGGAAGTGTGCTATGCGAAAATGGGTGATGTGGCACAATCTTGGCCATTGCTTTCTCCCCAAGTCTTGCCACTAGATGGTGACATGTGGCACCAAGTTCAGCCATTTTCACCCTATAAATACCACCTCTCCCACCCTCATTTTCTTCACACCTTTCCCATTCTTTCTTCTCTTTACTCTCTCTCTAGAACCTCTCTCTAGCCCCGAAATCCCCCGAAAAGCCTAGGGAACCTCCCTAGCACGAGGCGGAAGCCCCGGAGTGCTCGACGGCTCCGAGAAGAAGAGCTTTTCGGCTCGGAAACGCTGCTCCAAGCAAAGCCTGGTTTTCTATAAAACCCGTTGTAAGTGAGCTACGTCTACGCTATTTTTAATATAGTTTTTATTTAATTATATTAACGTTATTAAGAACATATAATAAATACTTGGGCTATTATTATGGGTTATATAAGTATTTTTTTAACGCTTATATAATAGTAATAATAGCTAGACTATTAATTAGTCTCGGCGAATAATAGACTAAAATCTATTGGTGATAATACTAGGTTTCGTCGAAAGAAATTATTTTAAAGTAAACGAAGCGCTGTCCGAGTACCGAGTCACCACCTTCTCAGGTGAGTGCATGGTCCCTGTCATCTTACACATAGATATGAAGTATTTATTATATAATTTACGTGTTGTGAGTGCATGGTCCCTTTCATCTTACACATAGATATGAAGTATTTATTATATAATTTACGTGTTGTGAGTGCATAGTCCCTTTCATGAACATGATTTTAATACAAGTATTGATTGAAGTATTAATTATATGTTTATGTGCGAGTTAATTGATGTTGCTTGAAATTCGTGTTAAAGAACATACCTGATTATATTTGATAATTTATGATAAAGAGTAGACCTAAATTAAAAATGAGGAATATTGGGTAGTATATTCTTACGAGTACAAGTGAGTAAAACTCAGAGAATAGAAGTTAGTATATGTCACTTATCCGGGAGTATGGATTAGACATAGTCATTGTCCCTAGTCCAAGAATATGGATTAGGCATAATCATTCGTCGTTAATCCGAGAGTATGGATTAGCTATTGTCCCTAGTCCGAGAGTATGGATTAGGCATAATCATTCATCTTTAATCCGAGAGTATGGATTAGTCATTCGTCCCTAGTCCGAGAGTATGGATTTGGTAAATTCGTTCATTTCTGATCCAAGAGTATGGAGGAGGTAAAACGACTAATCTTAGGTCCGAGAGTATGGATAGCCTCGTTGCGAGGATCGACGGGGTGGGATAAGAGTTGTTTATATATATATATATATATATATATATATATATATATATATATATATATATATATATATATATATATATATATATATGTATGTATGGTGAAATTGTATATTTTGTGAATTTTAAACTATATATATGGTATAACATTGTGGGATTGAAATCCCTATGTGCTCACCAGGTTTCCCAACCTGACCCACTCAGTTTATTTATATCACAGGTGTTGATATGAAGTGACATTACACTGAGAGATTTAAAGAGATGTAGACCACTAGTGTGAATAATTGTAAGTTCTGTTTATGCTTATGTTCCTGTATTAATGATGACATCCCAAATGTTTTAAAATGAAATAAATACGTTTCTTCGAAAATGTTTTAATAACGTATTTACCATGTTTTTCTGGGAACAAATTCCGCAACCTTTTTATAAAATGAAGTACTCTGATTTTTATAAAGCATAAACAAAATCGGTCTTTTCTGACCGTGATTTTGGGGATGTCACAGTTGGTATCAGAGCATTAGTTTAAGCGAACTAGGAATATGGATTTATTTCTAGACTTAAACTTAGAATGCTAAGCGATGATTGTGAGGTGTGAGCACTAGATTATTTTAGGAATTGTGCCTAAAATGTTTTTATGTGCTAAATACTTGTGCCTGATATGCTGTTAGTTGTTCGGATCTATGGTCTGTTGCCGACCGGATCTGGAAACCTTATGTGTTTAGGATTCTAAACGTACGACTACGATATTAGAACTAGCATATAAACGTTTCGGAGTGATAAGGATGATTTAACCGTCAATCCTAAGTAAAGATCTAGATTCACCTTATTCGGTGTATAGATCAAGATGGCAAGAACCCGTAGCGGAAACGTGAATGCAAATGGGAACAGAAACCAACCCCCAGTGATTGAGCAAATACCGGTGATGGAAGCCGCCGTTGAGCCAGTCACAATGGCTGGAGTGCAAGCGATGATCCAAGCGATGTTGGATCGTCAAATGGAGGAAACTAGACGTTTGCTCCAGCAAAATCGTGAGGAAGCCACTATTCAAATCGAACAACCCGAGTTGAACGAAGGGCAGACTGAGGAAGGAAACTACAGTGGGACTGTTGGTCAAGTCAACCCACCAATAGTTCGACAAAACAACCAAGATGACGAGGTCGAGAGGAATGGATGCAAGTACAAGGATTTTTTGACTTGCAAGCCATCGACTTTCACTGGAAAGGAGGATCCGATCGGGGTCATGGATTGGATCTCGGAGATGGAGTTAGCCTTCATGACATGTGGTTGTAGAGGGAAGCTACAGACCACATTTGCAGTGCGTCAGTTTCGAGGAGGCACTGTACGTTGGTGGAATACCTTGGGGAAGACTCTGAGCCCTAATGAGCCTCTGCAACTGACATGGGCAGAATTTCTGGTGCAATTCAAACGAAAGTACTGCTCAGCTCAAAACCTGCTTGAGCTAGAGAACCAGTTTCTAACCCTGAAGAAGGGAAGCATGTCAATCGATGAATACACCAACAACTTCACAGAGAAGATGGAGTTCGCCTTGCGTCTTATTCCGGATGAGCTGACGAAAATCGACAAGTACGCAAAGGGACTTCCATGGGAGTACGCGGTGCCAGTGCGTCAAGCACCTACTCTAGAGGCAGCTATCTGGGCTGCCAAGTCTGTCGAAGATATGATCAAGGGAAGAGCCTCCAGCAAGATGGAGGTTGGCGAGAAGAGAAAGTTTGAAGGATCTTCAAGGTCCAGCGAGAAGAGAAAATTCTCGAAGTTTGAAGAAGGAACGCAATGGTGTGACAAGTGTAAAAAGAAACACTCTGGAAAATGCAGTGAGGATGTGATTTGTTTCAAGTGTGGGAAGCATGGGCACTATGCCAACGAGTGTAAATTCAACAAAAGGGTGTGTTGTGAATGTAACGAGGAAGGGCACTTCAAGCAAGATTGCCCAAAGAGAGAAGGGACTACAAAGCCAAATGTGCCGCCAAAACCAAAGGCAAGAGCATTTCAAATGATCCTTGACGAAGCAGCTGACGATGCAAGGAATCAGGAGTAAGGATGGATATATAGAGATCGAGTCATGAAGAAGCTATATAGATAGTGTCACATGATGTAGCCTATTAGAGGCATAATCTAGGGTGAACTTGAACACCCATGTAATCGTTTCAAGAAATAATATAAAACCTTTGTTTTGTTATCTGATGTGTTAAGTTGTTGTATGGTTTTCTTGTATGGTGACTTGGAAAAACTGCGGGACAATACTTGGGACGAGTATGAGTAGGTGTGAATGGTAGTAGAGGCCTATACTACCGAAAGCACAGGACTCACACTTGGATCGGGGAAAGTCACAAGGTTACCAAGAAGCTAGTAATTGATTTTATTTTCTCAAGTATGTCATTACCATCGTTTCGATAATGTCTAAAAAGATTGTTGATTTCCGATCCTAGTGGTCATACCAAATTGAGTCCGACTATGATTAGTATGTTGCGTGGTTCAAGGAACCAAGTTCAATGTAGCGTCCGACTTAAACCAAACAATTGAAATCAAAGCGATCAATAGAAGTATCGCATTCGTTGTTAAAGAAGTTGGTAGCCAGAAACGCTACATGTTAAAGTGTGATTATATCACATTAGAACATGAAAGAAGGCATAGTCTATTTTAGAATTTAACTCTAAGAGACCTAAGTCTAAACGTGCATCACATGATGATAGGTCATAATTTGAAGTCTAGCCTGAGGTAGAGAGCAGGTGCACGATCAAGTACTGCTTACAGTCAATAAGTCTAAGAGATAGACTTGAAGGAATAAAGAAGTTATAATTATTACCTAGGATGAAGAGATGACGTATGGAGTCATTATAAGATCCTTGTTTCGTTGATGATTCTGGGACGTAATCATCCTAAGGGGGAGATAATTGTAACGCCCGCAGATCCGGGCTAGTCAATTTAGAGGCAATAGGTGTCAAACATGACTTTTCGACAAAAGATTATTTAGAATGAATAGTCTTAACCAAGTTTTAGATTATGTCACAAGGTTTCCGTACATATAAACAACGCCGAAATCCGAGTTATAACGAAGAAGTTATGGCCCGCCGAAGTTTTACGGCAAAACCGGCACGACACCGGAAGACGTAAATAGTGAATTCACAATAGAAGACTTTTTAGCCTTAGCAATCTAAACCAAAGTCGTAGAATATGTTAAACTAAGAGCGTCGATAAAAAGAACACCCAAATCTGACTTCGTATGAGGAAGTTATGATTTTTCTAAGATTCGGCTTAGCAGTGCACGACCCGAAACTCGAATTTTAGTTCGAGCGGTTTTTGGCTTACGTGACCTAAATGAGAGTTCAAGATCTCATTAATAGGAACTCAACGGTAAAAATACAGACGAAAACGGAGTCGGTATGAAGGAGTTACGAATTCTTCGCGGTCATTTAACAGTCTAAACGCCTCGTACTGTTAAATTTAAGATCGGTCGAGAATTAGCCGACGGAGTCAAAATGAAAGTTGTAGATATTATTTTTACCTACGCGTGGATATAAAGAACGTCAAAAACAGAGGTCGTATGTGAAAGTTACGGATTTTAGAAGTCGGAAGTGTGCTATGCGAAAATGGGTGATGTGGCACAATCTTGGCCATTGCTTTCTCCCCAAGTCTTGCCACTAGATGGTGACATGTGGCACCAAGTTCAGCCATTTTCACCCTATAAATACCACCTCTCCCACCCTCATTTTCTTCACACCTTTCCCATTCTTTCTTCTCTTTACTCTCTCTCTAGAACCTCTCTCTAGCCCCGAAATCCCCCGAAAAGCCTAGGGAACCTCCCTAGCACGAGGCGGAAGCCCCGGAGTGCTCGACGGCTCCGAGAAGAAGAGCTTTTCGGCTCGGAAACGCTGCTCCAAGCAAAGCCTGGTTTTCTATAAAACCCGTTGTAAGTGAGCTACGCCTACGCTATTTTTAATATAGTTTTTATTTAATTATATTAATGTTATTAAGAACATATAATAAATACTTGGGCTATTATTATGGGTTATATAAGTATTTTTTTAACGCTTATATAATAGTAATAATAGCTAGACTATTAATTAGTCTCGGCGAATAATAGACTAAAATCTATTGGTGATAATACTAGGTTTCGTCGAAAGAAATTATTTTAAAGTAAACGAAGCGCTGTCCGAGTACCGAGTCACCACCTTCTCAGGTGAGTGCATGGTCCCTGTCATCTTACACATAGATATGAAGTATTTATTATATAATTTACGTGTTGTGAGTGCATGGTCCCTTTCATCTTACACATAGATATGAAGTATTTATTATATAATTTACGTGTTGTGAGTGCATAGTCCCTTTCATGAACATGATTTTAATACAAGTATTGATTGAAGTATTAATTATATGTTTATGTGCGAGTTAATTGATGTTGCTTGAAATTCGTGTTAAAGAACATACCTGATTATATTTGATAATTTATGATAAAGAGTAGACCTAAATTAAAAATGAGGAATATTGGGTAGTATATTCTTACGAGTACAAGTGAGTAAAACTCAGAGAATAGAAGTTAGTATATGTCACTTATCCGGGAGTATGGATTAGACATAGTCATTGTCCCTAGTCCGAGAATATGGATTAGGCATAATCATTCGTCGTTAATCCGAGAGTATGGATTAGCTATTGTCCCTAGTCCGAGAGTATGGATTAGGCATAATCATTCATCTTTAATCCGAGAGTATGGATTAGTCATTCGTCCCTAGTCCGAGAGTATGGATTTGGTAAATTCGTTCATTTCTGATCCAAGAGTATGGAGGAGGTAAAACGACTAATCTTAGGTCCGAGAGTATGGATAGCCTCGTTGCGAGGATCGACGGGGTGGGATAAGAGTTGTTTATATATATATATATATGTATGTATGGTGAAATTGTATATTTTGTGAATTTTAAACTATATATATGGTATAACATTGTGGGATTGAAATCCCTATGTGCTCACCAGGTTTCCCAACCTGACCCACTCAGTTTATTTATATCACAGGTGTTGATATGAAGTGACATTACACTGAGAGATTTAAAGAGATGTAGACCACTAGTGTGAATAATTGTAAGTTCTGTTTATGCTTATGTTCCTGTATTAATGATGACATCCCAAATGTTTTAAAATGAAATAAATACGTTTCTTCGAAAATGTTTTAATAACGTATTTACCATGTTTTTCTGGGAACAAATTCCGCAACCTTTTTATAAAATGAAGTACTCTGATTTTTATAAAGCATAAACAAAATCGGTCTTTTCTGGCCGTGATTTTGGGGATGTCACATCGGTCCAACGACAAGTCGGGGGTCGGGGCGGCGCCCCTAGGTATGGGGTTTCCAAATGGGCAACGCCCCTTTTGCGGAGTCTAGAGGCAGCGCCCCTAGTGGGGTCCAAGGGACCATAGTGGGAAATTTACATTCTTGAGGGTGATTATGGTAAAACTAATGAAATTCGTTAGTTTTGGAAACACTAATTTATAACGAAAGAGTTCCAAAAATAGAAAGTAAGAGCAAAAAGAGAGTTTCTTATTTCCTTTTTTTGATACACCTATAGCGTTTTGTAATTTTTCAAAGATCCAATGGTCCGTTTTCTTTGATTTTTGGAGAGCGGTTTCCTAATATCCGGTCCCTCATTTTGTCCGGTTGGATTGTTGATATCATCTCTGACGCCTTAGGAAACAACACATATGTTTGCTGTTGGATAACAGTTTTGGTGACATTTCTTCTATTCCCTTTGTTGTTTGATTGCATATATACTTGAAGTTGTTTTCTCCAAGTACATGATGATTATTGTATTCCTCTATGGTTTGAATCGACTCTAGTAGTCCTCTGGTTTTTACTCTCGATTTGAGGGGTTTTCCACGCTAAAATTTTGATGGCTTGTTTTAATTGACTACTTATTGTTTTGGGTTGATTATAAGGTCATACAAAATGCATTAGGGTTGTTTTTGTTGTAATTGAAAAATACCCTATTTGTTTGCATTTTCAAAGGTTCATTTAAGACGGGAAAAGTTTAGTCAAATAATGTTTTATTTCACATTATTATTTACTGTTGCGACTATGTTTTTCTAGAAATATAGTATGCATAATCATCACATATCACAATCAACCCGTAGTCTTTATACTAGCTTGAACCTATCATCACAATTCATACTAAATCATCATATAAGTTATCTAGCAAGCAATACATCCTAAACAATTCTTCTACAGTAGGATATGAACAATTTCAACATGTATAACATACACACACATGGACACGCATCACAATATATCAATTTTGGATCAAACAATTTGTTTATAAGATATGCAGTATCCTAACAATGTAGTAGATTTTTCAACAAAGATTGACTCACACACACATTACCAAGCATCGACACTAAAACTGTAGATCCAAGAATGCACAAATACAAAAATCACACATTTCAAGCTTGATTAGGAGATTCTAAGATCTTTGAGCTAACCTACATCGCCTTGTGGTGAGATATAAACCAGGTACATTTTGGCTTTGGCTGGTTGGCATAAGAGCACAATGCCCATAATAAGGAGTAAAATTCTACTAAAATGCAAACGCTTGACCATTTCTACAAGCATATTACACTCTCATTGTGGTATTTGTTACACCAATATTTTATATGGTCATGGTGTGTCAATGTAATTCTATTTCATTTTCGGTCCATGTTTTTTTACCGTATATCTATGGGAAGCAATGTATGACTTTTGGTAGATTTCTTTGCAATCAAAGAACAACGGTCTAACAAGATCCTATTAGTAATTAAATTGAACCATCATATAAAGACAAATCTTCCCACTTGCTAATTATTACCGTAATTTGTATGTGTCAATAGTATATGGACTATTCTTGTACATCAATGTATTTACAATATTCAGTTTATTACTACAAAGTCCCTCATAGAACCCCAACTCTGGTTTGCTTCTCAAATTCAATAACATTATATATTATTTTTAACATTATCAACTATGATAATATGAAACGGGTTGCATAATTTTCTAAATCTGATATTGTTTAATTTGATAGAAAAATGAATAATAAATCACCTAGCGTTATTAACAAATATATAACGAAAGGTTACCTAAAGAGTATAAAAGTTCTTGTGGTGTAGTGGTTATCACGTTAGCTTTACACGCTAAAGGTCTCCGGTTCGATCCCGGGCAGGAACAAGCTATTTTTATTGACGGCATTTTAGGACTTTGACTCTTCTTTCTTTTTTAGGACTGACTTTGACTGTTCTTTCTTTTTGAAATCCATTGAAGAGAGCTCTAGAAGGCGTATACAGGGAGGTTGACTTTGCTTCATAATTTTTGTGTTGCATGTTTTCGGTCAGGTCTTTTTTCTGAGGTATATTCTTTCCGTAAAATAGCGTCAAAAGGACATCATCCTCTTGAGCCGATAAATAGATAATTGCTTTTCACCTTCAGTGGTTAATATTTGGCCAATACTTATATTGATTCTATTGGTTGACATGTTTGTTTGGTGTTGCACAGTGTTTTATAAAATGACTACAAGAAAGTTTAAAAAAAAATAATAATAATAATAAATAAAAAATAACTAATTCACTTTATTTTTACATGGTTCCAGGTCCAGAATCTAGCATAAACCGATGGTACCGATGGTTAAGTTGCAGGTGTGAATCATGTATTTATAGTAATCAGTATACATTTTTAATGTCTTAATATATACACATTTGAATAATGAATGCATGAGATTCCTAATAAATAAAAGAATTTTTTATCACTTGTCATCCTCTATTGATTTGACCACATTTCCTTATGGTTATTTTTAATTAAAAAAAATTTCACATGATATTCATTTTGAGGTTGTTTCATTTTTGAGGTTGTTTCATTTTTATTAAATGTATAATTGCAAAAAATATAATAATAAAGGTATTTCAATTTAATTAATTGACTTTCCTTTTAATATCAAATTTTATAAATTAAAGTTCATTAATATTTTTTGTTTTTTATCTAAATTATTTGTTTAAACTTAAATCAGAAAAAACATTTAATTTTAATAATTTAATGTTTTTCTGTTTTTCTTATAAATTCAACTTCTTAAATATTTATAATTTTATATATAAATTTTTTAAATTAATCCATATAATATATAAACCTTACACCTAGAAAGTTATATATCATTAATGGTACAAAATCTCCCTCGTTAACAAGCACATAACTTGCAACAAAAATTCATTAAGACCATATTTTTTTCCCCTATACACGTGAGAGTGGAAGGATAAATCGGCATCCACTTAATCTTTCTATTAAATTTTATTTGGATTGGATTTTGTGTTTGGAAGATAAATAAATTTTACCTAATAAGGTTAAAAGGTGTCATGATGTTTTTGGCTACGAAAATTTAGTGTCTAATAGGCTTCACATAAGTTTTACCATTCTTGTCAATTTTCACCTAAGGTGTGGTACCATTATTTTCTACCAATAAAAAGAAAGCTGTTAAATGTAAATTTTGTTTAATTGTATTATTGGTTGTTGGTTATTACTATGAGTTCATCAGTTGTATATATGTTATATATATGCACCGGTGAAATTTACCTACGATAAAAAAAATTAATCAAGGTGCAGGTGCAGTATACATCGCCAACAACACATGTAATATTACCTACCCATAAAAGGCAGCTACACCGTGCAGCCTAAGATGGACAACGAACATTCCTTTATATCTATATAATAAAATTACCATCGATTCTGCAATGAGTTTTGAGAGTTTTGCAAAATTGGTTTTCAATTCTTTTATTATCAGAGTATCCCAGAAATCAACATAAAACTGAGGAGCGGTACGATCACGCCTTCGCCTTGCCACGGTCTCATGAAGTACCTGAAACAATACACTGAAACTATAAGCCCGAAAGCTTAGTGAGTTACCCCCAAAATGATGGGTTGTATACATAATAAACAATCCTATGTGCTCATATAAACCCTAATGCTTGGATCTAGGTTTCTCTATTATACATGCTTTGAATCCAAGACTTACAAACCTAGATCTATCACATATAATTCGAAATTATCTTAAAGAAAAAAGATGCAAGTGTTTTACCTCTTTCAAGTAGCTTGAAATCATTGTAATCTTCTTGATCTTGAGCTTAGAGTCACAATTGTAACTCCTCTAATGGTTCACAAACCCCACAAGCAAGAAGGCATTATGAGAGAGAGTGAGAGATGCTAGAAATCGGCCCTAGGGTTCTCTTGGAATGAAGTGTAGCCGATTTCCATAGCCTAGGGGTCTTATTTATACTTGCAGGCTACTAGGGTTTCAGTCTAAACCCTAATGGATAACTTAACCACCAAGCAACCCAAGGAACCTTCTGGAATAAGGCCTTAGACGAAAATTGTCACACCCCCAAACCTGAACGGCGGAAACGTTTGGGGGCGGATGACTTCATGTGGTAACGTAACAAATGAATACATAGTAAAGAAAGCAATACAACCATCATATATATATATAATTGAAAGTTTACATTTGTCAAAAGTTACATGTTCAAAACTCAATTACAATATGATGTCAAAATACGAGATTAAACTGGCGCCGCAGCATCCCTTCATCAAAAGCGAAATGCATACCTGAAATTACTGATTTCCTGGGACATACAAGTAATTTTGAAAGAGTAGATCAGCATTTAAGCTGGTGAATTTCATAAGTATTTAAATGACAATGTTTAAATGAAATGAAATGTTTTATCTTTGTTTGTATGTGTTTAGAAAATCCTATATTTTCTACTAGCATAAAAGTAGCCTTCATTCAAGACCAATGTTTGTTTCCAAAATGTATGTAAAGGTAAAATAATAAATGAGTTTGAAAACCTTGTAAATCAATGCGTTTTTAATACCCCTTGTGAGTTTTATAACCATACTATTGACTCGAAATGCCTATACACAACGTTCTTCAGGCGTTGGAATGTTATGACGTTTGTCACCCCAAACGGTGGACTGCAGCTAACAGTCAGCGCGCGGGTTGTCAAGCCCGTATAGATCTATACACAAACACCATGCTCCCCCTCCAAGGGATTCTGGTATATAATACAGGACTTGAAATGTGTACTCGAACGTACATGAAGTTAGTGTCTCACAAATCCGTGGTATAAAAACAGATCTACTTGTTAAAATGTTACGTTTGTTCTTGTATACAAAAGTAAACTTCTTGAAAATATATGTTTCTAGTACCTAAGAGTTAGAAATCTGTTCGTAAAACTATACCTATTATAGTTTTAAAAAGTGTGCTTTGTTTGTTTAGAAATACTTAGGAAAAGAATAATTTGTTTATGAAAGCATAAATTTTTGGTGTAGAGTCTAAGATAGAACAGAATAATTTAAGAATAGTTTAGTTTTATACATGTATTACAACAACTTTATATTTTAAAAGATCGAATGCTATTGTAACATATGTTATATATTTATATATAAAAGTTCCTTTAAAAGTTTATAAATCGAATGTGATTTGAATATTTAACATTATATAAAAGAGTTTCTTTATGTAACACACGATAATACTCGTGTGTTTTACTTGTAATCCCCCCCTTGAAAGCATATAAAAGTATTTAAAATAATTAAAATGGTTGATTAAGGGGTATGAAACTCACTTGAAAAGTTTTGGAGATAGCGAGATGGAAAACCGGGCAGAGTTTCGTCTCGGGAAACGGATTTTCCTCGGGATTCTCGGGAATCTCGGGAGTAAAATCGACCTTCGGGACTTGAGCCAAGAAGACCAGAGCTTCGGGTTTGAACGGACACGGAAAACGAGGCAAAGTAGAGAGAGAGAGGAGAAATGAGCCCTTTCCTTGCAAACCCTCGTATGCTATTTATAGGGAGGCTGGTCTGCCTCGGTACACGGGGCGTACGCTCGTACGCAGCGCGTACGCGTACGTCATGCGTGACCGAGGCCTCGACTGCCTCGGCTTTGGATGGGACGGGTCGCTGGGTACGCGGGTCGGATGGGACGGGTCGCTGGGTACGCGGGTCGGATGGGACGGCGAGTCGGATGGTGCGGCGTGGACGATTAGAGGCCGCTTCTCTCCGTTACGCGGGGCGTATAGGAGTACGCGGCGCGTACCTCGGATGAGGGCGCTGACTCCTTTTCGGATAATATCCGAATTTTGATTAAAATAAATAATTAATTTATTTAATAACTTCAAAAATCCATATCTTCTTCATACGAACTCCGTTTTCGATGGTCTTTATATCCTCACGTAGCTGAGACTACGCTCTACAACTTTCGTTTAGACTCCGTCGGCAAATTCCAAAATTATTTTTATTATTTAATAACAATCCATCGTGTTTAAGGGAATTTCTTTGAAAGTTCATAACTTCGCTATATGAATTCGGATTTGGGCGATCTTTTTACGTACGATCATGGTTCAAAGACATTAAATCATAGAAAGAAATTAAGTAGAACTTATTTATACATTTTATTACGCATAAGTGGTTACAATACTTGACCCATTTTGGTCGTTACAAAGAGTTGAAGTATCGGGTTGTCACAGAAATATGATGGATCCCCATCATAATTTCATTCCCCCTTAAGTCCATAAGGCTTCCTTAGCCCAAAACTTAATTTTCATACATTTGATAGTTTATACCCCTTTATTTAATTAATCTCTTTTAGTCACTAAATTAATTCCTAATTAATTTATGACCAATACTAATTAAATAAGTATGATTTCTCCTTTAATATATTATTCTTATAATATATTAATAAACCATAATATTCTCTCTTTCTCCTTAAATTACCTTGTCAAGTTGCTTTGGTGAAGGCAACCCAAAAGAACCATGCACAACCTGGTCAAGTACATACCAAATATAGTTATGGGCTTAAACACTATTCCAAGAGTCTCCCACTTGGATAAGTCTAGTAACTATATCTCACATATGACTTCAGAATCCGATTAGCAATCGTAGCTCTTATACTTCGTTGTCAACTCTGATCAACTTGTCCTTCAGATAAGGGATCGTATAATCCTCTCTTCTTGATATCATGCTGACAATGCTTATTGTCCAACACTTGTTTCTTGATCTCTGATTTGTTTGACATAGAATTCAGTTGAACACATCAACCTCATTCTGACAGGGCCCGGCACATAAGTCAAACCAAATCATCAAGTGGCCAAGATATCACTTTTATTCTCATAGAGTAAAAGGAACAGATTAACTTCGACTCATATGCATCTATTATTTACTAATTGAATCATGCACAACAATGTGTTTTATAACATCAAGTTACTGATGCATTTACACATCATCAATGTATAACCAACCAACAAACAACAACCATATCTCTAAGTTTTAAGACTATCTGATATTATCGCTTTGCGATCACTTTAGGTATAGCACCACGAAGTGATGCCAGAAAATGCGGGTTTATTCCAATGATCAAATCAAATTTATAAGCACTCATGAACATTGCAGCAAACCCTTGCTATGCCCAAAACCTTTTAGACAATCTACAAACAATTCATGACAATCTTTATTCACATCTACTTCCAAAACATGAACGACTGTGGACTATTTGAATAATCTTATTATTCGGGAAGTCAAAAAATGAAAAATTGAAACAATAGATAACTAACCAACATAAGATAGTAACTTTACTTATAAATAACACAACTTTATTTATTCATCAAATGTGAAGTACAAACTATCTATTACACGTTTCCTATCTAATCCAAACTTATATCATCCTTCAGCCCAATGCTCCTAGCGTGCTGCAAGTGTTTGACACTACTCAGTCCCTTCGTAAGGGGATCTGTTGGATGTTCTTCTGATGATACCCTCTTCACAACGAGGAGTCCCTCTTCTACCCGATGTCTGATAAAATGGTATTTTCTATCAATATGTCAAGATCTTCCATGATCTTTTAGTTCCTTGGTTAAGGCAACCGCTCCTTCATTATCACAGAAAATTTCCATCGGATCCTTTATGGATGGCATAACTCCAAGGTCTCCAATGAATCAGCTACAGTCTCCTTTGATGCTTCGCTTGCCGCAAGGTACTCTGATTTGCATGTTGAATCAGCTACAGTCTCCTGCTTGGAACTTTTCCAAGTCACTGCTCCTCCATTTAGGGTAAAGACCCAGCCCAACTACGATCGGTAACTATCTCGATCCGTCTGAAAACTAGCGTCACTGTACCCTCGTACCCTCAAGTCGTCACTCCCACCGAGGACTAGAAACCATTCCTTGGTCCTTCATAGGTACTTAAGAATATTCTTTACCACAATCCAATGAGCTCTACCAGGGTTCCCCTGATATCTGCTGACCATGCTAAAAGCGAAGGCCACATCAGGGTGAGTACAAGTCATAGCGTACATGATAGAGCCTATTGCGGAAGCGTAAGGTACTCGACTCATATCAGCTATATCTGCCTCTGTACGCGGGCTTTTAGTCTTACTCAACTTGGTATTGCTTTGGATTGGCAACTCCCCTTTCTTGGAATTTTCCATACTAAAACGCTTTAGTACCTTGTCCAAGTATGTATCCTGACTGAGTCCTACCAGTCTCTTTTCCCTGTTTCTTACTATCCTTATTCCCAGAATATAAGCAGCCTCTCCGAGGTCCTTCATAGCGAAACATTTCCCAAGCCAGGACTTGACCTCCTGCAAGGTTGGGACATCGTTTCCTATGAGTAGTATGTCATCCACATACAATATGAGGAAGCTCACTATACTCCCACTGGCTTTGACATATACACAAGATTCATCTTCACTTCGCAGAAAGCCAAACTCTTTAACCTTCTCGTCAAAACAAAGATTCCATCTGCGAGACGCTTGTTTCAATCCATAAATGGATTTCTCAAGCTTACACACTCTATTTGGATGCTTTGCATCGACAAAACCCTTTATCTGATTCATATACACATCCTCAATCAACTTCCCATTAAGGAAAGCGGTTTTCACATCCATCTGCCAAATTTCATAATCATGAAATACTGCTATTGCAAGCATTACCCTAATAGACTTTATCTTCGTAACTGGTGAGAAGGTCTCATCATAGTCAACTCCAGGAGTTTGAGTAAAGCCTTTCGCAACCAATCGCGCTTTATAAGTGTGCAAATTCCCATCCATGTCTGTCTTCTTCTTGAAGATCCACTTGCACCCGACTGTCTTACAACCCGGTACATTATCAACCAAGTTCCAAACTTGATTGTCGTACATGGACTGAATCTCACTGTCCATCGCCTCTTTCCGCTTAGCAGACTCCGGGCTTGCCATGGCTTCTTTGTAGCTGCTAGGTTCATCCAAATTCATTAGTGTTTCATCACTAATAAACGTATCCCCTTCAGTAGTAATATGAAAACCATAAAACTGGGGTTGAACACTAACCCTATTAGAACGTCTAAGAGGTAAGGACTCGTCAACGGGTTCAACAGGAGTTTCCTCCTCGGGTTGAGCGCCAGTGTTAGAGATCCCTTCATCGCTTTGTTCTTGAATCTCTTCAAGATCAATTTGCCTCCTACTGTCTCCTTGGCTTATCAATTCCCTTTCTCAAAATACTCATCTTCTAGAAATGAAGACAACATTGTCATTCAGTCTATAGAAAAGATAACCAAAAGACTTCTATGGATAGCCGATGAAATAACACTTCTCACTACGAGGTTCTAGACATATCATGAGTCTCTCGTCTTACAAAAGCCTCGCAACCCCAAACCTTAATATGTGCTAACGAGGGAGCTTTCCCTGTCCACATCTCGTGAGGAGTCTTGGTAACCTTCTTGGTGGGAACTAAGTTAAGGATGTGGGCGACAGTCTCTAAGGCATACCCCCAGAAAGATATTGGTAACAAAGTTCGACTCATCATAGAACGAACCATGTCCAACAAGGTTCGATTACGTCTCTCAGCCACACCATTCAATTGCGACGTTCTCGGAGGCGTCAACTGCGAAACAATTTCGCATTCTTTTAGATAGTCATGAAACTCAAGACTCAGGTACTCTCCTCCTCGGTCTGGCCGAAGCATCTTGATTTTCATGCCTAGGTGATTCTCCACTTCATTCTTAAACTCTTTGAACTTTTCAAAGGTTTCTGACTTTTGCTTGATTAGGTAGATATATCCATATCTGCTATAATCGTCCGTAAAAGTCACGTAGAAGTGGCAAGCATCCCTTGTGGTGGATCTAAAGGGCCCACACACATCGGTGTGTATGAGATCTAATGGACCCTCACCCCTTTCACAAGTGCCAGTAAAGGGTGACTTGGTCATCTTCCCAAGTAAACAAGATTCACATGCATCATCGTCCCTAAGGTCGAATGGCTCCAACACTCCATCCTTTTGGAGTTGGGCTATGCGTTTCTTGTTGACATGGCCAAGGCGACAATGCCACAAGCATGCTTTGTCTAGGCTAGTAGACGAATCAATATTCAATACATCATTTCCTAAATTATCAACAACCATCACAGATTCATAAAATCCCATTACAAGGTAATGCATTGAAATAAAAGACACCATTCAAATAAACATTAATAGAACCATTACTATTATCAAAAGAGTATCTGAAACCTTGTCTAAAGAATACATGAAATGAAATAATGTTTCTTGCCATATCTGGCGAATAATAGCAATTTTCTAAATCTAACCCTAACCCATTACTAAGCAGTAAAGAATAAACTCCGACTCTAGTCACAGGCGACGATCTTCTGTTTCCCATAATCAAGTTTATCTTCCCATGTTCCATTTCCCTACTTCTTGTTAGACCCTACAAATCAGAACAAATGTGGTAACCACAACTTGTATCAAGAACCCATGATGTAGCAAATGATGAGTTATTAGATTTAATAGAATACATACCTGCGAAGGTGGGCTTGATCTTCCCATCCTTTATGTCTTGCAGATATTGAGGGAAACTTCGTTTCCAGTGGCCCTTCTTGTGGTAGTAATAGCACTCTGCTTCTTTGGGGTCCGAAGAGGGTTTGACCGAACTAGCTTTGGTTCCATTAGAGGAGGAACCATCTTGGGTCTTACCCTTATGGTGGCCTTTACAGGGAGCCTTTCTCTTCTTACCCTTTCCTTGACCAATTGCCAACACGGGAGCAGCCACAACAGGGGATGGTGCAACGGATTTGTCTTTGAGGTTGCTCTCAGCAGTCCTTGGAGCTTGCTCAAGGAGACCTCCTCCTTATTCATGTGGTAGGTCATTCTAAACTGGTTGTAACAGGAGGGCAAGGAGTGGAGGATTATGTCAATAGCCAAATCCTCATCAAAATTAACATTAAGTTTGAGAAGACGATCAACATACCTCTGCATTTTCTGAAAATGAGAGGTTAGGGATTCTCCACTCCCCATCTTAGCGATGATCATGTTAGTAATGATCTCATAGCGCTCTTGCCTCGCACTTTGGTGGTAACGGTCCAGCAAATTCTGATGCATTTCATACGGATACATGTCCTCGTAGGACTTTTGGAGTTCGAGGTTCATGGTGGCTAGCATGATGCAATGGACTTTCGTAGCATCATGCTCGTGGGCCTCAAAGGCGGCCAACTCTTCAGGAGTAGCAACATCTGGGATGATCTTTTCAACATTTTCATCGAGAACATATTCTTTGTCCTCGTAGCGAGTGATCATGCGAATATACCTCATCCACTCGTAGAAGTTTGAGCCATCAAATGCCACCTTTTGACATAGGTTCATCAACGAGAATGACCCAGAAGCGTTGTTGTTGTTGTTGTTGTTGTTGTTTGCAGACATCTAAAAAAGAAAAGGAACAAAGTTTGATTAGAAATGAGTCCCTAATTAAACACCCAAATGAGAAATTAGGGTTATGACCCAACAACATTATTTACAACTTAGAAAGGGATGTCGTACTCTAAAAGTAAATAATTTGACGGTAAGTGAATGACGATTCACTAATTCTCACCATGAAAAACGAAAAAGAAGATTTAAGTTTTAAATGTATTGAAAACTTCTAGATCTTTGAGATTCATTGAACTATTCAATGACATGTTTAAATCTCGATATGCACTTCAAATTTGCGACTGGGATGCCAAGGATCGCAAACAGGTTGTGAATAATCATGCGAATCTACATGGTGCACTCAATGTCTCTATTACCTAATCAATGTGTCGGTAAACTACACATGCTCCATTGACCTATGATAAACATCGAGTCACCCTTCACCACCAATGTCAATCCCAAATTAGTGTGCCGGTTAACAACGCACGCTCCACTAACATTTGACAAGTGTACAAAGTGTAATTCCATCGAATAGCATCATTTTCATATTTTGCTCTAAAGTAACTAAGATTGGGAATTTGTAAAACATGTAGTTACTTTTTATCTTACATTATACTTTTAATGAGGAGAGGATTGCCCTATCCTACCCGTTCGGCTAATGACCCTCCACCAGTCAAGCAAGCGGTGGGTGTGAGTGTACATCCATTAAGCCCCATTTTATAGGCAGCAACCTTATACTCACCTTATAGACTGGCTTCGTGAATGAGGCCTACTAACGGTAAGACTTGCATTTTAATTATACATATATATATATATATATATATATATACATATATATTCATTAAGCTTGTAATAATATAATAGTATAGGGTTGAATTTTAAACTTGTATAACTCTAAGGGTTTGAAATTTAAATTCTTCAAAATTAAACTTTTAATCATAAAACTCAAATTTCAAAACTTGAGGACAAGTTTTTGAACTTTTCAAAACTAAAGGGATCAAATAACAAATAATTCAAATTAAACATTTAATTTTATTATTATCTATATTTGACCTAATCCAATTTTAGTCATTAGATAATTACCAAATAATTTTAAATAATCCATATTTGTCATATAAACAACCAATATTCAAAAGATTTGAAATTATCTATTGTTTTGGCAAGGATAATCATTTAATTAAGATAAAATTTGGATTTAAACTTTAAAAGACGATTTAGGCATCAAATCCAAGTCAAAAAAACAACTAAATCCTGAAATACCCTCTGCCTGACGCACGAACTCACCGAGTCACCTCTACACTCGCCGAGTAGGGGCCAACTCGCCGAGTCCGGATACTGACTCGCCGAATTGGGTCGGACAGGGGCAAGAAACTCGATTTTCAGCAAGCAAAATAGTTAAACATCACATACAATTGAAACCAATCAAGTCTCTGATACCGCTGATGGGTTTTATACATAAGAAACAATCCTATGTGCTCACACAAACCCTAATGCTTGGATCTAGGTTTCTCTATTGTACATGCTTTGAATCCAAGACTTACAAACCTAGATCTATCATATATAATTCGAAATTATCATAAAGAAAACAGATGCAAGTGTTTTACCTCTTTCAAGTAGCTTGAAATCCTTGTAATCTTCTTGATCTTGAGCTTCGAGTCACAATTGTAACACCTCTAATGGTTCACAAACCCCACAAGCAAGAAGGCAATATGAGAGAGAGTGAGAGATGCTAGAAATCGGCCCTAGGGTTCACTTGGAATGAAGTGTAGCTGATTTCCATAGCCTAGGGGTCTTATTTATACTTGCAGGCTACTAGGGTTTCAGTCTAAACCCTAATGGATAACTTAACCACCAAGTAACCCAAGGAACCTTCTGGAATAAGGCCTTGGACGAAAATATGATGGATCCCCATCATAATTTCGTTCCCCCTTAAGTCCATAAGGATTCCTTAGACCAAAACTTAACTATCATACATTTGACAGTTTATACCCCTTTATTTAATTAATCTCTTTTAGTACCAAATTAATTCCTAATTAATTTATGACCAATACTAATTAAATAAGTATGATTTCTCTTTTAATATATTATTCTTATAATATATTAATAAACCATAATATTCTCTCTTTCTCCTTATATTACCTTGTCAAGTTGCTTTGGTGAAGGCAACCCAAAAGGACCATGCATAACCGGGTCAAGTACACACCAAATATAGTTACGGTCTTAGACACTATTCCAACACAAAATACCAACCATAATACCATAAACATATCATATCATATCATAAACAGAACAGCCATGCATATCGAGTCTACAGTGTGACTGTTCCGCCTGCACCAGGCCTTCAGTCCACCCGATCCACTCTCTCTCCGAGTCTACAGTATGACTGGTCCGCTCGCACCGATCCTTCAGTCCACCTGGTCCACTCTCTGAGTCTACAGTATGACTGGTCTGCCCACACCGAGCCTTCAATCTATCTGGTCCAATCTCCGAGCCTCGACACGTCTGGTCCGCCCTCTTGGGGCCTTCAGCCCATCCGGACCGCTCCTCGAGCCTTCGATCTAACCGGTCCGCCCCGGGTATGTTGGCCTACAACATAAAGCAGGACCCACCTCAACCCAATCCCAATCCAACAACCATGTGCACATAAACATATAATCATATAACATTTCACAACTAATCAACCGATTTAGCAGATCACATAACATAGCAACATCCTAACCAGGATACCGACCTAACCGGTCACTAACATAGCATCATCCTATAAACCAGGATACCGACCTTAACCAGGTCTTTAACATATACCATCCGAACTACTCGGATACAGACATAGCAAAGCAATAAAATAACAAACAACTACCCGGATTCCCATCCGATAAAGGGCCGACCTTGGTGTCTTAGACCCTGTCGATATAGTGAGGATAACTCACTTGCAACTGCCGACTTGAAGAAATAGGTTCACGCTGCTCCGACCACCAGCACGAACTCCACCACTGAACATTACCAATTAACCAAATCCAATAAACACCAATAATTACCAAAATACCCTTCGAAGTCAAATTGGTCAACCCTTGGTCCAAGTCAAAGTCCTCAGTCAAAGTCAACCTTCCTGGTTGACCCTACTCGCCAAGTCAACTCGTTGACTCGTCAAGTTCCTATGCTCAAAAACTCCCATGCCACGACTCAACTCGTCGAGTCGCCCCAAGACTCGTCGAGTCCAACAAGCTCTGAGTCCCTTCCTGCTCAACTCACCGAGTTATCCCTCGACTCACCGATTCACAGATCAACCAGAAAAGGTTAGGACTTCACGACCAGACTCGCCGAGTCCAAGCATAGACTCACCGAGTCCAAGGCAATCTTCAACAGACTCTCCGAGCTGTTCTTCCAACTCGCCGAGTCCATGCACATAATCATACAACTCGTCGAGCACACCCATGTGACTCGCCGAGTCTCTTCAGTTCTCATTCCATACAAAGGCTTTTCAAGCCATGTAGGGACTCCAATCCATAGATCCACTCTTCTACAACCTAACCCTCACATAAAGTTGCAAACTTTACGTGAAAGAAAGGAGATATAAGCCCAAAACACTTCTAGGGCTATGGTTAAAGACAAAGGGCTTCACCAATAATTCTTAGATAGGAACTTTATGACCTTTTGGGCCATCACATGTCTAGATTTGAAGTAGCAACTTCAGATCTAAGCCTCAAACTCGAGATATCTCCCAAACAAGGTAATGAATCCAAATCAACCACCATTCATGAATCAATAATGAAATGGCTTAAGGAGGAGGTTCCTTACCCCTGAAATGTGCCCAAATCGAAGTAGATTCTAGATCTACCCAAGCCCCTTGATGATGGCCTCCAAATCCCCAAGCTTCTTACACCAAATTTCTCTTCCAAGCTCTTATTCTTCATCAATGGAGTCGCGCACACGAGATGAGGATTTATGGATCTCAAATGGGTAGCAAAGAGGCTGAAGGTGGGTTATAATGTGCTTTATATAGGGCACAATCCCCGGATTAGGGTTTTCTCCCTTCAGCATCAACTCGTCGAGTCCAGCCGCCGACTCGACAAGTTGGTCACTTAACACGTGACCAAAACCGCGACTCGACTCGCCGAGTCTACCCATCGACTTGCCGAGTCGACCTTCCTTATTTACACTAAGAACCCTGAACTTGCACTTTTGAACTTGGGGTGTTACATAGGGAATGAGAGAGTAAGAAAGTAGCAACCAAAATCAGCTGCCCTTCGGTTTCTTTTTATAGGGCTGATTTTCTGGATTCACGTCATGAATCTCAAAAATTCACGTCGTGAGTTTGGTCAGGCATAGGTCATTGCATTTGTCATCAGTCCACTTGCTCTGGAAGGCATCAAACACATGTTCACGTCGTGAACTCTGACACAAGCCTCGAAGTTTGTGTTCCAAACTTCAGAAATTCATATCTCTCACATTATTCAGGTAATAATTCGAATTACATTCTTCCATGTTGATGTGTATATGGATTTAGGGTTTATGGAACCCTTTTTGTGGCTAGATTGAATGTTACCTTAGTCCCCAAACGATTGGAACCCCGTATTGGGACCTTTAGAGGTCCAGAATGTCCCATGCCTGTGCATTTCGGGAATCAATAGAGGTTTTGGATTGGAATCCTTATGCCTTAGGTCAAGATGTAAATTATAAGTCTTGGGGTGTAGCATGAGCACCTAAATGAAGACCTTACGTGATGGACCAGTCTAGAAGGACCAGACCTATGAATGGTTGGAACAATTCTGACCTTAGGAAGTAGTTTGATCGACTGCATGGCATGGACTCGCCAAGTCCGATGAACAGACTCGGCGAGTAGCTTGCAGAATAACTGGGACTCGTCGATCTGTTCTTCAGACTCGGCGAGTGGAGTCGGGGTGGCCCCGCGATTCTGCCAGGAGTAACTCGTCGGGTCAAGGAGGATACTCGACGAGTAGAAGGGGAATCTTAGAAGATTGGAGGATATCTAGACTCGCCGAGTCGCCATGGCACTCGCCAAGTCCGGTCGAGTTGACCGTGGACCATTGACCAGAGTTGACCTATGTGTGATTTCTTAGGGTCAGTTAACTTGAGAGATAAAAGTGTTAATAAGGGATATATGATATTATAGGGAGTTTGTAGCTCGGCGGATCGGGTACGAGTGATTTCAGGAGTTGCTAGCTTACGGTATCCACGAGGTGAGTCTTCTCACTATACTGTACCCGGAAGGGTTTGACTGTGTGACCGGAAGGTCGGATATGATATGTGATATATGTGATATATGTGTTATAAGTGGTAAGTTAATTGCTATGCGTGCTGTGTATGTTTATATGGGCCGGAAGGCAATGTGTTATGGGCCGGAAGGCAGTATGTTATGGGCCGGAAGACAATACGCTATGGGCCGGAAGGCGATTATGTTATGGGCCGGAAGACGTTGTATTGTGGACCGGAAGGTCAGGGCCTGGAAAGGCGTATATGTGTAAGTTGTATATTATGGAACTCACTAAGCATTTATGCTTACAGTTGTTATGTATGTGTTTCAGGTACTAGCGAGGACCGTGGGAAGGCGCCGGCATGATGCGTACACACTGATTGATGTTTTGAGATCTTGGGAATTTTATGAATTGTATTTCGACTTAACACTTGAAATAGTTATATTGGGTTTGAATAAAAATAATCTAATTGTTTGAAATGAAAAATTTGTTTGAGAAATTTGCGTTGTTACAATTGGTATCAGAGCCTTGGTTTGAGGGATTCGGGTGTACCTTCGGGTGTAACTGAACTCAAACCGAGGATTTGAGGAAAACTTTTTTTAAAAAAAATATATATATAAAGGCATAAACTTTTAAAAATGATAGTGTGGTAAACAAGAAAGAAGCAGTGTGTACGATCAGTCAGCGCCCGGACGGTAAAGATCCCCAAAATACCTTACAATGTTATGTTATGAAATGAATTATGAATTGTTATGCATGCTAGAAGACTAGGTATTCATGATAGGACTAGAGTGGCCTGATTTGTGATGCCTTAGTCTAGGGAGTTTGTCGATATGAGATACTTGATAGCGTGCAGGTAGATAGTGCACATCAAAAGTAGAGTACTCACTATTCGGGGTTTGGGGAGGAAGATTTGGGACGAATGCTGATACGGTGTGGTCGGTAGTATTGGGCCCGTACTACCGAAGATATCGGGTCGGTGGGAGACCCAAGTAAGAATCCCTGGATATCGGCGACTGAGTAGGGTTGCGTTATCGAGTACAATTGTACTTGATGGAGTCTCTGATAATTTTATGTTATATTTCAGAGACATCATGGTTACAACACGCCACGGGACGAGTTTGAGCGGTGTGAGTGACGAGGAGATTCGTCAGCTGATTCAGGAGGAGGTAGCTGCAGCGATCCGGGCTGAGATCCCGGAGATGTTTGGGTCTATTAAGACCACCCTGATGAAGATGTTTGAGGAGCGGTACGCCGCACTGACTGAAGCTGCAGCCGCTGCCAGGGCATAGGGGGGTGACTCGCTGCTATTTCGGGAATTCAGCAACACGAAACCACCTGAGTTCGATGGGACGCAGGATCCAATTGCTGCGACGAGGTGGATCGCTGATATTGAGGGGTGCTTCTACACTTGTTCATGCCCGGAGCACCTTCGGGTACGGTTCGCTTTGAACCAGCTCCGTCTGGGAGCGAAGGATTGGTGGAAGTTCGTGACGGCGAACTTCACTTTGGCGGAGATTACAGCAGTGACATGGGAGAGGTTTACTGCCATGTTCAGGGACGAGTACGTTCCCCCAGTGGAGAGGGAACGATTGGTTCAGGAGTTCTTGACCCTTAAGCAGGGTACTGATTCGGTTGCGGTGGTCACGCGGAAGTTTCATGAGAGGGTGATGTTCTGCCCCGAGCTGGTGTCTACAGAGCAGTCGCGGATGAGCCGGTACTTGGGTGTTTTGAGGAGGGATATCCGGGAGTTTGTGTCGAACTCCACCTATCATACTTTTGCTGAGCTTCAGGCGAATGCCAGGAAGCGCGAGATCGAGTTGGAGACCCAGGCCAGGGAGGAGGCCGAGTCTCAGCAGGTGGACCGGCGGCCGGCTCAGTCTCAGCCGGCAGCCAAGCGGACCAAGTCCGCCGATTCGAGGACGGGAGGTCCGAAGGGCCGCACTTGCGGAAAGTGCGGCAAGGGTCATGATGGGGCGTGTCGAGCTGGTGTTTGCTACAAGTGTGGCAAGGAGGGACACATCGCCAGGGATTTCCCTAAGGGGTTTATGGTTTGCTTTCATTGCAACCAGACAGGCCATCGGAAGGCCGAGTACCCTCAGCTTCGTCAGGGATCTACACCTATTGCCAGGACTACTGAGACTCGACCGGCGAAGGTCGAGGCCCCGAGGGCTCGTGGGAGAGCCTTTCAGCTGACTGCGGAAGAGGTCTGTGCTGCGCCCGATGTTGTGGCAGGTACTTTTCTTGTGAACTCTGTGCCTGCTCTAGTGTTATTTGACTCGGGTGCGAGTAGGTCCTTTGTATCTTTAGCTTTTAGTCAACATATCAGCATTAGTCGTGAGTCGTTAAGTCGGCCTCCGAGAGTTTCTATAGCGGCCGAGAGAGTGATTTGTGCCACGGAGGTTCTTCGGGGATGCGTGCTAGAGATTTTCGGGGTTGAGTTTCCAATTAACCTGATTCCTATTGCGATGGGTGATGTCTGTGTCATCGTGGGCATGGACTGGTTGAGCCGATTCAGCGCTGTCATCGATTGTGAGCGTCAGCTGGTGATTATACGAGACCCTAGTGGGAGAGTTCTTACGGTGTACGGCGAGGGTACCCGTTCGGGATCAGCTTTTTGTTCGGCCGCTAGGGCGAGGCAATGTCTACAGCAGGGATGTAAGGGTTTTGTGGCATATGTGATGGATACGCGGGAGGCTTCCGAAAGACCGAGGTCAGTGGAGGAGGTCCCAGTGGTGCATGAGTTTCCGGATGTTTCCCCGAGGAGCTGTCGGGAGTACCTCCTGCGAGGCAAGTAGAGTTTGGTATCGATCCGATTCCGGGGGCCGCGCCTATTGCGAAGGTGCCTTATCGTCTCGCACCTCCAGAGATGCAAGAGTTGTCCTCGCAACTCCAAGAGTTGCTGGGGAAGGGATTCATTCAGCCGAGCAGCTTGCCGTGGGGAGCACCTATTCTGTTCGTCAAGAAGAAGGATGGTTCACACCGGATGTGCATTGATTACCGGGAGTTGAACAAAGTGACGGTCAAGAACCGTTACCCGTTACCAAGGATCGATGATTTATTCGATCAGTTGCAAGGGGCATCTTGGTTTTCTAAGATTGACCTGAGGTCAGGGTACCATCAGGTGAGAGTGCGGGATGAGGACGTCCAGAAGACAGCATTTAGGACGCGATATGGGCATTATGAGTTTGTGGTGATGCCTTTCGGGCTCACCAATGCCCCGGCTGTGTTCATGGACCTCATGAACAGGGTATGCAGGCCGATGTTGGATCGGTCAGTGATTGTATTTATTGACGACATCCTAGTGTATTCGCGATCTAGAGAGCAGCATGAGGAACATTTGCGGGAGGTCCTTGAGGTATTGAGGTCGGAGAAGCTATATGCAAAGTTCTCCAAATGTGAATTCTGGTTGCGGGAGGTCCAATTTCTTGGACATGTTGTTAATCAGGAAGGGATATTGGTCGATCCGGCCAAGGTTGAGGCTGTGATGAGTTGGGAGGTGCCGAAGTCACCCTCTGAGATCAGGAGTTTCCTTGGGTTGGCGGGGTACTATCGGAGGTTTATTAAGGACTTCTCCAAGATCGCAGTGCCGCTCACCAGATTGACTCGGAAGGGTGTTGCATTCTCATGGGGACCCAAGCAACAGACTTCCTTTGAGACACTTCGTCAGAGACTGTGCGAAGCCCCGGTATTAGCTCTCCCGAAAGGGATGGAAGATTTTGTTGTATATTGTGACGCATCGATTTCGGGACTGGGTGCAGTATTGATGCAGAGAGGTCATGTGATAACTTATGCATCGAGGCAGCTGAAGCCTCATGAGGCGAGATATCCCACGCATGATTTAGAGTTGGGGGTGGTAGTGTTCGCTCTCAAGATTTGGCGTCACTACCTGTATGGGGTTCGATGTACGATATACACGGACCATAAGAGTTTGAAGTATTTGATGGATCAGCCCAACCTAAATATGCGTCAGAGGAGGTGGTTGGATGTGGTTAAGGATTATGATTGTGAAATCCTATACCACCCGGGCAAGGCTAATGTGGTAGCCGATGCATTGAGCCGCAGGGCGGAGAGCACTCCATTGCGAGATGTATGTCTGAGACTGACTGTGATGACTCCAGTATTGGATGTTATTCGTGGGGCACAGGCCGAGGCTGTGAGATCCAAGATGCAGAAGAAAGAGCGGGTCGTTGGGTTAATTTCAGAGTTCGTTAAGGATGGACGAGGACTTCTGACGTTTCAGGGTCGGATTTGGGTACCATTCGTGGGCGGTACACGTATTACTTTGATGGAAGAGGCTCATAGATCAAAATTCTCGATCCATCCCGGTGCTACGAAGATGTATTTGGATTTGAGGAAGGAATACTGGTGGCCCTGTATGAAGAGAGACGTCGCCTGGTTCGTTGAGAGGTGCTTGACCTGCCGTAGAGTTAAGGCCGAGCACCAGAGACCGCATGGCAAGTTACATCCATTGGAGATTCCTGAGTGGAAGTGGGAACAGATTACTATGGATTTCATCACCAAATTGCCGAGAACTGTTAGGGGAGTCGATGCAATTTGGGTGATTGTGGATAGGTTGACGAAAAGTGCACACTTCCTTGCCATCAGCGAGAGTTCATCAGCGGAGAAGTTGGCGGAGATATATGTGAGAGAAGTAGTATCTCGGCATGGAGTGCCGATCTCGATTGTTTCGGACCGTGATGTACGTTTCACTTCCAGGTTCTGGAAGAAATTCCATGAGGAGCTGGGTACTAAACTGCATTTTAGTACCGCATACCATCCCCAGACAGACGGTCAGAGCGAGCGGACGATTCAGACACTGGAGGACATGCTTCGAGCGTGTGTGTTAGATTTCGGGGGTAGCTGGGATGCGTATTTACCCTTGGCAGAGTTTTCCTACAACAACAGTCATCATTCGAGCATTGGTATGCCACCTTTTGAGTTGTTGTATGGTAGGAGGTGTCGGACCCCCATTTGCTGGGGAGAGGTGGGACAGAGAGTGATGGGCAGTACAGAGATCATACTTCAGACGACAGAGCAGATTCAGCAGGTTAGACAAAGATTATTGGCCGCCCAGAGCCGACAGAAGAGTTATGCGGACAGGCGCCGGTCCGAGCTTGAATTTCAGGTTGGCGACTTCGTTCTCCTGAAGGTTTCTCCTTGGAAAGGAGTGATCCGGTTCAGGAAGAGGGGCAAGTTGGGGCCCCGGTTTATAGGTCCATTTCGTGTGATTGCAAGGGTAGGCCGGGTAGCCTATCGATTGGAGTTGCCAGCAGAGTTGGGACAGATCCACAATACTTTTCATGTATCGCAATTGAGGAAGTGTATAGCCGATGAATCGGCAGTGGTTCCATTAGAGGATATTCAGGTGGATGCGAGCCTAAATTACGCCGAGAGACCAGTGGCCATCAGGGATCGGAAGATCAAGGTTCTGAGGAACAAGGAGGTACCTCTGGTGTTGGTTCAGTGGCAACACCGGAAGGGATCGGAAATGACTTGGGAGCCGGAGCGTGAGATGCGGGAGCAGCATCCGGAGTTATTTTCAGAGTGAGACTTCGAGGGCGAAGTCTAATCCTAGTGGGGGAGAATTGTAACAGCCCGGAATCTCAGGTATTGTTTAAATTGTGTTTTGGGGTGTTTTAAGAGGGGACTCGGCGAGTTGGAGCCAGACTCGCCGAGTAGGACCGCAGACCTGGTCGCGGGTTCGCGACTGGACTCGACGAGTCCAGATATGGACTTGGCGAGTCTGCGCTGTTCAGCGGAAACCCTAGCCGTTCAGTTTTGGGACGTATAAAAAGGACTTATAGGCCGTCATTGTTCGTTTTAGCCTTCTGAGAAGAACCCTAATTCGATTATGTGCATCTGGAGCAAGGTTGAAGACCATTGTTGAGTTTGGAAGAGTTGTTGTGCAAGGAAGAGAAGGCTTGGTGAAGGGAACAACAAGAGAAGTCACGTTCTGAGGATTGGGGACACAGAGAGAACACATTATTCAGGTAATAATTCGAATTACATTCTTCCATGTTGATGTGTATATGGATTTAGGGTTTATGGAACCCTTTTTGTGGCTAGATTGAATGTTACCTTAGTCCCCAAACGATTGGAACCCCGTATTGGGACCTTTAGAGGTCCAGAATGTCCCATGCCTGTGCATTTCGGGAATCAATAGTGGTTTTGGATTGGAATCCTTATGCCTTAGGTCAAGATGTAAATTATAAGTCTTGGGGTGTAGCATGAGCACCTAAATGAAGACCTTACGTGATGGACCAGTCTAGAAGGACCAGACCTATGAATGGTTGGAACAATTCTGACCTTAGGAAGCAGTTTGATCGACTGCATGGCATGGACTCGCCGAGTCCGATGAACAGACTCGGCGAGTAGCTTGCAGAATAACTGGGACTCGTCGATCTGTTCTTCAGACTCGGCGAGTGGAGTCGGGGTGGCCCCGTGATTCTGCCAGGAGTAACTCGTCGGGTCAAGGAGGATACTCGACGAGTAGAAGGGGAATCTTAGAAGATTGGAGGACGTCTAGACTCGCCGAGTCGCCATGGCACTCGCCGAGTCCGGTCGAGTTGACCGTGGACCATTGACCAGAGTTGACCTATGTGTGATTTCTTAGGGTCAGTTAACTTGAGAGATAAAAGTGTTAATAAGGGATATATGATATTATAGGGAGTTTGTAGCTCGGCGGATCAGGTACGAGTGATTTCAGGAGTTGCTAGCTTACGGTATCCACGAGGTGAGTCTTCTCACTATACTGTACCCGGAAGGGTTTGACTGTGTGACTGGAAGGTCGGATATGATATGTGATATATGTGATATATGTGTTATAAGTGGTAAGTTAATTGCTATGCGTGCTGTGTATGTTTATATGGGCCGGAAGGCAATGTGTTATGGGCCGGAAGGCAGTATGTTATGGGCCGGAAGGCAATACGCTATGGGCCGGAAGGCGATTATGTTATGGGCTGGAAGGCGTTGTATTGTGGACCGGAAGGTCAGGGCCTGGAAAGGCGTATATGTGTAAGTTGTATATTGGGGAACTCACTAAGCATTTATGCTTACAGTTGTTATGTATGTGTTTCAGGTACTAGCGAGGACCGTGGGAAGGCGCCGGCATGATGCGTACACACTGATTGATGTTTTGAGATCTTGGGAATTTTATGAATTGTATTTCGACTTAACACTTGAAATAGTTATATTGGGTTTGAATAAAAATAATATAATTGTTTGAAATGAAATTTTTTTTTGAGAAATTTGCGTTGTTACAATCGCTCTATCGTAAACTCACTATTTACGTCACGTGGTGTCGTACCAGTTCTGTCATGAAACTTTGACATGTCATAACTTCTTCGTTATAACTCGGATTTCAACATTCTTTATATATTCGAAATCCTTGTCATGACCACTACCTCTTTATGTATAGATATCGGGTTTATCTAATATTTTACTTTAACACTCATATTTATTCTTAAATCAATTAAGTCACACAATTAAGCAATAAACACATAACACTCAAATAATACATCTTTATTATTTCAAAACAAGTTACAAAGGTTATCCTAGACTATTACATCATCCTTAATGCCTAGCCTAGAAACACAGACGTTACATATAGTATATACCAACTATATATAATACAAATATAAACTTCATTAGCAATACCAACTATATTATATCAGGTAAAAAAAAATATTAGCCATAATTATGTCAGTTGTTGAAAATAGTGTCCATAATCACAACAATTGGTAATATTATTATAATAGAGTCCATTTAGGTTACATACAAGGATATCAAGGATATATTTAAGCAATTATTAACATGAGAGTTTATTGGAGAGCTATTTTGTTAATTTATTAGTGATTAATAAATTAATAGAATTTTGTGATGCATCTCATTAATCCTTGCGACATAACCCTAATAATTCTAGGGTTTTTATATTCTATAATTCAAGGTGGTTGAGACAAGAAACCTCAACAGTAAGCTCATCTTCAAAATTTAGGGTTAATTGACATGTTCTTCATCAATCTATTGCCAAAGTTTGTACTTTTTACATGGTTCTTCAGTAACAAAAAACAAAATTTATGTAGGTTAGGGAAAACTCTAAACTTTTTTCCAGGGTGTTATTTTGTCTTGGAAGTGCAAATACGAGTTTGAAGAAATCAATCATAAATAATATTATTGTCTGCCATGGATATAGATGAAACTAAAGTCGAAAACATCTGCTTCTTTGAGAAAACTAAGACACCAATATTATTTAACCGATTAATGAATTAGATTACTAATAAGTGAGAGACGACCCACATACGAGAACACCTTATTACTGATTATCCCACATAGGATTCCACGTGTGCATAACATAAAGAAAATTGCTCATAAGGACTAAATATGTGTAAAAACAACAAAAACTTATTTTGCAACAAAAAACCATTAAGGACTACATATGTACAAACTGAAAACTTAACCTAGCCGGTCATGAACATTGAATGGGGACAAAACGACAAGTTAAATAACTTGTTTTACCCAAAAAAAAAAAAAGAGAATAGTGAGGACTAAATGTGTACACAATGAAAACTATATTATCATTTTAGGTCGTTTTTCCATAAATCATGGTGTTCACACTGCTCTATGGTTTAAACTTATTTGAAACACGTTATGTGTAGAAAAAAAAGACTTCATGAGAAAAACCTCATTTTCATGACTTTCTTTGTTAATTTTTTTTTTCTGGATTAGGTAGTAACAAGGACTAATCACTAAAGTAGGATGCTATAGTAAATAAACAAAGGTATAATTTCGTATTATAACATCCTATTTTTATTGTAGTTCTAATTTTTTTAACTCAACATTGAAGTTTTTTCTATTTGGATTATATTGTTATAACTGAATAATTTTACATCAATACATTGTTGTAACGGGGAAAATGAAAGTGATATAATAAACAAAATTATATTTTTGTTTCTTGCATTTAACAGATAAAACAATGACAGCAAATGGTCATTAAACTTTCATCCGTGTTTCAAAAGGGATTACAGTTTACTTTTGTATCAATCCAATATGTAGGTTATTATTTGTTGCTTGTGATTATATAAAACGTTCATTATATTAACTTTCAAAATTTCTTCCTATTAATACTACACCTGATTTTTGCTTAGTTTTTAGGTGACATAGCTATATTTTGGTATATATTCGAAGTAATAAGATGTAACAAAACGGGGATGCTATGTTTATTCGAAGTAATAAGATGTAATAAAACGGGGATGCTATGATAAACATATCAATAATAGTATATTGTTATATTTTGCATTTAACCATTTCCATGATCACGTTGCACCGTCTGGCGATGCGACTCTTAGTTATTTAACATTTTCCAAATTTATGTTATTCGGATTTCTAAAAATATGTTTTAGGTTCTTGTGCTGTAGTGGTTATCGCATTAGCTTTACAAGCTAAGAGTACGCTTAGATTTGAAAATTTCTCTATATTTTTAGAAAAAAATTCTAAAAAAATGAAAATTTTGAAAACGAAGTGGGTTTAATACTTTTTCTATAGTTTGATCAAGACAAAACAATTTTTGGTTTTCTAATTACAAATATCTTTGAAATTTGATAAATTTTGTTTTCCATATTGATATTTTAGAAACCAAAGCATCAATAAACAAACTAAAGAGGGAAAATTATACAAAAACAAACGTACATGTAAAAGCACTAGGCACACCGTAAAATCTCCTGATAGATGGTATTTTTTTGGTTAAAGTAAAAGAATAATCTCTTATAAAAAAATTTCGCATTTTCTATTTATTTATTTTTTTCTTGGAGAAAACGCAACATAAAATTATCTGTGAAAAAAAAAGTCGTTATTTCAAATAAACACCAGCAAAGTCAAATGTTTGGCCTTGTGTTTTGTCAATGGTCATTTGCAAAGCATAATTTAATCAGAAGCTAAAACCTCTTGTTCGCATTAGTGGGTGTCATAATTCTATATAGAAATTTTTTTTCTCAAGTTTAATAACGTTGTATATTATTTGTAACATTATCAAGTATATAAATACGATTGGGTCACATAAAATTTCCAAGTATATTATTGTTTAAATTGATTGAAAAATCAATTAGAATCACCTGGAGTTATTGTTAATATATATACTAATACCAAGGATTACAGACTAAGTACAAAAGTTCTTGTGGTGTAGTGGTTATCACGTTAGCTTTACACGCTAAAGGTCTCCGGTTCGATCCCGGGCAGGAACAGAATGTCTTTTTTCTTAAATTTCGTGACAATTCCAACGGCGTTAATGATGCGATATTTTTGCCTCGAGAACTTCGGTAGGGTTCTTTTTTTTTTTTTTTTTTTGGAATCCATTTAAGGGGAATCTAGAATGTGTACACGAAGGTTGACTTTTGCTTCATACCTATAAAATGGATTAATAAATGACACATATTTACGTTATTTTACATGGTTCCAAGGTCCAGATTCTTGAATCAATAATGGGTCTTCTTTGCATAGTTCCAGGGTCCAGAATCAATAATGGGTCTTGTTTCCTCTAAAACTTACAATGATCAATAAGCTAATATAGTAAAAATAATGATGGTACAAAATCTCTATCATTAACAAGCACGTAACTTGCATAAAAAATCTACAAAAATTTTGATGCATATCTTCAAATTTTGATGAAATTTGTAGGTACTAGCATTACCCTTTTTTCCAATTATATTAAATTAAACATCACAAGGATAGGAAAAAATTGTAATGAGTAAAAAATGACCAATCACATTCCATTTAACAAATTAAGTGACTAGTGACCACCCTTTTCTTAATTGTATAATAAAATGACAACCAATACAAAATTTGAGAGTTGCAAAATTGGGTTTTTAAAGTATTGCCAACATACTTTAAAAAAATGATGTAATTAAAGCAATACTGAAAATTATTTGAGAAAATAATGTGTAGTTGTGAAATGGAAGGAAAAAAGAGACTTAATAAGAAAAACCTCATTTTTAAGACTTTCTTTATTAATTCGTTTTTTTTCTTTTAATTAGGTAGATAACAAGGACTAATCACTAAAATAACCAAATATGGAAAGTTAAACTATCAAAAATGACCACCTTCTAAACATTTATCACAAAATGACCATTCATTTTATGAAATGGATTTCACGAAATACCCTTTTTTAGCAAAACTATTTCATCAAAGCACCACACACCAAAAATCATAATAAATAAAAGAGTAAATTAGTGAAATCGTCTCTATGGTTTGGTTAAAAATGCATGTTTGGTTCCTAACTTTTTTTTTTTGTAATCGGATCGTCCCTGTGATTTGATTTTGTTGCGTTTTTCGTCCATTACATACATAAAATTAGGGACCAAACATGCAATTTTAACCAAATCATAGGGACGAAAAACGTAACAAAATCAAACCACAGGGACGATCCGAGTGTAAAAAAAATGTTAGAGACCAAACGTATAATTTTGATCAAACCATAGGGACGATTTCAGTAATTTATTCTAAATAAAAACAAAAGAAAAATTCGCTCTAATATAAAGAAATGAAATTAGGATACTATGGTAAACAAATAAATGAAAGTTCGATGATTTATGTCATTATACTTTGAAAAATCTACCCATCAAAACGTTTCACTTCCAATTTTTTTTCCTTACTAGAGCATTGTACTTTCAAAACTCTACCCAATTATTGATAAGTGTTTGGTGGCATTGCCATATTATGTTAGACTTTTAGTAATAGTAAGAATAAATAAAAGCATGATTCTATAGTAATAAATTAACAAAAGTATGTTGCTATTTTCTTGCATTTAATCCTTTCCAATTAATACTCCAATTGCAATTTGCCTTGCATTTGAACATCTTTTGATCCTTCCATATATTTTTTCTAGTCAATAAAGGTATATTTTCCTATTATAGTGTCCTACTTTCACTATAATTCCAATTTTTTTTCTTACTAAAGCATTGTAGTTATTTCAACTTGGATTACATTTCTATAACCGGGTAATTTTACCAGAATACAATATAATTATTTCTATTTGTACAAAACTGTACTTTTTTTTATCAACCACTGGAACCATTTTTGCAATTTTATCTCTAAATAAATTATATTTTTATACATTTATTAGGAAAAATCTAAAAAAAATAAGAGATAATGTGGAGAATAAAGAAAAAATGATCTGACATTGAGTTGGCGACATAGAAAAATAAGAGATGTGATGAAATTGTACAAACAACAAACATAGAAGGAAATGAGATGGTAGTTCTTCAAACAGAAGATTAAATGATCTTTAAATCAGCTCTAATTTCATGATTTTTCAAGTCATAACAGCATGAAAAATAACCCTAATTTTAAGTTTCAATATCAATCTATGAGCGAGATCAATTTACTTTTTTCTTTGAAATTTCCGTTTTTCATTTAAAAATCCTACAAGGTGATTAATCATGTTGTGCCCCAAGACTCTAAGGAACATGGATTTTCAATGATTCTTATATCAGTTAGACGAATTTATGCTACCATGATTCTTGATTTAAATTAAGATATTTACTAAAGCAAAGTGAAGTCTGAGAAGTTGGGTTTTCAATTTAAGCTTCCGATTTAACCTAATTACATAGTGCCTTTAGTATCTTTGTAATAAACTTGGTTGTTCGAAGAAAATGGGTGAGCGTCTCCAATTTCTTTCTTATTGTAGGTCCGATCAACCATGATATTGAGTGATAGCATGCTAAATGACATTTTTAAAAAAGTGTAACAAGTTTGGACAATGGTAAAAAAATTGATATTTGAATAAAACTATAGAAACTATATAAACTTTAGGGTTTTTATATTATTATTCTTCACCCTAACCATTTAACTCGCACAATGACAATGGTGGATAGCCAATGGAATTCACTTTAAGTGATTTGTAGTTTCCTTTCTCATCCTTTTATGTTTCACTACACATCTCTCGGTATTTAAAATTTCATTTTATACCATGACCATTTTAATTTATCAATAAATACTTGGTAAAAGAAAAACAAATTACATAAATAAAAAGGTCCGATCATGTTTCAAAACAAAGCCGTATATTGAATATCATTAATTGTAGTTTTATTGTTAATCCTTTACATAAAGTGGTTTTGATATTAAAGTCTTTGGCAAATTTTGTCTAAGTTGCAATGAAATCAAATTTGCAGTAATAGTTATTAGACTTATCCAAGTGGGAGACTGTTGGATAAGGTGTCTAAGTCCATAACTATTTCTGGTATGTACTTGATCCGACCCGGTATGGTCCATTTGGGTTGCATGGCACCATGCAATTGGATAGACTAAATGAGAGAAATAACACTTGGAGATTATTAATATATTATAAGTTCTAATATATTAATAATATTATTTGATTAGTTTGATCAAGAATTAATTTAGAATTAATTAAGTGATCAAAAGATAACTAATTAAATATATGGGTTGATTATGTAAATCATCCATATCTTGTATAGTGGGCTAAAAGGCTCCATGGACCATCAAGTTGGGTTCCACCCATAGGATGCTCCATGGATGCTCCATGGGAGTTACAAACCCATGGATCATGGAAATGAAGAGTCATGACACATTAGGGTTTAACCCTAGATGTGTCAACACTATATAAGTAACATATTCTCCACCCAAAATCGGCTACACTAAGAAATAAGAGGGCTTGGCCGATTTTGAAGAAGTGAGTATTCTCTCATAAGTTCTTCCAAGAGCATTTGGTGTTGTGTGAAGCATTTGAGGCATCACACTTGGGGTGCTAGGCTCATAAGGTTTCAAGGAACACAAGCAACAACAAGGTAAGTTATTCTATCTATACTTTATGTTAAAATTGTTCCCCATGTATGCTAGATAGGAATATAACCTTGGAATTCAACTTTGCATGACAATTAGACAAACATAGATCCAAGGTTATTAGGGTTGCATGTACACTTAGGAAGTGTTAGAATGCTCAAAAACCCATCAGTGGTATCAGAGCCTAGGCTTGTTTGTTCTTATTTGTGCTTAAAAGTTGAAAACAGAATCGGAAATTTTGCTGTCTGCGAATGGACTCGTCGAGTCTATAGGGGGGACTCGTCGAGTCCATGAGTATCTTCATCCAACTCGGCGAGTCAGTTTATGCACTCGGCAAGTAGGGTCGTCTGAGTGCAGATTTTCGATTCAGTTGCTGGAAAATGAATTAGAAACATTACCCTAAACTGTTTTGGTAATTGAAAACTTGTTTTTTTGTGGTGTAATGTCCTTGCTAATTCATTTACAACAACTAGTTATCAAAATTACAAAGTTTTATGTAATTTTTGATTGTGTTCATATTCATGTTCTTGTTCTTATGATGTTTTAGATGATCATAGGAATTATTTGTAACCTATTTGGTAGTTTAATTCTTGATCATAATGTGTTTTAATGGAGTCCATAACTTATCCTTAAGTTATGGAAAACCAAGAGTCACACTTGAGTTAAAACCATTAAGAAAACACAAGAGTTAGAAAAATGAAGAGTCTTCATTTTTATTACTCTATTAAATTCATAAGTTACAAGAAATGAAAAGTTTTGAAAGTTACAAAACTTGCCCTCAAGTTTTGGAACAAGTAAAGTTAAGTTAAAACTTTAAGTTCCAACCCCTAGAATTTTAAAAGTTAAAATTCAACCCTTATACTTATATTATGATGATTTAATAATTATATATATATATATATATATATATATATATATATATATATATATATATATATATATATATATATATGTATAAGAATAAAGTCGTCTTACCGCTAGTACGCCTCATTCACGAAGCCGGTCTATAAGGTGGGTATAAGGTTGTTGCCTATAAAATGGTGACTTAATGGGTGAATATTCTCACCCACCGCTTGCTTGACTGGTGGAGGGTCGTTAGCCGAACGGGTAAGACAAGGACTTATAAATTCTCATTCAAAGTATGATGAATATAATAACGTAACTAAATGTTTATTAAATTCCCAATCTTAGTTACTTTAGGAAAAATGTGAATAAGGTGCTAATCCATGAAATTACACTTTACACTTTGTCTAAGTCGTTGGTGGAGCGTGTGTGGTTAACCGGCACACTAACTTGGACTTAACAAGGTAGGTAAAGGGTGACTTAAGGTTTATTATAGTATCGGTGGAGCGTGTGTGGTTTACCGGCACATCGATTGAGTGATAAACTTTAAGGGTACCAAGTGATTTGCATGGTTACTTCACACCTCGTTTTGTGATCCTCGGCATCCCAGTCACAAAACCTGGAGGGCACTCCCGAGATTGAAACATGCCTTTGAAAAGTTCATTGGATCTCAAAGAATCTAGAAATTTCTAAAACCAATAAAAACTAAATATCTAATATTTCGGTTTTCGTGGTGGAAATTGGTGAATCGTCATTCACGTACCTTTCAAATATGGTATAGCTTAGATTACGGCATACCTCTTCTAAGTTATATTATATTGTGATTGGATCCTAGCCTTAATATTGCATTTGGGTGTTTTATTAAGGACTCTCTTAAATCTAAACTAAACTTGTTCTTCTTTTTCAGATGTCTTCAAATAATGCTTCTGGCTCGAATCCTAATGGCTCCTTTACTCTTATGAGTCTGTGTGGGAAAGTCACCTTTGATGGATCCAACTTCAATAAGTGGATCAGAAACATCAGGATGATTACCCGCTACGAGGACAAAGAATATGTCCTTGACAAGGAGCTTAAGGAAATTGACGAGTCCACTGCAACTCCCCAGGAGATCGCTGACTTTCATACTCATGAAAGAGATGCAACCAAGGTGGCTTGCATCATGTTGGCCACCATGACAGCTGAACTCCAAAAGTCTTATGAAGACTTCTACCCTTATGAAATGCACCAAGATTTGATGGAAAGATACCATCAAAGTGCACGACAAGAGAGGTACGAAGTCATCTGCTCCATGATAACAACCATGATGAAGGACGGAGAGTCCGTCACGAGCCACATGCAGAAAATGCAAAGGTATGTGGATCGTTTGCTGAAGCTCAATGTGAACTTTCCTGAGGAGCTTGCAATAGATATCATTTTTCACTCCTTACCATCGTGCTATGATCAATTCCGCATGACATATCACATGAACAAGGAAGAGGTCACCCTCAGCAAACTTCAGGGACTTCTCAAGACCGCAGAAACAGGTCTTAAGGGGAAGTCGGTTGCTATCACTCCTACTCCAGACTCAACTCCGGTCTTGGCAATCGGGCAAAGTCGAGGGAGGAAGAGAAAGAGATCATTGAAGGGTACCAAGGCTCGGACCCTTGATGGCTCTTCTTCAAGTGGAACCAAGAAAGGTTTCATTACTCCTTCTTCTAACCCAAAAGAGGCTGAATGCTTCTATTGCCATGAAAAAGCTCATTGGAAGCGAAACTGCCCAAAGTACCAGCAGGATGTAAAGGATGGGAAAGTCAAACCCAACCATGCAGGTATTTACACTATCATTTCTAATAACTCACCCCATTCGAAATCTTGGGTCCTTGATACCGGTTGCGGTATTCATATTTGTTGTGACTTGCAGGGACTAGGAAGAAGTGAAAATGTGGAGCAAGGAAGAATAAACTTAATCATGGGGAATAGGAAAGTTACACCTGTCACCAAGATTGGAGTTTATACTTTATCGCTAAGTAGTGGGTTAAATTTAGATTTGAATAAATGTTGTTATTCGCCAGAAATGGCAAGAAATATTATTTCCTTTCATGCATTGTACAAACAAGGTTTCACCTTTTCGTTTGATAATGAAGTTGGTTCGATTAATGCTTTCTTTAATAATGTACTTTATTTTAAAGCATTACCTTGTGATGGTGTGTATGAAGCTGTATCTATTGTAGATAACTTAGGAAATAATGTTTTGTGTATTGATTCTACTAATAATAATAACTTGGATAAAGCATCGTTATGGCATTGTCGTCTTGGACATATAAGCAAGAAACGCATAGGCCAACTCCAAAAGGATGGAGTCTTGGAGTCGTTTGACCTAAAGTCAAATGATAGTTGCGAATCATGCTTACTTGGAAAAATGACAAAGTCACCCTTCACAGGCTCGTGTGAAAGGGGTGAAGGTTTGTTGGACCTTATACACACGGATGTGTGTGGACCATTCAAACATGCCACAAGAGATGCTAATCGTTATTATTTGACTTTTACTGATGATTACAGTAGATATGGATATGTCTACTTAATCAAGCATAAGTCAGAGACTTTCGAGAAGTTTAAGGAATTTAAACAGGAAGTCGAGAATCAATTGGGCAGGAACATTAAGATGCTTCGATCCGATCGAGGTGGTGAGTATCTTAGTTCAGAGTTCCTCGACTATCTAAAGGAATGTGGGATTGTCTCACAATTGACACCTCCCAGGACACCACAGTTGAATGGTGTGGCTGAGAGGCGTAATCGAACCTTGTTGGACATGGTTCGTTCCATGATGAGTCGAGCTTCGCTACCAATCTCATTCTGGGGGTATGCCTTAGAGACTGCCGCCCATATCCTTAATCTAGTCCCTACAAAGAAAGTTGCCAAAACTCCTCACGAGATGTGGACTGGTAAAGTACCTAAACTAGACCACATCAAGATTTGGGGTTGCGAGGCTTTCGTGAGACGCGAGACTCATGATAAGCTCGAACCCCGAAGCGAGAGGTGTATTTTCATCGGCTACCCACAGCAATCCTTTGGTTACCTCTTCTACAGACCTAGTGACAATGTGGTCTTTGTAGCAAGAAGAGGAGTCTTTCGAGAAAGAGAGTTTATAAGCCAAGGAGACAGTGGGAGGCAAGTTGATCTTGAAGAAATTCAAGAGTCAAGTGGTGAAGGAACTTCAAACTCTAGCCCTCAACTTGAGGAGGAAACTCCTGTTGAGCCAATTGACGAATCTGTACCTCTGAGGCGTTCCACGAGAGTTAGGAGTGCACCTGAGCATTACTATGGATTCCATATTACTGCAGAAGGTGAGACACTTATTAGTGATGAGACACTAGTAAGTCAAGATGACCCTAACAGCTACGAGGAAGCCATGGCAGGCCCCAAGTCTGCCAAATGGAAAGAGGCTATGGATAGCGAGATACAATCCATGTATGACAATCAAGTTTGGAACTTGGTTGAGAATGTACCAGGACGAAAGACTGTAGGGTGCAAATGGGTCTTCAAGAAGAAGACCGACATGGATGGTAAAGTACACACTTATAAGGCTAGACTGGTTGCAAAGGGCTTCTCTCAAATTCCTGGAGTGGATTATGATGAGACCTTTTCTCCGGTAGCCAAGATTAAGTCTATTCGGGTTCTGTTAGCCATAGCCACATTTCATGACTATGAAATTTGGCAAATGGATGTCAAAACCGCTTTCCTTAATGGGAAGTTGGCTGAAGATGTTTACATGAGTCAGCCAGAGGGTTTTGTCAGCAACAAGTACCCTAATAGAGTGTGTAAGCTTGAGAAATCCATTTATGGATTAAAGCAAGCACCTCGCAGATGGAATCTTTGCTTTGATGAAAAGGTCAAGGAATTTGGCTTTTCTAGGAGTGAAGATGAATCTTGTGTATATGTCAAGGCTAGTGGGAGTATAGTTAGCTTTTTGGTATTGTATGTGGATGACATACTACTCATAGGAAACGACATTCCAACCCTGCAGGAAGTAAAGTCCTGGCTTGGAAAGTGTTTCGCTATGAAGGACCTTGGTGAAGCTGCCTATATTTTGGGGATAAGGATCTTGAGAGATCGGAGTAAAAGACTAATTGGACTTAGTCAAAGTACCTACTTGGATAAGGTTCTGAAGAGATTCAGAATGCAAGACTCCAAGAAAGGAGAGTTGCCCATCCAGAGTAGTGCCAAGTTGAGTAAGACACAAAGCCCTAGCACTGAGGCTGAGATAGCAGAAATGAGTCGAGTACCTTATGCTTCGGCTGTAGGTTCGATCATGTATGCTATGACGTGTACTCGACCTGATGTAGCCTTTGCTTTGAGCATGGTTAGCAGGTTTCAGGGGAATCCTGGCAAGGCACACTGGACTGCGGTAAAGAATATTCTCAAGTACCTACGAAGGACTAAGGACTGGGTCCTTACCCTCGGTGGGAGTGATGACTTGAGAGTTGTAGGGTATAGTGATGCTAGCTTCCAGACTGATAGGGATAACTTCCGCTCTCAGTCGGGCTGGGTCTTTACCCTAAATGGAGGAGCAATTTCTTGGAAGAGTTCCAAGCAAGAGACAGTGGCAGATTCTACTTGTGAATCAGAGTATATTGCAGCTAGCGAAGCGGCAAAGGAGGCGTTATGGCTGAGGAACTTCATCGGAGACCTTGGAGTTGTACCAGCTATTAAAGAGCCAATGGAAATTTTTTGTGATAGTGAAAGTGCTGTTGCCTTAGCCAAGGAACCAAAGGATCACGGGAGATCCAGACACATCGACAGAAAATACCATTTCATCAGACATCGGATCGAAGAAGGACTCCTCGTGGCAAAGAGGGTATCATCAGATGAGAATCCGGCAGATCCCCTCACGAAGGGACTGACTCGGGTTAAGCATCTCCATCATGCTCGGAGCATAGGGCTGAAGGATGATATTAGATTTAGTAGTTAGATAATCTCGAAATTTGTAAAGTGTAATTGACATTTGATGATGAATAAAAGTGTTTTATTTATGAGTAAAGTGTTGCTATCTCTTGTCGATCGTTTACTATATTTCTTTTGCATGTTTTGACTTCCAGAATAATTTTGTTTGGTATAACATATTATTCAAACCTCCACAGTCGGTCATATGTCGGAAGTAGGTATGAATCAAGACTGTCATGTTTGGTTGTAGAGGTCTGGGACAAGACTACAACAATCATGAGTGCTCATAAGTTCTGAGCATTGGACTCAACCCACGCTCACTGGAATCACTTCATGGAATTCTATCTCGAGTGATCGTGAGACGGTAATATCATATAAATCTTTAAACCTAGAGATATGATTTGTTACTTACAAGTTGGTTATGCATTGATTGTACGAAAAACGCATTGGTAACTCGATGTTATAAAATCGCGCTCTTATGTGTAATTCAATGAGTAGTAGAACAAACATATGAGTCGAAGTTTATCTGTTCCTTCTTGGATTAGAAGCTGATATCTGGGCCCCTCGATGATTTTGTTTTGACCTATGTAACGGGCCCGGTCAGAACTAAATTGATGTGTTCAATGAAGTTCTTTGTCAAACAAATCAGAAATCGGGAAACAAATGTTGGACAATAAGTAAGACATTGTTCCATGTATTTGTCCGACTGATATCTAGAACAGAGGATTATATGATCACTTATCTTAAATGGCGTACCATCATTTTCTCAGTTTCGAGAAACCTTGTAAAGAGCTACGATTGCCGATCGGTTCCTGAAGTCATACTTGCAGTAATAGTTATTAGACTTATCCAAGTGGGAGACTGTTGGATAAGGTGTCTAAGTCCATAACTATTTATGGTATGTACTTGACCCGACCCGGCATGGTCCATTTGGGTTGCATGGCACCATGCAATTGGATAGACTAAATGAGAGAAATAACACTTGGAGATTATTAATATATTATAAGTTCTAATATATTAATAATATTATTTGATTAGTTTGATCAAGAATTAATTTAGAATTAATTAAGTGATCAAAAGATAACTAATTAAATATATGGGTTGATTATGTAAATCATCCATATCTTGTATAGTGGGCTAAAAGGCTCCATGGACCATCAAGTTGGGTTCCACCCATAGGATGCTCCATGGATGCTCCATGGGAGTTACAAACCCATGGGTCATGGAAATGAAGAGTCATGACACATTAGGGTTTAACCCTAGATGTGTCAACACTATATAAGTAACATATTCTCCACCCAAAATCGGCTACACTAAGAAATAAGAGGGCTTGGCCGATTTTGAAGAAGTGAGTATTCTCTCATAAGTTCTTCCAAGAGCATTTGGTGTTGTGTGAAGCATTTGAGGCATCACACTTGGGGTGCTAGGCTCATAAGGTTTCAAGGAACACAAGCAACAACAAGGTAAGTTATTCTATCTATACTTTATGTTAAAATTGTTCCCCATGTATGCTAGATAGGAATATAACCTTGGAATTCAACTTTGCATGACAATTAGACAAACATAGATCCAAGGTTATTAGGGTTGCATGTACACTTAGGAAGTGTTAGAATGCTCAAAAACCCATCAGTTGGGTGAGTGGGGGTAGGTGTAGGTTTGTGTGTAGGGGGTGTGTGTGTTTGTGAGGGTGGGGGTGGGGGTAGGTGTGTGTTTGTGTGTGTGTGGGTAGGTATGTATGTGTGTGTACGGGTGTGTATGTGCGGGTGTATGTGTGTATAGGTGGGTATATATGTGTGTGTGTTTGTGGGTGGGTGTGTGTGGGGGTGGGTATGTATATGTGTGTGTGTTTGTGGGTGGATATGTATGTGTATGTGTATGTGTGTGGGTGTGGGTATGTATATGTGTGCGTGTTTGTGGGTGGGTGTGTGTATGGGTATGTATGTGTGTATGTGTTTGTGGGTGGGTGGGTGGGTGTGTGTGGGTGAGTATGTATGTGTGTGTATGTATGTGCGGGTGGGTGGGTGTGTGGGTGGGTATGTATGTGTGTGTGTTTGTGGATGGGTGTGTGTGGGGTGGGTATGTATGTATGCGTGTGTGGGTTGGTGTGTGTGTGTGTTAGTTGGTATGTATGTGTGTGTGTGTGTGTTTGTGTAAGGGTGGGTATGTATATGTGTGTGTGGATGGGGGTGTTAAGGTGAGGTTAGGTAGAGGTGGATGGGGTGAAGTGGGTGTGTGTTTATAGAAAAATTTTGGAATTAGAAAAATGTGGAAAACAATGATTATCAGTTTTCCAAAAATTTCCGACTTCTTTGTAATTTTAGAAAACGGAAAAATTTCATTTTCCGTGAAAAATTTAGAAAAATAGACGAACTAAACGCGTTTTCAAAATTCTCATTTTTCTTGGAAAAATTTTCCGGAAAACAACTCATTTTTCCGCAACTAAACGCACCCTTAGGTTGCATTTAGTTACGGAAAAACACTTTTCATTTTCCGTTTTTTGTTTTCCCTTTTCGATTTTCGTTTTCCGTTTTCATTTTTTCATTGAAATTTTTTGAAAACGTGTTTAGTTAAACTTATTCATTTTTCATTTTCAGTTTTAGAAAATTAGAAAATGTGTTTAGATGTGTATTTTTCTATCGGTTTTCATTTTTAGAAAACGGTAGCGGTGGTAGGGTATGCGTGGGGGCGGTGACGGTAGCGAGTCGGCGGCGGCAGTGGTGATGACATGCGATGGTGGTGGCGGCGGCAATTGTGTCAGTGGTGGTGATGTCGGCGGCAGCGATGGTGGTGGTGCTAGTGACGGGTTAGTGGTGGTGGTGGTGGTAGATCGGTGATTGTCGTGGTGGTGTTGGGTGAGTGGGGGTAGGTGTAGGTTTGTGTGTGTGTGTGGGTGTGTGTGTCTGTGAGGGTGGGGGTAGGTGTGTGTTTGTGTGTGTGTGGGTATGTATGTGTGTGTGCGGGTGTGTATGTGCGGGTGTGTGTGTATAGGTGGGTATGTATGTGTGTGTGTGCGGGTGTGTGTGGGGGGGTGGGTATGTATATGTGTGTGTGTGGGTGGGGGTGTTAAGGTGGAGATAGGTAGAGGTGGATGGGGTGAAATGGGTGTGTGTTTATAAAAAAAAATTTGAATTAGAAAAATGTGGAAAACAATGATTATCAGTTTTCCAAAAATTTCCAACTTCTTTGTAATTTTAGAAAACGGAAAATTTTCATTTTTGGTGAAAAATTTAGAAAAATAGACGAACTAAACACGTTTTCAAAATTCTCATTTTTCTTGGAAAATTATTCCGGAAAACGGCTCATTTTTCCGCAACTAAACACACCCTTAGGTTTTTGCTAAAACTTTTGCGTTTTAGAATAAAAAAACACGAAAACCATCCTGGGGCAAAGCCCAAGCTTTCTTCCTAATTATGCTTTTAAATTTAAAAGAAATGTATGACAACACCGCTAAAAAGAAGAAGCATGTTGAGAGTATTCTTTTGAACTTTAAGTATTCTTTTCCTCATACTTGATTGATTTCTCCCAACTCTCAACATCCAAAAAACGTTTTGGAACCAAAATTGATGAGAACTTTTTGAGATCAAAAATGCTAAAAATCACTTCGCAAATTTGAAATTAATTCTATCATCTACATTAACAAATTACATCTTACACAGTTTCAAATAACTTATTAGAACTTGTAAATTTTTGCAAATTTGAAAGATTTTCGAAATTCCATCCACATATATATGATCCATAAAGTGTCAAAGCAATTACACAGAATTTGGTTTGCATTTAAGTGCGTTTTCAAAGAAACTTAAAAGAACATTAGATTTGCAATTCATACACAAAGAACTTGACTTCAATCAAGTTTGCCATTATCTACTGGCAATTCTTTATGAATGACATCAGCAGCAATAGGGTCATGCTCTTTTGCAGCCTGTTAAAATAAAACACAAAAAGAACATGATATATTTATTTATTTATTTATTTAACAGTTCTTAGGAGTTTTTGAGACAAAATGAAGACTATTTGTAGAGGATTGACAAATCAGCAAAGGATGTTATAGATAAAATTGGAGAAAAAAAAAATTCTACTTTCAATTTTTTCATATTGAAACATTAAACTTTGAAAATTCTGCACAACTATAGCAATACAAATTGTTTGTATTGCTATGACAATGCTACAATTGGTAGACTTTTGGCATAAGGAAGAATAAGAATAAAAGATAAAAAAAATATATAATGTTAAGAATGAGAATAAAAGATAAGGAAGAACAATAATAAAATATAAAAAAATAAACACATGCACCAACTACATAGAGTTTACTCTACTGTTCAAAAGAAATAAAAAGCAAGTGCTGAAGAAATGTCTTTTTCAATCTGTAGGATCAAAAAGAGCCTTTTAATAAATATATATTTAGAACTAGCAATGCCTTTTGTTTCATTAATCTCCTTTAGCTGAGATTTCTATTAACCTTATATCTAAGTAGTTACAATAATCCAGATCTCAGAAATGGTTCCATGAATCCATCAATATCAAACTTGAAAGAAGAATTCTATGCATAGATCCTCTTACATACATTCTTTATATATACTAGCAGTTAAAAGGCACAAAATCCCTAAATATCAAACTGAAATACAATTTGGGTACTTACATTTTCGTTAGTCTTGTTAGCAACAGGTTTATAAGGACATGCTGCTGGAGCACGTTCTGGTTTCTGATATTCCCATCCTAAAATCCTATATACTCTTGCCTGAAAACAAATAAAAGTTTAATTTAAATTCAATTCGGTGAATTGGACATGAAACGCGATATACGAGTAACTAAAATTAAAGTATCGAATTCATACCATGATGAGATCGAATATGACTGGCAATAGGTTTACGATCGGGATCAGGAACAGCGGAAGCAAACAAGCGACGCACACCTATGTAGGTATACATATGTGACTGGAGTTACAGGTGTTGGGATTGAATTTATCAACAGCAAGTGTGGATAACATGATGAATTAGGGTTCAAAATAGATGAATCGCTAAAAACATCAGAGAATTGAAAAAGAACAGAGGAAATTTTACCATCTTCGGTTTCTGAGATCGATCCTTAACGTCGAAGACTTTAGGGGTCTCTACTCTGCGCCAAGGTGAAGTTTGGAGCTATTGTTGGTAGTTTTTATGTTTTAATGTATTGTCGATGTATGTTCTGTCCAACTTTAGTCCCTTGACTTATAATATTTACAGTTATTGACAAAACAAACTTCCCCTTTTGTAAACAAAAGTTTTTTCATGACAATTTTAGTTTTAGTTCATTTCTCATTCTCTATGGGAAATCTCTATCAAAGTCCTAAAAATTTGCTTCAGTTTATATTTTAGTTCAAAATTTATTTGTTTTTTTATGAAAAAATTCTAAAAGTTGGCTAACATTTACGGTTTAACCATACTTTACTTTTTTAGTAGAAAGTCAAAATCATAGGTGGTTACTAAAGCCTCCTCTTTTCGCTGGAGCACCACCAAATTGGTGCCGCTCTTTTAAGTTTTTTCTTTTTTGTAATATAGGTTAGGAATATGAGGAAATCAATATTATTCTAGTGGATGATAAATTAACCAAAAAACTTGGAGGAGTCAAAATCACGAGTAATTATATATTTCTTTTCCTCTTATGTTTACTGAGTTGTTGTCCGTTGTGTGTGCTACTATTTAATTCTTAGATAGATTCATCGGTAAATTTTAGTCTTTCTCTCTTCTCAACCATGGCTATCACCTGATTTATTAATAACGAAAGGGGGGAAGAGATCTTTGAACAGAATGTGAGAGCGTAAGAGAAATTGATCTAGGGTGCTCTCAAGCATTCATGGTCTCAATTTCACGAATCCATTACATGAAAAACTTTTCCTTTCTTTATCTCCAATAATGGTAACTTTACAATAAACTCATCTTGATTTGGAGGTCGGTAGAAGTGGCGGAGACCATACCCATCATCAATCAATCTCTATGAATGTTGGCGACCGTAGCTTATGATCATCGGATGCTAGTGAAGAAAGTACTACATTCACCACTAAGATTGTAGGTGTTGTGTCATCATTATCTTTAGAAAAGAAGGGGAGGAGAAAGGAAGGGAATCATCTATTGTGAACTTTTAGAATTATCAATATAATATATTTATTTGTTAATTGATATATATCGTTAAATCTAAAATCTAAAATAAAATTAAAAAAATATTCAAATAATATATTCTAGGTAAAAAAATTGTTTCTATGTTTTAAATATAAATTTGAATCGACAATTCATTTGAAACTAGAAACGATCCCTAACATTGCGGGAGCTGGAAGGTATTTGTAACATCCTGATGATGAGGTATTTTCAATTTTAACCCTATGTATGAAGAAATATTACATTTTGACCCATGTGCCTGAAAAAGATTGCAAGAATGGCGTATAGTGGCATTTTGGTCATTTTTGGTCGAAGCCTTAGTACGTTGGGTGTACGTTTTGTACGTTGGGCGTACTTGGGCGGCCCTTAGTACACTAAGTGTACACCGTGTACGCAAGGTGTACGTGAAGGATCCTCAAACCCTAATTTTTAGGGTTTGGTCCATATATAAGCATCATTATCACCTCATTTCTCATTCCCTCATCAGCCTCCACCTGAGAAAATGTCCATCTTGCTAACCCTAAGTGAGAAGAGTGCATCTTGAGCTTATCTTTGTGTTATGGTGATATTCTTGAATAAGAAGAATGTGGTGGGAAGACCTTGGAGCTTGGAAGCAACTTAGATATGGGATTATTTCCTTGCTAGCAACCTCCAGGAGGTAAAAAGCTCCTTGCTTGATCATCTTATCTTGTAGATCTGGCCATTTCTGTAACACCCCGAGTTCAAAAGTGCAAGTTCAGGGTGCTTGGTGTAATTAAGGAGGATTGACTCGGCGAGTCCATGGACAAACTCGGCGAGTCGAGTCGCGATTTTGGTCGCGTGTTAAGTGACTAACTCGGCGAGTCGGAGGCTGGACTCGGCGAGTTGGTGCTAGAATGAGAAAAACCCTAATCTGGAGTTTGTGTTATATATAAAGAACATAATACCTTCTCTTCAGGCTCTTTACATTCCCTTTGAGTCCCAGAAACCCTAATAGCCATGAGTGAGAGCTTGGAGAGTGTTTGGAGCTTTGAGAAGTGAATTTGTTGGAGGAGACTTGAAGAGCAAGAGGCAGCCATCAAGGATTTCGTGTGGATTTAGAACCCACTCCAGTTTGGGATAAAATTGTGAGGTATTAAGTTGTTACCTTGACCTTGTCTTCTAGAATCATTCATATGTGGAGGCTAGGGTTTTCCTTGGTTAAGGGAATTGTTATAGAAGCTAGATCCAAAGCTGAAACTTCAGATCTGAACCTCTTTTGAGTCCTGAGTTCATAAAGTTTCAGTCCTTGGATGATTGGTGAAGCCCCTTTTGTCTAAAACCCAAGCCCTAATGTGTTTTGAGTTTATATATTCTTGATATCACGTAAAGTTTGCAACTTTACGTGAGGGATAACTTGTAGAAGGATACATCTATGGATTTGAGCCCCAACATGGCTTAAAAGGCCACTGCATGGGTTAAGAGCTGGAGATACTCAGCGAGTCGCATGGGTGGACTCGGCGAGTTGGATGAAGATCGGCAGGAACTCAACGAGTTGGAAGAACAACTCGGCGAGTCCGTTGAATATTTCCTTGGACTCGGCGAGTCTGGTCGTGGAGTCCTAACTTTTTCTGGTTGAACGGTGAATCGGGGAGTCGAGGGATGACTCGGTGAGTTGAGCGAGAAAGGACTCAGAATTTTGGGACTCGACGAATCGACGGGGTGACTCGGCGAGTAGAGTCACACAAGAAGGTGGACTTTGATGGAGGACTTTGATTATGACCAAGAGTTGACCGGTTGACTTCCAAGGGTATTTGTTAATTATTGGTATTTATTGAGTTTAGTCTTTTGGTATTGATCAGTGGTGGAGTTCGTATCGGAAGTTGGAGCAGCGTGATCTTACTTCTGCAGATCGGCTTAGCGAGGTGAGTTATCCTCACTATATCGACAGGGTCTAAGGCACCAAGGCCGGCCCTTTATCGGATGGAAATTCAGGTAGTTGTTGTGTTATGGCTTTGATATATGTTTGCATCCTGGTAGTAGGAAGGTATATGTTAGAGACCTGGTTAAGGTCGGAATCTTGGTATATAGGATGATGCTATGTTAGTGACCGGTTAGGTCGGTATTCTGGTTAGGATGTTGTTATGTTATGTGATCCGCTATATCGGTTGATTAGCTGTGAATTGCTATATGATTATATGTTTATGTGTACATGGTTGTTTGACTGGGGGTTGGGTTGAGGCGGGTCCTGCTTTGTGCTGTAGGCCAACATACCCAGGGCGGACTGGATATCCTGAAGGCCCAGCGAGCGGTCTGTATAGGCTGTAGGCCCCATGAGGGCGGACCAGACGTGCCAAGGCTCGGAGAGTGGACCAGGATGACTGAAGGCCCGGTGCGGGCGGACCAGTCATACTATAGACTCGGAGAGTGGACCTGGTGGGTTGAAGGCCCGGTGCAGTCGGACCAACCACACTACAGACTCGATGTATACAGCTAGACTCAGAGGGTGGACCAAGTGGACTGAAGGCCCGGTGCGGCGGACCAGTCACACAGTAGACCCGTAGTGCATGGCTGATTTGTTCTGTTTATGATATGATATGTTATGTGTATGGTATATGTGGTTGATATTTTGGGGGTATCTCACTAAGCTTTCGGGCTTACAGTTGTGGTTTAATATTTCAGGTACTTCAGGAGACCGTGGCAAGGAAAAGACATGATCATACCGCTCCTCATGTTTTATGTGTTATGACGTGATTCTGGGAAATACTCTGATAATAGTTGTATTGAAAACCTTTTTGTAATAACTTAATGAAATTGGGTTGTTTTTTAAAAGTTTAAATTGGTTGAAATTTTCAGATGTTACAAGTTGGAATCGGAGCCTTGGTTTGAGTGAATTGAAGGAACATTCGTGTGAATCCAGTCTCAAATCAAGGAGGGTTTTCAAAGAGAAATTAAAAATGGTTTTCAAAAATAATTAAAAGAGGACGCAGAGGGTACGATCAGTCGGAGCCAGTAAGTTACCCCAAAATTACCATATAAGTTATTTGTTTATGTGATATGTTAGAACAACATGCTAGAGTTAGGCTAGGGATCTTCAGGAAGTGCATGATAGAGTTGCCTGATTGTGATGCCTGCTAGCCTAGGGTCTCCTTTTATGAGAGTTTCAGTGTTACTCTAGGAGTGAGGATAGAGTGCTTGCCATGTTCGTTAGTGCTTGGGGCGTTGTAATGATACTTGAGACAAATATGGGTAGGTGTAGAAGGTAGTATGGGCCCGTACTACTGAAAGCACAAGACCCATACACGTTTCAAAGAAGTTACAACCCCTGGGCGGTTGATTAGAGAGTCATTCTGGGTGGATATACGGGGTTTCTGAGGATCTCATGGTGTATTGCAGAATGGCGATTACGAGACGTTTCGAGGAAGGATCCGGTTCGGGATCAGGAGCGGGAGAGGGCGGTCAGGAGGGGTCAGCACCACCCGAGGTCGTTGGCCATATGAGTACGGATGAGTTGGATGCCAAGATTCGGGAGATCCTACATGATGAGGTTGCTGCTATGTTCCGGGCTGAGTTGGCGGAACTATTTGGGTCGATCAAGACCGCTATGATTGAGTACTTTGATGAGCGCTATGCAGCTCTTACGGAGACAGCTGCCGCGGCGGGTAGGGTTGTTCAAAAATATCCGTATCCGAGAATCCGATCCGAATTATCCAACATCCGTATCCAAAAATATCCGATAATTCGGATATCCGAAATTTAGGATTCGGATACGGATAGTGATTTTGTAAGTTTTCGGATATTTCGGATATCCGATATCCCAAATTTTTTTTCTTATTTATTTATTTTTTTAATATGAAAGGGTGCAAAGTATTAATATATAGTCTCAAGTTTGATTGTTCACATTAGATCAAATGTGTTATTGCTAATGAATTTTATAATTTATTTTCACTAAGATTTTATTTTACGTTTTCTTATGCTAAAACTATGAAGATTTTTTGATAAGATATATTCATCTTGATCGTGTAGGCATCTCCATAATATTATATTATAATAGTGAGGGATGATAAAGATGTTTATTTTAGTCTACTTGTGCGAAGTTCAATACATATAAATCCCTTATGTAAAACCTTAGAGAATATATATAAACCATGAACTGATGATGGAATATATAATGGTAGAATTGCACTACAAGTCATGTACAAATGCAAAAGAAATTTGAGTTATTATGTTCACTTTATTTCTTTGTTTTCAAACAATTTATTTAAAATATGAAGATGCTTATTTTAATCTACGTAAGTCTTAAGCGGTGCTTTATTTATGAGATTTTTTAATTGGATTGACAAAAAATAAAAAACTTTCGGATATCCGAATTAACATCCGTATCCGTATCCGAAATTCGGATACGGATTCGAATATCAATATCCATTATTCGAAATTTTGGATATCCGAAATTTCGGATATCCGGTTTTGAACACCCCTAGTGGCAGGAGGAGGAGCCAGTAGAGGTTTTCAGTATTGAGACTTCGATAATACGAAGCCCCCTACTTTTGATGGAGTTCATGATCCGATTGTGGCTATGAGATGGTTGTCAGACGTGGAGGGATGTTTCTTTACATGTTCATGCCCTGCTGATCAGAGGGTGAGGTGTGCTTTGAACCTGTTGAGGCTCGGGGAGAAGGATTGGTGGAGGTTTACTACGGGGTCATATTCGAATACGCAGCAGGCTGCGGTTTCTTGGGATCAGTTTCAGGAGATGTTCAGCACTCGTTATGTTCCCCGGGTTGAGAGAGAGAGAGAGAGAGAGGTTGGCTCAGGAGTTCCTGGAGCTGAAGCGGGATTCAGAGTTGGTGACGGAGATTACCAGGATGTTCACTGAGAGGGCGATGTTTTGCCTGGAGTTTGCTTCGAAGCAGGCTCAGATGTCCCGATATCTGAGTATGCTCAAGAGGGACATCAGGCAGTTTGTGTCCACGCAGAGATGTGATACCTTGTTAGAGTTGCAGGAGGCCGTCAGGCGGCGTGAATTGGAAATCGAGTTGCAGTTAAGAGAGCAGAGACAGGCCCTGACACAATCGCAGTCGGCGCCGAAACGGTCCTAGACCGTTGATTCTAGGTTAGGAGATCAGAGCAGCCGCAGTTGTGGAAGGTGCGGGAAGGGTCACACTAAAGTTTGTAGGTCCGGTGATGCATGCCGCAAGTGCGGGAGGGAGGGGCATTACGCGAGGGATTACCGTAAGACAGCCCCAGTCTAGGATATGAGGATTTGTTATCAGTGTCATCAGGTTGGTCACATGAGGGCCAACTGTCCACAACTTACTGCTGGACCGGTACAGGCTCCAGCACCAGCCACTTTGAGGATTACGGGTGGAGGTCAGGGTGGAGCAGAGCCCCTGAGGGTTCAGGGACGTGCAGTTTCTTGGGATCAGCTGTGGGTATGTTTCCTTCTTGATATGTTGTTATCTTATGGTTGTTATGGAGTATTTTATATCTGCTAGTCTCGTTTGCATGATTCATGGTATGGTATTCATTCATCTTTTCGTCGCATTTATCGTATGATCAAGGGTTTTGGTGTTGGGAGTCTTAGTTGGTTATCATCCTTGGGGATTGATGGTGGGGAATTTGGCTTTTTGGTCCGAGTGTCGTGTATAGCATTTGCAATTTGAGGAATACTCAGCTGGGGGTCGAACTCCCTTAGAGTTCGAGATGTGCGATATCGAAAGGTGATTTTGTAGAGGTTGCTCGTTTCAGAATCAGATCAAGTATAAGAGAATTTATTGAGTAGGATTGTGTAAGTGATGTCGGTTGTGTCACCGGTGGTTGGTAGTCAATGCTCTAAGTGGGGAGAATAGGAAAATTCTCAGGAGGATCGATAGCATGAGGGGTCAATTAGCTGTTTGGGTTTCAGCAGTGTTTCAGTCGGCCAAGAGCATGGGCTGGTATGAGTAGATCAGACGAGTGGGGCGGGATACAGACCAAGGTCGGGCCTAGGGTTAGGCTAGGATTTGAGTATATAGAATGAAGTTCGAGTTCGGAACCCCGTGAAGGCTAGAACAGTATGTAAGGGAGAGGTTCCTGGAAGAAATGGTTCAGGGTAATGTTAGACAGTAGGGTTGTAAACGAGCCGAGCCGAGCCCGAGCTTGACAAAGCTCGAGCTCGGCTCGTTTAATTTGAGGAAGCTCGAGCTCGAGCTCGAGCTCGATTCGAGCCTTAAAATGAAGCTCGAGCTCGGCTCATGAATAATTTAGTGGGCTCGCGAGCCTAATCGAGCCTAAACGAGCCTCTATGTGTGTGTGTGTGTATATATATATATATATATGTGTGTGTGTGTATGTATGTATGTGTGTGTGTGTGTGTGTGTGTATATATATATATAGGCTCGTTTAAGCTCGTTTAGGCTCGCGAGCCCATTAATTGAAGCTCGGCTCGAGCTCATTTAATAAACGAGCCTCATATTTAGGCTCGAGCTCGGCTCGAGCTCGTTTAATTCGATCTCGAGTCGAACTTTTAATGAGTCGATCCCGAGTAGCTCACGAGTAGCTCGGCTCACTTACACCCCTATTAGACAGGCTTGAGCGGTTCGGACAGACTGAAGGCCGGAAGGCGTACCAGTCAGACCGAAGGCTCGGGGAACGGTCCAGACAGGCTGAAGGCCCAGGAGGTTGGTCCAGATATGCTGAAGGTTCCGAGAGTGGTTGTCACACCCCAAAACCACGAACGGCAGAAACATTCAGGGGTGGAGGACGTCATGTACAGTATCACAATAGTGTAAAATAGTAAACAAGCAACAACATCATCCATTGCATTATAAGTAAAGTTTTAATACATGTGTGTTCTTTCATTGTAATAAGACACCAAAAATATATAATCAAAATAAAAGACGAGACTTGTTTGCTCCGTCTTCTCAAAATCTGGCCACCATACCTGTCTACTGATGGCCTAAGAATACAAGTTATTTTGAAAGAGTGTATCAGCTTTAAAGCTGGTGAATTCATAATTATTTAAGTGTCATTGTCTTGTTTTGAAAAACTGTTTTAAAAGTCATGTAAACCTTTAAATGAAAATGTTGATATAAGTATGAAAAGCCCTAGAAAATCCCTTATTTTCTATTATTATGAAATGTAGTCTTCAAACTAGACCCGAATGTTTTGTAAGTAAAATGTTAGTTTTTCCTTCTATTGACTAGTACTAAAGTACTTAGTCTAACTCATTGTTTATGTGAAAGTATCACAAAATAAAGTAAACAGGAAAAAGTATAATCATGTAAGTGTTATCCCTGGATTACTAGGATTAGCACGACATCGCCGAAGCGAAAGGGTATAACCTAATGAACATCCGAAGATTGTCCAATTAACCTATGTAGCGAACAGTAGGTTCCAGGAATGGTTAGTCCCGTAACTGGCTCTACATTGCTGTAAGAGAAATAGATAACCTAATGAACATCCGAAGATTATCCAATTGACCTCTGTAGCGAACAGTAGGTTCCAGGAATGGTTAGTCCCGTAACTATCTCCTAATATAAGTAATAACCTTAGGCATCCGTAGATGTCCATTAACCTCTGTAGCGAACAGTGGTTCCAGGAATGGTTAGTCCCGTAACTGACTCTACATCGTCATAAGCGAAGTAAATAACCTAATGAGCATCCGAAGATTGTCCAATTAACCTCTGTAGCGACCAGTGGTTCCAGGAATGGTTAATCCTGTAACTAACTCCCGTGGAACTGGGATGGGCTGGATGATTTACTAAAAGTACTAATAAATCATCTTTACAAATCGAGTTTCAAGTATTCATGTAAGTATACACAGGTAATTGTATCTACGTAAAGGTATCCATGTAATGTGTTCATGTAAGCGTATTCATGTATCATGTAAGCATATGTAAAGGTACTCATGTATCAGGTAATGTACTAGTAAAGACTCATGAATGAACTGACTCATGTGTGATTCCTTGTAATAGGAATAATGTTTGATATCTTCTAACTATCCCTATGATAGTTAACTGAAAGGTAATTGGTTGTTCAAGTAGGTTTATACACCCTTGTTACACAAGAGTGTGGGAAACTAACTGAAGGATGAAAACTATAATCTCTAACATATATATGAACATATGCGTATAAGTATAGCTTGATTCAAGAAGGTAAAAATGGTTTTGTACGACATTTAAGAGTTTTGAACAATAATTAACAATGACTTGATTTCATTTTAATAAACATTTCAAAAGTAATACATTTGATAACAACGTATTCTTAAGATAGAAAACCATTTCATGCATCACATTTTGTAATATGTGAAATCTATTGAATGAAAACACAGTTATAAAATACATATACATGATTTAATAACATGTTGTTTTCTACTTGTATCCCCCCCCCCATTAAAGCATTTAAAATCATTTAAAACATTGATTAAGGGTATGAACTCACCTGTAGATGGTGGTTTGGGTGTACTGACTGATGCAGGATGGCTAGGTGACAAGTGAAGACTTGTTCACACTCAATGATCCTAGTTAACATATAATCACACATATATGTATTCAATTAGACTTTAAGCCACTAATTGATAAAGTTAAGACATCCCAAGGTATGTATAACACCTTATATAAGTGCTACAAGCCATAAGGATTTCATCTAAGTGTTACAGGACCTTGCTATGATGTTTGGGGTTCAAGGGTAAACTCCCTTGGAGTTTACGGTCTAAATGACCTTTACCCTAGGAGTTTACGGTAGTAAACTCTAGAGTTTATGGTCATAAACTCTAGTCTTAAGGTCCAAGTGTTGTTTTGTGGTTTAGCAACCCTTCGAAAGTAATTCTACTAAGTGGTTTGGCCTTTGGAGTGGACTAGGGCAATAAAACACCCTCTTTGAGGAGTTTATGGCCTCATGGAACTTTCCTTTGGGTTTACTACCATAAACCCTTATGGAAAATGGTATTGCCAAGTTTTCAAGTCCCTAACACAATTAGGTAAGGGTGTGTGCTAGTTTCTAAGCCTAAGTAAGGAAAATGACCAACTTATACATAAATTAGGATGTTTACGGTTTTGGGAGATCCCCAAGCTGTAAACACATATATTTGTTGGTTTTTGATGTTTTTCAAGGCTTAGACACATCCAAGGAAGGTTTAATCAATTCAAGGAATGTTTAAACATCAAACTAGGGCTTAGATAACAACTTAGGCACACTTTGGTGCATTTTATGGTGTTTACGGCCCAATCATCTCCTTGGACCATGAACACCTCAAGCCTTGTGTTCTTGACACATTTTCTTGGTGTTTAAATGTAATACTAGCTTAGAATCACTCAAGGATAGCAGCACTTACTACTAGGAGGCTTGATTTGAGCTAAAAGGCCAAGAACACTTAGTGTGATCTTGGTGTTTTGGAAATCTAGTCAAAATACAAAATTGAATGGATGAATAGATGCACAAACACTAGATTAAGTGTTTTACTAACTTGAAATGGTTAGAACACTTATAAGATTGAAGATTTGGAATTGTTTCTAGTTTGATACTTGAGAGTGTTTCTTGAGTTTACTCTTTTGGGAGTTTACTCTTTTGGATAAAATGGGGAGTAAACTCCTTTTGACTAGACTTAAGGAGTAAACTCATGGATAAGCATGAGTTTTCGGATTTTGGTATGATTTTTCGACTCAAACGAAATAGTTTGGCCGAGGGTTTCTAAGACGCAAGGTGTTTGCGGTTTTAAAATTTTAAAACCTGAGACGACGCTTTCTTTCACCCTTTCATATAAATATAATATTAAAATAATCAAACGAACTTTATATTTCTTAAAAATAAGAAATAATGATATTAATTTATAATACGAAGTGGTTGACTTTTAGGGTTTGACCGAATGAAAATTTCAGGTTGCCACGGTGGTCCAGATAGGCTGAAGGCTTGGTAAGGCGGTCCAGTCATGTTGAAGACTCTGTATGTGTTCGTGGATCGGTACGAGGAGAATAAGGAAAAAGCATCATCAGGGGATGATAATTGATATGGTCTGGCCCCAAGCATTGATCATGTTAGTGGAAAGCGGTGCATGGACCCGAGAGTCCTTGCGATCAGATTCAGAGTATATGGAAGTTCGAGGATAGCAGTTGCTGTACATGGATAATGTAGAGTGAAGTGTAGCTCAGTGGCACGTGCAGGTGCGGTAAGGGTTGTTGAGTGGATTTCCTGGAAAGGAAAGGCATGTAGCTCCGGAAGGAGCGTGGGTACTCCAAAAGAGGAGGAAGTGGAGTAAGTGGATTATCGATAGTGCTTTAGCTATCGGTAGTAAGTACTGGGATTGTACCAGTGGTATGGAAACACATCCGGGTTGGGTGTCTGTTGAGGTTGCGGAAGAATTTCCTGTAGTATAGAACCAGAAGAGTTCGGAGGGGATGCAAGGAGGGAGCCATGGATCTTCCAGTATGATTGTGATAAGGAAGTTGTATGTAGCGGTAATTCATCCTGGGGATGGTTGAAAGTATCGTTAGTGTGTCGGGTTTTCCAGCCCGAGGATGTTAGAGCAGGTTCAACATGCGTATGTGACTGCAGGGGGAGCTCATGAGAGTTGCTTAAGAGCTGAAAGATGTGACATCTTGTCAGTTCGGAAGGAAATGAGTTGGTTTCGGAAAGGAAAGCGGGATGAGTCCTAGAAGTGAAATCGATAAAGGATATGCCAGTCGAGGATAGGGGTAGCAGCTTGGTACCAGGTCAGGACTCGGTGGTTCAGGGTGATATCTAGCTTGGTAAGGGTCAAGTGATTGTTGTGATTTGGAGGGATGAAAGTGTCATCGGGTGATCATTGATTATTAAGGGTTGTTATCAGAGAAAGAAGCCGGTGGCCGGCTTGAATCAATTGTCGTAACTCTGGGAGGGAGGAGTTGGACTTTATAGAGGTCCGGTATCAGTGTTCGAAGGAACCTGGGTCGGTTGAGACTAGGAACTGTATTGAGGGAGTGTCATCTGGGATGTGTTGCTGCAGGCTTCGAGGAAGAATTCTAGTTTAAGTGGGGGAGAATTATAACACCCCGAGTTCAGAAGTGCAAGTTCAGGGTGCTTGGTGTAGTTAAGGAGGATTGACTCGACGAGTCCATGGACAGACTCGGCGAGTCAAGTCACGATTTTGGTCGCGTGTTAAGTGACTAACTTGGCGAGTCGGAGGCTGGACTCGACGAGTTGGTACTGGAATGAGAAAAACCCTAATCCAGAGTTTGTGCTATATATAAAGAACATAATACCCTCTCTTCAGGCTCTTTACATTCCCTTTGAGTCCCAGAAACCCTAATAGCCGTGAGTGAGAGCTTGGAGAGTGTTTGGAGCTTTGAGAAGTGAATTTGGTGGAGGAGACTTGAAGAGCAAGAGGCAGCCATCAAGGATTTCGTGTGGGTCCAGAACCCACTCCAGTTTGGGACACAATTGTGAGGTATTAAGTTGTTACCTTGACCTTTTCTTCTAGAATCATTCATATGTGGAGGCTAGGGTTTTCCTTGGTTAAGGGAATTGTTATAGAAGCTAGATCCGAAGCTGAAACTTCAGATCTGAACCTCTTTTGAGTCCTAAGTTCATAAAGTTTCAGTCCTTGGATGATTGGTGAAGCCCCTTTTGTCTAAAACCCAAGCCCTAGTGTGTTTTGAGTTTATATCTTCTTGATATCACGTAAAGTTTGCAACTTTACATGAGGGATAGCTTGTAGAAGGATAGATCTATGGATTTGAGCCCAATCATGGCTTAAAAGGCCACAACATGGGTTAAGAGCTGGAAATACTCGGCGAGTCGCATAGGTGGACATCGTCGACACATGATTTTAGAATTGCTTGTTCAAACTTGAGCTCTTCAATTTCTTTGTTCGCATGCTTGAGCTTGTCGGTTTGAGTTTTGAGTTGAGTGGTGCGGATAGAAAGTTCGTCTATTATTTTACTTTCAAGAGCCATATCATCTTGAAACTTGGTGAGCCTCGAAGAAATGGAAAAGTGAAATGTTGTGTTATCAGTGGAGATACATGTATGAAGCTATTCCAGTTTCTCTCTTTCAGTGTTAAGCGAAGTGATAAGCTTCGTGATCACATCATTCGCCTTGGTAGCATTCACTTCAGCTGTAGTATTAAGCTTTATCATAAAAGTCTTTGTTTCCAAGATTAGTTTCTTGACATTTTCGGTCGCTTGTTGACGTGAAAGAGTGGAATCTTCAACTGCTTGGCTTGCTTTTGCAAGATTGGCTGCATGTTCTTTTACAAGAGTATCAAGCATACTCTTAACCGCTGCTTCAAAAAAGGCTTGGCATGGGGAGGCAGTAGAAGATGCAATAAGAGTATCCAGCTTGGCGTTCAGATCTTTGAGATGCTTCTGAGTGAGAGGGGCATCATCATCACTCTCTCCTTGGATCGAAAATGAACTATAGTGAAAAGTATCAAAGTCAAGTCCTTTAGCACCGAGAAAGTCATCAGAACTATGTTGAGGTTGAGGGAAAATGGGAGATGTGGTAGTAGTAGTTACAAAACCTGATGTCTTTGCCCCCGCATCAGATGTGTTGACATTGATAGGAGGTTGACCTGTGGTGGTAGTTGTAGTGGTTTTAGTGAAAATAGGTGACTGTTAAGGAATAAAAGTTGGTAGTTGAGTTATAACTGGAAGTGGGCAAGGAGTAATTATGATAGGAACAAATGAGGGACCAGGTGATGGTGGTGGGGATGGAATAATGAAATCTATCTCATGGTCAGTTCGGTTGACATCCTCTTCAGATTCGCCTCAATTTGCATCATCAGATTCGCTTTCAGATGAAGTCAAGGAAGGGATGCGGATTTTACGAACTTGCGTCTTGACTCTCTTTCGTTTTGGAGAAGAGGGAGTTGGCTTGGAAGAATCTCCCTTTGTCTTTCGCTTTTTAGAAATATGAGTAAGGGCAGGCGGACCCTCTTTCACTTGCTTTGGTTTTACCCCTTTCTTGACCTTATCAACTTCATCAAGAGTATGCTGCATCTCAGGAGTGATGGCCCTAGGTCTTGAAACTTTAAGCTTCTTATATTCCCCAATAAGTTTGCTTGCCCCAGACATGCACCTGTACATGGATTCAGTAATGGAACCTATGAAAGAAAACTTGGAGTTGTCAGCCACGATGATCTTGGTAGTGTGAAAGGTAGAAATCAAAGACATCAAAGAATCTGCCATCACTGGTATGTTGAACTTAGCGATTGCACGCTGTACCACTATGGTCCAAAATTGACCACAAGAAATCTTGCTATGTCGAGTAGTAGAGATTGTGCTTTGCACCAATTGAGCCCATAAAACTAAACCATAGTCTAGGTTGATCCCATGGTAGAGCCCATAGAGGATCGTCATGAAGGACTTACTTGAGCAATTTGAGCATGTTACCCTTTCAGAAAATGCCTTGAAGAGAAGGGTATAGAGTCCATTCCATAGGGGAAGAAGGTTAGATTTCTTGAACATGGTGATGGAGGGGATGAGATCTGTGTACCCCATCTGATAGAACATGTCGATGATTTGAGCAGTGGAGATCGAATCTGGGTTGACCATTGAATCGTCATGAGCAAGACCTAGAAGGGAGCAAAATCTAGCCTTCGTGAGGGAAGTCTTCTTCTCAAATATCTAAAAGGTAATCCTTCCCTCCTCCTTGATTTAGGCTGCTGTAGAATAAGCTTTGGATAGTAGTGACATCGGAACACATTCGACCTTGGTTAAAGCGATGACCAGAGGTGAGTATGTCACACCTCGAACCAGACGACAGAAACGTCCGAGGGCGGGTGTGACTTAAATTAAATATCATCACAATGAATATACATGAATCATAACATAAGCATCACCATGCATCAATATATTACAACTCACATTGTTCACATCAAGTACATTGTTTTAACATTTCAAATCCATACATAAATTGTCTGATAGTTTTCAAAAGCAAAACACACTGACGTACTTGGTTCTTATTCATCAGCTTACCTGTTACCTGAGAATACAAGTATTATTGAAAAATGGTCAACATATGGAATGTTGATGAGTTCATAAGCAGGTTTGATATGAAAATGTTTTATGTACTTTGAACGAAAACAACCTAGAAAATCTAATATTTTCTGTAAAGACCATTGTTTATAAAAAGGTGTGAAGATCTGTAAATATATGCATGATGATTTCAAAACATGTAAAATTGAAAAACTTTGTATTAAACGTACAAGTGAAAACGTTTAACTTCCCCGGAAAACCCGATGTTTTCCAAAATAAAAATATCATATAACGGTTTGAATGGTTAACCATCACGTGAATGATTTTGAATTACCTTGATTACTTGATTTATATTGGAGTTATTTATGTGAGTCGTTATAACCATGCATGATAATGATTAGTTCGTTTGTCTTGGCACTCTGGTGAACGCCGAAATTGATCTTAAGATTTTGTCACCCTAGATTGGCCAAGTCTAATTGTAGCGAACAGCTGAGGTGTGGGCGAGTCACCCTCATATAGATCTATACACAAATTCTCGCTCTCCCTCCAGGAGACTTTGATTATAACTACAGACTACGACCGACACACGTTGGTGCCACCCGTTATTAATCACTTAATCCCAATTGACTTTGATTACTATTGATTATCGACTTGTATTTGTTTACTTTGATTACGCATATGCCTAAAAAAACTAGGAGAAGAGGAATACAAAGCCCTGCTTCTTTCGTGAGTTATTTTAGGCTGTTGGGTATACGAAGGACACATTGCCCATTTCGCATTTGATTACTTGGACCTTACTAGCAATGCTAATGGGCCACTAAGGCCCAATAGCACTTAAAAGCCATTGAGGGTCCCTTAAATATGAAATTAGGTCATAGAAGGCCCAATAACATTTATAATTACCCCGTGGGCCCAAAAATCATGTTAATGGGTCACAAAGGCCCAATAAGCATGTTTGGAACTTTCAAGCCCAAAGAATTTAATGTTTACTTGTTTTAGGTATAGTATAGTTGTCGAAATGTTTAATTGAACAATTGCTAAATTTGTATCGATACAAGACCGGTTGGTCATTTATAACGATATTTGGAAATTTATGTATATTCATCTTGCCATTTTTCCTAAGTTGTGGTTTGGTATTTTTGACCTAAATATCTTAATAATAAAATAATTGACTCAAAATATTGGTTTGACCATTTCAGCCCTTCTTTGATAAAAATGACAATTTTAGCTCCTTATATATAAAAATACATTTTAGGCCCTAAAAACCATTTTCTTATCATTTTTGGCCCATAGACTTTGTTTAAGTGATGGTTTTTGCTCAAAATTTACTTTTATCCGTTTCAGTCCTTCCAGAAAAGTATTTTTCGGCTGAAGTACAAACTTTTTGCAACTTTTACAATTTTGGCCCAAAATCCAAAAACTTTACATTTTCGATCCTTTTTGGTAAGGAAAAGCATTTTAACCACTGAAATGATTTTGTTTACCCTTTTTATCCCCTATTTTGAGAAATTCTTCATTTTAGCCCTTTGAAAAACAGACTTTTCGCAACCTTGGGCTTAATGGGCCGAAAAGCCCAAAAATTGGCCCATTGAGCTATTATTTACATTTCAAGTCCTTTGAAGAGCATAATTGTCACAAAAACATTTATTTTAACTATTTTGACTCTTTTGACCCTCAAGAAAACCGTGAATAGCAACTTTTCACCCAACTTTTGTTTATTTGACAATTTAAGCCCCAAAATTTATTTTATGATACAATATGTCTATTTTAAATCTTATAGGGTAGTTTTCTTGACTTTTTTAGTGTGGTATAGCTTAGATCATGTTTGTTTTCCTTCTTATGTCATAGATCTCAATATTTCTTCTCTTTTTGTTGCATTTTTACCACATAAACATTTACAATCACACATGCATGCATAAAATCATACATAGCACACACATACACACAGATCTACAAATTTTACTTGTATTCTTCCCCCACAAAACTAGTAAAAAACGAAAAAGAGGGGTATAAACTGACACTTTCTTATTGTTTTCGATTTAGAAGGAAGAGATGAAGAAAATTTGGTCCTAACAAGCCTTCTTGGAAGGTCTCGAACTTAGAGGTTTCTAAGATGGTGATCATGAGTTTAAATGAGTTAAAAAGAGATTTTTGATAAAACAAAGAATCTAGATCATGGGTCCAAGCATCGACTTACCTAAGATGATGATTTTTGTGGAAGAAACTCCTTGAAAAGCTCTAAGTCTCAAAAATTTTGAAGAATGAGTGCAAGTGTTCCTGAGAGGATTTGGAAAGAGTTGGAGTGAATTTTGTTAGTGTGTGTGTGTGTGTTTTTCCCCTTGGCTAAGAGTAATATGAAGAGAAGAAGAAGAAGAGAGAGAGTTGCATGGATGTATGGGATGTTGCTTGGGAATACACAAGGTAATAAGGAGGTGGCTAACCCTCCTTATTTCACTAGTTTTTTTCTTCTTGGGCCGAGAAAAGAGAAAAGAGAGAAGAAGATTTTGGGCCTTGCATGCTTAAGCCCATATCATGATCAAATTAGATGATTTTTGGCCCAATTGGTCTTGGGAGAGGGTTCACGGCCCAAATAAATCAAGTATAAGTTTTTATGGCCTATTAGGGCTAATTAGGTTAGTTATGGCCCAATAAGGTCCATTAAGGTATTTTATTTCATTCTAGGCCCAATATGGCCCAAAATATTAAAATAATGGAAGTGGGTCCAATTAGAGCCCATTTAAGAGTTTAAGCCGAAGATAGTCGAATTGGAAGATTATTGGCCCATTGGGCCCAATAAGGGAATCCTAGTCCAAAATGAATTTAAACTGGGATTTCTAGGGTTTCCAATTCTTTGTTGACTATTTGCAGTGCTTGTATAAAGTGTTTGATGGAAGTTTTGTTGTTATTGAATAAGCATCATACATGCTTTCCCATTTTTAGTTCACATTTGTTATCATTGTTGTTGTTACAAAGCATCAAAATTCCTAGTTGTGACAGAGTACTTCAGGCATTCGAAGATGGGCAATATGAATGCATCATATTTGAACAAAGCCAAATCGAGAATCATCTTTTGATTATGTTTGATAATGAGGAGAGACGACTGAGCAGACTGTTCTTGAACTGAGGAAGAGTCGGCCGTTGTTGCAGATTGGAGAAGAAGATGAACAGTTTAAAGAGAATTCGATTAAGGGTAAGTGGGTATCCCACGACTTTCCAAAGTCTATAACACATGTGCGAAGCATGTCTTCAAGCGTTTGAATGGTTCGCTCGCTTTGAACATCCGTTTGCGGATGATAAGCAGTGCTCATGTCGAGATGTGTTCCCAGTGCTTTTTGAAGTGATTGCCAAAAGCGTGAAGTGAATCTACTATCTCTATCCGAGATGATAGATACTGGCATTCCGTGAAGTCTCACAATTTCCTTGATGTATATCCTCGTCAACCTCTTTATCTTGTAGGATTCTTTTATTGGAAGGAAATGAGCGGATTTCGTCAATCTATCGACTATTACCCATATGGTGTCCAAACCATCTGTTGACTTGGGTAACTTGGTCACAAAGTCCATAGTAATCCTTTCCCATTTCCACTCGGTAATTACTAGTTGTTGTAATAATCCCGAGGGCTTCTAATATTCCACCTTCATTGTAGCGCAAGTAAGGCATTTGCTAACATAAGTTGCAATCTCTGCCTTCATGTTGGGCCACCAATAATGTTGCTTAATATCCAAATGCATTTTATCTGAACCCGACTGGATGGAATATCGTGTCTTATAGGATTCATTCATGATTACCTCTCTGAATCCCCCAAGATTAGGGACCCAAATACGGTTAATGAAATAATATGCTCCGTCCTCTTGCTCTTCGAGATTCTTTTCCATTCCTCATAACGCTTCACTCGCTCTGTTTTCCGTCTTCATGGCATCTGACTAGGTTGTTCTGATTTGCGAGGTCAGGTGGGATTGGATGGTTATCGAGAGAGTTTTCACTCGACGATTCGAGTATTCTTTCCTACTCAAGGCATCAGCTACCACGTTAGCCTTGTCAGGGTGGTACTTGGTTTCACACTCATAATCGTTTAGTAGCTCAACCCATCTTCGTTTCCTCATGTTCAACTCTTTTTGATTTAGGATGTGTTGGAGGCTCTTGTGGTCCGTGAAAATGGTGCACTTTGTACCATAAAGGTAGTGCCTCCAAATTTTCAAGGCGAAGACCATAACTCCCAATTCCAGATCGTGGGTTGTATAATTCACCTCATGTGTCTTTAGTTTTCGGGATACATAAGCTATCACCTTCCCACGCCGCATCAGTACGCAACCTAGACCCTGATTTGACGCATCGCAGTAAACTACAAAGTCTTCTGTTCCTTCTGGTAGTGATAGTATTGGTGCACTGCAGAGTGCTTGTTTCAGAGTTCGAAATGCAACCTCTTGCTTCTCTGTCCGTTCGAAGGGAACACCCTTTTATGTAAGCATGGTAAGTGGCTTGGCCGTCTTAGAGAAGTTTTGGATGAATCTTCTGTAATAGCCTGCGAAGCCTAAAAATTGGCGAATTTCTATGGGTGTCGTTGGGATTACCCATCCTTTGATGACTTTGACCTTAGAAGGATCCATGTGTATCCCTTCTTGACTAACAACATGACCCAAAAAGTTCACACTATGGAGCCAGAACTCACACTTAGAGAGTTTCGCATATAACCTTTCGGTTCTCAGGGTTTCTAGGATTGGATGGAGATGTTGGACATGCTCCTCTTCGCTTCGAGAATAGACTAGAATATTGTCAATGAAAACGATGACAAAGTTGTCGAGGAATGGTCGGCAGATTCGATTCATTAGGTCCATGAATGTGGCAGGGGCATTCGTTAGACCAAAGGGCATTACGACAAATTCATAATGTCCATAACGAGTTTGGAAAGCGGTTTTGGGGATGTCCTCTTCTCGGACCTTGAGTTGATGGTACCCAGATTGCAGATCTATCTTAGAGAAATAGCTTGTGCCTTGAAGTTGGTCAAATAGATCGTCGATTCGCGGGAGTGGATAGCGATTTTTTACAGTGAGCTTATTTAGTTCCCTGTAGTCAATGCACATCCTAAAAGATCCGTCTTTCTTCTTAACAAAGAGAACTAGAGCTCCCGATAGTGAGAAACAAGGTCGGATGAATCCTTTGTCCAAAAGTTCGCTGAGTTGGCTGGACAATACTTGCATCTCCGCAGGAGCCAATTTGTAAGGCGATTTGGCAATGGGAGTAGCTCCTGGCACAAGATCAATTCGAAACTCGACTTGTCTTTCTGGGGGTATCCCCGGAAGTTCTTCAGGAAAGACATCTGGGAACTCACAAGCTACTGGAATGTATTGAATGTTGACCTCTTCCTTGGATTTATCCACTATATGAGCCAGAAACGTCACGTCCTTCTTTCGCAGATACTTCTGGGCCTTAATGTATGATATAAGACGAAGGTTTGTGCTAGGTTTGTCTCCGTATATTGTTAGGTTTTCATGATTCGGAAGGTGAAGGCGAACGGCCTTCTCGTGACACATAATCTCAACATGGTGGGGGCTTAACCAATCCATACCAATAATCACATCAAAACTCCTAATGGAAACATGCATTAAGTTTATTCGAAAGACGTGTTGGTTTAAGGATAGGGTACATCCGATATAGATTTCCCCAGTGGTTCTGTTTTCCCATTGGTCATTTCCACTGTAAAGGTTTCATTAAGCTTCTGGGGTTGTTGTTTTAACAAGTGCTTAAATTTATTGCTCACAAAGCTTCGTTGTGCTCCGGTATCAAATAGGATGAATGCATAAGTGTGGTTTAGGAGAAACGTACCGGTGACAACAGCGGGATCCTGAACCGCTTCTCCTTGACCCATGATAACCACTCTTCCTGTTCCTCCATTCCCAAGGTTGTTGTTGGGGCAGTTTCGATGGAAATGCCCAGTTTTTCCACATCCATAGCAGGTGTGACTCGGTCCTGCATTATTGCCGCTGTGTTGGTGTTGTTGTTGTTGTTGTTACGGTTGTTGCTGTTGTTGTTTCCTTGCTGCTGATTCTGAGGAGGATAGGTCCTGCAATATTTTGCCGTGTGACCCTTTCGATTGCAGCTGGTGCAATGCATCTCTCTGCATTCTCCATTATGATGGATACTGCACTTGTTGCACTTTGGAAGAATTCCAGAATACTGCCTAGGAGCACTTGGAGCAGCTGAGGATGGAGCATGTGGTGTGGAGGGAACTTGGGTGGTTTCAGCATTAGCTATCACTGTTTATTTCTTCTTGGACGATTCCGAGCCTTAACATCCCTTCCTCTTGTTATTCTTTCCCTTCTTGTTGTCACTCTCCTTCTTGCCTTCAGCCTCCACTGGCTTCTCACCCTTCTTTTTGTTGTGGTCGTATAATTTCTTAGCCAATCTCTTAGCACTGTTGAAGGTATCAAGATTTGCAGCTACCACATTTCTTTGGATTGGGGAGGTTAATCCCCAGATGAATCTTTCGATTTTCTTTCCTTCCGAAGTAATAATGCCAGGGCACAACAGAGACATTTCGCTAAACCTTGATATGTATGCGTCAATGTCGTAATTTCGGATGGTGAGATTCCACAACTCTTGTTCCATCTGAATTTCGCCTCGCGGGCAGTACTTGGCCATCGGCATTTCTTTCATCTCCGCCCACGACATAGAGTTGGCTACGAGAAGAGTCATGGCTTCTACGTGTCCATTCCACCAAGTGAGAGCTTGATCAACGAAAGTGCATGCAACAAACTTCACCTTCATTTCCTCAGGGCATTTGCATATCTCGAACACCAATTCTATCTTCTCGATCCATTTTTTTAGAGTGAACATTCCCCCAGTGCCATTAAAGGTTCGTGGCTTGGCATTTTTGAAATCTTTGTAGGAGCATGTCTTGGTGGGTACTTGATTTATTCTGTTGTTTGAACTTCCAGCCCCTTGTCCGTTGACTCCACCATTGTTCCCTTGGTGGATTTGCACCATGGCTGCAGTGACCGCCGCAAAGACAGCTGCTTGGCCCAGGGTTTCTGCGGGTTGGCTGTTGAGGCATCTTTTTGTCATGGAACGGAAAGATGTTGAGTGCCTATGGTTTTTGTGAGATTGTGGTCCTATAAACTAGGTGTGTGGCATGAACTTAAGTAATTTCACAAATTAGCCTACAATCATGGATATATAACACATAGCAGATTACAACATCACAATAGAACACATAAAATTTTCCATAAATATTACCCGCACTTTGATACATGAAAATTTTGCTCGAAAGAGCATACATAAGTGGTGCAAGGTCGGCAGCGTAACGACTCTATGAGTAGTGTAATCACTTAAACATAGAGTCGATGGTGCATAGCGTTGATCATAGTACTAGTAAGGTAAGTCTACTCCTAACACTCTATGGACACCCTATGACTGCAGCGAGGTCATATACTGAAGTGTTGTGCCAACAACTGGGCCATCTTAGTCATTTCTCCAATGACTTCATCCCTCTCCTGCTCAGCTTGCACTTCTCGTGCTTCCATGGTGAATAGCTGTTGCCGCAGAGCAGCAATCTCTGCTTCTAGAGAGCGATTCTCCCTTGCGGGATTCCCTGGTGGGGCGGGGTGGTCCTGCCGCATCTCGCTGACAGGTGATGTGGCAGAGTCCTCGACGGAGTCTTGCTCTTCCTCCATGTCGTCATCGGTCTCATCAAACTCGTAGTCAGTGTCTGTGTAGTCGTCAGGCCCAACGCCGTGTGCTTCTCCCTCAGGCTCATCCTCGATCATCCCGTGGGCCACTAGGGCCTGATAAAACTGAATGCCCTACTGCTCCTCTTCCATAGCGACTGAGAGGAGGTATATGAATAAACTATTATTACTCTTAAGATGTTTTAACTATTGTATAAGTTGAGGTGATGTTCTCTTCTTGGTAATAAAGGGGTATGTTTTTAGGTTTACCTACCATCACAATTTCCTCGGGGTATGTGATAGTTGTACCTCAGAGGAAATGTAGTTGATCAGGCTACATTCACCCCTTAATACTACTATGAATAGTCCCGACTTAATCGAGATGCTAGCATTATCTTGTTTGATTTGGTATTATGTTATTTTTCTTGTGCCTTACGAGTAGGAGTGTTTTTATCGTTTTGTTTTATTTGTTTTGTTTTGTTCAGAGTTGTTTTATCCCTCTTTGGTTTATAGTTGCATATCAATGTGTGGTTAGATATGCTAGCTCACTATAAACAGAGCTCTGATACCAACCTGTCACACCCCCGAACCAAACGGCGGAAACGTCTGAGGGTTCGTGTGACTTAAATTGAATATCATCACAATGAATATACATGAATCATAACATAAGCATCACCATGCATCAATATATTACAACTGACATTGTTCATATCAAGTACATTATTTTAACATTTCAAATCCATACATAAATTGTCTGATAGTTTTCAAAAGCAAAACACACTGACATACTTGGTACTTATTCCTCAGCTTACCTGTTACTTGAGAATACAAGTTATTTTGAAAAATGGTCAACATATGGAATGTTGGTGAGTTCATAAGCAGGTTTGATATGAAAATGTTTTATGTAGTTTGAACGAAAACAACCTAGAAAATCCGATATTTTTTGTAAAGACCATTGTTTATAAAAAAGTGTGAAGATCCGTAAATATATGCATGATGATTTCAAAACATGTAATATTGAAAAACTTTGAATTAAACGTACAAGTGAAAATGTTGAACTTCCACGGAAAACCCGATGTTTTCCAAAATAAAAATATCATATAACGGTTTGAATGGTTATCCATCACGTGAATGATTTTGAATTACCTTGATTACTTGATTTATATTTGAGTTATTTATGTGAGTCGTTATAACCATGCATGACAATGACTAGTTCGTCTGTCTTGGCACTCTGGTGAACGCCGAAATTGATCTTAAGATTTTGTCACCGTAGACTGGCCGAGTCTAACTGTAGCGAACAGCTGAGGTGTGGGGGAGTCACCCTCGTATAGATCTATACACAAACTCTCGCTCTCCCTCCAGGAGACTTTGATTATAACTACAGACTACGACCGACACACGTTGGTGCCACCCGTTATTACTCACTAAATCCTAATTGACTTTGATTACTATTGATTATCGACATGTATTTGTTTACTTTGATTATGCATATGCCTAACAAACGAGGAGAAGAGGAATACAAAGCCCTGCTTCTTTCGTGAGTTATTTTAGGCTGTTGGGTATACGAAGGACACGTTGCCCATTTCGCATTTGATTACTTGGACCTTACTAGCAATGCTAATGGGCCACTAAGGTCCAATAGCACTTAAAAGCCATTGGGGGTCCCTTAAATATGAAATTAGGTCATAGAAGGCCCAATAACATTTATAATTACCCCGTGGGCCCAAAAATCATGTTAATGGGTCACAAAGGCCAAATAAGCATGCTTGGAACATTCAAGCCTAAAGAATTTAATGTTTACTTGTTTTAGGTATAGTATAGTTGTTGGAATCTTTAATTGAATAATTGCTAAATTTGTATCGATACGAGATCGGTTGGTCATTTATAACGATATTTGGAAATTTATGTATATTCATCTTGCCATTTTTCCTAAGTTGTGGTTTGGTATTTTTGACCCAAATATCTTAATAATAAAATAATTGACTCAAAATATTGGTTTGACCATTTCAGCCCTTCTTTGATAAAAATGACAATTTTAGCCCCTTATATACAAAAAAAATACATTTTAGGCCCTAAAACCATTTTCTTGTCATTTTTGGCCCATAGACTTTGTTTAACTGATGGTTTTAGCTCAAAATTTACTTTTATCAATTTCAGCCCTTCCAGAAAAGTATTTTTCGGCTGAAGTACAATCTTTTTGCAACTTTTACAATTTTGGTCCGAAATCCAAAAACTTTATATTTTCGATCCTTTTTGGTAAGGAAAAGCATTTTAACCCCTGAAATTATTTTGTTTACCCTTTTTATCCCCTGTTTTAAGAAATTCTTCATTTTAGCCCTTTGAAAATCAGACTTTTCGTAACCTTGGGCTTAATGGGCCGAAAAGCCCAAAAATTGGCCCATAGAGCAATTATTTACATTTCAAGTCCTTTGAAGAGCATAATTGTCAAAAAAACATTTATTTTAACTGTTTTGACTCTTTTGACCCTCATGAAAACCGTGAATAGCAACTTTTCACCCAACTTTTGTTTATTTGACAATTTAAGCCCCAAAATTTGTTTTATGATACAATATGTCTATTTTAAATCTTAGAGGGTAGTTTTCTTGACTTTTTTAGTGTGGTATAGCTTAGATCATGTTTGTTTTCCTTCTTATGTCATAGATCTTGATATTTCTTCTCTTTCTGTTGCATTTTTACCACATAAACACTTACAATCACACATACATGCATAAAATCATACATAGCACACACATACACATAGATCTACACATTTTACTTGTATTCTCCCCCATAAAACTTGTAAAAAATGAAAAATAGGGGTATGAACTCACCTTTGCTTGTTGTTTTCAATTTAGAAGGAAGAGATGAAGAAAATTTGGTCCTAGCAAGCCTTCTTGGAAGGTCTCGAACTTAGAGGTTTCTAAGATGGTGATCATGAGTTTAAATGAGTTAAAAAGGGATTTTTGATAAAACAAAGAATCTAGATCATGGATCCAAGCATCGACTTACCTAAGATGATGATTTTTGTGGAAGAAACTCCTTGAAAAGCTTTAAGTCTTGAAATTTTTGAAGAATGAGTGCAAGTGTTCTTGAGAGGATTTGGAAAGAGTTGGAGTGAATTTTGTGAGTGTGTGTGTGTGTGTGTTTTTCCCCTTGGATGATAGTAATATGAAGAGAAGAAGAAGAGAGAGAGAGACTTGCTTGGATGTATGGGATGTTGCATGGGAATCCACAAGGTAAAAAGGAGGTAGCTAACCCTCCTTATTTCACTAGTTTTTTTTTTCTTCTTGGGCCGAGAAAAGAGAAAAGAGAGAAGAAGATTTTGGGCCTTGCCTGTTTAAGCCCATATCATGATCCAATTAGATGATATTTGGCCCAATTGGTTTTGGGAGATGTCACACCCCCAAACCAGAACCACGGAAACGTTCGGGGGCGGAGGACGTCATATTCAGTATCATAACAGTTCATAGAAAGGAAAGTACACACCACCATATATATTTTATAACCATACTAAACATAATATGCCTGTAATAATTGTATATTCGATGAGTTTTATAACCATACTAAACATAATATGCCTGTAACGACGTTCTTCAGGCGTCGCAGCGTTATGACAACTGTCACCCCAAAAGATGGACTGTAGCTAACAGTCAGGGCGCGGGATCATGACTTCCCGTATAGATCTATACACATTTGACACGTTCTCCGAACGGGAGAATCTGGTTATAGACAGGACTTGCAGCATTACTTTCTAATAAAGAAAAGTAACGTTTGAAGATATACACGTCTCATGGATTCTCAACTAAGCCTGTATTAAAGTGATAGTTTTGTATGCAAAGTTTATCCTTTTTCACAATGTTTGACAAAGCAAAATCATAAGTTTTTAGAATGTATAAAACGACTTAACAATGAAAGGTACTTTGAAATCATTATATACTTTGTATAAGTCTAATGCACACAAAGTATGACAAGAGTTTTCCATAATAGTAATGAGTTCCAAGTGATTTATTCGGTAAAACAAGTGAAGTGAAACTTTATAAAATACACGATAATACCCGTATGTTTCCTTGTATTCCCCCCCTAAAAGAGTATAAAAGCATTTAAAATGTATTTAAAGTGTGTTTGAAAGGGGTATGAACTCACTTGAAAGTTTGAAGATAGCAAGATGGAAAACCGGGCAGAGTTTCGTCTCGGGAAATGGATTTTCCTCGGGATTCTCGGGATTCCTCGGGAGTAAAATCGACCTTCGGGACTTGCACAAAATGACCAGGGCTTCGGGGTAGTGCGAGCACGGAAAACGAGGTAAAACGCAAGAAAAAGGAGAGAGAATGAGCCATTTTCCCGGGAACCCTCGCATCCCTTTTATAGGGGGCTGAGAAGCATGCGTACGCGGGGCGTACTCCTGTACGCGGCGCGTACGGGATGTCACTGCTGACCGCATCCTCGGCTGCAGCGCTTCGGACGGGACGGGGAGGGGGTAGCTCGCATAGGGGCGACGTGGACGATCCGAGGCTGTGGCCTCGAGTACGCGGGGCGTACGAGGGTATGCGGCGCGTACTACGGCCCTAGGCTGACTCCCCTTCGGATAATACCGAATTTTTAATAAAATTTATATATAAATTATTTATCACACTTCAAAAATTCATATCTCCTTCATACGAACTCCGTTTTTGACGTTCTTTATATCCCCGAGAAGGTGAGACTATGGTCTACAACTTTCGTTTAGATTCCGTTGGCAAATTCCGAAATTATTTTTATTATTTATTTATTAAAATGACGTGATTAAGGAATTTCTTTAAAAATTCATAACTTATTCATGCGATGTCTGATTTGAGCGTTCTTTTTATGCATGTTTGTAGTTTAACAATATCTATGACTTTCATTTAGACACCTAAGGTCAGAAAGTGTTTTATTGAAACTTTGCGTTTTTACGCAACTTCGTATTGTCGGTTTTTGTCGGAAAACTTAGAATGGTCATAACTTCTTCGTTATAACTCGGATTTGTGTGTTATTTATATGTTTGGAAACCTTAAGATGATACCTACCACATAGTGTACTCCAAATAGAGTTTTTGAATACTTCATCTTTCGATGATATTCTAATTCCTTTCTCAAAGTGGTTACAGGACTCGATTTTTACTGACTTGAAATGACGGGCTGTTACAAGAGAGGGTTCACGGCCCAAATAAATCAAGTATAAGTTCTTATGGCCCATTAGGGCTAATTAGGTTAGTTATGGCCCAATAAGGTCCATTAAGGTATTTTATTTAATTCTAGGCCCAATATGGCTCAAAATATTAAAATAATGGAAGTGGGTCCAATTAGAGTCCATTTAAGAGTTCTAAGCCCAAGATAGTCAAATTGGAAGCTTATTGGCCCATTGGGCCCAATAAGGGAATTCTAGTCCAAAATGGATTTAAACCGGGATTTCTAGGGTTTCCAATTCTTTGTTGACTATTTGCAGTGCTTGTATAAAGTGTTTGATGGAAGTTTTGTTGTTATTGAATAAGCATCGTACATGCTTTCCCATTTTTGGTTCACATTTGTTATCATTGTTGTTGTTACAAAGCATCAAAATTCCTAGTTGTGATAGAGTACTTCAGGCATTCAAAGATGGGCAACATGATTGCATCGTATTTGAACAGAGCCAAACCGGGAATCTAATTTTGATTCTGTTTGATAGTGAGGAGAGACGACTGAGCAGACTATTCTTGAACTGAGGAAGAGTCGGCCATTGTTGCAGATTGGAGAAGAAGATGAACAGTTTAAAGAGAAATCGCCGTTTAGGGTTCGTAAAATATTTGAGAGTGGTAAAGGTTGAATCTTTGATGGAAAGCTCTATTTATAGTGAAAGTGAGAAACCAAGCAACGATTGCATTACAATCCCTGATTAGATTCCTAGAAAAATAGGATATGCCAACTGTAGCAGCTGACAGGGTGTCAGGTGACATCAGGCGACGTGAGAATTGGAACCATTTTGAATTCCACGTGCCTTTTATTTCGAAAATCTTATCCTTAATTTTTGTGAATAGAAAATTATGGATTCCATCAAGTCTTGGCGGTTCGGAAAGTCGTTTTTCGTGATAATGTCAAATTTTCTCGACTTTTTCAGATTTTATACCTCATCGTCTATACCATTTTGTCGCGGGGGAGCATAGTAATTTTTTATCCATTCCAGATCATTTTCATGACCTTTTGAAGGCTTTATAATCACTTTTTTTTATTATAAATCGGGGAGAACTTGGTATGGCCATTCGAAATTGTATTTGTGACTTTTCACATTTGAAGATTTCTAATAAAGCTTGTGGTAGAATTATGAAGGTAGCTTTTACAGTAGCAGTTCCTCATCGAGCTCTTCTAAAGCTTTTACAGAGAAGTATCCTTTACAGTAGTAGTTCTTCATTGAGCTCTTCTAAGGACTTGTTATATCTCCGACTTCTAGTATTTTCTCGATCAAGTGATGTTACAAATCTTAAAATTTGGGTTGTTACATGATAATTTTTGGTGGCTTATATCATTAGCTTATTTGAAGATCATTGTGACTTGGAGGGGGAGTTCTTCAAAAAAAAAAAAAAAAAAAAAAGAAGTGATTCGGTTTCTTAATTTTGAAATGGGTTTTTATGGCGGGTTTGGCTTTCTTGAATATCTTTGGGATTGCATCAGAAAATGAAGTTTAAAAATATTACTTCAGTGCTTGGTGTGTATATATATATATATATATATATATATATATATATGTATGTATATATATATATATGTATATATATATATATATATATATATATATATATATATATCCTAGAACCCATTTTTGAAGACTATTGAAGAATCAAGACTCGTGGATTGCTTCAAATATTCCTCGTTGCAAGATCATTTCTTATTTGCTAGATGAAGTTGAAGCATTGTCATCCATTCCATACTTTGAGGGGGAGATTGTAGGGTTTCAAACTACTCCATGGATTTTGGCAATGGCCCCCTTTGATGAAGTGTAGGTTAAAAGCCCAAGACTTGTCTTTTCCCTATAAATAGTCATGCATTATTCATAATTAGGATCAAGAGTGAGACAAAATGTAGCTGCCACATTATGAGGTTTCTTATGTAGAGTTAGATTTTTTAGTCTATTCTGAAAGTGTAATCTATTCCGCATGTTTTGAATAAATCAAGTGATCATTCGACATATCTTCATATTTGTGTTTGTTCTTATTTTCCACATCTTGTTCATCAAATCTCAATTAGGGTTTTAATCCCAACATGTTAAAAAGTTGGGATTTTGTGTATTAAGCACTTAATAGGCATGTAAAGTCATAAAGTTGGATACTTTATGACTCTTAGTGGTATTCTGGCATTGGATCTGAAATTTGGACATGAAATCTTAATACATTAAGCTCTTATTGAGGAAAGAAGGAGTTTATGCATACATCGTGTGTTACCCAAAGTATATCACGCGTACAGGGTCAAACACCTGACTTTGATCAAAGCCTAAGAACACCCAACGTAGGAGCTGAGTACACCCCGCGTACTCAGCTGAGTGGACCGAGTTGACCCGTTAACCTTGAACTTTGACCACAAGTCTTGACCAAATTGACCTAGGCGTATTTTAGGTATTTTGAGTTGATTAATTAAGATTAGGTCCTTGGTTTTGGTTAGGTGATCATTGAGCCGGTTTTCGGGATGGAGATTTATTCAACTTGCATTCAGACTAAGAGGTGAGTTTTCCTCACTGTACCAGTGGGTTGAAGGTACAAATGCTATCCTAGTCAGGGTAGTGATATGATAGTTTGTAGTTGTTTAGCAGATCTATATGATTATCTGTATTTTTTGGCTCTCTGTTATGTTTATTTGTTGCATATATTGACATGTTGTGGTGGGTTGAGGCAGTCCTACTTTGTGTTGTATGGCAAGACACCCGGGGACGACCGAATAAGCTATAAGCCCTACGAGGCATTCAATTTAGGCCAACGGCCCGTGGAGTTTTCTGGATAGGCTGTAGGCCCTCCGAGGCGGTCCAATCATGTCGAAGGCGCATAGAGTAATCCAGATAGGTTGTAGGTCATGCAAGGCGGTCCAATCAGGCTGGATGCTCATATTGTATGCTTGTTTGTTATGTGGTGTGCTAGTAGTTTGTGGAAACTCACTAAGATTTAGCTTACAGTTTTACTTTATCGTTTTGGGTACTTCTAAGGATCGTGGGAAGGCATAGGCATAATCATACAAAAATTCTTGTTTTTATGTCTCCGTGTTTTGGGAAAACTCTGACTTGAAATAATGCTTTTGAAACAATAATTATTTTGTAAACAATATTGATTCATGGTTGGTTTTGAAAATTTTAAATTTATTATGATTTTTAGAGTGTTAGAAGTTGGTATCAGAGCCTTGGTTTGAGAGAATTGGATGAGCATTCGCGTGAATCCAAACTCAAACTAGGGAATTGCAAAAGTTTTTTTTAACTGATTTTCAAAAGTAAACAAGGAAGGATATATATGATCAGTCAGATCAAGATTGTCTACCTCAAGTTACACACATTGTTATCTGATATTATGTTTATGTTAGAACAACATGCTAATGATAAGCTATGGATCTTTGGGAACTGCATGATAGAATTTCCTGATAATTGATGCATGATAGTCTAGGGTTTCCTTTGTAACAATCGATTCCAAGTATGAAATTATTTCCAATTGTGATGGTTTCTTTTTTGCCATGATGTGGTGAAGCCTCACCACAACTTGACGATAAGCTTTTTGGTCGCGGGTGTTAAATGAACCACCACAATGTGGTGGTTTTGGCCACATTATGGTGTTTCGGGTAGCAGTGCTCTTCCGAAACAAGGGGAGACAGAGAAAACAAAGAAGAACCCTAGGCAAAGCAAACGACTAAAGAACATGAACAAAAACCGAAGACTGACGATCAAAAGGGTAATGAAGCTTCTGCATCAAACAAAGGAAAAGACAAAATTACTGAATATGGTGAGGAAGAAGAGCTTTCTAAATTTGAGAAGCTTGTGCGAAAGAAGAGATCCAAATAACTTGATGATATTTTGAAGCTACGAAAGGAGTTAGAAGCACAAGAAACGGAGGCTGAGATTGTGAAGATTACTCTTGAAACTCATAATTCACTCATTCCTCCATGGTCGATTAATAGAACTCAAAAAGAAGCCATTGATGATCCGAGTGTCTATTGGCTTGAGCCTACGGTATCTTTTGAGTTAAATACCGAAGCATATTCTCAATTTGATTTTCCTATTACTCCCATGGATTTTTTTTTGTTTCATTGTTTTGAAGTGATAGAAAAGGCTTTGATTTTTAACAAAGTGATGAATCTGAAACTCTTCAATTTCTACTTGAAGTATGCCAAGCCTCAGTATCGGACTTGGAGCTTAAAGAGGATTATGGGATTAAAGGTTTGTTTGCCTGCACCGACTGAAGATTTTGTGAATATAAAGTTCAAGGATTTCGAGGGATCAATAAAGTTTTAGATGACTTTACTTTAGCATATTTGTCATTTATGAATCTGTATGATTGGATCTTAATGCTCAACATTGTCATGAAAGATGAAAAGAGATTCGAGCCCATTGTTGCCCATCTGAAAAGAATGGTCATCTATTATATTTTAGATATTGCGAAGATGGATGTCGAGATAGCATTTCTTTTGCAGAAAGGCCCATTTTTAAACCTGAAGAGCAGCCTAAGGATGTTCGGAAGTTAAAGCTGGGAGTTATTCATAAATAACATTGGAACTTTGTGTATAACCAACAGGTTGGTGATACATTTCATAGGAGTATCTTCTTTTTACGAGACAAACATCTCTACTCAACCACCGCACTAAAGACTATTCTCACAATGGTTGAAACATGCAAGGAGAACTCATTTTCTGATCAGAAATGCATCTCAGATATGATCAGATGGTATCTATGTGTCTGAAACACTCTTCTGAATTTGATGCCTAAACTTTTCAACATGCAGAAAAGAAAAATGATGACTCCCCTTCTAAATCTGATACAAAGGGGGAGATTGTTGGGTTTAGTTGTACTTGTTGGAAGTGTGTCCAAGATCATTAACTAGTTGGTGATATTTCAAATAATAGCAGGGTCCTCTTGGGTTGCCCTCAAGACTCAAAATTGAGTAGAATATATAATAGGAGTAATTAGTTTATTAATTATTATGGTTTAATAATTAATTAGAAACTAATTGGAAAACAATTTGGGAATTAATTAACAGTTTAATTAATAGAAGGGTTGAATGTGAATTAATCAATAGTTGGTTGATCAGGAAACATTCCAGAACCCTAGAAGGAAGGGGGTTGGACGAAAATTCCCTTTGGATAAAGGGAATTTCGCTCATATCATATCGCATCCTACATTGGTGGAAGGATAAAACCCTAGGAGGTATCCAAGGTTATAAATAGGGCCTTAGGGATTCATTCCTCCTTGGTCATTTTTGGCTTGAGTATTCGCCACCTTCTTTCTCCCTCATTGTGGAAGAACTTTTCGTGAGTTCATCCCTCCTAGTTTATATTTGTTTCTACTGTTCATTGGGTGTAAACCAAGAGAGGGATTCTAGTTTGGATCCTCATCATCCAAACAAGGTGGCACGCTAAAGGAGTCAAGCTCGAAGATCATTGGCAGCTAAAGAGGTTAGTATTCTTCTTATATTTTCGGTTTTCCTAGGGTAGAAGTAATAGTATGAAGCCATAGATCCATAGGGTGCATGTACACTTAGGTAAATCGTTTTGTTGTTTCGATTATTCCGCTGCCTAGTTATAGAGTGTATTTGATGCATATGTTTCCCAACAGTGGTATCAGAGACTGGTTCATGGTTACTATCACCCTACCTCCATGTTTTATGAATATATTGCTTTGGAACTGAATGATGAAAGTTTAATTGAAAATTTCGTAATTTGATAGAAACCCTAAGTTCACGACGTGAAAAGAGTAGTTCACGATGTGAACATTGGCAGATAAGAACTATCGGTTATGATCTTGCTTATTTTTCAAATTAAGACTTTATCTTGCATGGATAATTAACTAATTGGATTAGATCTGAAAAATTCGAAATATATGAAACCTTAATCACAGCTCACGACATGAGAGCTATGAGCTCACGACGTGAGCTAAGCAGATTCGGGATTTTTTGTTTTAAATTTGAAGTTTTGTTGAATATGGATAAATGTCAAATTTCAAATTGTGTAAATCTGAAAATAGATAAATGTTATTTAAATGGTGATTTTAAATATTTTTAATGTTGTTTATAATATAGTTTTATGAATTTGAATATTAATCCCTCATGTTTTATTAATTGCTATATTGCATCCTTGTAATTAATTCGAATTAATAATAGACAACTAGATTTAAAGAGTTTTAAATTTGGACCTTATATACGTAAGATACATATATTGTATGTATAATAAAATTACAATATGCGTCCTCGCGTATTTTAAATATTGACATTGTCAGTCTTACCTCGACTAGGCTCACCCATTCAAATGTAGGGGTTTAAGGAGGTCTCTATGATTCCTAATGAGGTCGGTTTTTAATATGCTTCGCGCTTACCACCCTCACCGCCCTATTGCATTTTGTGAATGGAGTTACCGAAAGGGTTTGATAGTGATAATGGTCAATCTAGAAGTATTATAAATACAAGTATAAAAAAAATCCCTTTTTATTTAAATAAAGTGAATCTTATGTTGTCCGTAAAAAATTGCACATTCTCTTTATAACTTGTTGATGGAGCTCGTATGGTTAACCGGCATGTCAATTAGAGAGTATAAGTTGAGAATGATGTAAAACTCGCGAATCTCAAGCGTAACTTGAGTCGGGGACCATGCAATTTTGTATGGGTGATTCACCATCTATTCAATGATCCGCGGCATCCCCGTCATTGAATTTGAGATGAACATAATCCGAGATGAACATGCCATTGACAGTTAATGAATCTCAAAGATCTAGGAGTTTCATGGTGATTGAAATTGACAAAGAGCTTTGTCTACCTAAATAACTTTGTGGTGCGTTTACGACATCCCTTTACGCATCATGAAGCCAAACATGGATCCTAGCCTTAATCCAATAATTCATTTAGGGTAATTATTAATTAAGGAATTATATCAAACTAATTGGAGTCTTATCTTTTGTAGATGTTGAACCAAGCAAACAACAACAACAACGATTTGCCCCTTCCTCCTCCTACTCCTCCTACTCCTCCAACTCAAAACTCAAGCTTCTCTCTCATGCTGGTTCTTAATAGGGAGAAATTCAAGGAAGATGGATCCAACTATCTTGATTGGATCAGAACCTTGAGGATCACGTTAAGATATGAGAACAAGGAGTATGTTATCGATGAAGATGTCCCCGTGCTTGGAGAAAACCCTACCCCAGAAGAAGTTATAACCTACAACAAGAATTACGATGAATCAACCAAAGTGGCTTGCCTTATGTTAGCAACCATGGGTTCTGGTCTCTAAAAGAACTTTGAGACATGGGGTGCTTTTGATATCAGCCAGCAGCTCGAGAAAATGTTTCAAGAGCAAGCAAGGCAAGAACGATTCGATATCGTTAAATCCCTCATGGCATGTAAGCTATAAGAGGGAGCTTTTGTGAGTGCGCACGTCAAAAAGATGAAGTCGTACATAGACAGACTTAGGAATCTAGGTGTTGAGCTGCCTAAGGAGTTGTCCATTGATATGGTCTTGAACTCGCTTACTAGTTCATATTCTCAGTTCATCATGAACTTCAATATGAATGGACTCGACAAGACCTTGATGGAGTTACATGGCATGCTTAAAACTGCTGAAGCAAGCATGAAGAAGCCTAACAACTCTAACCCTACTGCTCCCGTGCTGGCTGTTGACCGTGGTTCTGCCAAAAGGAAAAGGGCACCTCAACCCAAGGAGAATGGTAAGGGTAAGGTCGGAAAGTCTGGTCCTCCTCCCAAGAAAAGGTCCCAAGGAGAAATAGCTCCTTCTTCAGATCCAAGTGAGGCCATTTGTTTTTACTGCCAGCAAAAGGGACACTGGAAGCGTAGTTGCCCTCAATACCTCGAGGACCTTAAGAAGGGCAAAGTCAAGGTGGCTAGCACCGCAGGTACGTTCATGATAGAACTCCATAGCACATTTACTTCTAACTCTTGGATTCTTGATACAAGATGTGGTACTCACATTTTCTCTGATATGCATGGACTAAGACAAAGTAGGAAGTTGAAGCATGGAGAGCTCAACCTAATCATGGGAAACAGGCACAAGTCAGTTGTTACAAGGATTGGGAACTATGAGCTAATGCTTAATGGTGGTGTTTATCTTAGTTTATTAAATTGTTGCTACTCGCCTGATATGGCATGAAACATTATTTCTTTTTATGCACTTTATAAGGATGGTTGTCGATTTTCTTTTGATAATGATAATGGTGACATTTTGGTTTATAAGAATGGTTGTTTTATTTTCAAAGCTAGTCCTTGTAAAGGTGTGTATGAAAGTATTGTTTGCGATGGTGATGTTGATAAACTAATTATGAATGTTGGTTCATCTAATAGTGAATTAGATAAATCGTGTTTGTGGCATTGTCGACTTGGCCATATAAACAAGAAACACATTGCCAAACTCCAATCTGATGGAATCCTGGAATCATTTGACCTTAAGTCGGATGATGTATGCGAATCTTGCTTACTTGGCAAGATGACAAAGGCACCGTTCACAGGCCACTGTGAAAGAGGTAAGGATTTGTTGGACCTCATCCACACAGATGTTTGTGGACCCTTCAAATCCGCCACAAGACATGGAGAAAGATACTTCGTGACTTTTACCGACGATTTTAGTAGATATGGATATATCTATCTAATCAAGCATAAGTCGGAAACCTTTGAGGTGTTCAAGGAGTTTCAAAACGAAGTAGAAAACCAATTGGGCAGAAAGATCAAGATGCTCCGATCCGATAGGGGTGGAGAGTATTTAAGTCTTGAATTCTACGATCATCTTAAGAATTGTGGTATAGTTTCACAATTGTCTCCTCCTAGAACACCGCAGTTGAATGGTGTAGCTGAGAGGAAAAATCGAACATTGTTAGACATGGTTCGATATATGATGAGTCGAGCTACACTTTTGATATCTTTTTGAGGGTATGCCTTAGAGACAGCCGCCCATATCCTAAACCTCGTACCTACTAAGAAGGTTGCTAAAACACCCTCTGAATGTGGAGTGGGACATGTCCTTCTCTAGCACATGTAAAAGTTTAGGGATGCGAAGCTTTTGTTCGTCGTGAGGCAAATAACAAGCTTGAACCCCGATCAGAGAAGTGTTACTTCATTGGCTATCTGCAAAAAATCGTTTGGATACTTGTTCTACAAGCCTTTGGAAAACAAGGTGTTTGTTGCTCAAAGGGGATTCTTCCTTGAGGGGGATCTCATTTCCAAAGAGGACAGCGGGAGCCGCATAGATCTTGAAGATCTTCAAGAATTGAATGAAGAAGAACCTTTAGTAGACACTAGCACTCAACTTGAGGTGCGGCATCCCGTTGAGGAAACTCCAACCGAGGTTGAACGACCTGTTGAACAAAATGATATATCTCTACCTCCCCTTCACAAATCCAATAGAGTTCGTTATCCTCTTGAATTCTGTGGTTTCCATGTGAGTACAGAAGGAGACTATTGATCAGTGATCGTACACTGATTGATATGGATGAGCCATCCAACTATAGGGAAGCGATGGCAGGCACTGAAGCTGCTAAGTGGAAGGAAAGCATGGAGAGCGAGATTCAGTCTATGCGTGACAACCAAGTTTGGAATTTGGTTCATCCTGCACCTGGCACTAAAATAGTTGGGTGCAAATGGGTCTTTAAGAAGAAGACAGGAATGGATGGGAATGTGCACACGTTCAAGGCTAGATTGGTTGCAAAGGGTTACACCCAAACTCAAGGAATTGATTATGAGGAAACCTTTTCACCAGTAGCCAAGATCAAGTCCATTAGGATATTACTTGCCATATCAGCCTTTCATGATTATGAAGTGTGGAAAATGGAAGTGAAGACCTCTTTCCTTAATGGAAAACTCACAGAGGAAGTGTATATGACACAACCTGAAGGTTTCATAGATCCAAAATATCCAAATAGAGTGTGTAAGCTTGAAAGGTCCATATATGGACTAAAGTAAGCATCTCGCAGCTGGAACCTCTGTTTTCATGAAAAGATCAAGGAGTTTGGTTTTTCAAGAAGTGAAGGGGAGTCCTGCGTATATATTAAAGCTAGTGGGAGTAATGTAATCTTCCTAGTATTGTATGTGGATGATATACTCCTTATAGGAAACGATATTCTGAAATTGCAAGGTGTTAAGACGTGGATTGGGAGTTGTTTCGCTATGAAGGATCTAGGAGAGGCTGCATACATACTTGGTATGAGGATATATAGATATAGATCAAATCGTCTAATAGGGCTATGCCAAAGTACATACTTGGATAAGATCTTGAAGAAATTCAAGATGCAGGACTCCAAGAAAGGGTATCTACCTATGCAACATGGCACAAAATTGAGTAAAACTCAATATCCTGGGTCTAGTGATGAATAGGAAATAATGAGTCGAGTCCTGTATGCTTCTGTTATAGGATCGATCATGTATGTCATGACGTGTACTCGTCCTGACGTCTCATTTGCTCTAAGTATGGTGAGTCGTTTTTAGGACAACCTAGGCGAAAGTCATTGGACGGCAGTAAAGAACATTCTAAGATACTTAAGAAGAACATGGGATATGTTCTTGGTATATGGGGGTAAGGATGAGTTGAGAGTTACAGGTTATACAGATGCACGTTTCCAAACTGATAGGGACAACTCATGTTCGCAGTCGGGATGGGTATTCTTGCTTAATGGAGGGGCGATCACTTGGAAGAGTTCCAAGTAGTCGACAGTGGCAGACTCTACGTGCGAGTCAGAGTTTATACCAGCTAGTGCAGTTGCAAAAGAAGCTACATGGTTGAAGAATTTCATTGATTGATGATCTTGGTGTCGTTCCGAGCATCAAGGATCCCTTGGAAATCTTCTGTGACAATGAGGGTGCAATCACGTTGACTAAAGAACCCAAAGACCATGGTACCTCAATACATATACTTAGAAAGTTCCACTATGTAAGACATCGAGTCGAGGATGGAGATATTGTTGTGAGCAGAGTATCGTTAGAGGAGAATCCAGTCGATCCGTTCACTAAACCACTATCAAGGATTAAGCATGATAGTCATGCGAGATCTATAGGCTTTAGATTTGATGAAGATATGGAATAGTTGTTTAGTTGTTTAGTTTGATAATCCTTGAAACATTGAGCAGTATGAATTTGTAATAGAAGTGATGTTTGTTTTGTAGAGACTTAATAAAGTGTTGGATTTCTATCATTTCTGTTTATTTAATACTGTGTTTCACTTTTGCATGTTTAGAACCCACTTCCCGAGTACTAAATACTTTAAACTCCACAGTCGGTCATACTCTTGGAAGTAAGTAGTGATTCAAGACTGTCATGAGTGTTGGTAGATTGACCATTTTGATTGGCATAACATAGTGATTGTGTCAACACTCGTGAGTGCTTAATGGAGATTTAAGCATTGGAACAACCCGCACTTAGAGATTACTTCATGGATTTAGTCGCAAGTAATTCTAAGATGGTAATATCTTCTGTTCTTCAAACCGAGATACATGTGGGGTTTGCTCTATGATTCTGTTATGCATTGGTGTACTTCAACGCTATTCGTAACTGATGGCTATAACGGGTGCATACATGTGTGACATGATGAACTAGATAAGGACAATGTAGTCAAAGTTTATTCTTCCCTTCTGCCTTAATAGGAGTAGCGATATCTATGGGCCCCTCGATGATTTGGTGTTGACATCTTAAAACCTGGCCGGGACTAGAATTGATGTGTTCGATTTAGTAGTCAGATGTAGTCATCACAAATCAATATCGGGAAACATAATTTTGAATTCTGGGATTGACCATTATCCATGTCTCGAATTCATACAGATATCATTAGGATGAAGGAATAGTTGATCACTTATCTGAGGGCTGATACTGATTAGATCATAGTTCAGCAGATGCATTGGATGGCATTCTCTCTGTTGATTATTTGAGAAATATAGAACCATTCATATCTAGTTGATGACTTGTCCAAGTGGGAGACTGTTGGAAGTGTGTCCAAGATCATTAACTAGTTGGTAATATTTCTAATAATAGCAGGGTTCTCTTGGGTTGCCCTCAAGACTCAAAATTGAGTAGAATATATAATAGGAGTAATTAGTTTATTAATTATTATGTTTTAATAATTAATTAGAAACTAATTGGAAAACAATTTGGGAATTAATTAACAGTTTAATTAATAGAAGGGTTGAATGTGAATTAATCAATAGTTGGTTGATCAGGGAACATTCTAGAACCCTAGAAGGAAGGGGGTTGGATGAAAATTCCCTTTGGATAAAGGGAATTTCGTGCATATCATATTCCATCCCACATGGGTGGAAGGATAAAACCCTAGGAGGTATCCAAGGTTATAAATAGGGCCTTAGGGATTCATTCCTCCTTGCTTATTTTTGGCTTGAGTATTCGCCACCTTCTTTCTCCCTCATTGTGGAAGAACTTTTCGTGAGTTCATCCCTCCTAGTTTATATTTGTTTCTACTCTTTTGAGTTCATTGGGTGTGAACCAAGAGAGGGAAACTAGTTTGAATCCTCATCATCCAAACAAGGTGGCACGTACAAGGAGTCAAGCTCAAAGATCATTGGCAGCTAAAGAGGTTAGTATTCTTCTTATATTTTCGGTTTTCCTAGGGTAGAAGTAATAGTATGAAGCCATAGATCCATAGGGTGCATGTACAGTTAGGTAACTCGTTTTGTTGTTTCGATTATTTCGCTGCCTAGTTATAGAGTGTATTTGATGCATATGTTTCCCAACAGTACTATGCAAAATGTATGCTTATTATAGTTTATTTTATTCCTGTTTGGGCCTATCCATTCTCGGTTCCACTTTGTAGGTTAAATATAGTGCATGCATGTAACATTAGGGTAAACGTCTTTTACAACCCTAATTGCTGTTTGTACGCTCTTACATAGAATTTCTCAAAGAACTCTTCTAGAGTTGATTAATCAAAGCATTAGGCACTCTTTTGATCTTCATTGTTCTTGTCTTTAACTCACATCATTATTATAGAATCTATCGATCTTATTTATTATTCTCAGACATATGAATAAGTGTGTGTGTGTGTGTGTGTGTATATATATATATATGTGTGTGTGTGTGTATATATATATATATAGGGCTAGGTTATAATGTGGATGGACAACTATTGTGCGGACGTGTGGACAGTGATAATCTATGAGAATTACTAAGAGAATAGGTTATTTAGTAATGTGAATGCGTTCAACCTCACACAATTATCGTTATTTTCAAGCATTCTCACTAATTCGTATTCATTTTTGTTCTCACGCATCGTTTTTCACTCATTTGCATTCTTACAGAGTACGACTCAATAAACATTTTGACAGAATGAGAATAATAATAATAAAAAAGTCTATAATAACCTTATAGACGATTTAATTTGTTATTATGTGGGATAACAATAATAGTTATGTAAGATTGAACGTATTCACATTATCAAACAACATATTTTCTTTGTCATTCTCGCAGAATAACATTATCCACACGTCCACACAATAGATGTCAATCCATATTTGAACATAGCTCTCGCTCTCTCTCTCTCTCTCTCTATATATATATATATATATATATATATATATATATATATATATATATATGTATATATGTATGTATTTATACACACATACAAATATATATACCTACATACATACATACACATACACATACACACACACACACACATATATATATATATATATATATATATATATATATATATATATATATGCATAATAATAATTATATGCATATGAATAACTATATCCATATTCATAAGTATATGCGTATTCATATAAATGTATGCATATGCATATCAATATGCATATTAATATACATATATGGTTAAGCTACCTTCTTTTATAATGACAAAATAGAAGAATCATGACTATGATTAATACCTTCAAAGATTTGTAATACTGACAATTGGCAAATATGTTACTTTTCTTAAAACAAGAAAAGGGAAAATTGTAATTTTTATGAAACCTATAATTCACTTTTTGGTCCAATCACATGTACATTTTCAATCATTTTGGCATGCTATGTCCCTCTTTTTCGCCTTAATTAGTGTGACCAAAACATTCCAATTAACAAAAGGGTGTATGAAATTGAGTTAATAAGCATATAACATTAACCAAAGCCAAAGTATCATTTAAACTACCAAAAAACGAATGTATATGGTTCATAAGCAGCATAAAAACATTATAATATGAATATGTATGGCCAAGAAGGGCAAGAACATTATCTTGGTATCCATATAACAAAAGTTACTTCACAATCACAAGAACATAACTTTTTAATCCATCAAACCTTTTGAAGACACCAAAAATCTTTTCACTGAATATATCAGAAGAAACTAATATGAAGCTGCATTTTCTTACTGTTGAAACTTTAGTAATATGTTCGATTACCTGCAAAGAAGAATAGTGAAGATTTTTTTATATGTTCTAAACTCGTGTTGACATCAACATAATGCTACTAAAATTTATTATTTTCACCTTCTTCTTTTTGTCATTTTTCTAAAGGCAACATGGCCTTAAATACTCTCCTATATGACCCAACATCACATACCGCCAATTTTGTTCTAAGAATATGTATAATAGCCCTTACTAGATGTCAATTTTCCATCATTAATTAAAGGGTAAAACGATAAAAGTATCAAGATCAGCTTCATCAAGTTTACCTGATCTACCTAAAAGATCTATTATACATGAAAATTGTTCTTCTTCCGGTTTAATGTTAAACTTTTCAATCATTAAAGAGAAGTATTTTCATCCATCTTTGACTTTTCCTGTGTGCACATACTGATAAGACGGATATGAAGGTTATACTTGTAGGGATATGTTTGTGTTAAGCATGTGTTAGAAAAGATCTAATGCTTTTATCTGAAACCCATGATTTGAGTAGCCTGTGATCAGGGATTTAAGTGTGATTGTATTGTGCTCTGGCATTTTGTCGAACAATTGGTGTGTGTCCTCTAAGTTTCCACATTTTAAGTACATGGTGATTAGTGAATTGTGTATAGAGATTTTGTTTGATGGGATGTTGGATTTAAGAACGAGAGAATGAATTGGTTTTCATTGAGATGGATTGGGAGATGAGAATAGAAACATTAGAATTCAAGAAAATCATATGTATACAATGAAATTACGGAGATGGAAAAAAGATAAAACCCACATTCTTTCTAATTTTAAAGAAATAAAAATAAAGGACTTGAATTTGGGGAGAAAAGAAATTCTAAAAATAACAGGAAAAGAACCCTATGAACTAGAACAAGAACGAGATACATATTTGACAAAATAAAGTTAGGGACTGTTTTCTTATAGAAAATCTCAATTTGGCTTCAGATTAAATTAATTAGATAGATGAATGTTGATATTGATACAACTAGAGAAAAACTCAATTTCCACTGATGACACAAACAAAGGAGAGATGACATTGATATTGATATAACCAGAGCTACAGCAGGTAACTTTGCAATCAAATTATGAAATCTTGAAAAATATAAAATCTTATGCATCTAATAGATGCATAACTTTTTTCCTTGTTTTAAATAGGAAGTTATTTGATGGTAATCTGAAAATCAATTGACTTTCTCTAATTAGGCTAAAAAATGTGTGTGTTGTTGAACACTAGAAGCAAGTATAACAAAATTAGAACCCAAAATTTGTAGAAACATATACTTGAAAAATAAGAGTGTCTCTCAAATGGGTGTGTCGATCCAATTTGATGGGCATTTGAGTGATATGGCATCCTTGGAACAAACAATGTGTTCTAGACGGAAGCAGATAATAACAGTTTATATATAAGATGAAGCGTTGAAGGAGAAACGACGTTACAAAAGATTGAATCGACGTAGTGGAGGTTAGGATAGTTGGGATCAATTGGAGGGTTTGAGAGAGAAGGAAGAGAATAATTAGGATCGATTGTTAATAGTTAAATATATCTTCCACTTTCACAGGACTATATGTTGGTGTACATGGGTTTACACTTTTGAAGCCATTCGCCTAAGGCTTATATTTAGTCGGTTTCAAAAATATGGTAGCATCAAATTTCTTTTTCTTATTTTTGTTTATAAAGAGGAGGCATGCATTGGTTATTCATTCTTTAAAAATGATGTGTTGTAATTAAAATTGCAGAACTAATTTTTTTGGGTGGTGAACAAATTTAAAGTCTATTTGTAAGAGAATCACTTTAATGCTTTATAAAGTAAGCTCTAGAATTTTTTATGCTTGATACCAACTTAAGACTCTATCAATAATCTTCATTTGTGTTAAAGTCTTTACTAAAGTTGGTTTTTTTTTCGTATGCCCAACAACTGTTTGTTAAAATGCTCAGAATCCAACACTAAAGTTTTGACTTTTTATTACATTTGTGATTGGTGGAGACCAGTACCAGATTTTGAAAAGGATCGAATCCATGGGGGTATATGTTGGTGTTTTGCATGAGTACTAATTCTTACACCATTCAAATATCTTCTTTATTAATTTGTTTTCTAGTGCCTAAATTGATGAATGATGGTAAGGTTGAGGTTGAGGTTTGGTCGCCATTCCATTCTTATATTGCCAATTGGTTCTTGTATAACATGTTCAATAAGGGTTAATGATACAATTGACTATTGACATCAGTTAAAATAAAACAAAAAACAAAACAAACATGAAGTCAGGGACATGGACTAGGATTGGTGCATTTGGTTAGTTGAAACAAAATGCAACAAAAGGTAAGAATCGACGACTTGATTGAACATTAGTTAAAGAAACAGGACATTCGGGATATATGAAGGTGAGTTTGGATGCACTGCTGTTTGGAAGGAATAGGAATCTGAATGAACATGATTTTTATGATATTTTAGCTCAACTATTGAAATTTCACTAGATGAAGCCCAAGTCAAGGTAAAAAAAAACAAAGGGCTATATAGGTAATTTGCTCTAAAATATAACTGTTTTGTCATATAAATTAAATTATCATGTGATTTTAATTCTTTTTCAGGTGGTTTGTGGTGCCATTATGTATGAAATACGTGTGGAGTATTCACAATCTCAACATTGCGTTTAGAAGGGTAAATCAAACATTTTGAATTATATTAAAAAACTCTAGATCTTACATTCAACTATTTTATGTATTTAATAACAATCATATTTTATTTTGAGCATTATAAGAAACAATTTTTCATGATTTTTTTATTTACTATCTATGAAGGCTTGCATAAATGTTTTTAGCATGTATTTTAAATGGTTAATTGTTTCGTTGTAGTTTGGCTCAACGATTAGAGAAACCAAGATTGTTACCGTCACTAATTTGTGCAAACAAAAAATAGAGAATTCTATATATATATATATATATATATATATATATATATATATATATATATATATATATATATATATATATATATATATATATATATATATATCTTCTTTTAACTGTTGATTAAGATGTTTGACAGGTTATGTTATCATTTCTACTGATATTACTAAACTTGGATACAAGTATGTAAATATATGTATGTAACTGCATTATTATCGATCTTAGTTTCTTTATCTTTATATGGGTCGTTGTTTCGATTATGTCTTAGAACTAAGAAACTAATTTGGAAATCTAGTTATTTTTCTAATTGTAGATAATTGTCAGTCTAAATCAAGTCGTGATCACTCATCAATATGTTTACATATTTTTTTAGTGTTTCTAAAAGTGCTTTTGCACAAGTTGGGCTGATAGATTTTCTTTTTGCAAAAATTGGGTTGAAGAAAACTAACGAAAACAACAACATTTTCTATTAATCTCACCAAATTAATGGGTAATTAAATATTTACAAATCACAAAGTTATTAAAAAAATACAATATTACAATTCATAAGTTTTCTAAATTAATGATATATTATTTTATTACATAGTTAATTTTTTAATTCTATTTAAAATTAACACCAATAGTTCTACGGGTTTTAACCTAGTGTGTGTCTATATATATATATATATATATATATATATATATATATATATGAGAAAAGTGAATATACCCTCAAGGGTATATAAGCTTAGGTACCCAAATCCATTATAATAGGTCATTTTGTTTGATATATTCATTATAATGTTCTTAAGCTTTAACCCTTGTCTTGATTTACTTTCAAAATTTTCGAAATTTCATTATTATCTTCCTTTTACATCACATCTTTTTGCCGAACACCCACTAGGCTATATATATTATAGTTGAAAATGAAATTATATAATAAGAATATAAATGTGAAATTGATAAACATCTTGGAAGTAAATCAAATTAGAAGTTGAATTATAAAAACATTGAACAATTAAAATGTATATAAATGATACAAAACGATGTAGTATAGTGAGTTTGGGTACCTAAGCTTATATACCCTTAAGGGTATATTCACTTTTCCCTATATATATATATATATATATATATATATATATATATATATATATATATATATATATATATATATATATATAGGGTATGGTTAGATTCATGTGAAACCATCATATTTTGTGAGACATAAAGACGCAATCATAACCATTCATTTTGGAGATAAAAAATATTTTTAAAATGCAAACTAAATGAAAAATTTTGATTTTTTAAAAAAAAAAATATTATTCTCGTCATTTTTTTATCAAAAAAAAAATTATCATGTTTTTGAAAAAATACATGAAATATTCTAATAGAATATTATATGTAAATATTCAAATCCAATTTTAGAATGTTAGAATATTCTACAAGAATATTAAACTATAAATATTCAAAAAATTCTAATAGAATATTAGAATATTCTAAAAAATATAAAAAATCAAATAGAATATTAGAATATTTTAACATGTCCATCATTTTAGTAGAATATTAAAATATTCTAACTTTCTAAAAATTCGATTTGATTATTTACAATGTAATATTCTATTTGAATATTTCACTCATATTTGGAAAAAACGGTGATTTTTTTTTTATTTTTTTAGATAAATTAAATAATGAAAATAATATTAAAAAAAAAAGAATTTATGGAATTTTCCTATTACTTTGCATTTTATATTTTTTTTTATCTCCAAGATGAGTGGCTAGGATCGCGTCTCCATGTCTTACAAAATTAGCATGGTCTCAAATGAATATATATATATATATATATATATATATATATATATATATATATATATATATATATATATATATAGAGAGAGAGAGAGAGAGAGAAAGAGAGAAAGAGAGAGAGAGAGAGAGAGAGAGAGAGAGAGAGGGAGAGAGAGAGGAAGGATCATTTGGGAACTCAAAGTTTCCTAAGAACCTGAGAACAAAACGAGGGCCGTTAGATCAAAATAATAGATGGTTAAGATGTTTTGTGGTAGTTTTGTAAATAGTTAGTAAAAATAAGACACTAGGGTAACGAAATTGAAATGAATAGGGGGCATTTTAGGAATAAAATAATTATTTTAGTTCCCCTGATTAAACCTCTCATCTACGTCTCTCTCTCTCTCTCTCTCACTCTTTCTCTCACGTTTTTCTTTTCCACTGTTGTCTTCTTCACCGTATATCTTCCCTCTTCGTCCCTCCTCCCTCGATCGACCACCTCTACCACTGCAAACTACTACCAATCCACAGCCATTAATGTCTAAATCATCGACGAATACTCCACAATGCAAGAAATCGATGCCAATCGTGTTCATCTTCGATTGCAGCAGTGATCGTCGAAGACCTAAATCGTTCGATGGTGGATCGATCTTCTCCTCCTTTCCGCCTCACATTCTTTCATCGTTATAGGTGGTCGATCTCCTCCTCGTCTCTGAAGGCTGATTCACATCTCTTCTTTATCCTAACGATTGATTCACGTCTCCTCATCTCTCATCGTTCCAGATCGATGCTTTAATCGAATTAACTTGTTGAGAAATTGAATCCAGGTAACACCCATAGATTGATTATAGTCATGATGTAAAGCTATATCAATTCATCTAGTATTGATTCATATGTTTTTGTCAATTCTTTGAAGCTGATATGATAGATAAACAATGTGTAGATAAGTTAAAGGTAACAGAAGAAGTATAAATGTATCAAGTATCACCTCTTAACATAATATCTTTCTATGAAGTTACTACTTATGGTATGTGATGGGTTTTGAGCACTCTAACAACCTTAAGGTGCACATACAACCCTAAATGCTTTGGATCTATGTTTTCTCTAATTATACATGAAATTTGATTTTCCAAAGCATTATCCTAACTACCATACAAAACATGGGTACTTGTATAACAAAACTAGTTAGATGGCATACCTTTTCTGGTAGCTTAATACCTTGGACCTTTAAGAGCCTAGCATTCCAAATGTGATGCCTCAAATGCTTCACACGACACCACCAGCAATGGAGGACTTGAGAGAGGATTACTTGCATATAAAATCGTTTATGCTCTTCCATAGATCATTAGGTGCCGATTTTAGTAGCCTAGGGTCTTCTTATATAGTGTGGCTAGGATTAGGGTTACATCCATGTAAACCCTAATGTGCATGACTTTTTATCTTACTTAGGATCCATGGGTTAAACCTCCATGGACTATCCATGGACTACCATATTGGTTTAGCCCATCCTAAATAACCATAAGGCCACACTATAAGAATGATTGATTTACTAAATCAACCCATTATATTTAGTTAGTCTCTTTTGATCACAAAATTAATTCTTGATCAATACAAATTAAATAATAATATGGTTTCATATTAATATATTAGAACTTACAATATATTAATAAATCATAAATATCCTCTTCTCAAAAGTCCATCCTTACAAAGTGTTCTGGTGACATGCAACCCAAATGGACCATGCTACTCTCGAGTCAAGTACATACCAATTATAGTTATGGGCTTAGACACTAAATCCAATAGTATGATCCTAATAAAAGTTAAAACAATAACTAGATCTTAGTATTACCTGTAGATAGGACATCTCCACACTATCAGATGCTGGATATGCACTAGCAATGATGTTCTCTAAAGCCCTAACCATAATTCCTCTCTCAGATGCATCATCCTTTCCCAATTTTCCAAGTGTAAAAGTTTTACCAGTTCCTTTTTGACCATAAGCCATAATTGTTCCATTATACTCATTCAACACAACCTGCACAGGTAAATACAAGAGCTTTGACGATGGCATATAGATATGAGAATATAATGTTCAAAATATTGGCATCTGTCAAACAAGCATGATTGAGTTTTCAAAATCAAGCAATGTTCACATACCTCAACTACAAGTTTTGCCACTGCTTCATAGACATGCTTTTGAGATGCGGATTCTGTAAATACTTCATCAAATATTGTTTAGGTAATATAGAGATATTTGGAATTGTTTGGATGTGAAGTTAGATTATCATTACTAATTTGATATTTCTCCTTTGTTCATTGAGCAAGATTCTTATAAATATACATATATTGTTGAGGACTGTTGATATTGTTAATGAAGACGTTTTATATCCCTTCTTGCAAGAGCTTGTTACAACTCCATTCTTCCGATATTTTAAGGTATTGTTTCCATTGATAGTTGGCTACTTTGTATGACTAGTGATGAATTGAAAATCCCAATGTGTTCACATCTTTCACAGGTTAAATTATGGCAAGGGCAAAGTGGTCCATAATCAAAGCAACATATACATAAACAACTTAGAAACATCAAGCTTCACTCTCAACTATATCATATTCCCTTTAGCCAGAAAATATCCATATTTGATTGGTTTCTTTTATGTTAAATAACCTATTTAAGAAAGAAAAAAAATACTAAACTTCACATACTTATTTTTTTTAAGGAGTATTTCTTTCCTGTAATGAAAAATTAACAAATCTACTATGATTCACATGTAAATTATAAGTGAATCACATATGAATTACATGTGATTAATATGTACATCAAATATGAATTACATGCGATTCACATGTAATTCACATATGAATCACATGCGATTCACATGTAATCACATGTAATTCACATACGAATCACATGTGATTCACATATGAATTAAATGCGAATCACATGTAATTTATATGTGAATTACATGTGATTCATATATGAATTATATGTGATTCACATGTATATCACATGTAACTCACATATAAGTTACATGTGATTCACATGTAAATAACGTATGGATTACATGTGATTCACATGTAATTCACATATAATTCATATTTTCATTTTAATTTTATTGTAGATTTGGAAGAAATTGTGGTGAACATTGAAGATGTGAAAAATGATAAATTGAAGAAAATATAGAAATATTGACATGAAGACATGAAAACGCTTTGAAATTTTGTAGTATTTTTTTTATATTTTATTTTGTATCGAATAAAATATTTATTGTATTGTGTTTATTGATTAGTAAATAAAATGAGTTTTCTTGTGATTTTCTTACAAATATTATAGTATATGAAATATGTATATATGCATTTGTAAAAATATGCATAAATGCATCTAAAATGTTGATTTTTTTTTGGTTAAAAAATTAAAGCGTTCTTAAAATATTCCATTTTTTTAATTTTGCTGATTTTTAAATGCTTTTAAGAAAATTGCCGTTTTTTTTAAAAAGTATTTTTTCATTTTTTTTTCAAAAATTCATGTTATCTATAAAAAATTTAAAATCTGCACTTTTTTAAAAAAAATTGAAAAATACTTTTTTTAAAAAAAATCTGAAAATTTGATTTATTTTGTAATTTTAAACATTTCTATTAATATTTATAGTAACACAAAAAATAAACATTAAATGGGTTGATAATATTACGATCATGCCCTTAATGAATTAATTTTGATCTAACGCTCCATTTTTAGTTCTCGGATTCTCGGAAAACTTTGAGTTCTCAACCGATTTTACACACACATACATATATATATATATATATGTGTGTGTGTGTGTATATATATATATATATATATATATATATATATATATATATATATATATATATATATATATATATATATATATATATATATATATATATATATATATATATATATATATATATATATATATATATATATACATATGGTTAACCTTTTTAGCTATAGATATAGCCAAAGGACCAACCCCAGCAAAAACATCACCTGATTTCACACCACAAAAATAAAAATCACAAACATTTAACATGACATTTACGTTAGTATCTCTATAGGTAAGATCAAGTTTGAACAAAACATACAAACATCATTCCATGTTAAAGAATTTAAAAGCCTCTACCTTTCTGGTGCCAACTTTGAGATCTAGTACGTGCAGAATGTAGAAGGTCAATGATGGTTCTTATTTTTTTTTTTCTCATTTTCACCATGTTTAGTCCAAATTTGATTTTTTTTTTTTTGTAATATTTAGACCTTGTTTCAGGGTTCCATACAGATTTTGGTTCCTCAAAACTTGAAATAAGGACCACAATTAGAAAGACACAAGGACTAAAACTGACACAGTTCTTGAAATAAGAACAAAAAGTGAAAAAGATTTTAATTTTGGACTAAACATTGTAGAAATCAAAAAGCATGGGACCATTTTTTGCAATTTACTCTAAATGTTATTAGGGGTGTGCGCGGTGCGGTTTGGTGCGGTTTCGAGTCAAAACCGCAAACCGCACCGCATATGCGGTTTGAATATTTTAGAAACCGCAAACCGCACCACAGATGTTTAAAACCGCGTGATGCGGTGCGGTTTGATGCGGGCGGTTTATGCGGTTTAGTTGCGGTTTGTGCTGTTTGATGAGTTGTTCAACATTATATCTATCAAAAAACCAAAAACTTGACCGGGTTAAAAAAATTGATTGCTTTCATTTTATAAAAACAAATACAATTTTCGAGTTAAATCGTTTTTAATAAATTGTGACTCATGCTACTATAGTTTTGTAAGTACCATTGTTATTGTTTTATATTGCCATTATAGTTGCTATATTCTTTTAAACATGAGATCTTAATCTAATAGTGATTTAATGTTATGTTATAGATATTTGATTATTGTAAGAAAAATATATACATAATTTCTAAATTGTGATTTGAAGTTATAAAAAAGTAAAGAAAAAAAAGTATATATATATATATTACATGCGGTGCGGTGCGGTTTGAACCGCAGTTTTATAAATACAAACCGCAAACCACACCGCATAGTGCGGTTTGATAAAATGATGAACCGCAAACCGCACCACGAAATTGTAAACCGCATTATGCGGTGCGGTTTGGTGCGGTGCGGGCGGTTTGTGCGGTTGGTGCGGTTTTTTGCACAGCCCTAAATGTTATACCCCTTTTATACGTGTTAAATCTTAAAATATAGAAGAAATTTACAAAATTTATCCTTGTGGCATATAGTTATTTTTTTACTTGTGTGCCATTTTGTTGTAATTAACAATCTCATTTATGTAAGGACCTGTCATGGAATTTAAATAACACTTAATAGCCATAGAAATAGAAACTCAATTATTTCTTCAAAGTATATATTGTAAATTGACAATAGTATGATGTTGACGACAAAGTCTAAAAAAGCAATTTACCTTATTCAAATTGAGGGCCTATGCTTGATGTGTCATGCACCGTTACCAAACTATGCATCCGTAAAAATTACTTCTTCATCAGCCAAAAAGCATCAATCTGCAGAAGGAAAAAAAAAAAAAAAAAAAACCTATGAAAGCAACATTGATTTAAAAATGGTTATTTTATTCCATAAGAAAAAAAATTGCAAATTTGGTGTATAATAAAAATCTTTTATTACTTATATTACACACATGACACATCATACTAAGATTTTAAAGATTTAAAGGGATTCACGGGGCCCTTTTGCTTTTCCCAAAACCGATAAGAATTTTGTGTTTACAAACGTATACATTAATAATCAAAATTGTTCATATATGCAATGTTTGTTGTTCAAATGTAGAAGGAACTTAAAAAAATCTACTAAAATCAAAGGAAAATGCACCTGTGCTTCAAATGTTTATGCTCTTTAGGGTTGTAAACCAAATTTACGACAAACAAAGTATACTTCCATTCATCTTTATCACCCATTCCACCCCCAATCTTAACATTTGATCTTATGTGAACTGTAGTTATGAATGTTTCATTACCTCCAAAATTTTGCAGTTCTTGACATTCGGTTCTGTCTCACGAAGGCTACAAAACATACAAAAAAGCCCCATTTTTACTGTATTACAAACACTTATATCTGATACATACTATAAGAAACATGAAAACCTTGATTGATGGATACCTATGGGTATGTGGGGATGAGAAATCAGTTACCCCTAACACCCGACATCACTATATACAAATTGCGAAATAAAATTAGAGTAGAGTAGTTTCTTGCTCACCTGCCAATCGATTGAGGTAGAGGAAAGCAACTAGTGGAGAAGAACATGTATCAGTGATGGAAGAACTTGGAGCAAAACAGAAAAAAGAAACAAATAAAAAATCATAGAAATAAACATACATGAGAAGCTGAGACTTTGAGTGGAGATGAAGATGGAGACTAAGTAGTTTGGTTCATCCGACTTCAACCACGACGGTGGTGTGTGGAAATAGCAAGAGGATTAAAGCTATCGACAAAGTGAAGGCGCAGTCCCGACTGCGTTTTCCTGCTTCTTCGACGGAGGCTCTGATCAATGGTCATCTTCGAGGGTGTTTGGCTTAGCTTTTGTGGGACAAAAGTCCTTCTTGTAAAAGGACTTCTTGTAAAATGACTTTTTACAAAAGTTGTTTTTTAAAATGTGTTTGGATTAGCTTTTGAAAGAGAAAAATCAAAAGTTAAAGTGTGTTGTTTAATTTTTACATGCAAAATGACTAAAAATGACATGTTTACATATTTATTGGGGTAGATGGAGATATAAAAGTAATTTTAATGTTTAACACTGTTGAAAAGTTGCAAAAGTCATGATTTGGTGACTTTTGAAAAAGACTAAATTTACTCTATTGGAAAAGTCATTTTAAAAAGTCTTTCTCATTTTCCCAAACACCTTTATGACTTTTTCTAAAAGAAAACGTCAAAAATCATTTTTGAAGTTAAACCAAACACCCTTCATCATCAAAGTGGAACACAATCAATCTAGGGTAGAAGATTGGCGGTGGAGGGAGCAGTGAGATCGGTTAACCGGGTAAAGTAACAAATGAGCTCAGCTACTGTTGACAACGAAACTCAAAATAGATCCGATAAACCACAAAAGTCTTCTTTAAATGTCATGTCTTTTTTTAAGGAAAAATTATTAATCTAATAAAATTCATTAATGACTTCTTACCTTTTAGCTAAAATTTAGGATTTGTTTCAAAATAGTCATGGAAACCGTAGATGGTTAAAATGACATATAGTAGTCAAAATACATGAATTAGTAGTCAAATATCCAAAAAACCCCAAAACCGTAGGTTTCTAGACGAAACAGTAGATCATTTTTAATTTACTCTTTGGGAAACAGTAGACTTCTCAGAGGAAACGGTAGACCATTTTTCGTCTACGGTTTCATAGTGAAAAATGAAAAAAAAAATCCTTATATACTAAAATCAAAACCGTAGGTAAATGGGCGAAACAGTAGGCCATTTCAACCACCTACGGTTGCGATGACTATTTTGAAATAAGTCATAAATTTTGTCAAAAAAGTTAGAAGCCATTAATGAATTTGGTTAGATTAGTAATTTTCCTTTTTTTAATCATGATTTCTTAGTTATCAGTTAAATATAAAATGTAACACTCCGTTCTTAAAATATCTACTGATGGGTTCCCGAGATCAAGAGCAAGGGCGTTTCGGTCATTCATGAGCGATGGGTTATTATTCGGGAAGGTTTCGGATCGGGGTGTGTTGCTAGAAGCAAAGATCTTTTTGCCACCTTTCTGTAACATCCGGATTTTACCATGTATCTTGTAAATTTGATCTTGTTGTATTGTGAGGGGGACTCGGCGAGTTGGAGCTCAGACTCGCCGAGTAGGGACGCGGATTTGGACATTGGTGCGCGCCTGGACTCGGCGAGTCCAGGATATGGACTCGGCGAGTCTGCGCTGTGTAATGAAACCCTAAATTTCCGGGTTTGAGGCCTATTTAAAGGGCCTTATGGCCGTCATTTGTGCTCACCCAACCCTCAGTGAGAGACCCTTGTGTTCTTGAGCGATTTGTGAAGAGAAAGGAGCATTTCTTGACCTTGTGTGTGTTATTTAGCAAGAAGAAGGAGACTCTAGGCAAGAGGAAGAAAAGGAGGTTGCCATTTCATGGATTTGGAGCTTAGATCATCCATCTAGAGGTATGATCTCGGACTATTTTCTGTTTGGTGAAGCATTATGCGATTTAGGGCTTATGATGGTCATTTATGGGATGATTTGATGCCCAATGGTTCCCTCTTTGAGTTGAGGTTATGGATCTGGACCCATAGAGGTCCAGAGAGCCTCATTCATCAAGCTTTATGTGTGACAATGGAGTCTATGACCTTGTGTTGTGGTATTTGAGTCAAAAACATCATATATGGTCATATAGAGGTTGTATGTGCATCAAGATTGTAACTTTACGTGCTAAATGAGCTTGGAGGGACTGGATCTATGGATTAGTGGATTGGATCTGACCTTTAGAGCAAGATTGAGTCAGTGCATGGCACGGACTCGCCGAGTCCGAAGAACAAACTCGGCGAGTAGCATGAATGTTGCCCGACCACACAGTGAGTGGCCTCGCCGAGTTGGAGAGGGTGGACTCAGTGAGTCAAGGGGGAGTCAGAATGGGCAGGTGGACTGAGTCAAACTGGACTCACCGAGTTGTTCTTGAGACTCGGCGAGTTGAGTCGTGGTGGCCCCACAACTCGTGCCAGGTGGAACTCGTCGGGTTGGGGAATGCGCGACGTGTCAAGGGAGGATTTCAGGGAATCTGGTGTATACGCTCAGACTCGCCGAGTCGCTATAGTGCACTCGCCGAGTCCGGTCAAAGTTGACCGTTGACCGTTGACCAGCGTTGACCTAGATTGACTTGTTATAGTGTGGTCAACCCTAGTTGGGGAAAGTGTTAATTAGAGATGTATTGTGCTATAGGGGGACTACAGCTCGGCAGATCGAGTGATTAGCGATTTCAAGTTTACGATTTACCGAGACACGTGAGGTGAGTCTTCTCACTATACTTTACCTTGAGTAGGTAACCAGAGTTATGTGATAGAGTATTTGTATGCTATGTATGTTATGTGTTGTACTGCATTATTTCTATGTGATTTATGTGGTGCATGTTTATCAGAGCTAGAACCTGAGGGTTCACAGAGTTTGGGTGCACGGACCCACAGAGTTATAGCCTAGAGTGGCTAGTATGTGTTACATGTGGTATTTTGGGGAACTCACTAAGCCTTGTGCTTACAGTGTTTGATGTTATTGTTTCAGGTACTAGTGACGACCGCGGGAAGGCGCCGGCTTGATCCATATACACACACACGTTCGGAGTTTGATATTATGATCTTGGGATTTTGTATTGTCATGTTTGGGATAATTTAAATGGTTGTTTAATGAATATCAATGGAATTATGTTTTATAAAAATTGAAAAATTGTTTTGAAATTTTCTGTGTTACAAATTGGTATCAGAGCCTTGGTTTGAGGGATTCGGGTACACCTTCGGGGGTATTTGAACTCAAACTGAGGAATTGAAGAGATATTTTCAAAATAAAACCAAAATTTTCTAAGAGTAAAAGATTTTCCAGGAAGAAACGTGTGTACGATCAGCCAGCGCCCGAACGGTGAATTCCCAAAATACCCTTATATTACGTGATAATTATCATTAATGTGATGTGTTTGCATGCTAGAGTAGGCTAGGTATTGCTGATAGGACTAGAATGGCCTGTTTTGTGATGCCTTAGCTTAAGGAAGGGTGAGCTGCTATGAGATGCTGAGAGTAATTAGGTAGCAGCTAGGGCTTTGTGTGAGACCTGTTACAAAGTGATTTAAGTATAATAGAGTACTTGGGGATTGGGATCCGAAGAGGAAGATTTGGGGTGTGTACCGAGACGGTGCGGACAGTAGTATTGGGCCCGTACTACTGAAAGCACCGGTGCGGTACACAGTCCAAATAAGAATCTTTGGATACCAAGAATCAAGGAGGGGTGGATTGTCGAATGTAAGAGTGTTCGAGTGAATTCTAATTATCGCATGTTGTATTTCAGAGGTTGATCATGGTGAGGACACGTCATATGCCAGAGGATGCCGGAGCTAGTGATGAGGAGATTCGGCAGATCATTCATGAGGAGGTGGCTACGGTCATCAGAGCTGAGATACCGGAGATGTTCGGGTCTATTAAGACCGCGTTGATTGAGACATTTGACGAGCGCTATGCCGCTCTTTCTGAGGCTGCGGTTGTAGCGGCTACCGCAGCGATTGCTGCGGCAAGGCCCCAGGGAGGTGATGCGTCATTGTTTAGGGAGTTCAGCAACACCAAGCCACCAGAGTTTGATGGTACGCAGGATCCGGTGGCAGCTATGAGGTGGATATCTGATATGGAGGGATGCTTCTTCACTTGCTCGTCCCCTGAGCATTTGAAGGTTCGGTTCGCGCTGAACCAGCTTCGCTTGGGAGCGAAGGACTGGTGGAAGTTTGTGACAGCGCACTTCACACCGACTGAGCTTTCAGCAGTGACCTGGGAGAGGTTCACTACCATGTTCCGAGATGAGTACGTCCCTCAGGTGGAGAGGGAGCGTCTGGCACAGGAGTTTCTGACCCTCAAGCAGGGTACCGAGTCAGTTACAGCGATTACGAGGATGTTTCATGAGAGGGCGATGTTCTGCCCTGAGCATGTGTCCACTGAGCAGGCACATATGAGCCGTTACCTGAGCATTCTGAGACGGGATATTCGGGAGTTCGCTGCGAACTCCTCGTATCGGACATTTGCCGAGCTTCAAGCAAATGCTCGGAAGAGGGAGATTGAGCTTGAGACTCAGGCCAGGGAGGAGGCGGAGTCTCTGGGGAGGGATCGGCGGCCGGCACAGTCCCAGCCGGCAGCCAAGCGGGCCAAGCCCGCTGATCCCAGACCCGGGAGCCAGAAGGGCCGCACTTGTGGAAAGTGCGGCAAGGGTCACGATGGAGTCTGTCGAGCAGGGTCTTGCTACAAATGTGGCAAGGAGGGGCATATGGCCAAGGACTGCCCCAAGGGATTTGCAGTGTGCTTCCACTGCAACCAGACCGGACACCGGAAGGCAGAGTGTCCGCTGCTGCGCGGAGCATCTCAGGGGTCTGCTCCCGCCGCCATCAGAGCTACTGCTACAGAGAGTCGGCCCGTGAAGGCCGAGGCACCGAGGGCTCGGGGGAGAGCCTTTCAGCTGACTGCGGAAGAGGTCCGCACTGCACCCGACGTTGTGGCTGGTACGTTTCCTTTTTATTATTTATTTATGGTGTTGAGATATTATGCTTATATTATGCTATGCATAGGTACCTTCCTTGTGAATTCTGTACCTGCTTTAGTGTTATTTGACTCGGGTGCGAGTCGATCTTTTGTATCTTTGGCATTAAGTCAGCGTATCAGTGTTAGTCGTGGGGCACTGAGTCGGCCCCTGCGGGTTTCCATAGCCGCCGACAGAGTGATTTGTGCCACAGAGGTCCTCCGGGGATGTGTATTGGAGATTTTTGGGGTTGAGTTCCCGATCGACCTGATTCCTATTGCGATGGGTGATGTCTGTGTTATAGTGGGCATGGACTGGTTGAGCCGATTCGGTGCGGTTATCGATTGCGAGCGTCAGCTGGTGACTATACGAGATCCTAGTGGGGGAGTTCTTTCGGTTTACGGCGAGGGTACACGCTCTGGATCAGCCTTTTGTTCGGCTGCTAGGGGGAGGCAGTGTTTACAGCAGGGCTGTAAGGGTTTTGTGGCGTATGTGATGGATACGCGAGTGATCTCCGAGAGATCGAGTTCAGTGGATGAAGTTCCGGTGGTGCGTGAGTTTCCAGATGTCTTTCCCGAAGAGTTACCAGGTGTGCCTCCCGTGAGGCAAGTGGAGTTTGGTATCGATTTGGTTCCGGGAGCCGCACCTATCGCTAAGGTGCCGTATCGCCTTGCGCCTCCAGAGATGCAAGAGTTATCCTCGCAACTTCAGGAGTTGCTGGGGAAGAGGTTTATTCGGCCGAGTAGCTCGCCGTGGGGAGCACCCATCCTGTTTGTGAAGAAGAAAGATGGCTCGCATCGCATGTGTATTGATTATCGGGAATTGAATAAGCTGACAGTCAAGAACCGTTACCCGTTGCCGAGGATCGACGATTTATTCGATCAGTTACAGGGAGCATCTTGGTTCTCCAAGATTGATTTGAGGTCAGGCTATCATCAGGTGAGAGTGCGGGACGAGGACGTCCAGAAGACAGCATTCAGGACGCGTTATGGGCATTATGAGTTTGTGGTGACGCCTTTTGGGCTCACCAATGCCCCGGCTGTGTTCACGGACCTCATGAACAGGGTATGTCGGCCGATGTTGGATCGGTCGGTGATTGTGTTCATTGATGATATTCTGGTATATTCGAGATCTAGAGAGCAACACGAGGAGCATTTGAGGGAGGTTCTTGGAGTTTTGAGATCGGAGAAACTTTATGCAAAGTTTTCCAAGTGCGATTTCTGGTTGCGGGAGGTCTAGTTTCTGGGACATCTCGTTAACCAGAAGGGGATATTGGTCGATCCGGCCAAGGTTGACGCAGTGATGAGGTGGGAGGTGCCAAGGTCACCTTCTGAGATCCGGAGTTTCCTTGGGTTGGCAGGGTATTATCGGAGGTTTATTAAGGATTTCTCCAAGATTGCGGTTCCACTCACCAGATTGACCCGGAAGGGTGTTACATTTTTATGGGGTCCCGAGCAGCAGACCTCCTTTGAGACGCTTCGCCAGAGGTTGTGTGAAGCTCCGGTATTAGCTCTTCCGGAGGGGATGGAAGGTTTTGTGGTATTCTGTGATGCATCGATTTTAGGACTGGGAGCGGTACTGATGCAGAAGGGACATGTGATAGCTTATGCATCGAGGCAGTTGAAGCCTCACGAGACGAGGTACCCCACACATGATTTGGAGTTGGGGGCAGTGGTGTTCGCCCTCAAGATTTGGCGGCACTACTTGTATGGGGTTCGTTGTACGATTTACACGGACCATAAGAGCTTGAAGTACTTGATGGATCAGCCTAATCTAAATATGCGGCAGAGAAGATGGTTAGATGTGGTCAAGGATTATGATTGCGAGATCTTGTACCACCCGGGCAAAGCTAATGTGGTAGCCGACGCATTGAGCCGCAGGGCGGAGAGTACCCCACTGCGAGATGTATGTTTGAGATTGACCATGATAGCTCCAGTTCTGGACGCCGTTCGTGGGGCACAGGCCGAGGCTGTGCATCCGGAGATGCAGAAGAGAGAACGGGTCGTTGGGTTGGTTTCTGAGTTTATATCGGATAGTCGAGGCCTTATGACTTATCAGGGCCGGATCTGGGTACCGTTTGTGGGCGGTACGCGTACTACATTGATGGAGGAGGCTCATAGATCGAAATTTTCGATCCATCCCGGGGCTACAAAGATGTATTTAGACTTAAGGAAGGAGTATTGGTGGCCCTGTATGAAGAGGGATGTCGCATGGTTTGTCGAGAGGTGTTTGACCTGTCGAAGGGTAAAGGCCGAACACCAGAGACCGCATGGCAAGTTGCAGCCATTGGAGGTTCCCGAGTGGAAGTGGGAACAGATCACTATGGATTTCATCACCAAATTGCCGAGGACTGCCAGAGGACTCGATGCAATTTGGGTGATTGTGGATAGGTTGACAAAGAGCGCTCACTTTCTTGCCATCAGTGAGAGTTCTTCGGCGGAGAAGTTGGCGGAGATTTATGTGAGGGAGGTTGTATCTCGGCATGGGGTGCCGATCTCGATTGTTTCAGACCACGATGTGCGTTTCACTTCCCGTTTCTGGAAGAAATTTCATGAGGAGTTGGGTACTAAGCTGCATTTTAGTACCGCATACCACCCCCAGACCGACGGCCAGAGTGAGCGGACGATTCAGACACTTGAGGACATGCTTCGAGCATGTGTATTGGACTTTGGGGGTAGTTGGGACACGTATTTGTCCTTGGCGGAGTTTTCCTACAATAACAGCCATCATTCGAGCATCGGTATGCCGCCCTTTGAGCTGTTGTATGGTAGGAGGTGTCGGACTCCCATTTGTTGGGGAGAGGTTGGGCAAAGGGTAATGGGCAGTACAGAGATCGTGAATCAGACGACAGAGCAGATACAGCTGGTCAGACAGAGGTTATTGACTGCTCAGAGCCGACAAAAGAGTTACGCGGATAGACGCCGGTCCGAGCTAGAATTTCAGGTCGGCGACTTCGTTCTCCTGAAGGTTTCTCCTTGGAAAGGAGTGATCCGGTTCAGGAAGAGGGGCAAATTTCTGTTTCGTGTGATTGCAAGGGTAGGCCGGGTAGCCTATCGGCTGGAGTTACCAGCAGAGTTGGGGCAGATTCACAACACTTTTCATGTATCGCAGTTGAGGAAATGTATAGCTGATGAGTCGGCAGTGGTTCCATTAGAGGATATTCAGGTAGATGCGAGCCTGAATTATGCTGAGAGACCAGTGGCTATTAGGGATCGGAAGATCAAGATTTTGAGGAACAAGGAGGTACCTCTGGTATTGGTTCAGTGGCAACATCGGAAGGGATCAGAAATGACCTGGGAGCCGGAGGGTATGATGCGGGAGCAGCATCCGGAGCTGTTTTAGAGCGAGACTTCGAGGGCGAAGTCTAGTTCTAGTAGGGGAGAGTTGTAACATCCGGATTTTACCAGGTATCTTGTAAATTTGATCTTGTTGTATTGTGAGGGGGACTCGGCGAGTTGGAGCTCAGACTCGCCGAGTAGGGACGCGGATTTGGACATTGGTGCGCGCCTGGACTCGACGAGTCCAGGATATGGACTCGGCGAGTCTGCGCTGTGTAATGAAACCCTAAATTTCCGGGTTTGAGGCCTATTTAAAGGGCCTTATGGCCGTCATTTGTGCTCACCCAACCCTCAGTGAGAGACCCTTGTGTTCTTGAGCGATTTGTGAAGAGAAAGGAGCATTTCTTGACCTTATGTGTGTTATTTAGCAAGAAGAAGGAGACTCTAGGCAAGAGGAAGAAAAGGAGGTTGCCATTTCGTGGATTTGGAGCTTAGATCATCCATCTAGAGGTATGATCTCGGACTATTTTCTGTTTGGTGAAGCATTATGCGATTTAGGGCTTATGATGGTCATTTATGGGATGATTTGATGCCCAATGGTTCCCTCTTTGAGTTGAGGTTATGGATCTGGACCCATAGAGGTCCAGAGAGCCTCACTCATCAAGCTTTATGTGTGACAATGGAGTCTATGACCTTGTGTTGTGGTATTTGAGTCAAAAACATCATATATGGTCATATAGAGGTTGTATGTGCATCAAGATTGTAACTTTACGTACTAAATGAGCTTGGAGGGACTGGATCTATGGATTAGTGGACTGGATCTGACCTTTAGAGCAAGATTGAGTCAGTGCATGGCACGGACTCGCCGAGTCCGAAGAACAAACTCGGCGAGTAGCATGAATGTTGCCCGACCACACAGTGAGTGGCCTCGCCGAGTTGGAGAGGGTGGACTCAGTGAGTCAAGGGGGAGTTAGAATGGGCAGGTGGACTGAGTCAAACTGGACTCGCCGAATTGTTCTTGAGACTCGGCGAGTTGAGTCGTGGTGGCCCCACAACTCGTGCCAGGTGGAACTCGTCGGGTTGGGGAATGCGCGACGTGTCAAGGGAGGATTTCAGGGAATCTGGTGTATACGCTCAGACTCGCCGAGTCGCTATAGTGCACTCGCCGAGTCCGGTCAAAGTTGACCGTTGACCGTTGACCAGCGTTGACCTAGATTGACTTGTTATAGTGTGGTCAACCCTAGTTGGGGAAAGTGTTAATTAGAGATGTATTGTGCTATAGGGGGACTACAGCTCGGCAGATCGAGTGATTAGCGATTTCAAGTTTACGATTTACCGAGACACGCGAGGTGAGTCTTCTCACTATACTTTACCTTGAGTAGGTAACCAGAGTTATGTGATAGAGTATTTGTATGCTATGTATGTTATGTGTTGTACTGCATTATTTCTATGTGATTTATGTGGTGCATGTTTATCAGAGCTAGAACCTGAGGGTTCACAGAGTTTGGGTGCACGGACCCACAGAGTTATAGCCTAGAGTGGCTAGTATGTGTTACATGTGGTATTTTGGGGAACTCACTAAGCCTTGTGCTTACAGTGTTTGATGTTATTGTTTCAGGTACTAGTGACGACCGCGGGAAGGCGCCGGCTTGATCCGTATACACACACACGTTCGGAGTTTGATATTATGATCTTGGGATTTTGTATTGTCATGTTTGGGATAATTTAAATGGTTGTTTAATGAATATCAATGGAATTATGTTTTATAAAAATTGAAAAATTGTTTTGAAATTTTCGGTGTTACACTTTCCGTGGATATAAAGTTTATCAGAATCAGGTCTAGAATGAAGGAGTTACAACACTTTGAAGTCTTGACAAGAATGGCCCTTATAGAAACAATTTGCATGGAAGACCATGCAAGCATATTGGGATACGCTGGGTATGCCCAGTGTAAGCTAGGTTACGCCCAACGTAATGGGGCAAGTTGGACGCGCATGTTCAAGGCGTATGCCCAGTGTACAAAGAGTACGCCCAACGTACGCTCAGAGCCTCAAAACCCTAAATTTAGGGCCAACTACTATATAAGGAACATAATGGTTCTCACCCTAGCCTCGATAAACACTCTCTCAGCCTCAGAAGCCCTAGATAGCCGTTCCACCTCCATTGTTGGGTGTGTTTGACCTTGGAAAGCTTGTTTTGGCAAAGGAGAGCCAAGAAGAAGGAAGAGGAAGTTGTCAAAGAAGGAGTGGGGTGGCTGGAGCTCATGGATCTGAAAAAGGATCATCTTCTAGAGCCCTTTTGAGGTAAAAAGTCTCTGGCTTGACAATCATATTGTGTAGATCTATGTGTTGTGAAGTTTTGACATCATTCTTGTCCCAAAACCTCATCTTGACACATGTCTCGAGTTGGTTGAGATTAGTTGTCCTTTTAAACCTTAGGAGAGGTCTTGAGTAAGAAAAATGAGGTCCCAAGGGCTTTAGTTGTCTCATATGTGATATAGATAGGTCTTAATGGATTAAGACCTTGGATTAAGAACTTTATGGACGTCCCAGGTAATAAAGTTTGAGACTTTATGAATCCTAGACATATTTGGCCTATGGATCTGAAGTTTGAGCTTAAGAGCTTAAGCCATTAAGAAGTTATATGGATTTGTTGATCAGCAAAGTTACACCCCGCATAACAGAGGAGTACACCCAGCGTAGTGGGTCTGTGTCCCGATCCCAATTCGCGAAGCATCGCTGTACGCCCAGCGTACTCCCTCTGTTGGGTTTTAATTTTGGGCCTTGCTTGATTGGGTTGTCTATGGGCTAATAAAGCTTGGGCCTTGATTGAATAGTATGGATGGAGTGTTTTGGGCCTAGTAATTATTATGGACCTTGGATCTAGGCCCGTTTGTAGAGGTGGGCCCAATTTAGTAAATTGGGCCAATATTGGGCTTTGTATGAGAATTTGACTTTGGGCCTTGGCCCAATAAGTGGATGATGGACATGATGAGTGTTATGGGCCTTAGTCATGGACCAGACTGAGTTAAGGGTAAATTGGTCAATTTACCCTTGGAAGGATATATGATTGACTTAATGATTATTTCTGCTATGTTGGCTAGTTCGGGATTTTCGGTGAGTCGGTGATTCGGGAGTTTGCTTTTCAGTTCAGAGTTTCGGCAGTTGCGAGGTGAGTTATCCTCACTATATCGACAGGGTCTAAGGCACAAGGTTGACCCTTTATCGGATTGTAATCCAGGTATCGTTGTTATGTTATTGCTTTGCTATGTTTGCATCCTGGTAGTTAGGATGGTATATGTTAGAGACTTGGTGAAGGTCGGTATTCTGGTATATAGGATGATGCTATGCTAGTGACCGTTTAGGTCGGTATCCTGGTTAGGGTGATGTTATGTTATGTGGTCTGCTAGATCAGTTTGATTGGATGCGAATTGTTATATGATTGTATATTTATGTGCACACGGTTGTTGTACTGGGGTTAGGTTGAGGCGGGTCCTGCTTTGTGCTGTAGGCCAACATACCCAGGGCGGACCGGTTAACCCGAAGGCTCAGCAAGCGGTCCGGATAGGCTGTAGGCCCCGTAAGGGCAGACCAGACGTGTCGAGGCAAGAAGAGTGGACCAGGCCGACTGAAGGCCCGGTGCGGGCGGACCAGTCATACGGTAGACTCAGAGAGTGGACCGGGTGGGTTGAAGGCCCGGTGCGGGCGGACCAACCACACGGAAGACTTAATGGATATAGCTAGACTCGGAGGGTGGACTAGGTGGACTGAAGGCCTGGTAAGGCGGACCAGTCACATAGTAGACCCGAAGTGCATGACTGTTCTGTTCGATTAAGATATATTATGCGTGGTATATGTGGTTGGTATTTTGGGGGTATCTCACTAAGCTTTCGCGCTTACAGTTATGGTTTAAAATGTTTCAGGTACTTCAGGAGACCGTGGCAAGGCAAAGGCGTGATCGTACCGCTCCTCATGTTTTATGTGATTATGATATGGTTTTGGGAAGATACTCTGATAATAAATGTATTGAAAACCTTTTTGTAATAACTTTATGAAATTGGGTTGTTTTTGAAAATTTAAATTGGCTTGAATTTAAATTGGCTTGAATTTAAACTAGCCCACGAAACACTAGTTATTTATATTCGGCTACTGTTTCACTTGCCATTCAAACACTAGAAGATATGCTCCGAGCGTGTGTAATAGAATTTGGAAGATCATGGGATACCCACTTGCCTTTGATCGAGTTCTCGTACAACAACAATTATCACTCGAGTATCAAAGTTGCTCCTTTCGAAGCATTATACGAGCGTAAATGTAGATCACCGTTGTGCTGGGCTGAGGTAGGAGACACCCAACTAGCGAGAGGGAAAACACCAAACAACGCCTTAACGGGACCAGAAATCATACGCGAGACGACCGAGAAGATAATTCAGATTAGAGCACGACTGCAATCGTCCCAAGACAGATAAAAGAGCTATGCCGATAAACGACGAAAGCCCTTGGAATTTGAAGTCGGAGATAGGGTGTTACTAAAAGTCTTTCCTTGGAAAGGAGTGACTCGTTTTGGGAAGCGGGGCAAGCTGAACCCTCGATACATTGGACCTTTCGAGATTCTTGCCCGAATCGGTACAGTGGCCTATAGACTATAACTACCCGCCGAGCTCAGTAGTGTACACCCTGTGTTCCACATCTCCAACTTGAAGAAGTGCTTATCCGACGAGACTCTCGTCATTCCATTAGAGGAAATCGAAATCAATGAGAACCTTCTGTTCATCGAGGAGCCGGTTGAAGTCATGGACCGAGAGGTAAAGCGTACCAAGCAGAGCTGCATTCTAATTGTGAAAGTTCAATGGAACGCAAGACGCGGACCATAATTCACATGGGAACGCGAAGATCAAATGAAGCAGAAATACCCTCATCTATTCTCGCATTCTCAAATCCAATTTTCAAAAGAATTTCGGGATGAAATTCCCTCTAACGGGGGGATGATATCACAACTAGAAATTTTGGTGCCTTATAACTACAACACTTGTAACAACTATGAATCAATAACATGAAAGCATGCATGCTGCTTATTCAATAACAACAAAACTTCATCAAATACTTCATTCTAACACTACGAATGGTCAACAAAGAATTGTAAGCCTTTGAAATCCCAAATTAAGTCCATTTTGGACTAGGATTTCCTTATTGGGACTAATGGACTAATAAACTTCCAAATTATCCATCTTGAATCTAGAACTCTCTAATGGGCCCAAAATGGACCCATATACATGAAACATAATATTTTGGGCCTTAATGGGTCACAACCAAATTAATTTAGCCCTATTAGGTCATAAAAATTACACTTTGATTTATTTGGGTCAAGCATCATATAACTTAACTATTATATTTGCTTAAGGGCAAAAGCCCAAAATCTTCCCTTTTCCCTCTCCATTCTCGGCCCAAGCCCACAAAGAGGAAGAGTTTACTTTGTGTGTGTGCCACCTCATTTTTACATAAAGGTTTTCCATGCAACTCTCATATCTCCAAGCAACCATCCTTTCACTCATCTCTCTTTTTCTCTCTTTCTTCCTCTCGGCCGAACCCAAACACACACACACACATACACTTCACTCAAACTCTCTCAAAGAAACACTCTCCACTCCTTTCCAAATTTTCGAGATCTAGGAAGCTTTCAAGAAGATTTTTCCCACAAACACATCATCTAAGGTAAGTTGATGTTAAATCCATGATCTAGCTACTTCATTTCATCCAAAAATCTCATCTAAATCCATTCAATCTTGTGATCTTACACCTAAGAAGCATCTAAGTTCAAGATCCTCCTAGAAGACTTGCTAGGATCGAAATTTCTTCATCTTTTCCTTTAAAAACCAAAACTACAACTCAAGGTGAGATTCATACCCCTCTCTTTTCGGTTTTCATATGTTTTATGGGGGAGAATACAAGAAAATGTGTAGATCTATGTGTATATGTATGCTACGTGTGATTTTATGCATGTATGTGTATATTTATGTGTTTTTGTGATAAATAGGTAATTAAAAAGGGGTAAATCTTGAGATCTATGGTATGAGGAGAGAAACAAATATAATCTAAGTTATTCTACACTAATCAAGTCAAGAATAACAATTTATAAGGTTATGATAAACATATTTCAACATATAAACCCATTTTTGGGCTTAAAATGTCAAGTATACAAAACTAGGGTTAAAAATGGCCAAGTCACGGTTTCTTAAGGACCAAGAGAGTCGAAACAGATTTCATAATTGTTTTTCTGAATAATAAAATTTTCAAAGGACCTAAACTGTAAATTTTTAGCTTAATGGGCTAACTTTGGGCTTTTTGGCCCAATAAGCCTCAAGTTGAGAAAAATGACAAATTTAAGGGGCAGAAAGGAAATTTTCTGTAAAACAGGGGATAATTAGCATAACAAAACTATCTTAAAGGTCAAAAATGTTTTTCACTATCAAAAAGGACCAAAAATGTAAAGTTTTTAGATTTTGGGCCAAACTATAAAAGTTGCGAAAAATGAGGTTCTAACCGAGAAACACCATTTTGGAAGGGCTGAAGCTGTTAACAAAATATATTTTGGGTTAAAACTGTCTTTTCTACAAGTTTATGATACAAAAGTGTCAAGAAAATGTTTTAAGCACTAAAAATGAAATTCTTTTATTTAAAGGACTAAAAGCGGTATTTCTATAAAAGAAAGGTAGTGAAAAGGTCAAAAACCATACTTTTAAACAAATTGATTCATTAAGACAAAGTACCAGATACCTGACTAGCGATAAAACGGAAAAACGAATACACTTCAATACCAAATATCGTTATAAACGAATTGATTCGGTCTCGAATCAATATAAAACAACAATCGTTAAATCAAAACTCTTCAATAGATACGTGACGACTACAATGAGTAAATCTACAAACTTTGGGCTTATGAGTTTCAAATCATGGTTGTTGGGCCTTGCAAGCCCACTGACATGATCTTTGGGCCCAAAGGGATAACACTTATATGTTATTGGGCCTTCAATGACCCAATATTTTATAAAAGGACTTTCAATAGCTTTTGTGTGCTAGTGGGCTAAAGTGTCCCGTTAGAAAAGCTAGTAAGGTCACAGTAATCACATGCGAGTTGAACCATCGTGTCTTTCGCATCCACGACAGCCTAAGGTACTTACGATAGTAGTGGGACTTAATACTCCCCTTCCCTTCGTTTGTTAAGGCTTACGGGAAATCAAAGTAGACAAAATTAGGACGATATACAATGTGGATTAATCAATACTCATTCGTTAAGATAATACAAAAATCAGTAATCACGAATACATTTCAACGATCGGAAAATATCGGGTTTTCCGGGGAATTCAATACTAGTCGTTCGAAATTTAATAACTATAATACAAAATTACCCTTATATATATATATATATATATATATATATATATATATATATATATATATATATGTTTTGAAATCATTCATGCATCAACTTATGGATCTTCATACTTTGATAAACAAAAGTCTTTTTAGAAAATATCGGATTTTCTGGGTTTTACAAACCACACAAATCATTTTATCACAACATTGCTTATGAACTCACCAACATTTCATATGTTGACATTTTTCCAAAATAACTTGTATTCTCAGGTAACAGGTAAGCGGAAGAGTAATATGAAGTAATGTTAGATGTTATGTTGTTACAAGCATTCAAACAATTTATGCTATGAATGTGTAATGTTTAAACAATGTACTTGATGTGAACAATTCCAGTTGTAATATATTGATGCATGGTGACGTTTATGTTATGATTCATGTATATTCATTGTGATGATATTCAATTAAAATCACACTCAGACGTTTCCGTCGTCTGGTTCGTGGGTGTGACATTTCAAAACATTAGTTTTCATCCAAATAGATCTTCAGCCACCGCCTCATCTCTCCAGCGACTGAAAACTTCCTTTGCATCTCTTTGCTACTTCGATGGTCGTTACCATCGCTTAACCACCGACCAACTACACTAACCCTTTTTTCTCATAAAGTCGGCTTTAGGTATTGAGGGGGTGTTTAGATTAGTTTTTTTAACTTATTGCTTATTGTTTATTTTTGATGGGAATAAGCAATAAGCAATAAGCAATAAGCATGGAGATGGATGCTTATTAAACAGATTTTATCTAAACACTCAAATGAACTTATTGTGGGAATAAATAAGAATTTTTTTTTTCCTATCCATAACACCCCTTCCTCCCCCTCTTCAGCTTCGGCTAAAACCCTTCAAAATCATCGACTTTCTCCACCGCTTTTGTTTCTGGGTATTTCTACAATGTTCGATTGAAGCTTTTTAATTTTGGGGAGGGTACGTTGAAATTACAAAGAGTTCGAGACTGGGTTTTAATTTTCTAAGGGTTCTACAGTTCGATTCAGTGTGTCTAACAAATCTTACGCTTTCTAGTGTCTCCGTTTGTCGATTACAGAACCAAAACGCTAACTGCACAATTGGTGGCGCTCAGCAGCGACGGTGCTAATCTCCGAAGGGTGCAGCGACGGTGTTCTACCCTGAGGCTTCACTCTTGAGAGCTTTCATCTTGACAACGCCTTATGTTCCAACAATTTGCGAGCATGTGTGAGAAATCGGAGGAAATACGCACCCAACTTCTCACCACCATCATCGACTTCGTTATTACCCTATTTAGTTCTTAAAATCAACCCTCTGAGGATTTTGAATCAGGTGATTATCTTTCAAATTGGTGCTTGGTTCTTACATTTTTATTGTTATTTGAAGGTTTGATACAATTCTGAATAAGGTCTGATGCAATTCTGCTTTCAAAACCCGAACGTGTAATTTCTTTTAGGCAACCACTTATGAAACCAAAACCTATCAAATGTTCTTTGTCAGGAAGAGAAAGATTACCCATTTTTGCAGAAATATCTACAATTGCTTACCAATTTCACTATATCTTGAAATCTAAATTCTTTTTAGTTTCTATTTTCAGGTTATGTGAGGAAGATGACTCATCGTATAACAGGAATACAATTCAGTTATACGCACCCAGTTGGTTTTGAGATTTCAAAGTCAGTTTAATGTTGCACACCATCTGTCTGATAAAATGCTTAAATCAGATTCTTGAATTACTCACACAATACCCATCATGTTGCATCTCAATTAACACCATGTACAAATGTCATACCATTTAAGGTATCTGATATGACCAGTACCAATTAACTTCAAGCATAATTGATCTGTACTGTGTAGGATCCAATTCCAATATGATTCATAGCAACTATCAACCCTCTAACAATGAAAGATTTTTATAATATTTTTTTTAATTATCTACTTATTTTTTTATTTCATCATGCAAACAGTTGACAAGTACATTTTATTATTTTATATTAATTTTTTTATACAAAATGTAACATCCTTTTTAACAAAGTGACTGCATAGCTAGAATCTCATATGTAGACAGAATAGTGATTGGATGCATTCTCCTTCCAGAATTGAGGTACATACTATTACTCTAATACTCTTTACTTCTTGCCAATCACCTCAAGAATCACTGATTCCAATGTTCTATTTTTCTAGAGACGGATTACAGTTGATGTATCGAATGGCTATCATGAGATGTGGATAAAAACGCATTTTTGGTAAAAGATTTCTCATTTCCCATTTTAGTTTATAATATATATTTATTTAAAGTTGTATTATAGCTAGCTAGAACCCTTTATTTATTTATTTTTTTTGCGAGTTTGTTTACTTATATTATATATGTCTTTATTTGTTTTATTTAGCTCATCCTATAAATAAGTGATGTCCCTTGAAATCCTATACAAAGTTTTGTTTTAATTCAATTTTTCATGCACGATGCTAATTCTCACAGTTTTTACTATGAAGGTTTTTGTCATAGCATAGGAGTACCCTTTTACTCAAGTTGCATCAGATAAGTATCATATCAGTGAACTTCACCATTTTTACCAAGCTAGGCAATATACATTACTTTTTACCCACAATAGCAACCAAAGCAACTTATTTCTTTCTACTGGTATAAGCAAGTATCTAACCTGTTGAAAATGCACTTATATGGGTATTAATATTATATTATTAGTATTAGACGACAAGAAACAAGGTAGGAACAAACATAGATGGTAAGGTAACAATCCTAACCATTTGTCCCCTCTATATGTACTCCATTATCATTTCTTTTACCTATGGACAAAATGTGAAGGGCAATAATTACCCTTCTCCTTCCAATTCTGTAAATCATCCGTCAATCGATACATTGCTTTGTCGATAACTGCCTCCCATCGCTCTACCGCCTGACTACATTTTTAAATGACTATAGTAGCATGCCTGATCTACAACTTGGTATTCAGGTAATTTCATTTGCTATGAAACTAAATAGAGAAAATAGTAAAAAGATAAAACTATTGTATAATATAAATATATAATGTTTTTTTTTTTTTTTTTTTTTTTTTTTTTTGGAGTGTTGGGGAATCATGACTATAGGGGAAATGTCTTTACACAACTGACCCTGCCCTTAAATAAAGGGATAGCAATTGAGGTATTTTATTTTATTTTTTCATTTAAAAAAAAGAGTCTGTATTTTTTATATTACTAATATTATTAGTATTTTGGAAAGATGGTATCTTTCCGAATTGCCCAAAGATTGTGGCATTCAGAGAACAAGCTTTTCCACTCATTCGATGTTATCAGCATTGTCATTACCCTGTTGGTGAGTTTCTATATATTATGCTATCTATTCAAATTAGTTTTTTTATTTTTTTATTTTTTTTTTCTAGTTATTTTTTGTGGGTTCTACTCTTTTTGCAGCCACATCAGAACTCTCTTATCTTACATGCATTTATGGACCTATTTTGTGACCATGGGACCATGGATAAAATCAAGACAATAATTATCGCAATATTAAAAATTATTCTATTCATATGAATGTAATATAAATTTGCATAATCACCTGCTAAATATTTTTTACATAATCTTTTAGGTATTTGAGACTAAACCAAGCAAGAATATACTTACATGTGTGGTGATTTTCCTTGTGGTATATGATAATCCCCAACTAATCCTAGAGTGCTTTTATTTGATTTGCTTTATTAGAATCATTCTGTTATCTATTGGGCTTTAGGGGTAGAATGGTCTTTTTGGTATTATGATTGTTATTGGCTGTTTTGTTAGTGGGAACAGCACCTGATTAGGTTGTTATTCCTTTTGTCTCTAGTCTTTAGTGATAGTATATATAGTCCTTATGTTCTAGGAAGTAGGCAGCTGAGAATTAATCTGTAAAGAACTTTGTTCTTCTTGGAGAGACCATTTCTCTCGAATGAATGGAAATCTATCTTTAATTTACTGGTATTATTGAGTGGTTTTGTTCCTGTGAATCTGTTAGAATGCCTGGGGTATATGATAGATTTAACAAGGATCTATCAAATGGTATCAAAACTGTTGATGCTGGGGAGGAAATAACAGCAATGAGGATAATCAAAACAGATTTGCTAGAGATTAAGAAACTGATGGAGATGCATCGTCAGAACCAGATAAAGAGAGAAGAGACAGAAGCTAAAATAGCAAAAATGAAAAAATATTACTACTCAGAGGAAGGAATGGAGGCTGAGAAGGCTAAATGGAGACAAATTTATTACTCAACCTTGAAGGAGAAGGAGAAAGTAGTCCATGAAGAGGAGGAAGAGGAATCATTGGAAGTTGCTGAGTTGGAATCAGATGATGAAGTTAATGAGTGGAAATCGGAACCTGTGATGGAACCTCAGCTTCCACCACTGCTGTCGGCTCCACAACTTTCTCCACCACCTTCACCATCGCTGTTTACACCAGCTCTAGGGTTCGAAAAGAGAAACGAGGCTACGATGCTGTTCATGGAAAGCCCTAATCAGAGTGTCAGGAAGCTGGAAATGCCTTTGTTCGACGATCACAGACCACCATTGCCGCCTCCGCCGCCCTATCCTCCACTGCCGCTGCTGTCAAATTTCACACTACTGCTGACACCACCGTCGTCGCCACTGCCATCTCTAGTAACACCACCGCCTCTAGGAGGCAAGAACAGGAGCAATAGTAAGATCTTGAACATAAGAAGCTCAAATCGGGAAGTTAGGAAGCGGGAGATCGCCTTGTTCGATGGTTACAGACCTCCGCCGCTGCCATTGACGTCTCCACCACCACTGCTTCTGCCAACCTCACCGTCGCAAATTCATCCATGCCCTCCCCAGACGCTGTTGTCACCGCCACCGGCTCCACCACCATTTTTGGAATGTCAATCAAATGGTGAAGGAACGATTGGATTAACGTTGAACCAGAAAGAATCGAAAGAAGCAATGGAGCAGGCGATGAACCCAAAGAGCAAACCACCACCGTTATCACTACTGTTACCGCCAAAAATTGAAACGAAGGGGGGAAGGATGAATTTGATTTCAAACCAGGAAGAACCGGTTTGGAGTTGTCTTCGGAAGCAGATGGCGCATTCTTCTAGGTAACGGAATACCAACGTTGTCTCCTTAAGTTGACGGCTCCGTTAAAGTACACATCAGAGCTTGTAACCCTAGGTCACTTCAAAAGTGGGCTTAGGAAAAGTGTTACTGCGGAAACAAAAGTGTTGGGCCTGCATGATCTGGACCAGAACGGGACAATTAAATTAGAGGAAAAACAAAGCCCACATATGAATATATCGACAGTAGAAATACGGGTAGCCCCACCACCAACGTCAGTTTCTTCAACTCTTACTGGACCTCGACTCATCCTCCACAACGCCGATCAATCGCCAATCCGGGATGGCAACCTCGACGACATCTCTCTATGGCTCAATAATCAGTTTATTCCGGCACAGATCGTATTGTTTCCATCTGCAACTCAGTTATTGGCTTTGTTTATCAGGCGAGGTGTGAACTTGCTATGGAAAACAATGAGTGATGGCAACGGGACTGACTCTTCTTATTTCAACAACATTGTGACAACCCGATATTTCAACTCTTGTAATGACCTAATAGGTCAAGTATTGTAACCACTTATGAGTAATAAAATGTATAAATAAGTTCTACTTAATTTCTTTCTATGATTTAATGTCTTTGAACCATGATCGTACGTAAAAAGATCACCCAAATCCGACTTCAGATAGCGAAGTTATGAATTTTCAAAGAAATTCCTTAAACACGATGGATTGATATTAAATAATAAAAACAATAATAAAAATAATTTCGGAATTTGCCAACGGAATCTAAACGAAAGTTGTAGATCGTAGTCTCACCTACACGGGGATATAAAGAACGTCGAAAACGGAGTTCGTATGAAAGAGATATGAATTTTTGAAGTTTGATAAATAATTTAAATATAAATTTTATTAAAAATTCGGTATTATCCGAGGGAGGAGTCAGCCTAGGGCCGAGGTACGCACCGCGTACGCTCGAACGCCCCGCGTACTCGAATGAAGGGTCTCGGATCGTCCACGTCGCCCTATGCGAAGCTACCGACCCGTCCCATCCGACCCGCCCCATCCGACCCGTCCCGTCCGATGTGCGTAAGCGATGACGCACGGGTACGCGCTGCGTACTCCCGTACGCCCCGCGTTCGGAGGCGGTTCAGCAACCCTATAAAAGGGATGCGAGCCTTTCCGAAAATGTTGTTCATTTCCTCTCTTTCTCTCCTGATCTTGCCTCGATTTCCGTGCCCGTTCAAACCCGAAGCTCTGGTCTTTTTTGCTCAAGTCCCGAGGGTCGATTTTACTCCCGAGATTCCCGAGAATCCAAAGAAAAATCCGTTTCGCGAGACGAAACTCTGCCCGGTTTTCGAGCTCGCTATCTTCGAATTTCCAAGTGAGTTTCATACCCCTTAATCAACTGTTTTAATTATTCTAAATACTTTTAAATGCTTTATTGGGGGGGGGGGGGGGGGGGGATACAAGTTAAACACTTATAGTTATTGTTTCGGTCACATGTGACGGCATTAATCACATGTGATTAATAACTAAGAAACCAATGATTTTATCACTGTTCAAACTGTTTTACTTCAAAATGTTTTACAAACTCTTTTACTTATCAAAGGTTTTATTGAAAACTTTGTTTTACTACTTATAAATTTGCATGCCTATATATGTATAGCTGTATAAATAATGTTTAAAGGGCTTAGGAAAGCCACCTATCCTATTTCCTTTTCCTCGATTTGGATGTGGTCTGGTGGAATTTCGGGTGACTATCCGAGGGTCGTTTCAATATTAGTTATATGTCGTATATACGTGTATAGACATAAAGGTATTTCCATATACATGCTTATCAAACACATCATTAGTAAGTTACCATCGGGGTAACACGGGATCATACTACAACGTTTTCTAGATCAACGAGTCAGTTCATTCATGAGTCAATATTCATTACTAAGAGAACATATACAACGATACTAGAACAAGTAATATTATATTACATACACACGAATACTTTAACAATTGTGATCCACTGTATGGGTTCATGTCTTAATTGTCATGACCCGGGTTGTAGCCAGAGTCTCTTGGAGGGAGAGCGTTGAGTTTGCGTATAGATCTATACTGGATTGACTATCCTACACCTTTCTGTTAGCTACAGTGGGACCGGCAAGTCTACGGGTGCCAAACGTCATAACCTATTTTTCGACTAAACGTTGTCGATGTTACCAGTCAATAGTATGGTGCAACTTATCACACGATACCTTAATATAAACCCGGTTTAAGGTAGTTAGTACCACAGTAGTTCATATAAAACGAAACTACCGTACTACAATAATTTACCCATTACATTTTGGTGATAGCCTCACCTAAACTTAAATGTACAAACTATATTTTGTTAAATGATAGTTACACTTGGGAAATTTCACACTTTTACATCAAACAAGCATACAAACTGTTAAGCCTTGGTAAAGGGCTACTTTTATACTTTAAACAGAAAATATAGGTTTTTCTGAGAGATTCAAACGTTTACAAACACTTACATGCATTTACAACTCATACTTGCAACAGGTTCAAAATGTTTGTGATAAACGAACCTCGACACTAAAATACTTATGAACTCACCAGCTTAATGCTGACAAACTCTTTCAAAATAACTTGTATTCTCAGGTCATCAGTAGACAGGTACCGATGCTAGCTTTTGAGAAGATGGAGCGCATTCAAGTCTCATCATACTATTTTGATATACATTATATTTTTGGTGTCTAAAACTGTACGGAACACACTTGTATTAAAATGTTTATATTTAATGCAATGGATGATGTTGTTTGCTTATTTACAATTACTGTGTTGTGATACTACACATGACGTCCTCCGCCCCAGAATGTTTCCGCCATTCTTGGTTTTGGGGTGTGACAGATTGGTATCAGAGCATTGTTTATAGTGAAGCAAGTATATCAACCCATAAAAGATATACTAAACTATAAACCCATTTGGGATTAAAACACTCTGACCTAGAGTTTATACTTTAAATAGTAAATTAAGTATACTAGTCTGCATTCATGCTAAAACTGGTGTCACAACGACAAAAACAAAAGTATTACGATTGTTAAATATCACAGGTAAGCTAGGGGATGTATGGTCAGTCCTGGGAATGGCATAGCCTGATCAACTATGTTGGTCCGAGGAGTGATTAGCATATGCCCTAGAATAGTTGTGATGTGTTAACAAGTCTAAAAACTTACCAACAATGCCACAAAAGATCAGTGGAACTTAAACTTAAAATACTATAGGCGTATTTTGTGCTATTAACTACATACATACTATATCTTTATACCTTTCTTCTCACGTAAATTTAAATGGCTGGATTTCGTCACGACGACCCGTACTTTCCAAATGAAGGCAACATAGGAAGGCTCGAAGCAGAGTCAGACGATGAACACCAAATTCCGTTAGATGATCATCAAGCTGAAGGCTTCTCAGATAGATCAGACTCTGAGCCCGAAGTCAACAACCTACCACTCGTAGGTCAACCCCCGAACAACAACCCTCGACCAGCTTTTCCAGATCCTACTCCCCTATGGGCAAACCACTTGAACCGTTGGAGTGAAGAATAGGGTCAACCCTTACCGTACTTTGGGGACCGAAGCTTTCACAACGTCAGCAATGGTGGCTCTGCTGACCGAGCCCTGCTTGTCATTATCCGCAGGATAGCTCGTAATGTCGAGCAAGGTAGAGCATCCATCGACCGGGTCATGGAAATTGATGCCAACTCAGGTGTCAACACAGTCCGCATCCGCCGTCTTGAAGAAGACATGGAACGGACCCGGAGAACCAATGGAACCCTACAGCAACATCTGGTTGCCTCTCAAGCTGAAGTCATGGAACTCCGAACTCGCCAAAGTGCTCATGAGCAACACCTTCAAGAGATGGACCGTCAATTGAGAGACCTTAGGGTTCTCCTAAGGAATATTCGTCGCCGTTAGATGATGCCTAGTACATCATTATCTTTTGGGTTAAAGATTTGCCTTTAACATATATGCTCTAAGTAGCACTTGTATGTAAAATATTCCTAACTCTCAGTACTCTAATTAGGAATCTAAGAACTGTCAAACTTTTCTATGTGGTATGATGTAAGACCTACTATTAGGTCAATTTTCATCAAACTCATTACATCAGTAATACCAGTATTATTGAAATCTATCTAAATTGTGGGAAAAATCTATACACTTGTGTTTTCCTACTACTATTTTGTTGTGATTTCAAACACTCATACAACTGTTGGGCTATGGTTATTTAGTCCATGTATCACTCTCACGTTGCTTACAAATTGATTCTTACCATTTTCTTACCTTTATAAACTTATAGCTGAAGGATGCCTCCTCGCAAATCTCCCAGGAATAATCCTACACCACCACCTCCACCGCCTCCGGTCATCGATACTGCAGCCCTAAATGCTGCCGTAGCTGCAGCAGTGGCAACTGCCATGGCTCAGTATCACTCTTCTGATGCCAGTAGAGGTGGAACCCCTGTGGAATCAATTCCGGTTGAAACCCTTGTGCGCTCGAGAGAGTGCTCTTACAAGGATTTCACCAACTGCAAGCCGAAGTCCTTTCACGGGACCGGCGGAGTCATTGCTCTCTCGCAATGGTTCGAGAAGACTGAAGCGGTCTTCGAAATATGTTCATGCCCTGCTGCGAGCAAAGTGAAATACGCCGCATGCACTTTTGAAGGAAAGGCCCTAACGTGGTGGAACGGCCACGTTAAATCTCTAACTCTTGTCGTAGCCAACGACATAGGCTGGGAAACGATGAAAGACCTCATGATTGAGGAATATTGCCCGAGGGGCGAGATCCAGAAACTAGAGCAGGAACTGTGGAGCCTGACCATGAAGGGCACCAATATTGTTGCTTACACCACCAGATTCAGCGAACTGGTGGCCCTCTGCCCCAACATGGTTCCCACTGAAGGGAAAAAGATCGAAAGGTACATATGGGGGCTTGTACCTCCGTATCAGGGGAATGTCCTAGCATCAAACCCCGCTACCTTCGACAGTGCCAAACGGTTGGCACAACGACTCATTGACCATGGAGTCAAAACCCCCGAAATTACAACCACCCTAGCCATCCCGGAACTCTCCAAACCCGCTGATACGAAACGGAAATACTGGGATGAAAAGAAGAAGCAACAGACGGCCAGGAAGCAGCAAATTGTGGCGATACATGCCGCAATAACCCCTGCTGCTACAACTACTCCGGTGGGTGGGTATGCTGGAAGATCACCCAAGTGCAACAAATGCAACTACCACCACAATGGCCCCTACCAGGAAATGCAGTGCTCTAACTGCCACAGGAGAGGACACACAGTCCGTTTCTGTAAATCTCAGGCGAGACCGATCGCCCAAGTCCCCGGCTCTAGCGCGAGCCCGACATGCTATGGATGTGGCGAAGCAGGCCACTATAAAAGGGACTGCCCCAAGACGAAAAATGCCGGCGGAACAGGGAGGGTACTAGCGATAGGCCACGGAGAGGCAGTAGCTGACCCGACAGTAGTGACTGGTACGTTCCTCCTCGATGACTCCTATGCATGCATTCTATTCGATAGTGGAGCGGAGCGAAGCTTCGTAAACCATAAATTCACTCACATGCTTGCTCAACCACCACATGCACTCAAAGAACTATTCACGGTGGAAATGGCTAACGGAAAAACTGAAAGTACGAGTAGCATATACCTAGGTTGTACCCTAACTCTAGATAACCATTCATTCCAAATCGACCTCATGCCAGTCTCAATAAAAAGTTTTGACGTTATCATTGGCATGGATTGGTTAAGCCTTCATCGCGCCGACATCATGTGCTATGAGAAAGCAGTCCGTTTAAACCTCCCGTCAAATGAAACTCTTATAGTCTACAGCGACAAACCTGGTACGAGTCTTCGCATTATATCAAGTATTCAAGCACAGAAATATCTGCGCAAAGAATACCATGCATTCCTTGCTCACATCGTCGACACAAGCCTTGAAACGAAAGAACTAAAGAACATCCCGGTAGTGAGCGACTTTCCCGACATTTTTCCAGAAGAACTACCCGGGTTACCTCCGCAACGACAGGTCGAGTTCAGAATCGACTTGGTCCCAGGAGCTACTCCGGTAGCCAAGTCGCCCTACCGTTTAGCACCAGCTGAGATGCAGGAACTCTCTGGTCAACTTAACGAACTGCTCAGCAAAGGCTTTATAAGACCAAGTTTCTCACCTTGGGGAGCACCGGTCTTGTTCGTTAAGAAGAAAGATGGATCATTCCGTATGTGTATTGACTACAGGGAACTCAACAAACTGACGGTCAAGAATCGTTACCCGCTGCCTCGCATAGACGACCTATTCGACCAACTGCAAGGGGCGAACTATTTTTCCAAGATTGATCTGAGGTCCGGATATCACTAGTTACGAGTACTAGAGGAGGATGTTCCAAAGACAGCCTTCCGAACCCGTTACGGACACTACGAGTTCGTGGTGATGTCATTCGGATTGACCAATGCGCCAGCAGTCTTCATGGATCTGATGAATAGAGTATGCCGACCTTATTTGGATCAGTTCGTCATCGTTTTCATTGACGACATCCTGATCTACTCCCGAAGTAAGAAAGAGCATGGTGATCACCTGCGACAAGTTCTAGAGACGTTACGAAAAGAGAAGCTTTATGCGAAGTTCTCAAAATGTGAATTTTGGATTCGAAGGGTCGAATTCTTAGGACACGTGGTAAGCGAAGAGGGAATCCACGTAGACCCATCCAAAATTAGAGCCAATGAGAACTGGTCAGCACCTAAAACACCGACAGAAATTCCTCAATTTCTAGGTCTTGCTGGCTACTACCGCAGATTCATTCAGAACTTCTCCCGAATAGCGAAACCTCTTACAACCCTGACCCAGAAAGGTGTGACCTTTGACTGGGAAGAGAAACAAGAAGAAGCGTTCCAAACACTCAAACGAGCCTTGTGCACCGCACCAATACTATCCCTTCCCGAAGGAATAGAAGACTTCGTAGTCTATTGCGATGCATCGAATCAAGGGCTCGGATGTGTCCTGATGCAGCGAGGTAAGGTCATTGCCTATGCCTCGAGACAGTTGAAGACACACGAGGTTAACTACACGACCCATGACCTTGAACTAGGAGCAGTGGTGTTTGCGCTGAAGATCTGGAGACATTACTTGTATGGAACGAAGAGCACTATCTTTACCGACCACAAGAGTTTACAACACATTTTCGATCAAAAGGAGCTCAACATGAGACAACGAAGGTGGGTCGAGCTACTCAGTGATTACGAATGCGATATTCGTTATCATCCGGGTAAAGCCAACGTAGTAGCAGACGCCCTAAGTCGGAAGGAATATTCTGGTCGAAAAATCAAGTCATTGTCAATAACCATCCATTCACACTTGTCTAAACAAATTCAGACGGCCCAACTTGAAGCCATGAAACCTGAAAACGTGGCGAGTGAATCCCTCAGAGGAATGGACAAGAATCTAGAAGCCAAGGGTGACGGAACCTTATATTTCATGGATCGGATCTGGACACCGAAACACGGTGGTTTCCGAGACTTGGTCATGACCGAGGCGCACAACACTCGGTATTCCATCCACCCAGGTTCAGATAAGATGTATCTGGATCTTAAAAAGCTATACTGGTGGCCTAATATGAAAGCAGAGATTGCTACCTTCGTGAGTAAATGCCTTACTTGCGCAAAGGTTAAGGTCGAGTATCAGAAGCCCTCTGGTTTATTGCAACAACCAGAGATCCCGGAATGGAAGTGGGAGCGGATCACTATGGATTTCATAACCAAGTTGCCCAAGACAACGGGTGGACTTGACACCATATGGGTCATCGTTGATAGATTGACCAAGTCTGCACACTTCCTACCTATCAAAGAAACCGACAAGATGGAGAAACTGACCGGGACATACATTAGGGAAATCGTACGGCTACATGGTGTGCCTATATCTATTATCTCCGATAGAGATAGTAGGTTTACCTCAAGATTTTGGCAATCACTACAACATTCCCTGGGAACAAGGCTAGACATGAGTACAGCCTACCATCCTCAGACCGACGGTCTGAGTGAGAGAACCATCCAAACTCTGGAAGATATGTTGCGAGCCTGCGTGATTGACTTTGGGAAGGCATGGGATACTCATTTACCCCTTGTCGAGTTTTCCTATAATAACAGTTATCACACGAGCATCAAGGCTGCTCCGTTTGAAGCCATCTACGGCCGAAAGTGCAGGTCCCCTCTGTGCTGGGCTGAGGTGGGTGATACCCAACTAGCGAAGGGGCAAGCTTCCAACGTTACTCTTACCGGTCCGTAAATCATCCGGGAAACGACAGAGAAAATCGTTCAAATCCGTGAACGATTGAAAGCCTCTAGAGACCGACAGAAGAGCTACGCAGATAAACGAAGGAAACCTTTGGAATTTCAGGTGGGAGACCGAGTCCTTCTCAAGGTCTCACCCTGGAAGGGCTTGATACGCTTCGGCAAGCGTGGGAAGCTAAATCCGAGGTACATAGGGCCTTTCGAGATTCTTGCAAGAGTCGGCCCAGTAGCTTACACACTCGATCTACCAGGCGTACATCGTAACGTACATTCTACATTCCACGTATCTAACTTGAAAAAGTGTATATCCGACGAGACTCTCGTAATTCCACTCGACGAAATCGAGATCAATGAGAGCCTCAATTTTGTGGAGGAACCAGTGGAAATCATGGACCGTGAGGTCAAGAAAACAAAACAAAGTCGCATACCCATCGTGAAGGTTCGCTGGAACGCTAAGCGGGGACCTGAATTCACATGGGAACGCGAAGATCAGATGCAACGCAAGTACCCACATCTGTTTCCCTAATCCACGAGTGTTCCCTTACTTTGAATTTCGGGACGAAATTCCCTCTAACGGGGGGATGATGTGACAACCCGATATTTCAACTCTTGTAATGACCTAATAGGTCAAGTATTGTAACCACTTATGAGTAATAAAATGTATAAATAAGTTCTACTTAATTTCTTTCTATGATTTAATGTCTTTGAACCATGATCGTACGTAAACAGATCGCCCAAATCCGACTTCAGATAGCGAAGTTATGAATTTTCAAAGAAATTCCTTAAACACGATGGATTGATATTAAATAATAAAAACAATAATAAAAATAATTTCGGAATTTGCCAACGGAATCTAAACGAAAGTTGTAGATCGTAGTCTCACCTACACGGGGATATAAAGAAGGTCGAAAACGGAGTTCGTATGAAAGAGATATGAATTTTTGAAGTTTGATAAATAATTTAAATATAAATTTTATTAAAAATTCGGTATTATCCGAGGGAGGAGTCAGCCTAGGGCCGAGGTACGCACCGCGTACGCTCGAACGCCCTGCGTACTCGAATGAAGGGTCTCGGATCGTCCACGTCGCCCTATGCGAAGCTACCGACCCGCCCCATCCGACCCGTCCCGTCCGATGTGCGTAAGCGATGACGCACGGGTACGCGCTGCGTACTCCCGTACGCCCCGCGTTCGGAGGCGGTTCAGCAACCCTATAAAAGGGATGCGAGCCTTTCCGAAAATGTTGTTCATTTCCTCTCTTTCTCTCCTGATCTTGCCTCGATTTCCGTGCCCGTTCAAACCCGAAGCTCTGGTCTTTTTTGCTCAAGTCCCGAGGGTCGATTTTACTCCCGAGATTCCCGAGAATCCAAAGAAAAATCCGTTTCGCGAGACGAAACTCTGCCCGGTTTTCGAGCTCGCTATCTTCGAATTTCCAAGTGAGTTTCATACCCCTTAATCAACTGTTTTAATTATTCTAAATACTTTTAAATGCTTTATGGGGGGGGGGGGGATACAAGTTAAACACTTATAGTTATTGTTCCGGTCACATGTGACGGCATTAATCACATGTGATTAATAACTAAGAAACCAATGATTTTATCACTGTTCAAACTGTTTTACTTCAAAATGTTTTACAAACTCTTTTACTTATCAAAGGTTTTATTGAAAACTTTGTTTTACTACTTATAAATTTGCATGCCTATATATGTATAGCTGTATAAATAATGTTTAAAGGGCTTAGGAAAGCCACCTATCCTATTTCCTTTTCCTCGATTTGGATGTGGTCTGGTGGAATTTCGGGTGACTATCCGAGGGTCGTTTCAATATTAGTTATATGTCGTATATACGTGTATAGACATAAAGGTATTTCCATATACATGCTTATCAAACACATCATTAGTAAGCTACCATCGGGGTAACACGGGATCATACTACAACGTTTTCTAGATCAACGAGTCAGTTCATTCATGAGCCAATATTCATTACTAAGAGAACATATACAACGATACTAGAACAAGTAATATTATATTACATACACACGAATACTTTAACAATTGTGATCCACTGTATGGGTTCATGTCTTAATTGTCATGACCCGGGTTGTAGCCAGAGTCTCTTGGAGGGAGAGCGTTGAGTTTGCGTATAGATCTATACTGGATTGACTATCCTACACCTTTCTGTTAGCTACAGTGGGACCGGCAGGTCTACGGGTGCCAAACGTCATAACCTATTTTTCGACTAAACGTTGTCGATGTTACCAGTCAATAGTATGGTGCAACTTATCACACGATACCTTAATATAAACCTGGTTTAAGGTAGTTAGTACCACAGTAGTTCATATAAAACGAAACTACCGTACTACAATAATTTACCCATTACATTTTGGTGATAGCCTCACCTAAACTTAAATGTACAAACTATATTTTGTTAAATGATAGTTACACTTGGGAAATTTCACACTTTTACATCAAACAAGCATACAAACTGTTAAGCCTTGGTAAAGGGCTACTTTTATACTTTAAACAGAAAATATAGGTTTTTCTGAGAGATTCAAACGTTTACAAACACTTACATACATTTACAACTCATACTTGCAACAGGTTCAAAATGTTTGTGATAAACGAACCTCGACACTAAAATAGTTATGAACTCACCAGCTTAATGCTGACAAACTCTTTCAAAATAACTTGTATTCTCAGGTCATCAGTAGACAGGTACCGATGCTAGCTTTTGAGAAGATGGAGCGCATTCAAGTCTCATCATACTATTTTGATATACATTATATTTTTGGTGTCTAAAACTGTACGGAACACACTTGTATTAAAATGTTTATATTTAATGCAATGGATGATGTTGTTTGCTTATTTACAATTACTGTGTTGTGATACTACACATGACGTCCTCCGCCCCAGAATGTTTCCGCCATTCTTGGTTTTGGGGTGTGACAAACATCAACATGATCCCAACGATTATTGACTTTCTAACTGACAGTAATATTGATCTCTCAAACTTATTTTCCCTCCCTGGTAGTTTGACAAGCTACATGTTTAAACCAAACACAAGAAAAACATTGGTGGAGGTTCTAGAACGAATAATCAGGTTGGAAGAGGGTGTGAAAAATGTTGATAAGAACAATGCATCACATACTCTTTTGTTTGAAAAAGAGATGATGTATCGAGATGTTCATGACATAATTAAGAGACATCACACTCAAACCATCACATCAATTAAGGATCCTAACATCAGTATGGGGAGATGGGCTCTTGAGCTGGTTTATGGCATGTGGGAGGTTTCAAATGCTACAGACATGGTTGAAGAACTATTGCAGTATATGAGAACGATAGATTTCACAATCTGTGAACAGTTGACACTGAATAAACGAAGACCATTGTTAACCGTTGCTAAAGATATAGGTAATGGTGCATTGGCTACCTTGGTGCTCAACAAACTTAGCGTTAAGGCTTGTGATATTAAAGCATCATGTATTGGTGAGAACTGGGCAAACCTGCAAGATATTGTCACTTTAACCGGTGGACTAATTATAATGGAAGAACCTGGAAGGAATCTTATTAATGTGGAATTGGGAAATCAGGACTCTTGTAAAGAGGTAAATGTGTCGAAACTGGACACGGTTGCCCCTGAAGGCTCTCGTGACAAGAAATCTATAGAAGAGAGTTGCCAACAACTAAGTTCAACAATCAGGTCTAGCACATCTGATCATGATAAAGAGACATTTCAAGAATGGTTAGCCAAGTTTTCTGGGGGAGTTGGAATACAAAAGATTGGAGGAGCTAGTAACATCGAAGTAAGCGAAAAGAATGTTAGTGTTTCAAATGCTTTAAAGGTCAACAATGCAGACGCTGAGATCCTTGGTGAAGCCCCACATAAAGTTGAGAATATTGTTGGGGTGGTGAAGACACCAAAGGAGATTCCTAGTACTAATGACCAGTACTTTCCTCCAAGTGTGATTAGTGATGAGAATTGGAACATTGAGGGTATCATTGTTGATTTTAATAATACCAAGAAGGCGATGACGTATAATTTTGAGCATGTGCCATCTGTGGCACAAATTTATAATATATCACATGCAGTGGAGCAAGATGAAGGGATAAAAGTGGAGACTGCAGGTGCTAGTACCACTGAAGACAAGATAATGAGGCTACAAAGAAAAATGTGGATGCTATGCACTTCTTTTATTCACCTTGAGGACAAGGTGAAAGTTTGGGCCGTCGGTATTGATAAGCCCTAACTAATCCTAGAGTGCTTTTATTTGATTTGCTTTATTAGAATCATTCTGTTATCTATTGGGCTTTAGGGGTAGAATGGTCTTTTTGGTATTATGATTGTTATTGGCTGTTTTGTTAGTGGGAACAGCACCTGATTACGTTGGCTGGTATTCCTTTTGTCTATAGTCTTTAGTGATAGTATATATAGTCCTTATGTTCTAGGAAGTAGGCAACTGAGAATTAATCTGTAAAGAACTTTGTTCTTCTTGGAGAGACCATTCCTCTCGAATGAATGGAAATCTATCTTTAATTTACTGGTATTATTGAGTGGTTTTGTTTATGTGAATCTGTTAGAATGCCTGGGGTATATGATAGATTTAACAAGGATCTATCAGTATATTATCTCTTAGGGCACTTTTGTTCATTAGAACTATGAGTAATGTTTCAATATTTAGGTAATTATCTTAATATTCTTTAGCTTTTTTTAGTCGTGTCAATCTTTTAGGATGTTAACCATAAACAAACACCTTAACTCATGTCCATTTTACCAAAACTTCCACATATTTTAAGTTTCAACTTTTCTGCATGCATTTAGGGTGGTAAAAATACTTTTAATCATATACTTGATGGATAACATGTTTTACAATCGAACACTTTTTAACTCTAACTCCTGCAATGCGGGATCCTTTCCTAGTTATTTTTTAATAGAGAGTATTTTTTTTGAGAGTTATTTTGATTAAAAAGATTGTTTATAAAATGAAGAGTTGTTTTTTGACAATTATTTTGTTAATTTTTTTTTTGTAAAATATAAAATAGTTTTTTTAACAATTAATAAAATATATTTTTTTTGCTAAAATGTAGATTACTTTTTAGAATTTGTTGACTAATTTTATTTGTAAATTTGACTACTCTTTTGCTAAATTTAACTTTTTTTTTTTTTATTTTTTTTTTTATTTTTATTTTTAAACTTGACTACTTTTTGGTTAGAGTGGGCTACTGTTTTGAACCTACTATATATATATATATATATATATATATATATATATATATATATATATATATATATATATATATATATATATATATATATTAAGAATTCCATATTTGTGGAGTTATTTTATAATTAGGAAAGTTTTTTCTTCTCTAGCTTCTTTATTCTCAAAATTAACATATTGAGTTGTAATGAGTATTTCATATTGCTCATTACGGATGGAAGATGAGAGTCTGTTAATTCCCAATTATCATATGTTTGACCACCGGGATACAATCCGAGAATGTTTTATTTAGGTGTTGAATTTGACGAAACCACCATGTTCGCCGAATTTGTTCATTTGGTGAACTGCAAGATGGGTCTTTCCGAAGAATCAAAAGTCAGTCTGGCTTATCAACATTAAGAACAAGTCTATTATTATGGTATTGTTGATGATCGTGATATTAGAAAGCTGATCAAGGTAATAAATGCTGTTGGAGATAAATTTGTGTATGTTTATGTGGTGGTTGAAGAATGTGTTTGGCGTAACAAAGTGGATGATAGAGGAAATGCATCTGCAGCTAATTTATCAAGTGGAAAAGGGAGCAACTACCCAATAGGTAATTTTAAAAGGCCAAGTAAAATTCAATATCATAGTGTCGCTGAAAATGTAAATGTAGTGCCAGAACCAATTATGTGTGTTACACTAGAGAATTAAACGTATATCGTTGATAATGATGATGATACATATGTTAATGATGTTGGTGCAAGTATTTACTTTGACAAAAAAAAGCACTAGACGTGGTGAATAAGGTTGGTAATGAATCTGGAAAACAAGAAGTTCTATTTTTGCATGATGGTGAACTAAAAGGATATGACGAGTTTGCGGATTGTGACAAGTTGGATATATCCTGCCTAGAGGGTGATTCTAACGGAAAAGAATTTGATGATGAACCTAAACTTATTTATTTAGATACCATGTTTCATGGTATGCCCCTATTGCATTCGTGTCCTGTAAAACGATGATGTGAACATTCCATGTCAGAGGGTGGATATAACTGAAGAGATTAAGGTTCTAGACATTTTTTTATAACAAAATGTTGCTCAAACTTGCAATTGGAAGACAATGCATAGAACAAAGTAAGTAGTATAGGACTACCAAATCGAGCAAAGAAAGGTTCGATGTGGTTTGTTTGGTAGAAAATTGTTCTTGGATGGTTAGGGCAAGGGGAATCAAATCGACTACTACTTTCCAAGTCACAAAAGTTATTGACCAACACACATGTTGTGCAACAAACTTGGAGCCTAATCATCGACAATCAAAGAAAAAAAGGTACTCAGTCATTTTATCGTCAAAGTATTAGCCGGATATTATAACAGAGTTTATCGGGGTAATGAAATTGTGAGGGACATCAATTCAAAATTTCCAATCAATATCTCATACTAACAAGCATGGCAGGCAAAACTGCTGGATTATTGTCTAAGTCCATAACTATATTTAGTATGTACTTGACCCGATTGTAGCATGGTCCTTTTGGGTTGCCTTCACTAAAGCAACTTGACTGGATGATTAATGGAGAAAAAGGTTATTATGGTTTATTAATATATTATAAGAATAATGTATTAGAAGAGTAATCATATTAGTTAATTAATATTGGTCAAAAATTAATTAAGAAATTAATTCTATGATCAAAAGAGATTGATTGAACTTTAGGGATTGGAATTGCAATTATACGATAATTGGATTTGGGTTTATAAGCTTTGGATAATTTCGCATGTACACTAGAGAAACCTAGATCCAAAGCTTTAGGGTTTTTGCATGTGCACAATAGGATTGTTGTATTGCTCAAAACCCATCAGTGGTATCAGAGCATTGCTTGATTTCTATTGTATTTGATGCATTAAGTGTTTATTCATTGCTTAAAATCGAAAATTCTGCCTGACAGACTCGTTGAATCACGAGATGAACTCAACAAGTCAAATGGTGACTCGGCGAGTCGGAGTGTCAGGCAGAGGGATTTTTGGAATTTTGGCTTATTTTGACTTGGGATAATTACCAAAATTTTTTTTAATTAATGAAATCCGATTTTTATTATATCATGTGATTATCCTTGTTAAAATAAAAGATATTTATCAATTAATTAGATAATTGTTGCCTTATATGATAAGCCTTAATTATTTCAATTATTTGATTAAATTATCTTGCATGGAATTGAATTAGGTCAAATTTAGATAATCACTAATTAATTGTTTAATTATATTATTTGAATTTTGATTTAGATAGTTTTGAAAAGTTTCAAAACTAGCCTCAAGCTTTGGAATTTAAATTTTGATTAAAAGTTTAATTTTGAAATATTTAAATTCTAAACCTTAGAATTTTACAAGTTTAAAATTCAACCCTTATACTATTATAATATTATAAGAATAATAATTATATATGATAAATTCTAGTCTTACCGTTAGTAGGCCTTATTTACGAAGCCAAACTATAGGGGAGGGGGGGTATAAGGAGTATGTCCTCGATAAGGAGCTGAAAGAAGTTAATGTCAACACTGCTACTCCCGAGGAGATTGCTGCCTTTGAGTCTCATGAGCGCAATGCTATGAAAGTCCATTACATCATGCTCGCGACTGTGACTGTCGAACTCCAAAAGTCCTATGAGACTACTCTCCCTATGAGATGCATTAGGATTTACTAAATAGGTACCACCAAAGTGCCAGACAGGAGAGGTACGAGATCATCACTTCGATGATCACTAACAAGATGAAGGATGGAGAGTCTGTCACATCCCATCTACAGAAAATGCAGAGATATGGTGACCGCTTACTGAAGTTAAATGTTAACTTCGATGAAGAGCTGGCGATTGATATCATTCGTCACTCCTTGCCACCTTGTTTCAACCAGTTCCGCATGACCTACCACATGAACAAGGAGGAGGTCACTTTGAGCAAGCTTCAACTCTTACTGAGGACTGTTGAGAGCAACCTAAAAGACAAATATGTTCCATAAACTCCTACTAGTGCCCCCGTCTTGGCTATTGGGTAGGGGAAGGGTAAGAAGAATAAGGCTCCTTCTAAGAGCCATCATAAGGGAAAGTCCTAAGATGGTACCTCTTCTAGTGGATCCAAGGTTGGTCCTGCTGCAACCTCCTCTAACTCGAAGGATGTAGAGTGCTAGTACTGCCATGAGAAGGGGCATTGGAAACGAAGTTGCCTGAAATATCTGCAAGATATCAAGGATGGGAAGATTAAGCCGTCATTCGCAAATATTTATTCTATTCAATCTAATAGCTCATCGCATGCTATTTCTTGGGTTCTTGATACAGGATGTGGTTTTCACATTTGTTCTGATTTTCAGGGCCTAAGAATAAATAGGGATGTGGAGCATAGGAAGATAAACTTGATCATGGGGAACATAAGATCGTCGCATGTCACCAAGATTGAAGTTTACTCTTTAGTGCTTAGTAGTGGGTTAGGACTAGAGTTGAATAATTGTTTCTATTCGCCAGAAATGGCAAGAAACATCATTTCTTTTCATGGTTTATATAAATAAGGATTTAGATTTTTGTTTGATAATGAAAAGGGTTCTATTAATACTTTCCTTAATGGTGTTTTCTATTTTGAAGCATTTCCTTGTAATGGAATATATAGACTATCATGGTTGTAGACAACTTAGGAAATGATATGTTGCATATTGATTCTTTCAATGATATGGATAAAGCATGCTTGTGGCATTGTCATCTTGGACATGACAACAAGAAACGCATAACCCAACTCCAAAAGGATGGAGGGTTGGAGTCATTTGACCTTAGTGACGATGACGTGTGCGAGTCTTGTTTACTTGAAAAGATGACCAAGTCACCCTTCTCTGGTACTTGTGAAAGGGGTGAGGGTTTATTGGATCTCATACACACTGATGTGTGTGGGGCCTTTAGATCCACCAAAAGGGATGCAAGCCGATTCTATGTGACTTTCACCGATGATTATAACATTTATGGGTATATCTACTTAATCAAACACAAGTCAGAAACCATTGAAAAGTTCAAAGAGTTTAAGAAAGAAGTGGAGAATCAGTTGGGTAGGAAAATCAAGATGCTTCGATCCGATCGAGGTGGAGAGTACCTTAGTCTTGAATTCATCGACTACCTCAAGGAATGCGGAATCGTTTCGCAATTAACACCGCCTAGGACACCGCGGTTGAACGGTGTGGCTGAGAGGCATAATCGAACCTTGCTAGACATGGTTCGTTCCATAATGAGTTGGGCTTCGTTACCTATATCATTCTGGGGGTATGCCTTAGAGACTTCCGCCCATATCCTTAACTTAGTCCCTACGAAGAAGGTTGCCAAAACACTCACGAGATGTGGACACGGAAAGCTCCCTTGTTGGCACATATCAAGGTTTGGGGTTGCGAGGCTTTCATAAGACGAGAGACTCACGACAAGCTCGAACCTCGTATTGAGCGGTGTATTTTCATTGGCTACCTACAGAAATCCTTTGGATATCTCTTCTATAGACCGAGTGAGAATGTTGTCTTTGTTGCGAGGAGAGAGATTTTTAGAGAGCGAGAACTCATAAGCCAAGGGGATAGTGAGAGACAAATTGATCTTGAAGAGCTTCAAGAATCGAACGATGAAGGAACCTCTAACATTGGCGCTCAACCTGAGGAGGAAACTCCCGTTGAACCGGTTGATGAGTTCCTACATCTTAGACGTTCCAGTAGAGTTAGTGTTCCACCGAAGTTTTATGGATTTCATATTACTACCGAAGGTGATACGTTTATTAGTGATAATACACTAGTAAATTTTGATGAACCTAACAGCTACAAGGAAGCCACGGCCGTCCCAGAATCTACGAAATGGAAAGAGGCTATGGACAGCGAGATTCAGTCCATGTATGATAACCAAGTTTGGAATTTGGTTGACAATGTGCCAGGTCGTAAGACGGTCGGGTGCAAATGGATCTTCAAGAAGAAGACCGACATGGATGAGAAGGTGCACACTTATAAGACGCGATTGGTTGCGAAGGGCTTTACTCAAACTCCTGGAGTTGATTATGATGAGACCTTCTCACCAGTTGCAAAGATAAAATCTATTAGGGTTATACTAGTCATAGTTGCATTTCATGATTATGAAATATGACATATGGATGTCAAAACCGCTTTCCTCAATGGGAAGTTGACTGAGGATGTTTACATGAGTCAGCTGGAGGGTTTTGTCGATGCGAAGCATTCTAATAGAGTGTGTAAGCTTGAGAAATTCATTTATGGATTGAAACAAGCATCTCACAGATGGAATCTTTGTTTTGATGAGAAAGTCAAAGAGTTTGGCTTCCTGCGAAGCGAGGATGAGTCTTGTGTATATGTCAAATCCAGTGGAAGTATAGTTAGCTTCCTCGTATTATATGTCGAGGACATACTGCTCATGGGAAATGACATCCCAAACCTGCAGGAGGTTAAGTCCTGGCTTGGGAAGTACTTCACTATGAAGGACCTCGGAGAGGCTGCCTATATTTTGAGAATAAGGATAGTGAGAAACAGGAGTAAAAGGCTAATAAGACTTAGTCAGAATACTTATTTGGAAAAGTTACTAAAACGTTTTAGTATGGAGAATTCCAAGAAAGGGGAGTTACCGATCCAAAGCAACGCCAAGTTGAGTAAGACTCAAAACCCGAGTACCGAAGCCGAGATAGCAGAGATGAGTCAAATATCTTATGCGTCCGTAGTTGGCTCGATAATGTATGCTATGACTTGTAATCGCCCTGATGTGGCCTTCGCTTTGAGCATGGTCAACAGATATCAAGGGAACCCTGGCAGAGCACATTGGATCACAGTTAAGAATATTCTTCAGTACCTTCGGAGGACCAAGGAATGGTTTCTTATCCTCGGTGGGAGTGATGACTTAAGGGTGCGAGGGTATAGTGACCCCAGTTTTCATATCGACTGGGACAACTACCGCTGTCAGTCGGGCTGGGTCTTTACCCTGAATGGGGGAGTAGTGACTTAGAAAAGTTCCAAGCAAAACACCGTAGCTGATTCAACGTGCGAATCAAAGTACATAGCGGCGAGCGAAGCATCGAAGGAGGCGATATGGTTGATGAACTTCATCCGAGACATTGGAGTTGTACCAGCCATAAAGGAGCCTATAGAAATTTTCTTTGATAACGAAGGTGCAGTTGCCTTAACCAAGGAACCGAGGGATCATGGCAGATCCCGATATATCGACAAGAAATATCAATTTATTAGACATCGGCTAGAAGAGGGACTCCTCGTGGTAAAGAGGGTATCGTCAGAGGATAACCCAACAGATCCCCTTACGAAGGGACTGAGTAGGGTTAAGCACTTGCAGCACGCTCGGAGCATTGGGACGAAGGATGATATTAGTTTAGATTAGATAGCTTCAAAATGTGTAACAGATAAATTGTAATTAACATTTGATGATTAAATAAATTAGTATTATTTATGAGTAAAGTTATTGTCTTGTGTTAATAATTTATCTATTGTTTCACTTTGCATGTTTTGACTTCTTGAATAATAAGATTATTCGAACAATCCACAGTCGTTTATATTTTGGAAGTAGGTATGAAAGAAGATTGTCATGAATTGGATTTCAAAGTGTCTAAAGTGTATTAGACATAGCAAAAGTTTGTTGCAACGTTCATGAGTACTGATGAAATAAGATTTAAGTATTGGAATAAACCCGTGTCCACTTGAATAACTTCATGGAATTAATCACGACTGATTGTGAGATGATAATATCATATAGCCTTTAAACCTGGATATATGGTTTATTGTTTGCGAGTTGGTTATCTATTGATAATGCATAAACGCATCAGTAACTTGATGTTATAAAACGCGTTGTTGTGTATGATTTGATGAGTGAACAGTAAATGCATACATGTCGAAGTTGATCTGTTCCTTTTATCCTAAGAGGGTAAAAGCGAAATCTTGGGCCCCTCGATGATTTGGTATGACTTATGTGTCGGGCCCGGTCAGTACTAAGCTGCCACAATCAATTAAGTTCTATGTCAGACAAATTAGGGATCGAGAAACAAATTGTTGGACAATAAGTATGACTATGTTCCATGTAATTGTCCGCACGATATCTTGAGAACGGAGGACTATATGATCCCTTGTCTAAAGGACGAGTCAGAGTTCAATAGTGGCTTTTGAGATCTACGATTGCTAATCGGATTTTGAAGTCGTACTTGCATTTATAGTTATTAGACTTATCCAAGTGGGAGATTGGTGGATTAATGTCTAAGTCAATAACTATATTTGGTATGTACTTGACCCAGTTGTAGCATGGTCCTTTTGGGTTGTCTTCACCAAAGCAACTTGACTGGATGATTAATGGAGAAAGAGGTCATTATAGTTTATTAATATATTATAAGAATAATGTATTAGAAGAGTAATCATATTAGTTAATTAATATTGGTCAAGAATTAATTATGAAATTAATTCTATGATCAAAAGAGATTGATTGAACTTTGGGGACTGGAATTGCAATTATAAGATAATTAGATTTTGGGCTGTTGATCTTGTGGATTAAAGGGGTGGACGAAATCAGGGTGGAAGCCCACCTTGAAATCGTGCATGGGCCTTATTCCATAAGGTTCTTGGGGCTGCTTAGGGCCTAAGCTATCCAATTATGGTTTTGACTAAAACCTTAGCAGCTCAAGCTATTTAAGGATCCCGAGGGCATCCAAAATCGGCTACCAGAAGAACCCTAGAGTCCTTAGAGCCGATTTTGAGCCACCATCTTCTTTATCCAAGATCATTCTTGTTGCCTTGGTGTTTGTGATCGATTAGAGGTATTACATTTATGATACTAGGCTCTCAAAGCTTGAAGATTCTTGCAACAATCTAAAGGTAATCATCTGAACTTATTTAGATATTGATTTTGTCACACCCCAAAACCAAGAACGGCGGAAACGTTCTGGGGCGGAGGACGTCATGTACAGTATCACAACAATGGAAAGTAGTAAACAAGCAACAACATCTTCCATTGCATTAATCATATAATTATTATACACGTGTTCTGTCAAATTTTGATAAACACTAAAGCATAAATCAAAATGAAAGATGGGTCTTGAACAAGCTCTATCTTCCTTTCTCCTTGCATCGGTACCTGTCTATGATGACCTGAGGATACAAGTAATTTTGAAAGCGAGTATCAGCTTTGAAGCTGGTGAGATCATAAGTATTTTAGTGTCTTAATTTGTACGTAAGTATTTGTATGTAAGACCTTGTATATGAACTGTAAGTATGAAGATGTTTGTAAAACAACTGTAAACGTTTGAAAAACCTAGAAATCCCTATGATTCCTACTTTATATAAAGATGTCTTTTACCAAGAGTTAACTGTTCTCAATGTAGTCTTCTACCAAGACTTAACTGTTCTATATGTTCGTTTCTTGTAAGAGTGTGTAATTTTCCCAAGTGTAACTATTATTAACAAAATATACTTTTTACATTTATAGTTTAAGTGAAAAGATCACTAAATATATGTACAGGGAAAATTAATGTAGTACTAAAACGTAGCTCTATAAGAACTACTACTGTACTAACTACCTTAAACCACATTTATATTAAGGCATCATGTGATTAAGTGCACCATACTATCGAATGGTAACAACGACATACGAATGGTCGTAATAACGGAATGACGTTTGGCACCCGCCACCTGCAGGTCCGGCTGTAGCTAGCAGCAAGGTGTAGGATAGTCAATCCAGTATAGATCTATACGCAAACTTACGCTCTCCCTCCAAGAGAATTCTGGCTACAACTCGGGCCATGACATTTAAGGCATGCTCCGATACAGTGGATCATAATTTTATTAACGTATTCATGTATATGTACTTATGTAAGCGAAATCATGTAAATATATATGAACGTGTGCCTTTGCTACCCAAAGGCATTGAACTGACTGAAAGGAACTATTATGTCCATATATGTATACATGATATATAACTAATGTTTAAACGACCTTCGGACGGTACCCGATATCCCACCAGACCACATGTCACGCGCGAAAAGGAAATAGGGTGGATAGCCTTCCTATGTCTTTTAAAACATTACTTATATAACTATACATATATATGCATGCTTATAACAAAATATTTATGTAAACGTAATTATGTAATTGTATAGTAATGTACTATGTATACTAGTTGTAATGTAAGTTCTCTTTATCTAGCAAGTATTGACTCATGAATGAACCGACTCCTTGTGTGATATCGTGTTCTAGTAATAGTTCTAGTATCTTCCTAAACTACCCATATGGTAGCTTACTAGTAATATAACTGGTACGTATGAACATGGATGTATACCCTTGCTATCCAAGGGCATTGGATGAACTGGAAAGACCTTTTATGACTATATATGTACACAAGATATATAACCAATATTTAAACGACCTTCGGATGGTATCCGATATCCCACCAGACCACATCTCAAGCGCGAAAAGGAAATAGGGTGGATAGCCTTCCTAAGTCTTTTAAAACATTACTTATATAATTATACATATAGAGGCATGCAATTTATAATGTAAAAGCATAAATAAGTTTTGTAAAACATTTGAACATAAATATTATTTTAAGAAAAGATCGACTTGATGTCAATCTATAAAACAGTTTGAAGGCATAAGTTTGATAAAACAGTTTAAGTATAAAGAAACATTTGTTTGAAACACAATTGTAAATAAGTTTGAAATGTAATATACAGAGTAAGATGTACAGTGTAATAAGGAGTTTAAAACATATAAAATGTTTATAAAAATCATTTGAAGGAAACTGTTTGGCAAAACAGCTAATGAGTAGCCAAATCATTTGAATGCTGTATATTAATCACATGTGATTGATGTAATAACAAGCATAATTTTACTTATTAATCACATGTGATTGATATAATAACTAGCATGATTCCACTTGTATCCCCCCCCCATAAAACATTTAAAAATAGTTTAAAACATTAGTTAAGGGGTATGAACTCACCTGCAGTAAGTGACTGGAATTGAACGAACTGTTATCGTAAGGAAAGGATCGGGCAAGTGCTTGGTGTCAAGTGAAGACTTTAGACACACACAATGATCCTAATTACATATGAAGACATATGTATATAAATAATTAGTGATTAAAACACTAATTATACAAGTATAAACATTTAAACGCGAGGAAAACACTTTTGGTCAAGTGCTAGGAGACTAATGGGTTGCAACAAAGGAGTGCAATGCCCCTAATGGGAGTTTATGGTATAAAGACCATATGTTTTGGAGTTTACGGCCCAGGGGAGTAAACTCCTGGCTATAAACTCTCAACCAAGTCTCTAAATGAAGCTTAGAATTATTACAACTCTAGTGGTAAATTGTTTCAAGGCTAAATCAAGTGTTTGGGTGCCATATGAACTCCTTTAAGGAGTTTACGGCCTTGGGACCATATTCCCTTGGAGTTTACGGCCGTAAACTCCATTGGGAGGGTTTTTATGGTGTTTTCAAGTGCTAAATGATTTATAGAATAAGCGTAGCTTGGTGGTTTAATCCTTTGGGTAGTTTAGGGCCTAGATAATACTCCTTTGAGGAGTTTATGGCCAAAAGGCCATATCCCTTAGAGTTTATGGCCGTAAACTCTCATGGGATGGGTGTTTTAATTCTTTCAAGTCTCTTGCTCAGGTAGGATAAATTCTAAGCGTTTGTTTAAGGCTATGGAGGACCCTACGCACACTTTGGTGCCCTTATGTGGTGTTTACGGCCTAAGAGTATTCCTTGGCCGTACACTCCCTTTAAGGGGGGTGCTTTTGATGTTTTAAAGTCCACAAACTAGCTAGAAGTAATTGAGGGTTAATGTCTAAAGCCTTAGGGGTGATTAGGGCACATTTAAGCCCTTGAATTTGGTGTTCACGGTCCAAGAACTCTTGGGCCGTAAACACCCTAAGCTAGGTGTTCTTGATTGATTTCTAGTCTCAAAAGATCATACATATTATCCTAAACTAGTTACCTAACAAGGAAATGGGACTAGATGGCCTTTAAGCTTCATTTTGGAGTTTACTCCCCAAGAACGTTCTTGGGCGGTAAACTCCCGAATCACATAAATTTGGTATACAATCTATGTTATTAAGCATAAAACAAGCATTATAACACATCTAGAGAAGTGTACTCACGATTTGGGATGAAAACCCGAAGATCCGTGAGAGAGAAAATGGCTTTTCTATAGTTGGAAATGTGAATAATGAATGAATTTAGTTCAAAAATCTATTTATAGTCCTGAAATATTTTTGGCAGAAAATATATTTATTCCGGAATTGGACTATAACATTATGAAGTTTTGAAATGCTCAAGTTTCACAAACCCAGGAGTATCCACTCTCCTGATATCTCCTTAAGTGTAAAATCCTGAAAACTGTCAAACTTACACTCGGAGTCTGAATTTTCACTGTAACTGTTCTACATCTATTGGCTTGATATGGTTTGTTTAGAATGGAAATTTCGGGTTGTCACATCATCCCCCTGTTGAAGGGAATTTTGTCCCGAAATTAGAATTTAGGCAAGGAAGTATGCATGAATGATCGATTTGTGAGGAGGAAACTTCCTAATTTGATTGGTTCTAGCGCACTTAAGCGAAATCGAGTTCTCGGTTGGCATTCCAACGAACCTTCACTAACTGGCGACAGTGTTGCTTCGTCCGCTTGACCTCTCGGTCGAGGGTCACTACGGTTCTAATACGAATGCGAGGATCTCGACGAGTGGACTTGCAAGAGTCCTAACGGAAAGGTATGGTTTCACGATCGAGATGCGAAGAGTAGAATGTACGTTACTGAGTTCATGGAGTAGGTCTAGTTTGTGCGAGGCAAAAGAGCAATTCTGATGAGAATCTCGGAGGTCCTGTCTATCTTGGATTTAGCTTTCCATGCGATACGAAGCGTATTAAGCCATTCCCAGAGCGAGTTAACCTAAAAAGCTTTGTCACTCATTTGGAATTCCAAGGTTCCTTTTCTTGCTTAACTTCCCAGTCAAAGGCTACCCCTTGCTGGGTTAAAGTCGTACGGGTTTCTGTAATTTGCGAGGAGTTCTAAATGAACTGAGTCGGTAGGTCAGTAAGACCTAGAATTTGGCGAATGACTGTCGGCGTCTCTGGTGTCGACAAATGCTCAACGGTTTTGACAAATTGAAAGAGTACTCAAAATTTCCCACATTACAACAGTGTGTCATAGAAATTTGACTCTTCAATTTCAAAACTCGTGCCTAGAGGACTTCGCTAAAAGTTCCTCTGTAGGAATGTTGCCATGGGTTTTCTTCCTACTACGAGGGTAGATAAGTAAGCCATTACATGGAGAAATGACGAACTGATCCAAGTAAGAAAGATGTACCCTATTCATTTAGCTCATGAAAACTATGGGCGTATTGGTCCTATCCGAAAGGTATCACTACGGACTCGAAGTGTCCGCATCGAATTCGGAAGTTAGTCTTCCGGACACCCTTCCATAACACTCGAACTGGTGATATTCGGATCTCAGATCCATTTTTGAAAGGAATTATTTCCTTGCGTTTGCTCAACCATTTCATCTATGTGCGGCAGAGATAACGATTTCTAATGAAAAATCTTGACGGAGTCCTCGATAACCGAGGTACATACAATACGATCCGTTGATCTCTGGAAGAATATGACCGGGGTTCTCTAGGGTGAGAAACCTAGTCTTCTAATTCTATTTCTGTGTAGCTCGCTAAGTTGTCCGGACTGTTCTTGTATCTCCGTGAGTGTTTAGACTATAGGGTGATCTGTTTACGGGAGTCGTACTGGGTTCTAAGTTTGTTCACGTAACGATGTGATTACTCGTAGTCTTGAGCAGTTCTCCGTCCTGAAGTTCATATTAGAATTCATACATGGTTTCACAATCACAACTTCGGGTATACGATTCGTATATAATTAAGATTGAAAAGGTAGTCGAATAACTCATTCTTCTTTAAGCTCCCATTCCATCGGGGAAAAAGAAGTTAAAGTGGAATCATCAATTCTAAACCTGTAGAAGCTTGATTATATATCACTCTTAAGTATACCTTCCTCAGTGATAGATCAATCGCATGAATCCTTGGATTAAACTTGACGTACTGCACGAGTGGTACTTCGGGGATTTTTTCGGAAAGAAAGTAACTAAGAGGTACTCCTGGCATGAGTACTTCGGTGTTCTGATATGATGGCTTCACTGGAAAAGTGATCTAGAAGAAAGAGATGTACGTATGAAGCTGTTTTTGTGAGGATCAAATTGAAGCGAGTTGTATGATAATGTCGAAATCATACTGAAACTTAAAGACATTAGATTTAAACATAAGACGTTTACAGACAAAACATAACCTTGCAACCATGAACAGAGTTACAGTACTTTAGATTTACCACAAGACTATTGCTGCGAATAAGGTATACTACAAAAGACAAGTATACGCAGCACGAGGATCCCTATACAGACAGGATCTCCCAACAGGTAAGACTCTAGTTGCACTAGTTCTGGATAGTTTATAAGTCTGTTACAACGAAACGTCTAAATTACATTTAACGTGGTTCCGGAGCAGGCTCTCCTGCAGCTGTGATCCTGAGAATCCTCCCATCTGCGCCAGAGTTCTTTGCTATCGGGCAATCTTTCTTGAAGTGCCCTGTCTCACCGCATTGGTGGCATGACTGGCTAGTACTAGGTTTGGTGATGGGATTGCAGTGCTTAGCCAGTGTTATGTAGACACGAGTGCCTTCCTCGTTACTCCACCTTGAAATTTGCTTCTTAAATCGTTCTGCGTTATAACTCATCTTGTGTGTAGGGTTAGTCCCGATGAAAGGGACTTGAGTGATGGGTTGTTTCGGTGCTCCACAGTCACGAGCATGGTGCCCTATGTTTAGGCAATTGCAACATTGCATCTCATGGAAAGCCCCATGGTGATGGAAACTACACTTATCACACTTTGGGAGTTTTCCCTCGTATGGCCTGCTTGGTACGGGAACGGCAGGGGTTTCCACTTGCTGCTATTGTATAGCCAGCCTTTGGGATCTCTTGCGTTCTTTCTTGGCTTGACGCTTTCGTTTCTTGTTCTCTGCTTTTCGGCTTTGCGAGCCTGTGACTGTTACTGTTTGGCGACTTCCTGGATGGATACCACGATTTGAAACTTCATTCCCATCAGCAGCATTGACTGTGCTGATAGCGCTACGGTGCGCAAGGACCGCGGTTACGGCAGCCACCACGACAGCTGTAACTGCTGTTTGAAAGGTAGCGGCGTCCATAGGAAAAGCGGAGGTTTCCCTGTTCGACTGATTGCTTCCGGATGACGACATGATTCTGTAACACGAAAGATAAGGATTTTGTGAGCGATTCTAGTTGACCCTGATGTACTTAGATTGTTCATGTAAAGAGTATGACTATGTTCTCGAAAGTTTGACCTACATCCCTATGATGCATTCCTAGTACAGAATGAAAGTATGTTCGCGAAGGTTTGACCTACATCCCTATGATGCAGTCCTAGTATGGAATGGAAGTATGTTCGTGAAGGTTTGACCTACATCCCTATGATGCAGTCCTACTAATGAGTAGAAGTAAGTTCATAGAATGGTCTCAAGACGTTTGTAGTTTGAGCCGAGGTATCGTCGGTTGGTGAATAACAAGATCCAACCACTGAAAGAGGCTTGGAAATGTCTCAGGAGATGAATCACTATAGTCCAATGACTTGACTAAAGCATGTTTCAGATAGACTCCAATGAAAGAATGATAAGAGTACTTGAATGAAGAATGACACAGAAGTTAGCCGACTGTCAATATCTTGGATATTCATGACGTAAAGGTTCTGAAAAATGACCTTGTAAAGGTCTTACATCATATCCACAGAAGATAGTTCCTGACAGCATAAAGACCTAACTAAAGTACTTACGGTTCAGGATAATTTCATAGAAAATGCCACATCGGGCATAGACAGAAAATACGATTCCTTTTTAATAAAGAAATAAGGTAACGCGTCTACTACTGGCGATGGTCATCCCTCTGGTGAACTCTCAGTTCAGCCAATTGACGTTCTATGTCAAGTAGGTGTCTTTCGTACACCCGTTGGCGTACTCGGAGCTCTAAGACTTCGGCTCGTGATTTAGCCAGCGCTTGCAGTAGGGTTTCATGGTTTCTCTCTGATCTCTTGTGTGCATCTTCCAGACGAATGGTGTGGAGGGTATGCATTCTCGCATTGGCGACAACTTCGGTAACCTGATGTAGGGCTGTCCTGCCTCGAATCTCATTTCGGGCCACTCTGCGGACCAAGATTGGCAAGACTCTATCTGCTGAGCCCCCATTGCTCAAGTCGTAAAAGCTTCGGTCGCCATTAAATGGCGTGGGTTGATCTTGTCCTTGGCTCCTTGTTTCCAAGCATTCCACTCACTCAGGGGTCGAGCCATGAAAAGCCGGACGAGGGTTAGGAATTGGAAAGGGAGCTGCTCGGGGTAGGTTTTCAACCTCTGGTTCGGAGTTAGCATCATACGAAAGGTCTTCATCATGGTGATCATTCAAGGGGAACTGGATGATCATTCTCTGGTTCTTCTCCAAACCAACCAGCTATGACTTCATTCGGAAGATACTGGTTGCCGAGGGGATGGAGTCCAACTATGTTTTCTATGCGAGAATTGGGGGTAAGGGAATAATTATTAGACGAATTATCTAGATAATTATTTAGAAAACCTTCATTAGTTACATTGCTATTTGTGAAGTGCATACAAGCTATGTGTAATCTAAACAGGATAGACCTTCGAATAAGTGACCTTAATTCCAAATTCACACAGAATAGGGGTAAGGCAAAATTATCACAGATTCTAAGTCTATAACATCCTAATTACATATAGCCTTAGTGTATCCACTTAGCAACTATCAACTTAGTAATGAAGATCCCGTTTTTAGTTCTCAAGTATAAAGTACTTCTAGTAACACCGAATACTCCTATAGTATTTTAATTTTAATGTTATGTTCTATTGTTCTCATTGTGGAAGGGTTGGTAAGATTTTAGCATTGTTGCAACCATACAATTACACTTAGGCACATGCTAGTCAACCCTCAAATCATATAGGTGATCAGGCTATATCTTCCCAGTTTTGACCATATGTCTCTAAGCCCACTTGTGTTGCCCAACAATCGTAATTCTTTTGTATTGTCCTAGTGACACTGATTTTAGTATGAATGCAGCACGTATACTTACTTAAATATTTTACTATTTAAATTATAAACTCCTAGTCAGAGTATTTTTATCCTTTATGTATTTATAGTTAGTATATCTTTTATGGGTTGATATACTTAATTCACTATAAACAATGCTCTGATACCAATCTGTCACACCCCAAAACCAAGAACGACGGAAACGTTATGGGGCGGAGGACGTCATGTACAGTATCACAACAATGAATAGTAGTAAACAAGCAACACCATCATCCATTGCATTAATAATATAATTATTATACACGTATTCTATCAAATTTTGATAAACACTAAAGCATAAATCAAAATGAAAGATGAGTCTTGAACAAGCTCTATCTTCCTTTCTCCTTGCATCGGTACCTGTCTATGATGACCTGAGGATACAAGTAATTTTGAAAGCGAGTATCAGCTTTGAAGCTGGTGAGATCATAAGTATTTTAGTGTCTTAATTTGTACGTAAGTATTTGTATGTAAGACCTTGTATATGAACTGTAAGTATGAAGATGTTTATAAAACAACTGTAAACGTTTGAAAAACCTAGAAATCCCTATGATTCCTACTTTATATAAAGATGTCTTCTACCAAGACTTAACTGTTCTTAATGTAGTTTTCTACCAAGACTTAACTGTTCTATATGTTTGTTTCTTGTAAGAGTGTGTAATTTTCCCAAGTGTAACTATTATTAACAAAATATACTTTTTACATTTATAGTTTAAGTGAAAAGATCACTAAATATATGTACAGGGAAAATTAATGTAGTACTAAAACGTAGCTCTATAAGAACTACTACTGTACTAACTACCTTAAATCGGATTTATATTAAGGCATCATGTGATTAATTGCACCATACTATCAACTGGTAACGACATACGAATGGTCGTAATAACGGAATGACGTTTGGCACCCTCAGACTTGCAGGCCCGACATTAGCTAGCAGCAAGGTGTAGGATAGTCAATCCAGTATAGATCTATACGCAAACTCACGCTCTCCCTCCAAGAGAATTCTAGCTACAACTCGGGCCATGAAATTTAAGGCATGCTCCGATACAGTGGATCACAATTTTATTAACGTATTCATGTATATGTACTTATGTAAGTGAAATCATGTGAATGTATATGAACGTGTGCCTTTGCTACCTAAAGGCATTGAACTGACTGAAAGGAACTATTATGTCCATATATGTATACATGATATATAACTAATGTTTAAACGACCTTCGGACGGTACCCGATATCCCACCAGACCACATGTCACGCGCGAAAAGGAAATAGTGTGGATAGCCTTCCTATGTCTTTTAAAACATTACTTATATAACTATACATATATAGGCATGCTTATAACAAAATATTTATGTAAACATAATTATGTAATTGTATAGTAATGTACTATGTATACTAGTTGTAATGTAAGTTCTCTTTATCTAGCAAGTATTGACTCATGAATGAACCGACTCCTTGTGTGATATCGTGTTCTAGTAATAGTTCTAGTATCTTCCTAAACTACCCATATGGTAGCTTACTAGTAATATAACTGGTACGTATGAACATGGATGTATACCCTTGCTATCCAAGGGCATTGGATGAACTGGAAAGACCTTTTATGACTATATATGTACACAAGATATATAACCAATATTTAAACGACCTTCGGATGGTACCCGATATCCCACCAGACCACATCTCAAGCGCGAAAAGGAAATAGGGTGGATAGCCTTCGTAAGTCTTTTAAAACATTACTTATATAACTATACATATAGAGGCATGCAATTTATAATATAAAAGCATAAATAAGTTTTGTAAAACATTTGAACATAAATATTATTTTAAGAAAAGATCGACTTGATGTCAATCTATAAAACAGTTTGAAGGCATAAGTTTGATAAAACAGTTTAAGTATAAAGAAACATTTGTTTGAAACACAATTGTAAATAAGTTTGAAATGTAATATACAGAGTAAGATGTACAGTGTAATAAGGAGTTTAAAACATATAAAATGTTTATAAAAATCATTTGAAGGAAACTGTTTGGCAAAACAGCTAATGAGTAGCCAAATCATTTGAATGCTGTATATTAATCACATGTGATTGATGTAATAACAAGCATAATTTTACTTATTAATCACATGTGATTGATATAATAACTAGCATGATTCCACTTGTATCCCCCCCATAAAACATTTAAAAATAGTTTAAGACATTAGTTGAGGGGTATGAACTCACCTGCAGTAAGTGACTGGAATTGAACGAACTGTTATCGTAAGGAAAGGATCGGGCAAGTGCTTGGTGTCAAGTGAAGACTTTAGACACACACAATGATCCTAATTACATATGAAGACATATTTATATAAATAATTAGTGATTAAAACACTAATTATACAAGTATAAACATTTAAACGCGAGGAAAACACTTTTGGTCAAGTGCTAGGAGACTAATGGGTTGCAACAAAGGAGTGCAATGCCCCTAATGGGAGTTTATGGTATAAAGACCATATGTTTTGGAGTTTACGGCCCAGGGGAGTAAACTCCTGGCTATAAACTCTCAACCAAGTCTCTAAATGAAGCTTAGAATTATTACAACTCTAGTGGTAAATTGTTTCAAGGCTAAATCAAGTGTTTGGGTGCCATATGAACTCCTTTAAGGAGTTTACGGCCTTGGGACCATATTCCCTTGGAGTTTACGGCCGTAAACTCCCTTGGGAGGGTTTTTATGGTGTTTTCAAGTGCTAAATGATTTATAGAATAAGCCTAGCTTGGTGGTTTAATCCTTTGGGTAGTTTAGGGCCTAGATAATACTCCTTTGAGGAGTTTACGACCAAAAGGCCATATCCCTTAGAGTTTACGGCCGTAAACTCTCATGGGATTGGTGTTTTAGTTCTTTCAAGTCTCTTGCTCAGGTAGGATAAATTCTAAGCATTTGTTTAAGGCTATGGAGGACCCTAGGCACACTTTGGTGCCGTTATGTGGTGTTTACGGCCTAAGAGTATTCCTTGGCCGTAAACTCCCTTTAAGGGGTTGCTTTTGATGTTTTAAAGTCCCAAAACTAGCTAGAAGTAATTGAGGGTTAATGTCTAAAGCCTTAGGGGTGATTCGGGCACATTTAAGCCCTTGAATTTGGTGTTCACGGTCCAAGAACTCTTGGGCCGTAAACACCCTAAGCTAGGTGTTCTTGATTGATTTCTAGTCTCATAAGATCATACATATTATCCTAAACTAGTTACCTAACAAGGAAATGGGACTAGATGGCCTTTAAGCTTCATTTTGGAGTTTACTCCCCAAGAACGTTCTTGGGCGGTAAACTCCCGAATCACATAAATTTGGTATACAATCTATGTTATTAAGCATAAAACAAGCATTATAACACAACTAGAGAAGTGTACTCACGATTTGGGATAAAAACCCGAAGATCCGTGAGAGAGAAAATGGCTTTTCTATAGTTGGAAATGTGAATAATGAATGAATTTAGTTCAAAAATCTATTTATAGTCCTGAAATATTTTTGGCAGAAAATATTTTTATTCCAGAATTGGACTATAACATTATCAAGTTTTGAAATGCTCAAGTTTCACAAACCTAGGAGCATCCACTCTCCTGATATCTCCTTAAGTGTAAAATCCTGAAAACTGTCAAACTTATACTCGGAGTCTGAATTGTCACTGTACAACAACCTAAAAAGTATTGTGTACTGCCGAATATCACCACTTGCTTGAAAGAATCGCCGGAAGCACGAGTACAAAGAAGGAAGAAGAAGAAGAGTAATTTCATTCGTGTGTTTGAATGAGAAGGCAAGGTCTTCTTTTATAGTTGAACCGTGAAATGGAAACAAATCACTAATTGATTGAGCGTTTAATGTCAATAAATGTCATTAATTACGCAATTAATGCATCCGTTACAGAATTCAAAAATAGGGACCAAAACTGTCCAGTTTAGGAAAAATGAGGGTAGCGCGCGCCCGAGTTTTTCGGAGCTGCATTTGTGTCCGCAGGTCGCGCCCATGCACGAGTTTGGTGTTTTTGGTCTACGGAACCAAGATTTGCACCCCCTGCGCGCGGGTAGGAATTGTAGCATAACCATAGACACAGGCTTATAAGCCTAGCTGTTTTGCCAAACAGTTTCCTTCAAATGATTTTTATAAACATTTTATATGTTTTAAACTCCTTATTACACTGTACATCTTACTCTGTATATTACATTTCAAACTTATTTACAATTGTGTTTCAAACAAATGTTTCTTTATACTTAAACTGTTTTATCAAACTTATGCCTTCAAACTGTTTTATAGATTGACATCAAGTCGATCTTTTCTTAAAATAATATTTATGCTCAAATGTTTTACAAAACTTATTTATGCTTTTACATTATAAATTGCATGCCTCTATATGTATAGTTATATAAGTAATGTTTTAAAAGACTTAGGAAGGCTATCCACCCTATTTCCTTTTCGCGCTTAAGATGTGGTCTGGTGGGATATCGGGTACCGTCCGAAGGTCGTTTAAATATTAGTTATTTATCATGTGTACATATATAGTCATAAAAGGTCTTTCCAGTTCATCCAATGCCCTTGGATAGCAAGGGTATGCATCCATGTTCATACGTACCAATTATATTACTAGTAAGCTACCATATGGGTAGTTTAGGAAGATACTAGAACTATTACTAGAACACGATATCACACAAGGAGTCGGTTCATTCATGAGTCAATACTTGCTAGATAGAGAGAACTTACATTACAACTAGTATACATAGTACATTACTATACAATTACATAATTACGTTTACATAGAGATTTTGTTATAAGCATGCATCTATATGTATAGTTATATAAGTAATGTTTTAAAAGACTTAGGAAGGCTATCCACCCTATTTCCTTTTTGCGCTTGAGATGTGGTCTGGTGGGATATCGGGTACCGTCCATGCAATGAAGCTTATAAACCTTGTTGAGTTTGGTCTCTATTCCAATGTGGGACTCATTCCCACATTCCTCTCTTTTCCTAAACTTATTCTCAAATACCCATCTTTGAGTATCAATATCTCATTCACTTATACTCTATTTTGGACATATAATATATCGTTTTGAAGTCCTCATCGAGGAGAACACAAACCCACTTAGAGTTCATTATATATACAACATATGTATATATTTATATATGTCCAAAGTTAGTAAAAAAAATATAAATATTTATACTAAATTTCCAACAATCCCCCACATGAATGGAGATCGATCTCTGCACATCCAATTTCTAGACGAAATTTTGAACAGTTGAATCCTGCATAGGATAGGTAGGTATTACCCTTTGAACCCTTCCTTAAGAAGTTACACTTAATCTCCTCGCAGTTAGTAGATCTCGATGTCTTTGAACTAAGCTTCCATTTATGTAGACGACAATGTAAATCTCACGGGACTCTCCTTGACAAGGTCATATCCTCATAGACGTGATCGTTTTGGTCATGAACACTAACCTGGTTCTACAAGAGCTTTAGGAATTTTTTCCCCTATAATTCCTTTCGAAGCGACCCCGCTTCTCTCTCACATAGGTGATTCCAAGAATCATTAAAAACCATATGTTTAGCCTAATTTTGTCACTACATAAAGGAATGGACTAGGAAGAAATGTTAACTCCCCCCACAGTGACCTGCCCCACTCATACAATTAGGTTATCCTTTTGAACCCAGATCTTGGGATCTCCAGTCTTATGGGTAAGGTTTCCTTCGTATGAATTTATTCATTAATGGGCTTTAGTCCCATTCCTGTTGACGACTTATAAACTACATCTCTACTCAAGCCTTTTATAAGCGGATCCGTAATGCTATCCTTTGACTTCACCTAGTCAACCGTTATAACCCCCGTAGTGATTAGTTGTCGTATCGTTTTATGTCTACGTCTAATGTGCCTTGATTTCCCATTATACATTGTACTTTGAGCTCTACCAATTGCTGATTGGTTATCACAATGTATACATATGGCCGTTACCGGCTTAGGCCATTCAAGAATGTCCTCTACAAATTGACGTAGCCACTCCACCTCTTTAGCACAAATATCTAAGGCGATAAATTCAGATTCCATCGTGGATCTAGATATAACTGTTTGCTTGGATGATTTCCATGCTACAGCAGCACCTCCAAGTGTAAACACATATCCACTTGTAGATCGGGAATCTTTTATGTCAGATATCCAATATGCATCTATGTATCCTTCGATAACTGCTGGATGTCTACCATAATGCAGTCCATATTCTCGAGTGTATATTACATACCTCAGCAACCTAGTAACACTCTTCCAGTGTTTAGAACTGGGTTTACTAGTGTTTCTACTTAGTCTGCTCAAAACATATGCTAAGTCAAGTCTGGTACAACTCATTAGATAGATCAGACTGCCAATAATTCTTGAATATTCCACTTGATTAACACTATCACCTCTATTTTTACGTAGATGTTGACTAGTGTCAATTGGAGTTCTAGCTATGCTAGTGTCTCCCTTAGCAAATTTTTCAAGAATTTTATCCACATAGTATGTTTGATTCAAAATCAAACCACTTTGGGTTCTAGTGATCTTCACTCCAAGAATCACATCTGCTAAACCCATATCTTTCATGTCAAACCTGGATTTCAACATATCCTTCGTGGATCTTATTATCTTGTCATCACTACCAATGATAAGCATATCATCAACATACAAACACAAGATGACATAACCATGAGTGGTGTTTTCCACATAGATACACTTATCATACTCATTGATTCTAAAGCCACTTTCCATCATGACTTGATCAAACTGTAACACCCCGGATTGCTAGGTATTATTTATTCTTGTATTTTGGTGGTTTGTGAGGAGACTCGGTGAGTTGGAGCCCAAACTCGCCGAGTAGGATCGTGGTTTTGGGCACGGTTTCGCGTCTGGACTCGGCGAGTCCACGCTGTTTAATGAAACCCTAATTCCCCGGGTTTGGAGCCTATTTAAGGGCACTTATAGCCTCCCATTGGGGCTACCAGTCCCTTGAGAGAACCCTAAGAGAGCTAAATCGCTTTGAGAGAGAATAAGTCACTTTTGGATCTTTGTATCCTTTGTTTAGCAAGAAGAGGGTGACAAGAGCAAGGAGGAGGTGAGATTCAAGCAGATCCAGAGTCCAGAGGCTTCATTTTGAGGTAATAGTTCGAATCTCCTTTAGTTTTGGGTTGATCTTTAGAGTTAGGGTTTTCTAACCCCTTTGGAGAGTGATTATGTCAAGGAAATGGTCCCTTTTCGAGTTTGTGCCTTGGATCTGGACTCAAAGAGGTCCAGAGACCTTAACCCTTGGAGCTTTTTGGGTTAGTATGGAGTTATTGGACTTAGGTTGTCATTTTTGGGACCAAATCTCCTTTTGATGCATTGTTGTGGTTATACAAACATCAAGTTTCGAACTTTACGTGACATTCATGCTTGGGAAGGCCAGCTCTATGGTTTGGGGAAACAGATTTGACCTCAGGAGGTCAATAGAGTTTGTGCATGGCATGAACTCGCCGAGTTGTTCTTGAGACTCGGCGAGTAGGATTTGGGTTTCACGTAAATTGTTCAGCGAGTAGACTCGTCGGGTTGGGGGATGACCCAGTGAGTCAGGGAGAGTTAAAGGGGGGCTGTGTCAAGCCAGAACTCGCAGCATTGTTCTTGAGACTCGGCGAGTTGAGTTGTGGTGGCCCCGCGATTCATGCCAGGTGGAACTCGTTGAGTTAGGGAAGTACTCGACGTGTCAAGAGAGGATCCAAGGGAGTCAGTGAACACGTATAGACTCGCCGAGTCGCTCTAGTGCACTCGCGGAGTCCGGTCAAAGTTGACCGTTGACCGTTGACCAGAGTTGACCAGTGTTAACTTGATAGGGTTAGTCAACCTTAGTTGTGAAAGTGTTAATTAGAGATATATTGCATTATAGGAGGACTATAGCTCGGGCGATCGAGCATGAGTGATTTTAGGGATTTGCGAGTTATCGAGATATACGAGGTGAGTCTTCTCACTATACTTTACCTTGAGTAGGTGATTAGAGTTATGTGACAGAGTATTTGTATGCTATATGTATGTTATGTGTTGTACTGCATTATTTCTATGTGATTTATGCTGTGCATGCTTATAGAGTTGGAACCGGAAGGTTCACAGAGTTAGAACCAGAGGGTTTACAGAGTGGGGTCCACGGACCCACAGAGTTATAGCCTTGAGTGGCTAATATGTGCTATGTGTGGTATTTTGGGGAACTCACTAAGCTTTGTGCTTACAGTGTTTGGTGTTATTTGTTTCAGGTGCTAGTGATGATCGTGGGAAGGCGCCAGCTTGATCAGTACACACACACGGGATTTTTATGTTATGAGATCTTGGGATTTTTATATGGCATGGATTGAGTTTCAAACATTGATGTTTTTATGAATATTAAATTAATTATGTTTTTATAAAATGAGAAAAATTGATTTGAAATTTATGGTGTTACACAAACTTTTGATGCCATTGTTTAGGAGCTTGTTTTAATCCATATAGAGACTTAACAAGTTTGCAAACCTTTTTCTATTGTCCTGAGGCAATGAATCCCTCAGGTTGCTCCATATAAATTTCTTCTTTCAACTCCCCATTTAGGAAATCCGTTTTCACATCCATTTGATGAACTTGCAGGTTTCTGATAGCTGCAATGGCAAGAACTAATTTGATGGACGTTATCCGCGTTACCGGCGAATAGCTATCAAAGTAGTGTAGACCTTCCTTTTGTCAATAACCTTTGATTACTAGTCTTGCCTTGTATTTATCAATACCGCCATCAGGTTTCATCGTTCTCTTAAAAATCCAATGGTAACCTAGTGGCTTGCTACCTGGAGGTAGATCCACTAGTTCCCATGTATGATTTTGTAAGATAGATTCTACCTCATTTTTGATGGCTTTTTTCCATTGAGGCCACTCAGAAGAAGTTACCGCATCTTGGTAGGTTTTAGGTTCACTTTCCACCACATAGGTGAAAAAATCATCACCAAATGATTTTTAAACTCTAGCCCTCTTACTTCTTCTAGGTTCTATCTCTTCCTTCTCGGATTGAGCTTGTTCTTCCTCTCGAACAACTTCGTTATTTGGTAAAGATGGGCTTTCAACTTCCTTGTTCAAACAGGGAAACACATCTTCAAAGAATGAAGCATTCCTTGATTCCATTATGGTATTCTTGCGTATTTCAGGATTCTTAGAACCATGCACAAGGAGCCGATAAGAACTACTACTTTGTGCATATCCAATGAATACACAATCCACTGTTTTAGGTCCTAACTTTTGTACCTTAGGTGGTGGCACTACAACTTTAGCCAGGCACCCCCACACTGGTAAGTACTTATACGACGGCTTTCTTCCCATCTAAAGTGCATACGGTGTTTCATTCTTTTCTTTGCGATGTATCTTATTTAAAAGATAGTTAGCTGACAAAATAGCTCCCCCCCCCCCCCCCCCGGCATTGACTGGTTTACACCCGAACTAATTATCATGGCATTGACCATTTCTTTCAAGGTACAGTTCTTTCTTTCAGCAATTCCATTGGATTAAGGTGAATAGGGTGATGTGAATTCATGATGAATTCCATTTTTAGCACAAAAATCAGCATAAGGAGAAACATATTCCCCACCCCTATCACTTCTAACCACTTTAATTCTGTTGTTGATTTGATTCTCAACTTCATTTTTGTACAAGACAAACTTGTCTATTGCTTCATCTTTACTCTTAAGTAAATATATGTAGCAATATTTCGTGCTATCATCGATGAATGTAATGAAATATTTGTTCCCACCTTGAGTAGGAATTGACTTTAGATCACACACAGCCGTGTGAATTAAATCAAGAGGTTCGGTGTTTCTTTTTATTGTTTGGAAAGACAATCTACTTTGTTCGGCTTCAACACATGTGGGGCATTTGTGATTTGAGTCAATATTAAGTTTTGGTATGTATTCTAGTTTAATTAATCACTTAATTGAATTGTAATTTACATGTCCTAAGCAACCATGCCAAACATTTGAACACTCAAGAAAATAAGCAGAACTAGAACTTTCATTATTCATTTTGTTTGTCACCATTAATTCAATTTGAACATGCCATTCAAGGCATATCCTTTTTCCCACAAACATACCATTTTTGGACAAAACAAACTTGTCCGACTCAAACACTAACTTTAAACCAAATTGGTTCAACAAACCACCTGACACTAGATTCTTACGAAGTTTAGAAACATATAAAACATCCCTAAGCTTTACTTTTTTCCCCGAAGTCATTTTTAGAATGACATCACCAAAACCTTTGATATCCGCGATAGCTGCATTTCCCATCTAGAGCTTTTCACCATCTTCAACTTCTTTGTAGGTGTTGAAAACACTTTTGTCATGACACACATGACGACTAGCTCCCGTGTTAATCCACCACTCCTTTGAATTTGTATTCATGAGATTCACTTCAGAAACCATAGCCGTGAGATCAGTTATCATGGCCACCAACTCCTTGTTATCATTCACCATGTTTGCTTGATGGTTTTCCCTCTTAGGTTGAGGGCACTCCGAAGCCTTGTGACCTGGTTGGCCATAGTTGGAGCACTTGAACTTCTTCTTGAAAGTTCCTGCCTGGGGGCCTAGGTTTTTGCCCTTTGTTATCCCTTTATGAGGTCCCTTGCCTTTGCTTTTGGAAGTTTGACTAGATTCCACCATATGAACCTTAGAAGATTCAACTTCACTGCCTTTCTTCAAGGCCATTCTATTGTCTTCTTCAATGCGAAGACGCACCACCAGTTCCTCCACAGGCATCTCCTTTTGCTTATGCTTAAGGTAATTTTTGAAGTGTATCCAACCAGGACGAAGCTTTTCAACCATTGATGCAACTTGGAATGATTCATTAAGATCCATCCCTTCTGCATTGTTATCATGTATGATGACCTGAAGGTCTTGGACTTGACTCATAACAGATTTCGAGTCAACCATTTTGTATTCCAAGAACATAGCAACAACATGATTCTTAGTTCCAGCATCTTCTGTCTTATACTTCCTTTCCAACGACTCCCATAGTTCCTTAGCAGTTGCAACTTTACAATAAACATTGTAAAGTGCATATATTAGCCCATTCAACACTTAGTTGCGACACATAAATTCTGAATGCTTCCATTCATTCACTGCATTCACAGATTGAGCACCAGCCTGCCCCTCAGCAATTACAGGAGCAGTTTCTGTTAGGAACCGAGCCAGGTTCAAGGTGGTTAAGTAGAACAACATCTTCTGTTGCCACCTCTTGAAGTTCAGACCAGAAAATTTTTCAGGTCTCTCAGCATGATTAGCCATGATGTTTGGAACCGATGCATTTGGGTTCACAGCAGGGGTAGCACCAACAGCAAGAGTTCCAGTACCAACAGGAGTTGCAGACATTCTGAAAGAATCGCCGGAAGCAGGAGTGCAGAGAAGGAAGAAGAAGAAAAGTAATTTCATTTGTGTATTTGAATGAGAAGGCAAGGTATTCTTTTATAGTTAAATCGTGAAACAGAAACAAATCACTAATTGATTGAGCGTTTAATGGCAATAAATGTCATTAATTATGCAATTAATGCATCCGTTACAGAATTCAAAATAGGGACCAAAACTGTCAAGTTTAGCAAAAATGAGGGTAGCGCGCGCCCGAGTTTTTCGGAGCTGCATTTGTGTCCGCAGGTCACGCCCATGCATGAGTTCGGTGTTGTTGGTCTACGGAACCAAGATTTGTACCCCCTGCTCGCGGGTAGGAATTGTAGCATAACCATAGACACATGCTTGTAAGCCTTCCATGCAATGAAGCTTATAAACCTTGTTGAGTTTGGTCTCTCTACCAATGTGGGACTCATTCCCACATTCCTCTCTTTTCCTAAACTTATTCTTAAATACCCATCTTTGAGTATCGATATCTCATTCACTTACACTCTATTTTGGACATATAATATATCGTTTTGAAGTACTCATGGAGGAGAATACAAACCCAATTAGAGTTCGTTATATATACAACATATGTATATATTTATATATTTCCAAAGCTAGTAAAAATATAAATATTTATAATAAATTTCCAACACTGACATTATTAATTAAATCTAGTACCCCACTTATTATCTACTTTATTCCATGAAAAATAAATCACAAACATAAAACATTATAGAAAACGAGATACACCAATAGCAAACATTACATAAGACATTTCAAATATAAGACCATTCTACATGAAATATTTCTTATTTTCAACTAGAATCCAAACATCCTCATACTCAAAGTCACTTCCCTCGTGCTCTAAAATGTAATGATCTTTAACAATTTTAAAAAGGTCTTCGTCGTTGTTTGGATAACGATAACTATTTTTAAGATGATGATACCATCGATTGAAACATGTTATTTTTTCCTTTAAATCCATCCACGTACCAATAATATCTGCTTGTGTTCGGTGGTTTCATTCTCCCAACGAGAGGTTAAACATAGTTGTTATGCATGTCCATTCATCACCTTCAAAGCAATCAGGGTTAACCATGGTTGTTACATCCTCGTAAACATTCATCCAACATCGTATTACCACCATTACCTCTCTTATCTATCACACCCCCGAACCGGAATGGCGAAAATGTCCGGGGGCTACTGACTTCATTTTGTAATATCATAACAGGTGTATATAAATAAAACATAGACAATCACTGTTACCATACATAAAATATAATAACATACATGGTTTGCATCATTGTATCCGTTCATAAATTACATTCCAAATATAATAAGTTTATGGTGAAAACAAAAATACAACAAATTCCCAAAAGTCCAAAGCTGCCAACTTGCTTAATGAGTTCCTGAGAATATAAGTTATTTTGAAAAGCGTCAACATATAAAATTTTGGTGAGTTCATAAACGTGTTTATATGAAAACTTTACATTGGTTTGAAAACTCCAGAAAATCCGATATTTTCTATAAAAAAAAATAGTTTGTGATTTTTGTTTCAAATCTTGTATTATAACATGTGTATCCTTGTTTTATCTTGTTTGAAAGATGTATAGAGAGTAATTCCCAGAAAATTCTGTATTTTCTGTGTCATGAGAAATTGTGGTCTTAAACCCAAAGACCGGAGTAAGGTGGGTAGTACAAATAATCAACACAATATTTATACCTTGCAAAACTGAGTGGTATGTGGCACACCCCGAAAACCAAAGGCGGAAACATTTCCGGGGTTGACTACCACGTTGTGTATCAAATCCAATGTACATAGTATTCACAGTAAACAAACATTACATTACATATATATGAAAGTTTACATGTGTTTCAATAGTAAGGTTATACAAATATACATATGCATCATATTAACAAAAGTTGAGACGAGTCTTCTAGACGAAATTTTGAACAGTTGAATCCTGCATAGGATAGGTAGGTATTACCCTTTGAACCCTTCCTTAAGAAGTTACACTTAATCTCCTCGCAGTTAGTAGATCTCGATGTCTTTGAACTAAGCTTCCATTTATGTAGACGACAATGTAAATCTCACGGGACTCTCCTTGACAAGGTCATATCCTCATAGACGTGATCGTTTTGGTCATGAACACTAACCTGGTTCTACAAGAGCTTTAGGAATTTTTTCCCCTATAATTCCTTTCGAAGCGACCCCGCTTCTCTCTCACATAGGTGATTCCAAGAATCATTAAAAACCATATGTTTAGCCTAATTTTGTCACTACATAAAGGAATGGACTAGGAAGAAATGTTAACTCCCCCCACAGTGACCTGCCCCACTCATACAATTAGGTTATCCTTTTGAACCCAGATCTTGGGATCTCCAGTCTTATGGGTAAGGTTTCCTTCGTATGAATTTATTCATTAATGGGCTTTAGTCCCATTCCTGTTGACGACTTATAAACTACATCTCTACTCAAGCCTTTTATAAGCGGATCCGTAATGCTATCCTTTGACTTCACCTAGTCAACCGTTATAACCCCCGTAGTGATTAGTTGTCGTATCGTTTTATGTCTACGTCTAATGTGCCTTGATTTCCCATTATACATTGTACTTTGAGCTCTACCAATTGCTGATTGGTTATCACAATGTATACATATGGCCGTTACCGGCTTAGGCCATTCAAGAATGTCCTCTACAAATTGACGTAGCCACTCCACCTCTTTAGCACAAATATCTAAGGCGATAAATTCAGATTCCATCGTGGATCTAGATATAACTGTTTGCTTGGATGATTTCCATGCTACAGCAGCACCTCCAAGTGTAAACACATATCCACTTGTAGATCGGGAATCTTTTATGTCAGATATCCAATATGCATCTATGTATCCTTCGATAACTGCTGGATGTCTACCATAATGCAGTCCATATTCTCGAGTGTATATTACATACCTCAGCAACCTAGTAACACTCTTCCAGTGTTTAGAACTGGGTTTACTAGTGTTTCTACTTAGTCTGCTCAAAACATATGCTAAGTCAAGTCTGGTACAACTCATTAGATAGATCAGACTGCCAATAATTCTTGAATATTCCACTTGATTAACACTATCACCTCTATTTTTACGTAGATGTTGACTAGTGTCAATTGGAGTTCTAGCTATGCTAGTGTCTCCCTTAGCAAATTTTTCAAGAATTTTATCCACATAGTATGTTTGATTCAAAATCAAACCACTTTGGGTTCTAGTGATCTTCACTCCAAGAATCACATCTGCTAAACCCATATCTTTCATGTCAAACCTGGATTTCAACATATCCTTCGTGGATCTTATTATCTTGTCATCACTACCAATGATAAGCATATCATCAACATACAAACACAAGATGACATAACCATGAGTGGTGTTTTCCACATAGATACACTTATCATACTCATTGATTCTAAAGCCACTTTCCATCATGACTTGATCAAACTGTAACACCCCGGATTGCTAGGTATTATTTATTCTTGTATTTTGGTGGTTTGTGAGGAGACTCGGTGAGTTGGAGCCCAAACTCGCCGAGTAGGATCGTGGTTTTGGGCACGGTTTCGCGTCTGGACTCGGCGAGTCCACGCTGTTTAATGAAACCCTAATTCCCCGGGTTTGGAGCCTATTTAAGGGCACTTATAGCCTCCCATTGGGGCTACCAGTCCCTTGAGAGAACCCTAAGAGAGCTAAATCGCTTTGAGAGAGAATAAGTCACTTTTGGATCTTTGTATCCTTTGTTTAGCAAGAAGAGGGTGACAAGAGCAAGGAGGAGGTGAGATTCAAGCAGATCCAGAGTCCAGAGGCTTCATTTTGAGGTAATAGTTCGAATCTCCTTTAGTTTTGGGTTGATCTTTAGAGTTAGGGTTTTCTAACCCCTTTGGAGAGTGATTATGTCAAGGAAATGGTCCCTTTTCGAGTTTGTGCCTTGGATCTGGACTCAAAGAGGTCCAGAGACCTTAACCCTTGGAGCTTTTTGGGTTAGTATGGAGTTATTGGACTTAGGTTGTCATTTTTGGGACCAAATCTCCTTTTGATGCATTGTTGTGGTTATACAAACATCAAGTTTCGAACTTTACGTGACATTCATGCTTGGGAAGGCCAGCTCTATGGTTTGGGGAAACAGATTTGACCTCAGGAGGTCAATAGAGTTTGTGCATGGCATGAACTCGCCGAGTTGTTCTTGAGACTCGGCGAGTAGGATTTGGGTTTCACGTAAATTGTTCAGCGAGTAGACTCGTCGGGTTGGGGGATGACCCAGTGAGTCAGGGAGAGTTAAAGGGGGGCTGTGTCAAGCCAGAACTCGCAGCATTGTTCTTGAGACTCGGCGAGTTGAGTTGTGGTGGCCCCGCGATTCATGCCAGGTGGAACTCGTTGAGTTAGGGAAGTACTCGACGTGTCAAGAGAGGATCCAAGGGAGTCAGTGAACACGTATAGACTCGCCGAGTCGCTCTAGTGCACTCGCGGAGTCCGGTCAAAGTTGACCGTTGACCGTTGACCAGAGTTGACCAGTGTTAACTTGATAGGGTTAGTCAACCTTAGTTGTGAAAGTGTTAATTAGAGATATATTGCATTATAGGAGGACTATAGCTCGGGCGATCGAGCATGAGTGATTTTAGGGATTTGCGAGTTATCGAGATATACGAGGTGAGTCTTCTCACTATACTTTACCTTGAGTAGGTGATTAGAGTTATGTGACAGAGTATTTGTATGCTATATGTATGTTATGTGTTGTACTGCATTATTTCTATGTGATTTATGCTGTGCATGCTTATAGAGTTGGAACCGGAAGGTTCACAGAGTTAGAACCAGAGGGTTTACAGAGTGGGGTCCACGGACCCACAGAGTTATAGCCTTGAGTGGCTAATATGTGCTATGTGTGGTATTTTGGGGAACTCACTAAGCTTTGTGCTTACAGTGTTTGGTGTTATTTGTTTCAGGTGCTAGTGATGATCGTGGGAAGGCGCCAGCTTGATCAGTACACACACACGGGATTTTTATGTTATGAGATCTTGGGATTTTTATATGGCATGGATTGAGTTTCAAACATTGATGTTTTTATGAATATTAAATTAATTATGTTTTTATAAAATGAGAAAAATTGATTTGAAATTTATGGTGTTACACAAACTTTTGATGCCATTGTTTAGGAGCTTGTTTTAATCCATATAGAGACTTAACAAGTTTGCAAACCTTTTTCTATTGTCCTGAGGCAATGAATCCCTCAGGTTGCTCCATATAAATTTCTTCTTTCAACTCCCCATTTAGGAAATCCGTTTTCACATCCATTTGATGAACTTGCAGGTTTCTGATAGCTGCAATGGCAAGAACTAATTTGATGGACGTTATCCGCGTTACCGGCGAATAGCTATCAAAGTAGTGTAGACCTTCCTTTTGTCAATAACCTTTGATTACTAGTCTTGCCTTGTATTTATCAATACCGCCATCAGGTTTCATCGTTCTCTTAAAAATCCAATGGTAACCTAGTGGCTTGCTACCTGGAGGTAGATCCACTAGTTCCCATGTATGATTTTGTAAGATAGATTCTACCTCATTTTTGATGGCTTTTTTCCATTGAGGCCACTCAGAAGAAGTTACCGCATCTTGGTAGGTTTTAGGTTCACTTTCCACCACATAGGTGAAAAAATCATCACCAAATGATTTTTAAACTCTAGCCCTCTTACTTCTTCTAGGTTCTATCTCTTCCTTCTCGGATTGAGCTTGTTCTTCCTCTCGAACAACTTCGTTATTTGGTAAAGATGGGCTTTCAACTTCCTTGTTCAAACAGGGAAACACATCTTCAAAGAATGAAGCATTCCTTGATTCCATTATGGTATTCTTGCGTATTTCAGGATTCTTAGAACCATGCACAAGGAGCCGATAAGAACTACTACTTTGTGCATATCCAATGAATACACAATCCACTGTTTTAGGTCCTAACTTTTGTACCTTAGGTGGTGGCACTACAACTTTAGCCAGGCACCCCCACACTGGTAAGTACTTATACGACGGCTTTCTTCCCATCTAAAGTGCATACGGTGTTTCATTCTTTTCTTTGCGATGTATCTTATTTAAAAGATAGTTAGCTGACAAAATAGCTCCCCCCCCCCCCCCCCCCCCCGGCATTGACTGGTTTACACCCGAACTAATTATCATGGCATTGACCATTTCTTTCAAGGTACAGTTCTTTCTTTCAGCAATTCCATTGGATTAAGGTGAATAGGGTGATGTGAATTCATGATGAATTCCATTTTTAGCACAAAAATCAGCATAAGGAGAAACATATTCCCCACCCCTATCACTTCTAACCACTTTAATTCTGTTGTTGATTTGATTCTCAACTTCATTTTTGTACAAGACAAACTTGTCTATTGCTTCATCTTTACTCTTAAGTAAATATATGTAGCAATATTTCGTGCTATCATCGATGAATGTAATGAAATATTTGTTCCCACCTTGAGTAGGAATTGACTTTAGATCACACACAGCCGTGTGAATTAAATCAAGAGGTTCGGTGTTTCTTTTTATTGTTTGGAAAGACAATCTACTTTGTTCGGCTTCAACACATGTGGGGCATTTGTGATTTGAGTCAATATTAAGTTTTGGTATGTATTCTAGTTTAATTAATCACTTAATTGAATTGTAATTTACATGTCCTAAGCAACCATGCCAAACATTTGAACACTCAAGAAAATAAGCAGAACTAGAACTTTCATTATTCATTTTGTTTGTCACCATTAATTCAATTTGAACATGCCATTCAAGGCATATCCTTTTTCCCACAAACATACCATTTTTGGACAAAACAAACTTGTCCGACTCAAACACTAACTTTAAACCAAATTGGTTCAACAAACCACCTGACACTAGATTCTTACGAAGTTTAGAAACATATAAAACATCCCTAAGCTTTACTTTTTTCCCCGAAGTCATTTTTAGAATGACATCACCAAAACCTTTGATATCCGCGATAGCTGCATTTCCCATCTAGAGCTTTTCACCATCTTCAACTTCTTTGTAGGTGTTGAAAACACTTTTGTCATGACACACATGACGACTAGCTCCCGTGTTAATCCACCACTCCTTTGAATTTGTATTCATGAGATTCACTTCAGAAACCATAGCCGTGAGATCAGTTATCATGGCCACCAACTCCTTGTTATCATTCACCATGTTTGCTTGATGGTTTTCCCTCTTAGGTTGAGGGCACTCCGAAGCCTTGTGACCTGGTTGGCCATAGTTGGAGCACTTGAACTTCTTCTTGAAAGTTCCTGCCTGGGGGCCTAGGTTTTTGCCCTTTGTTATCCCTTTATGAGGTCCCTTGCCTTTGCTTTTGGAAGTTTGACTAGATTCCACCATATGAACCTTAGAAGATTCAACTTCACTGCCTTTCTTCAAGGCCATTCTATTGTCTTCTTCAATGCGAAGACGCACCACCAGTTCCTCCACAGGCATCTCCTTTTGCTTATGCTTAAGGTAATTTTTGAAGTGTATCCAACCAGGACGAAGCTTTTCAACCATTGATGCAACTTGGAATGATTCATTAAGATCCATCCCTTCTGCATTGTTATCATGTATGATGACCTGAAGGTCTTGGACTTGACTCATAACAGATTTCGAGTCAACCATTTTGTATTCCAAGAACATAGCAACAACATGATTCTTAGTTCCAGCATCTTCTGTCTTATACTTCCTTTCCAACGACTCCCATAGTTCCTTAGCAGTTGCAACTTTACAATAAACATTGTAAAGTGCATATATTAGCCCATTCAACACTTAGTTGCGACACATAAATTCTGAATGCTTCCATTCATTCACTGCATTCACAGATTGAGCACCAGCCTGCCCCTCAGCAATTACAGGAGCAGTTTCTGTTAGGAACCGAGCCAGGTTCAAGGTGGTTAAGTAGAACAACATCTTCTGTTGCCACCTCTTGAAGTTCAGACCAGAAAATTTTTCAGGTCTCTCAGCATGATTAGCCATGATGTTTGGAACCGATGCATTTGGGTTCACAGCAGGGGTAGCACCAACAGCAAGAGTTCCAGTACCAACAGGAGTTGCAGACATTCTGAAAGAATCGCCGGAAGCAGGAGTGCAGAGAAGGAAGAAGAAGAAAAGTAATTTCATTTGTGTATTTGAATGAGAAGGCAAGGTATTCTTTTATAGTTAAATCGTGAAACAGAAACAAATCACTAATTGATTGAGCGTTTAATGGCAATAAATGTCATTAATTATGCAATTAATGCATCCGTTACAGAATTCAAAATAGGGACCAAAACTGTCAAGTTTAGCAAAAATGAGGGTAGCGCGCGCCCGAGTTTTTCGGAGCTGCATTTGTGTCCGCAGGTCACGCCCATGCATGAGTTCGGTGTTGTTGGTCTACGGAACCAAGATTTGTACCCCCTGCTCGCGGGTAGGAATTGTAGCATAACCATAGACACACGCTTGTAAGCCTTCCATGCAATGAAGCTTATAAACCTTGTTGAGTTTGGTCTCTCTACCAATGTGGGACTCATTCCCACATTCCTCTCTTTTCCTAAACTTATTCTTAAATACCCATCTTTGAGTATCGATATCTCATTCACTTACACTCTATTTTGGACATATAATATATCGTTTTGAAGTACTCATGGAGGAGAATACAAACCCAATTAGAGTTCGTTATATATACAACATATGTATATATTTATATATTTCCAAAGCTAGTAAAAATATAAATATTTATAATAAATTTCCAACACTGACATTATTAATTAAATCTAGTACCCCACTTATTATCTACTTTATTCCATGAAAAATAAATCACAAACATAAAACATTATAGAAAACGAGATACACCAATAGCAAACATTACATAAGACATTTCAAATATAAGACCATTCTACATGAAATATTTCTTATTTTCAACTAGAATCCAAACATCCTCATACTCAAAGTCACTTCCCTCGTGCTCTAAAATGTAATGATCTTTAACAATTTTAAAAAGGTCTTCGTCGTTGTTTGGATAACGATAACTATTTTTAAGATGATGATACCATCGATTGAAACATGTTATTTTTTCCTTTAAATCCATCCACGTACCAATAATATCTGCTTGTGTTCGGTGGTTTCATTCTCCCAACGAGAGGTTAAACATAGTTGTTATGCATGTCCATTCATCACCTTCAAAGCAATCAGGGTTAACCATGGTTGTTACATCCTCGTAAACATTCATCCAACATCGTATTACCACCATTACCTCTCTTATCTATCACACCCCCGAACCGGAATGGCGAAAATGTCCGGGGGCTACTGACTTCATTTTGTAATATCATAACAGGTGTATATAAATAAAACATAGACAATCACTGTTACCATACATAAAATATAATAACATACATGGTTTGCATCATTGTATCCGTTCATAAATTACATTCCAAATATAATAAGTTTATGGTGAAAACAAAAATACAACAAATTCCCAAAAGTCCAAAGCTGCCAACTTGCTTAATGAGTTCCTGAGAATATAAGTTATTTTGAAAAGCGTCAACATATAAAATTTTGGTGAGTTCATAAACGTGTTTATATGAAAACTTTACATTGGTTTGAAAACTCCAGAAAATCCGATATTTTCTATAAAAAAAAATAGTTTGTGATTTTTGTTTCAAATCTTGTATTATAACATGTGTATCCTTGTTTTATCTTGTTTGAAAGATGTATAGAGAGTAATTCCCAGAAAATTCTGTATTTTCTGTGTCATGAGAAATTGTGGTCTTAAACCCAAAGACCGGAGTAAGGTGGGTAGTACAAATAATCAACACAATATTTATACCTTGCAAAACTGAGTGGTATGTGTCACACCCCGAAAACCAAAGGCGGAAACATTTCCGGGGTTGACTACCACGTTGTGTATCAAATCCAATGTACATAGTATTCACAGTAAACAAACATTACATTACATATATATGAAAGTTTACATGTGTTTCAATAGTAAGGTTATACAAATATACATATGCATCATATTAACAAAAGTTGAGACGAGTCTTCTATGCACTCCGTCTTCGCCAAAAGAGATCACCGGGTACCTGTCTAACTTGGACCTGAGAATAGAAGCGGTTGAAAATCAGCATAAAGCTGGTGAGTTCATAAGCGGTTTTGTTTTGTGAAAATGTATCGGTTTCCTTTGGTTTCCGAAAAGGTTTGTTATCCAAGAAAATCCCATATTTTCTTATGTGAAATTTGTTAAGTTATCGTTTGTTACCAATTCGGTTATGTATTGTATTTACCCCAGGAAAATCCCATATTTTCCTAATTGTAAGATCAATAGTATATCACAAAGTATAGTTTAGCACACAAAACTATATAATGAAAATCTTGGGATCACTATCCCGAAAGATATATAAGTTAGTTTGAGATATTCGAAAGTACGGTTCAAGATCATGGGACTATCATCCCAAACTAACACAAGATAAGTTAATGTATGTATGTAAATATAGAATTGAAACCATGGGATCAATATCCCGTATAAGATATAGATTTAGAAAACCATGGGATCACTATCCCGTATAAGTTATCGATATGAAACCTTGGGATCACTATCCCGTATAAGATATAGTTAAAGATCATGGGGAAAGACATCCCGTACAGATAGTAGACATAAAACCATGGGATCACTATCCCGAACTAGATACCAAATAGTTTAGTTAATACCATGGGATCACTATCCCGAAAGAGATATAAGAATAAACCATGGGATCATTATCCCGTATCGAACATAGATATAGAATAGTATGATAATACCATGGGATCACTATCCCGAAAGAGACATAGAAACAATACCATGGGATCACAATCCCGAAAGAGACGTAGAATATAGGTACAAAACCATGGGATCACTATCCCGAACGAAATAAAGATCCTGAACCCTAACTGTGAATAAGCTGGTATTAATACATATTGTGAGTCGGGTAACCATACTAATACGACAACGTGACCTCCTTGATGTTTGTCAGACGTCGAACGATATCCAGAAATTTGTCACCCTAGGCGTGCCCGCCTAACTGTAGCTAGCAGTTAAGGTGTGGGATTGTCAGTCCCGAATAGATCTATTCACAAATTCCGTGCTCTCCCTCCAGGAGACTCTGGTTACACTTCCGGAGAGGATTTACTGATCATCCATAAAGGGTAGTGACTATCTCACAAGCTAGTACTAAACTATTCATAGGGTTCGTATAAGATATTGACATACAGAATGTTATGAACATAGTACAGTAAAGTATAGATACATACATGAAATCATCGAATAATACATTCAAATGGTACGGAGATAAACTGAATAGACATAATTTATCTAATAATTTAGTATAAATGTCAGTATACGATAGAAAGAACAGTAAAAACCCCCAAATTATTCCCATAATAATTTAATTAGTTTGGTTGTTTCCTTAACTAAAATCCATTTAGTTGAAATCGAGTAGTCATTCCTTATGCTCAACATAATACATAAGGAGTAAAAGAGTTTATAGGTTTATCAAAGATTGTTTAAAACACATTAATGTTATGATTGGAAAACAGTTATAGTTTGCTTGTATTCCCCCCCTTGAAAACATTGAAAACAGTGAAAAAGTCGTAGGGGTATGAACTCACCGAACGAGGTACGAGACGGTTTGGATGCTAAGAGTTGAGCCGGGACTTGTAAACGCACGAGGTTCCTAATTATGAAGTAAAGATACACATTTGTATCTAATTAGGACTTAGATTGATTGTCGGATAGGGACAATTGCTTCAGGTCGCGATAACACTCCGATACAAGTGTTTGGTGGGACCCGGGTGGCGTTTAGGGACATGAATGGCAAAGGGACTTGGGAAATGAGTTGGGACATCAAGGAACACTCCCATTAAGGGAGTTTATGGCCAAAACACCCTTCCCCATGAGTTTACGGCCGTAAACTCATGATGGGTGTTCTATGGTGCCTTTTGGACTTCCAACACTTAGGGGAAAATTTCTAGACTTGGTTTGAGGACTTGGAATGATTCAAAACATCAATTTGACCCCCTTTAAGGGAGTTTACGGCCTAGCTTGGCTCCAAGGCCGTAAACCCTTGTTTACCCAAGAAAATGATGTTTAATGGCGTTAGAACAAATCACATGTGATTGGTAGATTTTATCCAAGGCCTAACATGAGTTTGCAAGGGACATTTGGGGTGTTTGTGGAGTTTACGGCCCATGAAGCCCTCTTCATGGCCGTAAACTCTAATACATGGTGCTACAAGGTGTTTCAAGGTCTAGAACATGTATGAATGGACTTCTAAAATTCATCTAAGGGTCTTAGGGGTGTGTAGTTTGCATTCTAACACCAATTATTTTGGAGTTTACGGCCCAAGAACATGTCTTGGCCGTAAACCCTTAGAAACCCCATAAAAGTTGTGTTTTTGGCCTTCAAAGTATTTTTGGTTGGTCCCTTGATTTATTCCAAGGCTTTTGGTGGTGTTGGATGGCTTTCAAACACCTTAGAATGAGATTTATGTCAAGTATTGTGGAGTTTACGGCCCAAGAACTCTCCTTGGCCGTAAACTCATCTAAGTCCCCCAAAGTTAATGTTTCAAGTGTCCAAATGCAAGAATCAAAGTCCCATAATTCATATCTAAGCTATAGGGGTGATTTGGAAGGGTTTAAGGGCATAAAAACCCTCATTATATGAGTTTACGGCCCAAGAGTATTCTTTGGCCGTAAACTCCTCTAAACATCACAAAATGCAAGTATTACATGTTTAGATTACGTATTCTAAAGTCCCATAGCCATATCCAAGGTCCAAACTAGTCAAGGAAGGGTTTAAAGGCTCAAAACCCATTATCTTTGGTGTTTACGGCCTAAGCACCTTCTTAGGCCGTAAACTCACATGCATGGTCCAATTTCTTGTTTAAATCTCGAATTTGAAGGCTAAAGGTGCTTTAGATTAAGGCTAGGGAGGTACCTTAAGGATTTGAAGCCTTAAATTTCAGTTTTGGACACTAAATCTTTGGATTTTGGAGAGAGGTTAGAGAGAGAGTAGTGAGAGAGGGAAAAAGCTTCAAATGAAAGCTGAAACTCGCTTATATAGTTCCCAAAATTTACACGCGGTGGAATTCTACCCGATACCGATGCTAACCGCGGCTTTTGGTCGCACCCGATTGAGTTTCCGTCATCCGACGGGAACATTTTAAACAAATAAATTTCAACGAGAAATCGGAACGAATCCGATAACGTCGACTTCCCGGGTAGAACGGTTCTTGGCGACGAACAAATTTCGGGTTGTTATAGTATGTATATTCAGTGTAAAACTTATATTAGTTTTTGTTATTCTCTATGTGAGTCATTATAACCATACCAGTATGACAGAGTGCATGTCTTGACGTTCTTCAGGTGTCAATTTCTAAGAAGACATTTGTCAACCTAGACTGGCTTGTCTAGCTGTAGCAAGCAGCTCAAGTGTGGGGTGTCAACCCCATATAGATCTATACACAAATTCCCATTCTCCCTCCAGGATACTCTGATTATAACTACAAGACTTACAGTGTACACTAAGGTAGGTACGGTGAAGGTGCGTCTCACAAGAGCCATAACGAAATTTACACAAATAGTGTTTTTCATTATTTAATGTTATAAATAATGTTGCTAGTGTGTATTTTGACAACAAACCATTGGTGATAAAAAATGTAACTGTTTTTAGCAAAAGTGTCAAAATATTTGTTGTTATCGTGGATAACTTATCGTTACCTTAAAGTATCATGAATGATTCGAGTGTATTAGAATTTTCACTAATGGCCCGATTAACATAAATTTTGTCATAAAAGGGCCCAATTAGAATAGAATTATCAAATATGACCCACTTAGAATGTAATTGGCACATAAATATGCGAGTGTGTATATGAGGCCCAATTTGTATGTATTAGACTTTAAGGCCCAAACTTGGCCTAATTTTTTTTACTAAGATATCCATGTAAGGCCCATTTTTATAAAAGTATTTAAAAATGGTCTGTGTTTGCTAATTTATCAATTTTCAGCCCAATTTGATTAAAAATATCGTAAATGGTCCATTTGTATCAAAAAGAACAGTTTTGGCCCAATAATACCAAAAATGACATAAAAGGCCCACTTTTATAAAAAATGACCATTTTGTGCCAATAATACCGAAAATGACAATAAAAGTCCATTTTTATTTAAAAATGACATTTTTAGCCCAATAAAACCTAGAATATCAAATAATGGCCCATTTTTGTCAACAATGACACTTTTGACCCATTAAAACCGAGAGTGTCAATAAAAGCCCATTTTTATGAAAAATGATACTTTAAGCCCAAAAATACCGATGCCAATAAAACTCATTTTGTTTATCTTTATTGTCAAGTATGGCCCCTTTGTATACTTTCTTTAGTTTTCTAGTATCTTTTAACATGTTTAATCTTTTCAAGCATCATAGTGAGTTATATAAAGTAACTTGTTTCCTAATATCTTCAAAACTTGGAAGATAATTCGAGTTTATGAGTGTCTGACATAGTTTCATTGCATATTCACACAACATATGATGAAAAATATACACATGCATGGATAAGTACTGAGATTCTACACAAAACTAGCTTGTATTCTCCCCTAAAAGATAATAAATCATGAAAATGAGGGGTATGAAGCTCACCTTGGGTTTTCTTGGTTTTGAAGAGGAAGAATGGGGTGAGTTTCAGCCTTAGCTAGCTTCTTGAAGAGAGTTTTCGATGTTGGAAGAGTTCTAGGAAGCAAAACACAAAATGGTGTTTTATGATGAATGATCTTAGCATGGATTGAAAACAAAACAACTTGAGATTGATAACAACTTACCAAAAGGATGAAATTTGATGAAAACCGCTTGAAAACACACAAAATTTCACGGTTTTTAGGAGAAAGAGTGGGAGGATTTTTAGAGGATTGAGAGGGATGAGGAATGGAAGTAACTTGAATTGAAGATTAATTGAGGTGGCGAGGGTCTCGACCGGTTTAAGAGAGAGGAGAGAAGAGAGAGGTTAATGGTCCTTACTTGATGGTTAACACCAAATTACATAGATGTTTGATGTGTAATGTGCATGGTTACATGCAATATAATTATGAGGTGTCACCTTATAATCCAATGCCATCCATTTTTTGTGTTTTAAATGGCCGATCGGCCCAATAGGAGCTTGTAGAAAAGAGAAAAGAACTTTGGGCTTGGATTGGAAGTATAGCCGAGAACTCAATGGCCCAATAAGGGTTTTCGACCCATGAAGGACCGTTTATGGGTTTGCGGCCCAACAAGGCTAGATAAAAGGGTTCTCGGCCCAATATGCTTAAAATAATTCTGCATGGCCCAATAAGGCCCAATATGAGTCTTATGGCCCAATGTTATGTTGATGAAGAGTTTTCGGCCCAACTATGGCCCAATTAAATATTTTTGGCCCATTATGAGCTCCAATAGTGATTTACGACCCATAAAGATCCAAGAAGATGTTCACGGTCCAATAAGAGAGTTTTTGGTTTAAAGGCCTAAAGTCGAATGGATATAGCTTATTGGATTAGGTTTAGAGTTTTCACAAGGAAGTTTCGACTGGAGACAATTTCTAGATGTATAAACAGATATAACATTTGAAGTTTGGTTCACATTTAACGTAGCATCATATAGTTACACAAAGGATGCTAGTTGTATGTGGATAGGGATTTCTAGCTCTAAAATGCTAGTTGTGACATTATCGTCCATGGATGTGGAGTATTGGACGGAGCAGCTGCATTTGAAGAAGATGTTTGATTGGAGGCCATTTTTTAAATTTGTTTATTAGTTTGTTTAATTTTAAAGGAGTACTTAAATAAGAAAAAAGACCGAACAACAATTACGTGGATTCCCATAAGTACTATTTGAAACTACATTATGCAGGCTACAAAGCAATAGTCAACGTCTATGAAACCGTAGTCAAATAATGTCAAAGAGTAGTCCAATTGTCAGATACCTTAAACGAAAATACTGTTTAAAACGACAAATCTACTGTTCGAAATGACAATACATTATGCAGGCTACAAAGCAGTAGTGAAAGTCTATGAAACCGTAGTCAAATAATGTCAAAGAGTAGTCCAATTGTTAGACACCTTACATGGAGATACCTTTTGAAACGACAAATCTACTATTGGAAATGACAATACATTATGCAGGCTACAAAGCAGTAGTCAAAGTCTATGAAACCGTAGTCAAATAATCTCAAAGAGTAGTCCAATTGTCAAATACCTTACACAGAGATACTGTTTGAAACAACACATATATTGTTGGAAATAACAATACATTATGTAGGCTACAAAGTAGTAGTCAAATAATGTCAAAGAGTAGTCCAATTGTCAGATACCTTACACGGAGATACTGTTTGCAATGACAAATCTACTATTGGAAAAGACAATACATTATGGACCTTGCCTTTCCAGCTCCTACATACATATGTGTGCGCATGTGGTAAGACTGTTAACTCCACAACCTTAGGCACACTAAGTAATTGGTAATTGTCTCTTATATCTGATTCAAAATGAGTTTCTATGACGCTGAGCATGAAGAAAGCTTTAACAACTTGCCTGTTTACCTTCACAACCTAAGGCGAACCAACCCGCATACTCACACTCACATCAAAACAGATTTGATGGATCGTTTCCAATCTTGTTTTCTGGCTATTGGATTGGTGGTATATTTGTTTTCCAAATTTCTATTGTTTCTTTACATTTGATAATGTTTCTACATTTAACCTAATTGGTTTGCACTCCTAAAAAATTAAAGGTCCATGCATTCATAAAATTGTTTCTTTCCTGTCATCTTCATAGATAGTGTTCGTCTAAGAGGGGACTACCCAAAAACAATGTTTGTAGCAGTTGCTAAAGATGGGAACAATCTGACTTTCCCTATAGAATTTGGTATGGTGGTTGAAAATAATCTCGTAAGTTGTATCTGGTTCCTTATGAGGTTAAAAGAAATTATCGGATAGGGTAGGGAAGTAGCGTTCATATCCAATATGGACGATGTCGTTAGTTCTTGCATAGGTGATGTTTTCACTGATTCTTATCATGGGTACACTTGTAAGAGCGTCTACAAATATTTATGCACAAGAGTAGGCTCTGGAAGATCATTGGAAACTTTGTTATGGATAACATTAAAAGCATACACTACGTCTATTTTTGAACAAAATGCGGCTAAGCTAAGCCGTGATGCTCTCGAAGTGCTTACGGATATCGGTCATCCGAAATGGGCAAGAGCCTATTTCCCTATCATCCATTGGAATGTAGTCGACATGGAATTTCCTCAATTTTTTTTAGTATTATCGCTCAATCAACGTAATGTACCGATAATAACGCTTATCGAGGGTATTCGTGAGTACATGCAACATACTTTTGTTGAACGAAGTTTAATGGCAGGTAAATTTTCGGGTGCAATATAAAAGTATTAAATAACTTGTACAACAACCTTTTATAACCATATTTATTTTTCAGGGAGTTTGACTGCCATACTCACACCATATGCTGAAATGGTACTTCAAAGAAGGATGCAAAAGTCTGTTGGTTGGCAAGCAACACAGATCCCCCAATAGATCTCGTCTCCTTTGCCGACATATATTTATCTAGTTTCTTTTTTTAAAACTACTTGTGTTGTAGACCTTAATGGTCATACTTATTCATGTGGAAAATGACGCAGTCTCGATATAGCATGTGGTCATGCTATCGCAGCAACACGTCATTCAAACATGCATGAATTAGTTGATATCGTTCAAGTATTTTACCATGTTGATGTATTTAAACTCGTCTACCAAACGAAAACCGTTCACCCTGTTCCCCCACCATCTGAATGAGAAATACCAGACCCTTTGATGGTTGTTTTATTGCCAATGTAATTTGTATTCCCTTTAAACAATGATGTTTGTAATATATTTGTCATTGTCTATGTAATATATTTGCCATTGTGTTTGTAATATATTTGTAATATATTATGTTTGTAATATATGACATTGTGTTCGTAATATATTTATAATATATTATCTTTGTAATATATTTGTCATTGTCTTTGTAATATATTTTTCATTTGTTGTGCTGTTAAAAACGACATCAAATAACATAAGTTGTCATTTTTAGCTTACGATAAAAGTATGTTTTTAACTGTGACTTTCATGTTTTATATGTTGGTTATGTTGTTTGTACATACTTGTTCGTCAGAAAATATCCGGATTTCAAATCCGATATCGTTACATCATTGGTTTTACCCTCCAAAGTATGCTTCGAGCCGTTAAAAATGACAAAAAGTAACATAAGTTGCCATTTTTAGCTTACGGAAAAAGTATGATTTTAAGTATGATATTCATGTTTTATATGTTGGTTACATTGTTTGTACATAGTTGTTCATGGGAAAATATCCGGATTTCAAATCCGATATCGCTACCTCATTGGTTTTACCATCCAAAGTACGCTTCTAGCATTTAAAAATGGCAAAAAATAACATAAATTTTCATTTTTAGCTTACGATAAAAGTATGTTTTTAAGTCTGATTTTCATGTTTTATATGTTGGTTACGTTGTTTTACATAGTTGTTCGTCGGAAAATATCCGAATTTCAAATCCGATATCGTTACCTCATTGATTTTACCCTCCAAAGTATGTTTCGTGTTGTTAAAAACGACATAAAATAACATAAGTTGTTTTTAAGTCTGGTTTTCATGTTTTATATGTTGGTTACATTGTTTGTACATAGTTGTTCGTCGGAAAATATCCGGATTTCAAATCCGATATTGTCACATCGTTGGTTTTACCCTCCAAAGTATGCTTTGTGCTGTTAAAAACGACATAAAATAACATAAGTTGCCATTTTTAGCTTACGATAATAGTATGCTTTTAAGTTTGATTTTCATGTTTTATATGTTGGTTACGTTCTTTGTACATAGTTTTTTGCCGGAAAATATCCGGATTTCAAATCCGATATCGTTACCTCATTGGTTTTTACCCTCCAAAATATGCTTCATGCTGTTAATAACGACATAAAATAACATAAGTTGCCATTTTTAGCTTACGATAAACATAACATTACTAATAAACATAACATAAAAAATAAAAGGAAATTAGAATTACAAATAAACATAACATTACTAATAAACATAACATAAAACCTGAAAGGAAATTTGAATTACAAATAAACATAACATTACTAATAAACATAACATAAAAACTAAAAGGAAATTAGAATTACAAATAAACATAACATTAATACTAAAGATAACTTAACATATTACTAATGTGCAAATGGTGGTAAGACGATCATATTTTCAACTCGTATTTCCCAATGCCATAAGGATTGGAATAGGATTAACCGTCTCACAACCTATTACATAATTAAATTGGTTTCCACAGATTAGGAAACTGGATGGGATACAAATTTTGTTCATGGTCGATAAAATCCCTTCTAGTTCTAACAACATCTGTTAGATAGTCCTGTTTAGCTTGAAGCTTATCAAACTCCGTATTTACATCTCGAATCTACTTCTTAGCCTCTTTGAATTTTTTGTAGTTTCAGCAATCCATTTTTCTTTTTCAATTACTTGATTTGCTAGGTCGTTTGCACGTTGGTTGAGTCTGCGACTAATTTGAGAGTCCCTTTCGTTGGCTTCTTCAGTGGCCTTCATAGCTTGGAACATGTCGTCAGACATGTTCTCTGGGAGTGGGAAATTTGGGCCTTCCGAAATTAGGTTGTTATCGGAACAAACATAACAATCTTCTTCTTCACAATGCCAAACACCGAACTCATATGAATTCATTCTCAATTTTTGAATGTTGTAATGTATGACGTTTAAAATCTATTCTAGTTGCATATTAATAGCGTGAGACCAACATAGAAGTACTATTTGAAGGGACAATTTTACTGTTTGAAATGACAAAAAATTATTCACTCTAGAAACTAGTAGTCAAAATTTATGAAACCGTTGTGAAATAATGTGAAGGAGTAGTCAAATTGTAGTATAACTTACATAAATATACTATTTCAATTTTACAATAACTATATATTATAGATGTTGCAATGCAATTTCTTTGAATTTTACCACCTAATGTTTAGTAAATATTTTTTGATTTATACCACCTAATGTAATATAAACAGTATGGTTTTGTAAAATGGAAATGTTCATTACCAACTACAATTTCTCTTACAAATGTAAACAATTACGAATTAAAATATTATTTGCTTGCATAGGGATTATAACCACAATCTTAGGTTACTCCACATCGATTTAAAAAGAAAAGTAGTAGCAAATAATAGTCGAATAGGATTACATAGGGATTAAAACGACCATCAATGGCTTTGGTATTTCCCATTCAGATGCACGGAGAACAACGTTCACATTTTTAGTCTGGTATGTAGTTTAAAACACATCATCCTGATAATATATTTGAACCATATCTGTTAATTTCGTGTTATTTGTAAAACGTGCTGCAACAATAGCATGACCACATGCTATACCCAGACTGTGCCATTTCCCACAAGAACATGTGTGTCGATTAAGATCTACAACAAATGTTTTTTTAGATCAAAAACTTGGAAAATATCAGATAGGAACGGAGACAGGAAATCAGGTGGGATTTTAGTTGCTTTCCATCATAGAGACTTTTGCATCCTCTTGTGAAGGACCATCTCTGCGTAAGGGGTGCATACGGTGTTCTACATCCTTGAAAAGTAAAAGAATAGTCAATTATGGATATTTTAGTGGTTCATAAAAACTTGCTAAATTACCTCCCATGACAGTGCTTTCTTCAAACATCTATTGGATGTACTGAACAATTGCATCAATTAGCGTTATTATCGATACATTGCGTTGAGTGACCGATAACACCAATAGGAATTCTGGAATATTAATGTTTAGTACATTCCAACGTATATTAGGGAAATAGGCCCATGCCCATTTCGTTTTTCCGATGTTGGCAAGAACCTCACGTGCAACATGACTTAAGTTAGAAAATGATTTTTGAAAATCGTGCATGGTATATAATTTGCATGCACGGAAGAACAAGTAGTCTAAATTTGTGCTTTGGCCAATTCTTAAGCGACAATAAATGAAAACACTCTTAGACGAATAACCATGATAAGCCTCAGGGAATACTTGACCCACAAAAGAAGAAATGGTATCGTCCATATTGGTTACAAACACAACTTTCCTACCCTCTCCGATAGCATCCTTCAACCTCATAAGGAACCAAGTGCAGAAGTTAACATTGTTTTCCACCCCGATACCAAATGCTATTGGCGTAGTGTTGTTGTTTCCATCCATAGAAACCACTATGAACATTGAATTAAGATACTCTCCTCGAATACGAACATTGCCTATGAAGATGACCGGAATCATGCATCCTAAGAATGTGTTGATCTATTTCATATTTTGTATAACAAAAGTATTAGTTTTTAAACTAATATAAATCTTTTTAGAACAAAAAATAAACAAATCGAAAGTACATTACCACACATTGAATAACGACAAAACATAGTTTGAACCGATCCAAAACATCGGTTTTGATGTAAGTGTAACTATGGGGATTTGTACGCTGAATGTTGTGGAGGTAAACATGCAAGTTGGTAAAGCTTTCTTCATGGTCATTGTATGAGAAACTCATCTTTATTGTTGATGAGTTAAACAATAATTTAGCCATAAGGATGATTTAAATCACTTCAAAAGCTATTAAAAGGACTAAAGTAGTAGTCAAATGCTAGTAGACAGTAATCAATGCCTATAACACAGTAGTCAAATTACAATTATGTGTCCGAAATTCATTGTATGATAAGAAAACACTTAAAGTAGTAGTCAAATGCCAATAGACAGTAGTCAATTCCTATAACACAATAGTCAAATTACAATCACGTGTCCGAAATTCACTGTACGATAAGACAACACTTAAAGTAGTTGTCAAATGCTAGTAGACAGTAGTCAATGCCTATAACACAGTAGTCAAATTACAATCATGTGTCTGCAATTCACTGTACGATAAGACAACACTTAAAGTAGTAGTCAAATGCTAGTAGATAGTAGTCAATGCCTACAACACAATAGTCAAATTACAATCATGTGTCCGAAATTCGTTGTACGGTAAGACAACACTTAAAGTAGTAGTTAAATGCTAGTAGACAGTAGTCAATGCCTATAACAAAGTAGTAAAATTACAATCATGTGTCTACAATTCACTGTACGAAAAGACAACACTTAAAGTAGTAGTCAAATGCTAGTAGATTGTAACGCCCGCAGGTCCGGGCTAGTTAATTTAGAGACAATAGGGGTCGAAAACGACTTTTCGACAAAAGATTATTTAGAATAAATAATCTTAACCAAGTTGTAGAATATGTCACAAGGTTTCCGTACATATAAAGAACACCGAAATCCGAGTTATAACGAAGAAGTTATAGCTCGTCGAAGTTTCGCGACGGAATCGGCACGACACCGGGAAGCGTAAATTGTGAATTTACGATGGAGGACTTTTTAGCCTTAGTGATCTAAACGAAAGTCGTAGAATATGTTAAACCAAGAAAATCCATAAAAAGAACGCCCAAATCTGACTTCATATGAAGAAGTTATGATTTTTCTAAGATTCGCCTTAGCAGTGTAGAGCCCGAAACTCGAATTTTAGTTCGAGCGGTTTTTGGCTTACATGACCTAAATGAGAGTTGAAGATCTCATTAATAGGAACTCAATGGTAAAAAGACAGACGAAAATGGAGTCCGTATGAAGGAGTTACGAATTCTTCGCGGTCATTTAACAATCTAAACGCCTCCTACTGTTAAATTTGAGATCGGTCGAGAATTAGCCGACGGAGTCTAAACGAAAGTTGTAGATGTTGATCTTACCTACGCGTGGATATAAATAACGTCGAAAATGGAGCTTGTATGCGAAAGTTATGATATTTCTAAGTTTGAAGGCTGATACGCGATAGGGGGTGACGTGGCGCCACCAGAATTGGACACGTGGCACCACTAGAAGGCCACCACATGGACCAACTCGGCGAGTACGTCCCCCCTACTCGGAGAGTAGGCCAGTCAGCACCCCTATAAATGATGGGTTTTTGGTCATAAGACATCCTATGTGCTCATACAAACCCTAATGCTTGGATCTAGGTTTCTCTATTGTACATGCTTTAATTCCAAGACTATAAACCCTAATTCTAACATATGGAAATCGACATTAACATATAATTAGGTTTAAGAACATACCTTGATTTTTATATAGCAATAACAATCACAACTCCACCTTGGATTGACTTTGGAATGCTTAGAGTCACAAGTGTCACTCCTCTAATGGCTTACAGACACCATAAGCAAATGGAGAAGGTATAAAGAGAGAGGTGAGAGGTTAGAATTCGTATCTAGGACCTCTTGGGAAGGGATACATGAATTCATGACCCTAGGGGTGTTTATATAGGTGTAGAGATAGGGTTTCAGTCATTATCCTTATCTAGTTGATTATCCATTAAGCAACCAATAAGATAATCCTTGAATCCTTATCATACTCGAATTCTAAGGCTTTCCAACCTTAAATTCGTCCACCATATAAATAAGATAATCCTTACCTTATTTTGTAACTATCACATAATTACAAATCAGCCCCTCTAGTTTAATTAATTACATTTGATCACAAAACTAATTCTTAATTAATTATTGACCAATATTAATTAAACAAATATGATTTCTCCTTTAATATATTATTCTTATAACATATTAATAAATCATATTATCCTCTCTCTCTTTATTCATTTCTCCAATCAAGTTGCTTTGGTGAAGGCAACCCAAAAGGACCATGCACCATCGGGTCAAGTACATACCAAAATAGTTATGGACTTAGACACTAATCCAACAGTCTCCCACTTGGATAAGTCTAACAACTATTCTGCGTATGACTTCAGATACTGATCTGCAATCGTAGCTTTCCAAAGCCGCTGTCAACTCTGATCATATCAGATACACGTGTCCTTAGATAAGGGATCATATATTCCTCCATTCTAGATATCGTATGAGATATGATTTCAAATCATTCTCTTTGTACTATATCTCGATTTCCGATTTATGATGACAGACTAATTGAACAAATCAAATTAGCCCTAGCCCGGCCGAGCATTTACGTATGTCATCACTAAACCATCGAGGGGCCCAAAGATATCGCTTTTATCCTACTTTGGATAAAAGGAATGGATAAACTTTGATACAATGCTCGCTTGCACTCACTCACCGAATTACACACAACAATATGTTTTATAACACCAAGTTACTGGTGCGTTTACATATTATCAATGTGCAACCGATCAGCAAGATACAACTCACACATCTCGGTTTCAAGAATATAAGATGTTATCGTCTCACTAATCACTCGAGATAGTGATCCAAGTGAGCGTGGGTTTAATCCAATGCTCAAATCATATTCGTAAGCACTCATGAACGTTGCAGCAAACATTTGCTTATATCTAATACTCTTTTAGACAATCCACACACCAATTCACGACAGTCTTCATTCATATCTACTTCCAACATATGAACGACTGTGGCCCGTTTGAATAATTAGATTATTCTTAATAAACTCAATTATTCTGGAAGTCAAAACATGCAAGGTGAAACACAAGAATAGTACTAATCCCATATGGCCTCAACCCTTTGAGCATAAATAAAACACGTTTTATTTATCACCATATCGATTACTCATTATTTGTCGTTTTGGGTAATCAACTTCTTACTTGAATTATTACTCTTGTCCCATGCTCCTAGCATGCACACAATGTTTACCTATGGTTCTTACTTTTGTGAAATAGACAAATTGAACACATTTCCAATCATTCTCATTTTACAACTCCAAATCCATTTTCTTAAGTGTAAGAATATCAAATTCTTGTTACTTATAGAATATACTAGATTCTGACACTTTATGCAACGATCCTTTTGTAATGTCACTACACCAAAGTCTCAAAGACTATTGCCAATGATATTACAAAGTCCTCTAACGTAGATTGTTACAAGACAATTCCTTAGATATGATGTCTCTCACTCAAAGTACATTCCTTTGAACATCCTTTTGCATAAAAGTTTCTAATCTAGATTTTCAATATTTACTTCCCAATATAGATACATTTCCATACTTTCCATATGACAACTCATTTCTTAATAGAATCTTTTCTATTCATCATAATGTCAATATGGTCCATTAATACCATGCTTCCAACTACTCACAAGCGACCAATCCTCGTCGAACTTTGGATTGTCCTTTGATAGTTGTTTAATTATTTTAGTCAAAACCGATTCTAGTCCCTTTTCCCTCTCAATGCGCTAGATATTTGGAAAATTTTAGAATGGTCATAACATTAAAGCATTTGCAATCGATCCTATACCGGAAGCGTATGGGACATGATGTATAATGTTTTATTTGCTATGTTCTCAAAATTCGAATTGTGAAGAGGAATGCCGTAATCATAATCGAAATTTTAAGAACACACTATGTACCCTTGACTAAGTTTATTAACATTTCTCAACCTAATCCTTTAGATTTGACATGAAGCATAATATTCTCTCCCTTAATTATAGCAAAACAACCTTTCAACTCTTACAACTTTGCAAAGTATGACTCTTGTTTTCTATAATTAATATTGCCAACTATGCAATACGTGCCTTAATAATCATACAATCATAACATTTATGCTCCGACTATCATGATGATTATTATAAAACATAACACTTATGCTCCCACTAGCTTCGACATGTATTCATAAACATCTTAACTTTCAGAAAAACAATACTTATTTAATTTGTTAAGTTCATGTTTCTAATACTTAGTGATTTGATAATCTTTTATCAAGGCTTCTTGAACTTATATACTTTTGCCTTAGATGGTTCATATGTGTGTCTTAACAATTAAGACTAATTACCAAACCTCACAATTCAAATTATGGAAAGGTCCTTGCCTTTTATGCATTCAAATGAGAACTCATAGGACTCATATGCATAATTAACTCGATTGGATTGGCATAGAAACAAAATAATGTCTTCACGATAGGTTGTAAACCTCAACTCGTGTGCTAGTGATGATCGATAAGGTTTATTTGATTTGTTCTTGAAACTTTTCAAGACTATTAAGACTCCCACTAACTCCTTGACATATACGATTCTCTTATCAAAACATTTCTTGACAAACAAATATTCAAGAGTTAGTGTAACTTATATCAAAACAAAACACTTCATAATTTTGGTCTTAGTTGGTCTTTGTCTTATCCAAGACATCACAACTTTCCACAATTGATGAATGTTATAAACCTTCTTAATACTATTCACTCAATGTCACAATCTTGACTTTAAGACTTGTTTTGGAAGGAAGTATGATTGACTTCTTGATTTGACCATTTCTTCAATCTTTGATTCCTCTTCTTGGACATACAATTGTACCAAGACTCATTAAAGGATCAATTGAGATATGGTTCTTAATCATTAAGACCTATCATAAAGCATAAAAGCTACTCTCCCTTCTTCTTAGAATGGAGAAACTCTTATCTTTTTGCCTACTTGATTCTTCTTATTCGTTTTGCTATTGATCTAAACCCTTTAATCAATTCAAAATTACACTTAATCTTGTAAGTGTACTCATATTTACTAAGCCTTTAGTAAATCATGACGAATATCTTTGTTACTCTTATGGTGAACTTGATCAACACACAACTTTGTGTACTCGATCTCCTAGTCCTTCACTTGACACTTTGTCAATGAATTAGTCCAATTTCCAAATACGAAATTTCTCATTCATCATGCAACCAAGTTGCATGATTCCAAGTTTCTGTCCAATTGAAACTTGGGCGATGAGAAACTCTCCCTATTTGGTAAATTCTTGACATTTCCATAAATAACATAACTAAGAATCATATCCATTCGTTGTAGAAATATGCAAACATCAATTTTCACATAACGATTTCATTGCAAGGAAGTAAACAAATAAGTCAAACACAATTTATTTTATTTATAAAAGCAGCGGAAAAGCATTTGTCCTTACAATGCACAATCTATTGAAAACTATGTAAAAAGAAAATTTCTAACAACTCTATCATAACTATCTAAGCTCAAAATCCAATCTTCAAGTCCATGAGATCGAGATCCATCTCTTGTGATTAGATTCATCTTGCTCTCTTATCAAGCTTCCTTTCTTTTCACCGATCCTTCAAAACATTCAAATGCAATCTTATCACATCATGTATTAAGAATCAATGAATAGGAACTTAATGGAGTTAGATAGTGGATTCTTACCTAAAGCGTAGTCATACTTTTGACTCTCCCATCTCTTAGATCTCTTAGGTAGATAGGGCAACTTCGTCTCCAATGCCCCTTCTCTTGGCAATAAAAGCAAATTGACTCCTTTGGAACAACACATGGAACTACTTCAGACATCGCCTTTCTCTTATGATCAAACTTTTCGATCATTGTATGTCTTTCATTGCCATTGTCTATATCCATAGAGGTCTTGAAGGCAGTTTCACCAATCAACTTTGTATTTCTATTGCGCCAAACCATTGTTGATTCAACAACAATAAGCATGTAGGTGAGATCTATAAGTGTCACGTCGTGGTTCATCATATAGTACTCTCTTACAAACTCACTATACGAGTTAGGAAGTGACTGAAGAACCCAATCAACAACCATCGCTTCACCGACAATGGATCCCATCATTCTTAATCTATCAATGTGTGACTTCATCCCTAAGACGTGTGCACACACCGACTTGCCCTCTTTATGTTTACTTGCCAAAAGGGCTTGAGTGATATTGAACCTTTCAATTTTACAATCTTGTGGGTTAGGGAGAATAATTGGAGGAGGAGGAGGAAGTGAAGCATGATTACTTGTTCCTCGATCGAATCATGGAATATCATCTTCATGTGGAATGCTTATTCCACGGGATTTGAGAAGACCATAGTTGTCGAACTTTGACATCGGGAGAAAAATGAATTCAAGTTAGTTGATTGATTGAGTCCTTGGTAAATCACCCAAATGAAATTCCAAGGCTAGGACCCAACACAATATCCTACAACTCGGGAGAGGGATGCCGTAACCCAAATTGCAGAACATTTGAAGGTAAGTGAATGACGATTCACTAATTTCCACCATGAAAAACGAAAAAGAAATTTAAGTTTTAAATCTATGAAAACTCCTAGATCCTTTGAGATTCATTGAACATTTCAATGGCATGTTTAAATCTCGATATGCCCCTCTAGTTTGTGACTGGGATGCCGAGGATCACAAAGCGGGTGTGAATAACCATGCAAACTACATGGTGCCCTCACATGTTACAATCACCTATTCGATGTGCCGGTAAACCACACACGCTCCACCGAACTATGACAAACATTGAGTCACCCTTTTCTACCTTTGCTTAGAACCATTTAGTGTGTCGGTAAACCACACACGCTCCTCTAACATCTTCACAAGGGCACAAAGTGTAATTTCATGGAATTGCATCAATTCACTTTTGCCTAAGTAACTAAGATTGGGAATTTGAAAAACATTTAGTTACTTTGTATTTCATTATACTTATAAGGGAAGGTTTCGTCCTATCATACCCGTTCGGCTAACGACCCTCCACTAGTCAAGAGTGCGGTGGGTAAGAGTGGATACCCATTCAATCGCCATTTTATAGGCAATTTCCTTAAACACCCCTTATAGACCAGCTTCGTGAATGAGGCCTACTAACGGTAAGACTGACTTTTACTCATACATATATATAATGTTAGACTTTTAATGTTATATATAGTATAGAGTGTATTTTATACTTTTAAAATACTATATGGTTAACTTTAACAATTACACTTTTAATTCAATTAAAAGGTTAACCTAAACTTTTATGGATTTATTAAACCTCTTTTAATTATACTCCTTAATTAATTAATAAAACTATAAGGGTGTGATTTGAACTTTTCAAAACATTACTAGGGTTTTAGAATTTAACATTTCTAATTAAAACTTTAATCAACTTTTAAATTCCAAAACTTGAGGGCAAGTTTTGAAACCTTTTTCAAAACATTAGGGTTTTAACTATTTAAATTTCAAAACTCCAAAACTTTTGGGTTCAAATTTAAACTATAAAACCTAAAGGGGAAAATATGAAACCTTTCATAACAACAAGGATCAAATAACAAATAATTTTAAATTAACATTTAATCACATAATTATCCATATTTGATTTATTTAATGATTTCTTGCAAAACAATTTATCAATTTACTCAAAATAATTAATCAATTATCTTTTAAGGAAACAATTATCTTGTTAATTGATAATTATCTTTAATTAGATCAAGAATATAGTCATATATATCATAAAATCGGATTTATATTGATCTAACATGATAAGGTAACTATCCATATGCAAAAACAGCAAGAAATCCCGAGATAAGCATTATCTGACGAGTTGACTCGTCGAGTCGGGCATGGACTCGTCGAGTCTACATGGACTCGGCGAGTCCAGCCTCCAAAATCCAAAAAATCGAATTTTTCAGTTATACAATGCATCAATACAATTGAAACCAAGCTAGGCTCTGATACCTCTAATGGGTTTTTGGTCATAAGACATCCTATGTGCTCATACAAACCCTAATGCTTGGATCTAGGTTTCTCTATTGTACATGCTTTAATTCCAAGACTATAAACCCTAATTCTAACATATGGAAATGGACATTAACATATAATTAGGTTTAAGAACATACCTTGATTGTTATATAGCAATAAAAATCACAACTCCACCTTGGATTGACTTTGGAATGCTTAGAGTCACAAGTGTCACTCCTCTAATGGCTTACAGACACCATAAGCAAATGGAGAAGGTATAAAGAGAGAGGTGAGAGGTTAGAATTCGTATCTAGGACCTCTTGGGAAGGGATACATGAATTCATGACCCTAGGGGTGTTTATATAGGTGTAGAGATAGGGTTTCAGTCATTATCCTTATCTAGTTGATTATCCATTAAGCAACCAATAAGATAATCCTTGAATCCTTATCATACTCGAATTCTAAGGCTTTCCAACCTTAAATTCGTCCACCATATAAATAAGATAATCCTTACCTTATTTTGTAACTATCACATAATTACAAATCAGCCCCTCTAGTTTAATTAATTACATTTGATCACAAAACTAATTCTTAATTAATTATTGACCAATATTAATTAAACAAATATGATTTCTCCTTTAATATATTATTCTTATAACATATTAATAAATCATATTATCCTCTCTCTCTTTATTCATTTCTCCAATCAAGTTGCTTTGGTGAAGGCAACCCAAAAGGACCATGCACCATCGGGTCAAGTACAAACCAAAATAGTTATGGACTTAGACACTAATCCAACAATAAATAGAGGTGTCGGGTTGCATTCATTCTCACACCTTCCAAATTCTCTTTCTCTCTCTAAACTCTCTCTCTAAGCCTCCCTAACCCCCTAAAGCCTAGGGTAACTCCCTAGCACGAGGCGGAAGCCCCGGAGCCCCCGACGGCTCCGAGAAAAGAGCCTTTCGGCTCGGGAAACGCTGCTCCAGCGAAGCCCGATATTGCGAAAAACCCGCTGTAAGTGAGCTACGCCTACGCTAGTTTTAATATAGCTTCTAATTAATTATAGTAACATTATTAGGACCTGAAAATAATTATTTGGGCTATTATTATGAGTTATATTGAGTGTTATTTAACGCTTATATAATAATAATAATAATAATAATAATAATAATAATAATAATAATAATAATAGCTAGACTATTAATTAGTCACGATTATCGTTAGACTAAACCCTAGTGGTATTGGTACTAGGTTTTATCGAAGGAATTTGCTTTGAGAGTATCGAAGTGCTGTCCGAGTGTTGAGTCACCGCCTATCAAGTGAGTGCATAGTTCCTTTCATCTTACACATAGATATGAAGTATTTTATATAAACTACGTGCTATGTGTGCATATTATATGAATACTTGCTGTCTATGCTGGATGAACGTTTTATACATGTTTTAAAGGATTTAAACTGTATACATATTTTATATATACGAATATGTTGGGTATGATGATGGGTAGATGAATGATGAGAGATAGAAGATGACGTGAGTATACATTGGCAGCTATAGACTTAGTGCCTATGGGACAAACACCGGTAGCTATGGACTTAGTACCTGTTAGATGTTGGTAGCTATGGATTTAGTACCTGTTGGGAATTGGTAGCTATGGACTTAGTACCTATTAGATAAAGACTGGTAGCTATGGATTTAGTACCCGATGAATAGACTACAGCAGCTATGGAATTAGTGGTTTATGAACGAACATCAGTAGCTATGGATTTAGTGCCAGTCCTATAACCCTGGAAGTAAGGGACTTTGGAATAAACGAATGCAGGATAGATGACTCTTAGGAGTAAAGAAGATAACGGGGATGGGTAATTGGGTTAATTGTTTGATGATTGAACATAACAATTATATTATTGTGGGTTGAAAACCCTATGTACTCACCAGGTTTCCCAACCTGACCCACTCAGTTTATTTACATCATAGGTGGCGATATGAAGTGACATTACACTTAGAGATTTAAAGAGATGTAGATCACTAGTGTAAATAATTGTAAGTTCTGTTTATGCTTATGTTTCTGTATTAACGATGACATCCCAAACGTTTTAAGATGAATAAAAATATGTTTCTTCGAAAATGTTTTAATAACGTATTTATCATGTTTTTCTGGGAACAAATTCCGCAACCTTTTTATAAAATGAAGTACTCTGATTTTTATAAAGCATAAACAAAATCGGTCTTTTCTGGCCGTGATTTTGGGGATGTCACAGTTGGTATCAGAGCATTAGTTTAAGCGAACTAGGAATATGGATTTATTTCTAGACTTAAACTTAGAATGCTAAGCGATGATTGTGAGGTGTGAGCACTAGCTTAATTTAGGGATGATGCCTAAATTGCTTTTATGTGCTAAATGATTTGTTATGCTATAGTTTGATCGGATCTATGGTCTGTTGCCGACCATATCTGGAAACCTTATGTGTTTAGGATTCTAAACGTATGAATACGATATTAAAACTAGCATATAAACGTATCAGAGTAATAAGGATGATTTAAACGTCAATCCTAAGTAAAGGTCTAGATTCACCCTATTCAGTGTAGAGATCAAGATGGCAAGAACCCGTAGCGGAAACATAAATGCGAATGGGAACCGAAACCAACCCCCAGTGGTTCAACAAATACCTGTTGTTAAAGGAGTTGCGCCTGAGCCAGTCACCATGGCTGGAGTTCAAGCCATGATTCGGGCTATGTTAGCTGAACAAAGGGAAGAAATGAGACAGATGTTGAATAGGGACGAACCTACCGTACATGCTGAACCGACAGAGCTAGTTCCCGAGCAATCTGAGGAAGGGAACTACAGCCGCCAAGTGAGTCAAGTAGGGACTCAAGGTGAGCAAAGGGATAGCCCAGAAGGGAGAAACAACAAGGATGGGCGGATGTGCAAAAATTTCTTGGGTGCAAAACCACAAAGTCTCTCAGGAAGCCCAAAGCCGGTTGAGATTATGGATTGGATCTCTGAGATGGAGATGGTGTTTGAGAGCTGCAGCTGTAACGAGAAACAGAAGACTGTCTTCACAGTAAGACAGCTGAAAACTGGAGTCTTGAGCTGGTGGAAGCTATTGGCAGAGACGATGCCACGAGGAGAAGCCTTAAGGATGTCGTGGGAAGAGTTTTTGGAACAGTTGAAAATGCAATACTGCTCGGAGATAGATCTGATAGACCTAAACAACGAGTTCCAGAACCTGAAGAAAGGGAAGATGAGTGTTGATGAGTATGCCACCGCATTCACCGAAAGGATGAAGCTATTCCCCTACTTGGTGCCTACCGAACTCTCCAAGATTGATAGGTTTGCTAACGGACTGTCCACTGACTTTGGCCCAATGGTCAAAATGGCAACTACTTTGAAAGCAGCTGTTAGGGCAGCTAAGAATGTAGAGGCCCAGATAAGAGAAAAGGGTCTAGAAAAAGATAAGGTAGGAGAGAAGAGGAAGTTTGAAGGATCTTCGAGGCCGAACAAGGAAAGCAAATTCTCAAAGCTTGGAGGAGCAGATGGAGGTGAAGCAAGATGGTGTGATAGATGCAAGAAGAAGCATGGTGGAAAGTGCAACGAAGAAGTGACTTGTTACAAGTGTGGGAGGAATGGTCACTATTCCAAAGACTGCACGCATAATGACAAAGTATGCTACAGATGTGGAGGCAAGGGGCACATGTCCAGAGACTGCCCAAGGAAAAATAAAGCAGCAAGACCAGAAATGCCACCAAGGCCGAGGGCATTTCACATGATCCTTGACGAGGCAGAGAACCATGCAAGGAATCAAGAATGAGGACTTCTTACCCGAAGATCGGATTATGTAGTAGCCATAGTTTCGTATGATGTATCCTAGTAGAGACATAGTCTAGGGTGAACTTGAACACCTATGTAATAGTTTCGAGAAATAATAAAATCTTCGTTTTCTTATTTGATGTGTTAAAATGTTATGTGATTTTCTTATATGGTGACTTGGGAAACTGCGAGACAATACTTGGGACGAGTATGAGTAGGTGTGAATGGCAGTAGAGGCCTATACTACCGGAAGCACAGGACTCACACTTGGATCAGTGAAAGTCACAAGGTTACCAAGAAGCCAGTAATTGATTTCGTTTTATTCAAGTATGTTGTTACCATTGTTTCGGTAATGACTAAGAAGATTGTTGTTATCCCGACCCTAGTGGTTATATCACATTGAGTCCGACTACGATGAGTAGGTTACGTGGTTCAGAAAACCAAGTTTGATGTAGCGTCCGACTTAAACCAAACGATTGAAATCAAAGCGATCAATAGAAATATCGCACTCGTTGTTAAAGAAGTTGGTAGCTAGAAATGTCTAATGTTAAAGTGTGATTATATCACATTAGAACATGAAGGAAGGCTTAGTCTGTTTTAGAATTTAAGAGACCTAAGTCTAAATGTGCATCACATGATGATAGGTCATAATTTGGAGTCTAATCTGAGGTAGAGAGCAGGTGCACGATCAAGTATTGCCTACAATCAATAAGTCTAAGAGATAGACTTGAAGGAATAAAGAAGTTATAATTATTACCTAGGATGAAGAGATGACGTATGGAGTCATTATACGATCCTTGTTTCGTTGATGATTCCGGGACGTAATCATCCTAAGGGGGAGATAATTGTAACACCCGCAGGTCCGGGCAAGTCAATTTAGAGACAATAGGGGTCGAAAACGACTTTTCGACAAAATATTATTTAGAATAAATAATCTTAACCAAGTTGTAGAATATGTCACAAGGTTTCCGTACATATAAAGAACGCCGAAATCCGAGTTATAATGAAGAAGTTATAGCCCGTCGAAGTTTCGCGACGGAACCGGCACGGCACCGGAAAGCGTAAATAGTGAATTTACGATGGAGGACTTTTTAGCCTTAGTGATCTAAAAGAAAGTCGTAGAATATGTTAAACCAAGAAAATCAATAAAAAGAACGCCCAAATCTGACTTCATATGAAGAAGTTATGATTTTTCTAAGATTCGGCTTAGCAGTGTACAGCCCGAAACTCGAATTTTAGTTCGAGCGGTTTTTGGCTTACGTGACCTAAATGAGAGTTGAAGATCTCATTAATAGGAACTCAACGGTAAAAAGACAGATGAAAACGGAGTCCGTATGAAGGAGTTACGAATTCTTCGCGGTCATTTAACAGTCTAAACGCCTCCTACTGTTAAATTTGAGATCAGTCGAGAATTAGCTGACGGAGTCTAAACGAAAGTTGTAGATCTTGATTTTACCTACGCGTGGATATAAAGAACGTCTAAAACGGAGCTCGTATACGAAAGTTATGATTTTTCTAAGTTTGAAGGCTAATACGCGATAGGGGGTGACGTGGCACCACCAGAATTGGACACGTGGCACCACCAGAAGGCCACCACATGGACCAACTCGGCGAGTAGGTCCCCCTTACTCGGCGAGTAGGCCAGTCAGCACCCCTATAAATAGAGGTGCCGGGTTCCATTCATTCTCACACCTTCCAACTTCTCTTTCTCTCTCTAAACTCTCTCTCTAAGCCTCCCTAACCCCCTAAAGCCTAGGGTAACTCCCTAGCACAAGGCAGAAGCCCCGGAGCGCCCGACGGCTCCGAGAAAAGTGCCTTTCGGCTCGGGAAAGGCTGCTCCAGCGAAGCCCGATTTTGCGAAAAACCCGCTGTAAGTGAGCTACGCCTACGCTAGTTTTAATATAGCTTCTAATTAATTATAGTAACATTATTAGGACCTGAAAATAATTATTTGGGCTATTATTATGAGTTATATTGAGTGTTATTTAACACTTATATAATAATAATAATAATAGCTAGACTATTAATTAGTCACGATTATCGTTAGACTAAACCCTAGTGGTATTGGTACTAGGTTTTATCGAAGGAATTTGCTTTGAGAGTATCGAAGTGTTGTCCGAGTGTTGAGTCACCGCCTATCAAGTGAGTGCATAGTCCCTTTCATCTTACACATAGATATGAAGCATTTTATATATACTACGTGCTATGTGTGCATATTAGTTGAATACTTGCTGTCTATGCTGGATGAACGTTTTATACATGTTTTAAAGGATTTAAACTGTATACGTATTTTATATATACGAATATGTTGGTTATGATGATGGGTAGATGAATGATGAGAGATAGAAGATGACGTGAGTATACATTGGCAGCTATAGACTTAGTGCCTATGGGACAAACACCGGTAGCTATGGACTTAGTACCTGATAGATGTTGGTAGCTATGGATTTAGTACCTGTTGGGAATTGGTAGCTATGGACTTAGTACCTATTAGATAAAGACTGGTAGCTATGGATTTAGTACCCGATAAATAGACTACAGTAGCTATGGAATTAGTGCTTTATGAACGAACATCGGCAGCTATGGATTTAGTGCCAGTCCTATAACCCTGGAAGTAAGGGAGTTTGGAATAAACGAATGCAGGATAGATGACTCTTAGGAGTAAAGAAGATAACGGGGATGGGTAATTGGGTTAATTGTTTGATGATTGAACATAACAATTATATTATTGTGGGTTGAAAACCCTATGTACTCACCAGGTTTCCCAACCTGACCCACTCAGTTTATTTACATCACAGGTGGCGATATGAAGTGACATTACACTGAGAGATTTAAAGAGATGTAGATCACTAGTGTAAATAATTGTAAGTTCTGTTTATGCTTATGTTTCTGTATTAACGATGACATCCCAAACGTTTTAAGATGAATAAAAATACGTTTCTTCAAAAATGTTTTAATAACGTATTTATCGTGTTTTTCTGGGAACAAATTCCGCAACCTTTTTATAAAATGAAGTACTCTGATTTTTATAAAGCATAAACAAAATCAGTCTTTTCTGGCTGTGATTTTGGGGATGTCACATAGATAGTAGTCAATGCCTATAACACAGTAGTCAAATTACAATCATGTGTCCAAGATTCACTGTACGATAAGACAACACTTAAAGTAGTAGTCAAATGCTAGTAGATAGTAGTCAATACCTATAAAATAGTAGTCTAATGGCAGTTTATAATTGAAGATATTTACCTGTCCACACTAATACAAATTTACTTCTCATAAACCAAATAAATGACAATTTGCAGTAGTGGGGCTCAAGGTATTATAAGGACCTCATGAACTACCAACAACCCTGGACGATCATTTTACGCTTGTCCTAAAGAGGTATTTGGGTTATCCTCTAATTATTTATATTATAATTTATTATTGAATATTTACACAATATACATAATGTTTTTTATATTTATTTATCAGCCACCACAGTCTGGGTTTATTTGTTGGGTGGATGAAGCAAAAGACAATAATTCATTGATAATTTCTAACTTAGCTCGATCGAAGAAGAAGCTACAAAGCAAAATACTACACTTGAAGACAGCGTTACTTTGTAGTTGGATTTTTTTTTTGGTGTTGTTGTCTACAAGTTGTAAGCTAAATGTCCATCAACTAACTTTATGTAGCACTTATCAGTTACTATATGTAAAATGTAATGTATGTTTTTATTTGTAATGGTTTATGTTTCCATCTATGGAAATTTGTTGTGCTACCCTTTTCATATTATTTTGTACAACTTGTAATCTATTTTTTTTCATTTGACTGTAGAACACATGTTGTTTACAAATAAAAAAGTAAAAAATGGCAGACATGAACATTGCGTTGAGTAACCGATAAAACAAACATGAATTCTGGAATATCAAAAATTGATTACATAAAATAGAAATTAGACATAGGGAAGGAAGTTCTAACATAGATAAGCTCCCTACCATATATTTTAAGCTACAAAACAAAATTTATCTGCGATGAGAAAATAATTAAAAATAAGGTAGATTCTTCATAACATTCCAAGAATCAACATGAACAAACTCTCTACCAGTAAAATTCTTTGTTCACCCTCATCCAGATGTGCATTTTTGATCTCGCTATGAATTCTATGAAAGTGCTTCACATGTCGTTTCACTTGTAACATTTTTAATTTTACATCTTTTTTTGCGCGAAAATAACATCGACCCATCTCATAATGAAACAAGTGAAAGACGCAACTCCAAAAAGAACCAATACGACATTCTAGGGGACCATGTAGATAAGCTTCTTCTATAATGGTAATCCAAGCACGTATCCAAATTCCTTCTTCTTGGGTGTTCCATGTTAGTGGTACAATAGGATCCATCTTTTATGATACAAACTAATGTCATATTACTGAATTGTTATATAGACAAATATAGAATCTATTAGGTCTCATATAGTACATGCTATTTTGTGAAATCTTACACAAAAACACATGAAAGGTATCTACTTTACTGTTCGAAATAAACCAACTACTGTTCGAAATAAATAAAAATATTGCATCCGATGGATAAATCATCACAATACTATAAGACAGTGCTACTAATATAAATTAATTCAACAATCCAACCACTAATAAAAAAACATACATAGAGACCAGAGATCTATTACCTTAAAATTACTAATAAAAGACATACATAGAGATATATTACCTAAAAATTACTTAAACAAACAAGCACATTATTAAAATATTGCTCATCTTCTTCCCACATCGGAAACTCGTACGTATACTCTTTTTTCATAGCATTGGCTTCCTTTTTTGTTTTCTCCAAATTCTACTCACGAAGTGCTAATTCATTCTTTAGCTTTCGAACAATTTCTTCACTAGAGAGGATCGAACTCTTGGTATATTGGATTTCTTGCCTTATAGTTACGATCCAATTCTTTTTATGGTCAATGTCGTCCCAATAGTTGTCTAGAAGTTTTCGTTGGAAAGCAAAATCGTTATAAGCCTTATCCACACCAACTTCTCTTTGTAACAACACCTTTTTCATTTCCTCATCCATCTTCTCCCCGTTGGATGTAGATGGCTTATTTGTGGATGTAGATGGCTAATTAAATTTTGCCAATGTCTTTTTCAAATCCTCTGATATTTCTGTCATTTTCACACTCCAATTTTTTTATTGTTTCGTTAATTTATTAATTGAAAACACATTTACATTATATATGACATTAGATAATAGTTAACAGCTAGAAGATAGTAATCAAAACCTATAAATCAAGTAGCCAATCACATAAAGTAGTAGCCAAACGCTAGTAGGTAGTTGTCAAATTACAATAATGTGTTTGAAATTCATTGTACAATAAGACTACACATGAATCAGTAGTCAATGGCTAGTAGACATCAATCAAATCGTATACAAATGTAGTCAAATTTGAATAATGTCTTGGAAAATCACAATACGATATGACAACAGATAATATAATAGTCAAAGGCTATATGATAGTAGTCAAAGCGTATAAAAAAGTAGATAAAGTGTCAATTATATATAGAGACTTATATGTATGGGTCTGAGATTTATAAATTCTATACTACTCATTATTCTATAACCATAATAAACATACAATCATGTCTACCTCTCAAGAAAAATGGTGGTTAATGCCACAAGAGAAGTGATTGCAACTATTAATAAAAGAAGAAGAGATCAAGAGCGAGATTAAAGGCATTGAAGAAGATAGGAAATAGTTGGATGACTTACAAGTCAATATTTGGTCTACTATGAGGTCGGTTCAAGACAAATAACGCGACATAAAAACTACAAGGGTTTAGGTATGAGATGAAATAGAGTACGCCAACAAAGAAGAGTTTAAAATAGAAAAGGTTCTAAAAACCATACAAAACAATTATGAGTGGGTGCCTCAAGAAAAAACAAAATATCCAACTGATTTTCCAGATCATTAAATTTAATCATTTTTGATTAATCTGATGGGCTTTAGCCATAAGAACTTTCCTATGTGCGCATGCAAAACCCTAATGCTTGGATCTAGGATTTCTAATTAAACATGCTTTGAATCCAAGACTTCTAATGACTATTTAGGTGAAATAACAATATTGAAACAGATCTAGAATCAGACCTTTGAATTCCTTGTTGATCTTGTTGTCTTGGAGCTTCTAGAGTCACAATTGTCACTCCTCTAATGGCTTACAAACACCAAATAGCAAGGAGGATGATTTGGGAGAGAGAAGAGGGGAGGAATTCGGCCAGGGCTTCTCTACTTTTGGTGAAGTACCGAATTCCTTATGACATAGGGTCTATTTATACTTGTAGACTCCTTAAGGGTTACAACCTAAACCCAAATTGGATAATATTCTCCAAAGGCTATCCAAATCCATTCCTTAGATAACTCTTGGACGATTTGAGCTATCCTTTAGCTCCTAGAATCCGCCCAATCCATATCTATATGGATTTACAGTCTAAAGTTTAACTATCAAACAATTGACAGTTTATACCCTCTTATTTAATTAATCTCTTGAAGTCACCAAATTAATTCTAATTAATTTATGACTTATATTAATCAAATAACAATATTATTATTCTTTATATTACTCCCATAATATATTAATAATATTTATTCTCTCTTAATAAATCATCCTATCAAGTTGCTATGGTGAAGGCAACCCAAAAGGACCATGCACAACCGGGTCAAATAATTGCCTAATATAGTTGCAGCCTTAGACACTATTCCAACAGTCTCCCACTTGGATAAGTCTAGTAACTATATGCACAAGTACAATTCGGTTTGCAATCGTAGCTCTGAAAGACGCTGTCAAACTCTGATCTAATCAATCTTGTCCTTTAGATAAGGGATCGTACAGTCCTCTGTTAGATATCATGCTGACAGTTCTATGGAATGATTAGTCAAGCATTTAGGTTTCTCGATCTCTGATTTATTTGACATAGAACTTAATCGAACACATCAATTCAGTTCTGACCGGGCCCGGCACATAAGTCAAATCAAATCATCGAGCGGCCGAGATATCGCTTTTAACTTCTTAGATAAAAGTTACAGATGAACTTCGATTTATATGCATTTACTTATTCCTTAACCAACTCTACACAACAATGCGTTTTATAACACCGAGTTACTGATGCATTTTCGCATTATCAATGTACAATCAATTAATAGATAACAAACCATATATCTAGGTTTTAAGACTATATGATATTATCGTCTTGCGATCACCCTTTTATATCATATTCCATAAGGTGATTCCAGCAAGCGCGGATTTGTTCCAATGGTCAAAACTAGTTCATAAGCACTCATGAACGTTGCAGAAACCCTTTGCTATGTCTAACACGATTTAGACAATCTACACACCAATTCATGACAATCTTCATTCATATCTACTTCCAACATATGAATGTTTGTGGACAATTTGAACAATTCGATTATTCCTAACAAACTCAATTATTCTGGAAGTCAAAACATGCAAAGTGAAACAATAGTTAAACAATTAACATAAGATAGTAACATTACTCATAAATAAAACTCCTTTGTTTAATCATCAAATGTTAATTACATTTATATATTACACGTTTCTAATACTATCTAATCTATGCTAATATCATCCTTCAGCCCAATACTCCTAGTATGCTGCAAGTGCTTAACCCTACTCAGTCCCTTCGTAAGCGGATCTAGTGGGTTATCTTCTGATGATATCTTGTTCGCTACGAGTTGTCCTTCTTCTACACGATGTCTAATGAAGTGATATTTTCTGTCGATATGTCGTGATCTACCATGATCTCTCGGTTCCTTGGTCAAGGCAACCGCTCCTTCATTATCATAGAAAATCTCCATGGGCTCCTTTATGGCGGGTACAACTCCAAGATCACCGATGAAGTTCTTTAGCCATATTGCCTCCTTCGATGCTTCGCTCGCTGCAATGTACTCTGATTCGCACATTGAATCAGCTACGGTTTCCTGCTTGGAACTCTTCCATGTCACTGCTCCTCCATTTAGGGTAAAGACCCAGCCCGACTGCGAACGGTAGTTGTCCCTGTCGGTCTGAAAACTGGCGTCACTATACCCTCGCACCTTCAAGTCATCACTCCCTCCGAGGACAAAGAACCATTCCTTCATCCTCCGAAGGTACTTAAGGATATTCTTCACCGCAATCCAATGTGCTCTGCCAGAATTCCCTTGATATCTGCTAACCATGCTCAAAGCGAAGGCTACATCAGGGCGAGTACAGGTCATAGCGTACATGATTGAGCCAACTGCGGAAGCGTATGGTACTCGGCTCATTTGTGCTATCTCAGCTTCGGTACTCGGACTTTGATTCTTACTCAACTTGGCATTACTTTGTATCCGTAATTCTCCCTTCTTCGAGTTCTCCATACTAAAACGTTTTAGTACCTTCTCTAAGTAAGTATTCTGACTAAGTCCAATTAGTCTCTTACTTCTTTCTCTTACTATCCTTATTCCCATAATGTAAGAAGCCTCTCCGAGGTCCTTCATAGCGAAGAACTTCCCGAGCCAGGACTTAACCTCCTGTAGAGTCGGGATGTCATTTCCTATGAGTAATATGTCATCGACATATAGAACGAGGAAGCTTATGATACTCCCACTGGCTTTGACATATACACATGATTCATCTTCACTTCGTACAAATCCAAACTCTTTGACTTTCTCATCGAAGCAAAGATTCCATCTGCGAGATGCTTGCTTAAGTCCATAAATGGACTTCTCAAGCTTACACACTCTATTCGGATGCTTCGGATCCACAAACCCTTCTGGCTGAGCCATGTAAACATCCTCAGCCAACTTTCTGTTAAGGAAAGCAGTCTTGACATCCATTTGCCAAATCTCATAATCATGAAATGCGGTAATAGCTAGCATCACTCTAATAGATTTAATCTTCGCAACTGGTGAGAAGGTCTCATCATAGTCAACTCCGGGAGTTTGAGTAAAGCCCTTTGCAACCAATCGCGCTTTATATGTGTGTACGTTTCCATCCACGTCGGTCTTCTTCTTGAAGATCCATTTGCACCCAACGCTCTTACGTCCGGGCACATAATCAACCAAATTCCAAACTTGGTTATCATACATGGATTGGATCTCGCTATCCATTGCCTCTTTCCATTTTGCAGACTCCGAGCATGCCATGGCTTTCTTATAGTTATTAGGTTCATCAAGTTTTATTAGTGTACCGTCACTAATATACGTGTCCCATTCGGTAGTAATATGAAAACCATAAAACTGGGGATGAACTCTAACTCTATCGGAACGTCTAAGAGGTAAGGACTCGTTAATCGGTTCAACCGGAGTTTCCTCCTCGGGTTGAGTGCCAGCGGTAGAGGTTCCTTCATCTATCGACTCTTGAATCTCTTCAAGCTCGATTTGCCTCCCACTGTCTCCTTGGCCTATGAGTTCTCGCTCTCGGAAAACTCCTCTCCTCGCAACAAAGACAACATTGTCCTTCGGTCTATAGAAGAGATATCCAAAGGATGTCTGCGGGTAGCCGATGAAAATACATCGCTCACTTCGAGGTTCGAGCTTGTCGTGAGTATATCGTCTTACGAAAGCCTCGCAACCCCAAACCTTGATATGTGCCAACGAGGGAGCTTTCCCTGTCCACATCTCGTGAGGTGTTTTGGCAACCTTCTTAGTAGGGACTCGGTTAAGGATATGGGCGGCAGTCTCTAAGGCATACCCCCAAAAAGAGATAGGTAGTGAAGCACGACTCATCATAGATCGAACCATATCCACTAAGGTTTGATTACGCCTTTCTGCCACACCATTCAACTGTGGTGTCCTAGGAGGCGTCAATTGCGAAACTATTCCACACTCCTTGAGATAATCGTGGAATTCAAGACTTAGGTACTCTCCTCCTCGATCGGATCGAAGCATCTTGATTTTCTTGCCCAACTGATTCTCCACTTCATTCTTGAATTCTTTGAACTTTTCGAAGGTTTCTGACTTTTGCTTGATTAAATAGATATACCCATATCTACTATAATCATCAGTAAAGGTTACGTAGAAGCGGTTCCCATCCTTCGTGGTTGATCTAAACGGTCCACATACATCGATATTTATTAAGTCCAATAGACCCTCACCCCTTTCACACGTACTCGTGAAGGGTGATTTAGTCATCTTTCCAAGTAAACAAGACTCGCATGTGTCATCTTCCCTAAGGTCGAATGTGTAACGCCCGGGTTTCACGGCTAAGCATTGCTGTAAATATAATAGTCTAGGTCAACTCTTGTAACTCTTTTTGAAGTAATAAAGATTAAATATTGAGTATTATGTGATTTTATGTGTGTTTATGTGTTTATTATTTAATTATAAATGTGTAATTAATAAAGAATAAAAATAAGCGTCAAAATTAAAGTGTGAGATAATCCCGATATCTCTACATAAAGTTGTAGAATATGTCTCAAGGTTTCCGTACATATAAAGAATGCCGAAATCCGAGCTATAACGAAGAAGTTATGGCCCGCCGAAGTTTTACGGCAAAACCGGCACGGCACCGGGAGACGTAAATAGTGAATTTACGATAGAAGACTTTTTAGCCTTAGCAATCTAAACAAAAGTCGTAGAATATGTTAAACTAAGAACATCGATAAAAAGAACACCCAAATCTGACTTCGTATGAAGAAGTTATGATTTTTCTAAGTTTCGGACTAGCAGTGTACAGCCCAAAATTCGAATATTTGATCGAGCGGTTTTTAGCCGACATGACCTAAATGAGAATCAAAGATCTCGTTAAGAGTAGCGTAACGAGAAAAAGATGGGCGGAAACGGATGTCGGATGAAGAAGTTATGAGGATTTAACGGACTAATCGTGTCTCGGCTCGTTAATAATATAAAATTTAAAATCGAGCCAAAATTAGCTGACGAAGTCTAAACAAAAGTCGTAGAGTAGGTTCCCACCTTCGTGTGGATATAAAGAACATCGAAAACGGAGCTCGTATGCGAAAGTTATGATTTTTAGAAGTCGAGAAGGAAATTTGTGAAGTCTGTTGCGAGATTGATGACGTGGCGCAATCTGGACCCTCCATTGCTGACTCAGTACCCGCCTCGGATAAGTGACGCGTTGCCCCTCGCTACGCCCAGCGTCCGAGCTCAGAACGCGCCGCGTACGAAGGGTCTTCATGTAGTCCAAGATCAGGCCGCGTAGCACCATGCGAAGCTTGACACCTGGAGGTCTGATCTGAAGCTATGCCCCGCGTAGCTGCTGAACGCCCTGCGTACTACCGAGGCTTCGCAGCTATAAAAGGGGGCCGAGGCTACCCTCATTTTTCACACCAAAATCCTTTCTCTCTCTAAATTCTTTCTCTCTCTACAACCCCAAACCACCCCTAAGCCCTAGTTAAACCCCTAGCACCCTAGGGAAGCCCCGAGGCTCCCGGAGTCCCGAGAAAAAGGAGTTTTTCGGTTTTGAAACGCTGCTCCAATTAAGTTCCGGTTTTCGATCAAATTCGTTGTAAGTATGCTACGCTTACGCAATTTTTAATATAGCTTTCAAATAATTATAGGAATGTTATTAGGTCCTAAATAATTATTTGGGCCATTATTATGAGATATATCGAGTATTATTAATGCTTAATAATACTCAGACTAATTAATTTGTCGCGGTTATCATTAAACTAAACCCTAGTGGTATCGATACTAGGTTTTATCGAAGGAATATCATTTTGAGAGTATCGAAGCGCTGTCCGAGTGCCGAGTCACCACCTAACCAGTTGAGTGCATAGTTACTTCCAACTTACACATAGATATGATGTATTTTATATAAATTACGTGCTATGTGTACATATTATCTGAATACTTGCTATCTATGCTAGATGAACGTTGTTATACATGTTTTCAATGATTTAAACTGTATATGTATTTTATATCTACAAAAATGTTGCGGTAAAACATGGGTAGATGTAATAGGTGATGTGTGATAAAATGATGAGAGACCTCGATGTTGTTGTTGTTGATCCAGTCATCTAGCGGAGTATAGATGACGACCACGGACTCTTCTAGACAGTCCAGTGGAACACTAGCAGGCTTGCAACCTGTAGGTGTTGTGAACGATGTGTTCACTGGTGTACTCCATCCCCCACATGGTTGCCTATTAGGACATTTATTGCTGAGGAATTCCCTTAGCAGTAGTGTCTGTCCCGATGATGATCCTTAGGCTAGGTCCCTTATGATAAGTGTTTAGGGACGTAAAGTGAGGATAACGGGAACGGGTAATCAGGTTATTGTTGATTGATGAAATTAATAAACTTATTTATTGTGGGTTGAAAACCCTATGTGCTCACCAGGCTCCCAAGCCTGACCCACTCAGTTTTATGTATTACAGGTAGTGGCGCTTGAACATAGGTGTGATGTTTTGGACGAGGGATTACGGATATAGGCCTGTAGATATGAAATAATGTAGTAAGGCTTATATTGTATTGTTTATACTTTTGATCTATACGAACATGACATCCCGAGTCTTTTAATGAAATACATTTCTATGGAAATGCTTTTGATAAATCTTTATCATATTATTGTTTTGGGACAAATTCCGCAACCCTTTTATTAAAAGATAACTCTGATTTTGAAATAAAGTATAAACAAAACCGGTCTTTTCTGGCCGTGATTTTGTGGATGTCACAGTTGGTATCAGAGCATTAGTTTAAGTGAACTAGGAATTTGTTGGATTTCTAGATTTAAACTTAGAATGCTAAGCGATGATTGTGAGGTGTGAGCACTAGCTTATTTTAGGAATTGTGCCTAAAATGCTTTTATGTGCTAAATGCTTTATGCATGATATGCTGTTCTTTTGTTCGGATCTATGGTCTGTTGCCGACCGGATCTGGAAACCTTATGTGTTTAGGATTCTAAACGTACGACTACGATATTAGAACTAGCATGTAAACGTTTCGGAGTGATAAGGACGATTTAAAACGTCTCTCCTAAATAAAGATCTAAATTCACCTTATTCGGTGTATAGATCAAGATGGCAAGGACCCGTAGCGGAAACGTGAACGCGAATGGAGGTAGGAACCAACCCCCAGTGATCGAGCAAATACCAGTTGTGGAAGCCGCTGCCGGACCAATAACGATGGCCGGAGTGCAAGCGATGATCCATGCAATGTTGGATCGTCAAATGGAGGAAACCAGGCTTTTTCTCCAGCAAAATCGAGAGGAAGCGACTATTCAAATCGAACAGCCCGAGTTGAACGAAGGGCAGACTGAGGAAGGAGACTACAGTGGAACTGTTGGTCAAGTCAACCGACCAATAGTCCCACAAACAACGAAGATGACGAAGTCGAGAGGAATGGATGCAAGTACATGGATTTTCTGACTTGCAAGCCATCAACTTTCACTGGAAAGGAAGATCCAATCGGGGTCACGGATTGGATCTCGGAGATGGAGTTAGCTTTCATGACGTGCGGTTGCAGAGGAAAGCTACAGACCACGTTTGCAGTGCATCAGTTTCGAGGAGGCGCTGTACGTTGGTGGAATACGTTGGGGAAGACTTTAAGCCCCAACAAGCCCCTACAACTGACATGGGCAGAATTTCTGGTGCAATTCAAACGAAAGTACTGCTCATCCCAAAACCTGCTAGAGTTAGAGAACCAGTTTCTAACCCTGAAGAAGGGAAGCATGTCAATTGATGAATACACGAACAACTTCACAGAAAAGATGGAGTTTGCCTTGCGTCTTGTTCCGGATGAGCTAACGAAAATTGATAAGTACGCAAAGGGACTTCCATGGGAGTACGCGGTGCCGGTGCGTCGGGCACCTACTTTGGAGGCAGCTATCTGGGCTGCCAAGTCCGTGGAGGACATGATTAAGGGAAGAGCTGCCAGCAAAATCGAGGTTGGTGAGAAACGGATGTTCGATGGATCCTCGAAGTCCAACAAGAAGAGTAGATTCTCGAAATCTGGTTCGAGAGGAAGAGGATCAGAAGCAAAGTGGTGTGACAAGTGCAAGAAGAAGCACTCTGGGAAGTGTGATGGAGGGGTCACTTGTTACAAATGCGGAAAGCCTGGGCATTATGCCAATGAATGCACCCTCAACCAGAAGGCCTGTTATGGGTGTAATGAAGAAGGGCACATATTGAAGGACTATCCGAAGAAGAAGGAGGCAGGAAGACCCAACATACCACCGAAGCCGAAGGCGAGAGCCTTCTAGATGACGCTCGAGGCTGTGAAGGAGGCAATAGACGTCGCTTCAGGTACCTTTCTTGTAAATGGTTTGCCTGCAAATATACTGTTTGATTCCGGAGGCAACTACTCCTTTGTATCGCATAAATTTAGTGAGAAATTAGCATTACCTGTAGAAAAACTAGATAATGCCCTGATTGTAGAAGTTGCCAGTGGCAAATTCGTACCTGTGAATAATCGTATTAGGAACATCGTCATTGACCTAAACGGAAACGAATTCCATGAGGAACTATTACCCATAGAGTTAAACTGTTTCGACATCGTTTTGGGTATGGATTGGCTTAGCGCCAACGATGCCGAGATATTATGCCGAAAGAAGATAGTTAGGATAAACCCACCCGGAAAGGAATCATTTATGGTGTACGGGGACTAACGCAGAGTGAATTCTAGAAAAATCTCCCTGATGAAAGCCAGGAAATGTTTTTCCAAGGGATGTGTATCGTACTTGGCATTCGTAATCGATGCTAAGAAGGAAAAGAAAGAGGTGCAGAATATACTGGTTGTGTGCGATTATCTGGAAGTCTTTCCCGAAGATCTTCCCGGATTACCACCTGATAGGCAAGTGGAGTTTCATATAGACTTGTTACCAGGAACAACACCGATAGCAAAGGCACCTTATCCATTAGCACGGACGGAGATGAAGGAGCTCATGACGCAACTTCAGGAGCTGTTGGACAGCGGTTTCATTCGACCTAGTTCATCACCCTGGGGAGCTCCGGTGTTATTCGTGAAGAAGAAGGACGGAAGCATGAGGATGTGCATAGACTACCGAGAGCTGAATAAGGCAACGATGCAGAACAAGTATCCATTGCCGAGGATTGATGATCTATTCGATCAGCTGCAAGGTTCGAGCTACTTCTCAAAGATCGATCTTAGGTCAGGATATCATCAGTTGAAGGTGAGAGAGCAGGATATTGAAAAGACTGCATTCAGAACAAGATATGGACACTACGAGTTCTTGGTTATGTCATTCGGACTAACCAATGCCCCCGCATCATTCATGGATTTCATGAATAGGGTTTGTAAACCATTCCTCGATAAATATGTGATAGTGTTCATCGACGACATTCTCATCTACTCGAAAAGCCAGGAGGAGCATGGCAAGCATCTACGAGAAGTGTTGGAGGTCTTAAAGAAGGAGAAGATTTTTGCAAAGTTCTCTAAATGCGACTTTTGGATATGGGAAGTCCAATTCTTGGGTCATGTTGTTAACCAGGAGGGAATAATGGTTGACCCCGCCAAGATCGAGGCTGTAATGAAGTGGGAACATCCGAAGAGTCCCACGGAGATTCGAAGCTTTCTAGGATTAGCCGGATATTACCGACAATTTATCCAAGGCTTTTCTTCGATAACTGCTCCATTAACAGCTTTGACCCATAAGGAGCTACATATACATGGAGTGAGAAACACGATGAGGCGTTCGAGAAGCTAAAGAAGAAGTTATGTGAAGCACCGATACTTTCTCTACCCGATGGAGTCAAAGATTTCGCTGTTTACAGTGATGCATCTGGAGTCGGGTTGGGTTGTGTTCTGACCCAAAGAGAAAAGGTGATAGCATACGCATCTCGACAATTGAAAGAGCACGAAAAGAACTACCCCACTTATGATCTGGAGTTGGCAGCGGTAGTATTTGCCTTAAAGATATGGAGGCATTACCTCTACGACACGAAGTGCAAGCTCTTCACTGATCATAAGAGTCTCCAGTACCTCCTTAATCAGAAGGAGTTGAACATGAGGCAACGATGCTGGCTAGAACTTCTCAAGGACTACGACTGTGAGATACTTTACCACCCAGGTAAAGCAAATATTGTTGCTGATGCTCTCATTCGGAAAGTCAATCTCGAAAGGAAAAGGCCAAGAGCGTTAAGAATTGAAGTCGTCTCGACGATTGTGGAAAGTATCAGGAAAGCTCAAGAAGAAGCCTTAGAAAAGAATTACCGAAAGGAAGAACGTTTGGGAAAACGTTAGTGTTCGGTACGAACAGTCGAGGACTGGAGGTATTCCAAGATCGAATTTGGGTACCTAAGACGGGAGGAATAAGAGATCTTCTGATGGAAGAAGCACACAAGACCATGTACTCGATTCGTCCCGGTAGCACTAAAATGTATAGGGACCTAAAACCCTACTACTGGTGGCCGACAATGAAGCTCGATGTTGTGAAGTATGTGGCTGAGTGCGTAACATGTGCGAGGGTTAAGGCACAACATTAGAAACCGTATGGGAGTTTAGAACCTTTACCTGTACCCATGGGTAAATGGGAAGACATCACCATGGATTTTGTGACAAACTACCCAGAACGAAGAACTGACACGACATGATTTGGGTAGTCGTGGATCGTTTCACCAAGAGTGCACACTTCATAGCCGCCAACGAGAAGTGGTCTATGGATAAGCTCGCAAACGCTTACGTGAAGGAAATTGTAAGACTTCACGGTGTCCCTCTTACGATTGTGTCAGATCGTGATAGTCGTTTCACGTCGAGGTTTTGGAGGAGTCTACAAGAGGTGTTGGGTACAAAGTTGTGTTTGAGTACTGCTTACCATCCGCAAACTGATGGTCAGAGCGAAAGAACGATTCAGACGTTGGAAGATATGCTGAGAGCATGTACCCTCGAATTCCAAGGGAATTGGGACGAGCACTTACCACTAGTAGAATTTTCCTACAACAATAGTTTTCACTCGAGCATCAAGATGGCACCTTATCAAGCCTTGTATGGAAAGAAGTGCCGTACGCTGTCTTGTTGGCTTGAAGCCGGAGAGAAGCAGTTTATGGGCCCCGAGATAGTCCATGAGACTGCTGAGAAGTTGAAGGTGATTAGGGAAAGAATGTTAGCAGCTCAGGATCGTCAGAAGAGCTATGCTGACAAGAAAAGACGACCGATAACCTTCAAAGTTGGGGATTCCATTTTGCTTAAATTCTCACCGTGGAAGGGACTTATACGATTTGGGAAATGAGGAAAGTTGAGTCCAAGGTTTATTGGATCGTTCAAAGTTCTTCAGAAGATTGGGAACCAAGCTTACAAGCTGGAATTGCCCGAAGAACTCAATGGTATTCATAACACCTTCCATGTGTGTTATTTGAGGAAATTCACGGGAGATGTTCCTGACATAATTCCAATCTCAGAGTTAAGGATGGATGAGAACAAAAGGTTGATCGAAGAGCCTGAGGCAATTATTGACCGTAAGACTAAGAAGTTACGACGTAAGATGGCCGACTTAGTGCTAGTCCGATGGAAACATTCGAATGGGCCGAATCTCACTTGGGAAACAGAGGATGACATGATGAGTCGCTATCCACATCTGTTTGTTGATGCATGATTCCGGGACGGAATCATCCTAAGGGGGAGAGAATTGTAATGCCCAGGTTTCAGGGCTAAGAATTTTTGTCAATATAATAGTCTAGGTCAACTCTTGTAACTCTTTTTGAAGTAATAAAGATGAAATCTTGACTATTATGTGATTTTATGTGTGTTTATGTGTTTATTATTTAATTATAAATGTATAATTAATAAAGAATAAAAATGAGCATTAAAATTAAAGTGTGAGATAATCCCTATATCTCTACATAAAGTTGTAGAATATGTCTCAAGGTTTCCGTACATATAAAGAATGCCGAAATCCGAGCTATACCGAAGAAGTTATGGCCCGCCGAAGTTTTACGGCAAAACTAGCACGGCACCAGGAGACGTAAATAGTGAATTTACGATAGAAGACTTTTTAGCCTTATCAATCTAAACAAAAGTCGTAGAATATGTTAAACTAAGAACATCGATAAAAAGAACGCCCAAATCTGACTTCGTATGAAGAAGTTATGATTTTTCTAAGTTTCGGACTAGCAGTGTACAGCCCGAAATTCGAATATTTGATCGAGCTGTTTTTAGCCGAAATGACCTAAATGAGAATTGAAGATCTTGTTAAGAGTAGCGTAACAAGAAAAAGATGGGCAAAAACGGATGTCGGATGAAGAAGTTATGAGGATTTAACGGACCAATCGTGTCTCGGCCCGTTAATAATATAAAATATAAAATCGAGCCAAAATTAGCCGACGAAGTCTAAACGAAAGTCGTAGAGTAGGTTCCCACCTTCGCGTGGATATAAAGAACATGAAAAACGGAGCTCGTATGCGACAGTTATGATTTTTAGAAGTCGAGAAGGAAATTTGAGAAGTCTGTTGCGAGATTGATGACGTGGCGCAATCTGGACCCTCCATTGCTGACTCAGTACCCAGCTCGGATAAGTGACGCGTCGCCCCTCGCTACGCCCAGCGTCCGAGCTCAGAACGCGCCGCGTACGAAGGGTCTTCATGTGGTCCGAGATCAGGCCGCGTAGCACCATGCGAAGCTTGACACCTGGAGGTTTGATCCGAAGCTACGCCCTGCGTACCACCGAGGCTTCGCGCCTATAAAAGGGGGCCGAGGCTGCCCTCATTTTTCACACCAAAATCCTTTCTCTCTCTAAATTCTTTCTCTCTCTACAACCCCGAACCACCCCTAAGCCCTAGTTAAACCCCTAGCACCCTAGGGAAGCCCCGAGGCTCCCGGAGTCCCGAGAAAAAGGAGTTTTTCGGTTTCGAAACGCTGCTCCAATTAAGTTCCAGTTTTCGATCAAATTCGTTTTAAGTATGCTACGCTTATGCAATTTTTAATATAGCTTTCAAATAATTATAGGAATGTTATTAGGTCTTTAAAATAATTATTTGGGCCATTATTATGAGATATATCGAGTATTATTAATGCTTAATAATACTCAGACTAATTAATTTGTCGCGGTTATCATTAAACTAAACCCTAGTGGTATCGATACTAGGTTTTATCGAAGGAATATCATTTTGAGAGTATCGAAGCGCTGTCCGAGTGCTGAGTCACCACCTAACTAGGTAAGTGCATAGTTACTTCCAACTTACACATATATATGAAGTATTTTATATAAATTACGTGCTATGTGTGCATATTATCTGAATACTTGCTATCTATGCTAGATGAAAGTTGTTATACATGTTTTCAATGATTTAAACTGTATATGTATTTTATATCTACGAAAATGTTGTGGTAAAACATGGGTAGATGTAATAGGTGATGTGTAATAAAATGATGAGAGGCCTCGATGTTGTTGTTGTTGATCCAGTCATCTAGCGAAGTATAGATGATGACCACGGACTCTTCTAGACAGTCCAGTGGAACACTAGCAGGTTCGCAACCTGTAGGTGTTGTGAACGATGTGTTCACCGGTGTACTCCATCCCCCACATGGTTGCCTATTAGGACATTTATTGCTGAGGAATCCCCTTAGCAGTAGTGTCTGTCTCAATGATGATCCTTAGGCTAGGTCCCTTATGATAAGTGTTTAGGGACGTAAAGTGAGGATAACGGGAACGGGTAATCGGGTTATTGTTGATTGATGAAATTAATAAACTTATTTATTGTGGGTTGAAAACCGTATGTGCTCACCAGGCTCCCAAGCCTGACCCACTTAGTTTTATGTATTACAGGTAGTGGCGCATGAGCATAGGTGTGATGTTTTGGACGAGGGATTACGGATATAGGCCTGTAGATATGAAATAATGTAGTAAGGCTTATATTGTACTGTTTATACTTTTGATCTGTACGAACATGACATCCCGAGTCTTTTAATGAAATACATGTCTATGGAAATGCTTTTGATAAATCTTTATCATATTATTGTTTTGGGACAAATTTTGCAACCCTTTTATTAAAAGATAACTCTGATTTTGAAATAAAGTATAAACAAAACCGGTCTTTTTTGGCCGTGATTTTGGGGATGTCACAGAATGACCCCAACACTCCATCCTTTTGGAGTTGGGCTATGCGTTTCTTGTTGACATGTCCAAGACGACAATGCCACAAGGATGCTTTATCCATACTAGTGGAAGAATCTATATTCAAAACACTATTTCGTAAGTTATCAACAATTATTAAAATTTTAATAAATTCCATTACATGGTATAGCTTCAAAATAAAAGACACCATTTAGATAAGCTAAAATAGAACCATTCTCATTATTAAAGGAAAATCTAAAACCTTGTCTAAACAAACCATGAAATGAAATGATGTTTCTAGCCATTTCTGGCGAATAGCAACAATTGTTCAAATCTAAACATAAATTATTCCTAAGCATTAAAGAATACACCCCAATCTTGGTCACAGGCGACGATCTTCTGTTCCCCATGATTAGATTGATCCTTCCTTGCTCCACATCCCTACTTCTTCTTAGTCCCTGCACATTAGAACAAATGTGGTAACCACAACCGGTATCAAGAACCCAAGAAATAGCATGATTAGAATCGTTAGATTTAATTGTGTATATACCTATGAAAGATGGCTTGATCTTTCCTTCCTTGATGGCTTGCAGGTACTCTGGGCAACTTCTCTTCCAATGTCCTATCTTGTGGCAGTGGTGGCACTCTGCCTCCTTAGGGTTAGGGCAGGGCTTAGAGGGATCAACTTTGGTCCCATTAGAAGAGGCACCATCTCGAGCTTTAACCTTGCGACAGTTCTTAGATGAAGCCTTCCTCTTTTTTCCCTTTCCTTGACCAATAGCCAAGACTGGAGCAGCAAGTGGATTGGGAGTTGGTGCAACAGACTTGTCTTTGAAGTTGCTCTCAGCGACCCTCAATAGACCTTGGAGTTTGCTTAGGGTGACCTCCTCTTTGTTCATGTGGTAGGTCATCCTAAATTGCTTGTACTTTGGAGGCAAAGAGTGAAGCACCATGTCGATCGCTAAGTCTTCCCCAAAGTCAACATTTAACTTGCGAAGGCAGTCAACATACCTTTGCATCTTTTGCAGGTGCATGGTAAGAGATTCTCCATGACCCATCTTAGCGGAGATCATGTTAGTGAAAATCTCATAACGCTCTTGTCTCGCGTTCTGGTGGTATCTCTCCAATAAGTCTTGATGCATCTCGTACGGGTACATGTCCTCGTAGGACTTTTGGAATTCGGATTTCATGGTGGCTATCATGATGCAATGTACATTCGTTGCATCTCGCTCATGAGTTTCAAAAGCGGTAATTTCAGCCGGAGTAGCGATTTCAGGGTTGATCTTCTCGAGCTTCTCATCGAGGACATACTCCTTATCCTCATAGCGAGCAATGGTGCGAATGTATCTTATCCATTCGCTAAAGTTCGTTCCATCGAAGGTGACCTTTTGGCAAAGGCTCATCAACGTGAAAGAACTTGCAACAATGTTGTTTGCGTTCGACATCTACAAAAAGAAGAAAGGGCAAAGATAGATTAGAATAAGAATCCCTAATTATCACCCAATAAGAAAAATTAGGGCTAGGATCCAACAATAACATGTAAATATTAGAAAAGGGATGCCGTAATCCAACATGCAAATAGATTGAAGGTAAGTGAATGACGATTCACTAATTCTCCATTTCAAAAACTTAACTATTAGTCCTAAATGTATTGAGAATTCCTAGGTTCGGATGAGATTCATTGAAACTATTCAATGGCATGTTTAAATCTCGATATGTCCCTCTTGTTTGTGACTGGGATACCGAGGATCACCAAGCTGGTGTGAATTACCATGCAAATTCACATGGTGCCTTCATTGTAACGATCACCTATTCGATGTGCCAGTAAACCACACACGCTCCATCGAACTATGATAAACAATGATTCACCCTTTGCCACCTTTGCTTAGAACCAATTAGTGTGCCGGTAAACCACACACGCTCAACTAACTTCTTAGCAAGGGGTGCAAAGTGTAATTTCATGGGATTGCATCAATTCACTTTTCCTAAAGTAACTAAGATTGAGAAATTTTGAAAATGTGTAGTTACTTTGTATTACTTATTATACTTTTAATGAGAGGATGAGGTTGCCCTATCCTACCCGTTCGGCTAACGACCCTCCACTGATCAAGAAAGCGGTGGGTGTGAGTGTACACCCATTAAGCGCCATTTTATAGGCCGCAACCTTATACCCACCTTATAGATCGGCTTCGTGAATAAGGCCTACTAACGGTAAGACTATCATTTTAGTTATACATATATACACACACACACACATATATATATATATATATATATATATATATATATATATATATTATTCTTGTAATATTATATTAGTATAGGGTTGTATTTTAAACCTTTTAAAATCTAGGGTTTGAAATTTAAGTTGTCTAAATTAAAACTTTTAATCACAAAATATAAATTTCAAAACTAGAGGACAAGTTTTAAACATTTAAAACATGGAGGATCAAATAACAAATAATTTCAATTAACAATTAATTTCCTAATTATCTATATTTGATTTATTCAAGATTTCTTTTAAGATAATTACCAAAATAATCAAAATAATTAATTAATTATCATATAAGAAAATTAAATATTTTATTAGTTGATAAATATCTTTAATTAGATCAAGATTATAGTCATATATATCAAAAAATCGGATTAGGGTTGATCTAATATGATTAAGGTAAGTTTCCATAAGATAATCATGAAGAAATCCCGAATCTGGCCATTCCTGACGCTTGGACTCGCCGAGTGCACAAAGGGACTCGCCGAGTCAGCACAACTCGCCGAGTCCACTTTGGAACTCGCCGAGTCCATGACTTAGAAACATAGAAAATTAATTTTGCAGTTTAGTTTTAGACAATTAGCAACAATTTAATGAAAACCAAGCTAGGCTCTGATACCACTGATGGGTTTTAGCCATAAGAACTTTCCTATATGCGAATGCAAAACCCTAATTCTTGGATCTAGGCTTTCTAATTAAACATGCTTTGAATCCAAGACTTATAATGACTATTTAGGTGAAATAACAATATTGAAACAGATCTAGAATCATACCTTTGAATTCCTTGTTGATCTTGTTGTCTTGGAGCTTCTAGAGTCACAATTGTCACTCCTCTAATGGCTTACAAACACCAAATAACAAGGAGGATGATTTGGGAGAGAGGAGAGGGGAGGAATTCGGCCAGGGCTTCTCTACTTTTGGTGAAGTACCGGATTCCTTATGCCATAGGGTCTATTTATACTTGTAGACTCCTTAAGGGTTACAACCAAAACCCTAATTGGATAATCTTCTCTTAAGGCTATCCAAATCCATTCCTTAGATAACTCTTGGACGATTTGAGCTATCCTTTAGCTCCTAGAATCCGCCCAATCCATATCTATATGGATTTACAGTCTAAAGTTTACCTATCAAACAATTGACAGTTTATACCCTCTTATTTAATTAATCTCTTTAAGTCACCAAATTAATTCTAATTAAAATATGACTTATATTAATCAAATAACAATATTATTATTCTTTATATTATTCCCATAATATATTAATAATATTTATTCTCTCTTAATAAATCATCCTATCAAGTTGCTATGGTGAAGGCAACCCAAAAGGACCATGCATAACCGGGTCAAATATTTGCCTAATATAGTTGCAGCCTTAGACACTATTCCAACATAATCAACTAGTAAGTTTATGTATTTTATTTATGAGTTTATCTATGTAAAATGTTTTAAATATTTATTTGCTTGTTTGTTATGACTAATCTATGTAATATGTACTATTATCTTGTTAGTTTGTTATATAATAATGTTGAATGTTTAATAATTAGGGGACATTTTATTAACATAAAATAAAATAGAACCTTAACAATCGTGATGAAATATTGCACATTAAATGTCACTAAAAACCTACTAATCAAACTAATTTAAAATCGCTTTTCTAGAAGATTCATAATATATTATGCTCATCCTACTGCGAAACTGTGTAGCGGCAATAACAGGTTTTGTCGATATATCAATCGGTTGACCTGAAACAAGCTGCTTCATGTATATCAACATAAATACACCACATTCTCCAAACATCTCTTCTTGTTGGGGCACATCCATAACATCCGTAACAGTAATGGATGCTTTCTGAACAGGCAAATCCATGTGGTTCCAATAGCCAATGTCTAGTAGAATGTGGTCAATAAGCTCTTCAAACCGCACAAAATCAATAAGCTTCACGGCACCAAAAGATTGGAAGTTTTTGTACAAATTCAACGAAAACGTGTCCATCCATAACTCGCCAAGAACCTAATGATGTGGGTTGATGCATATTGGAAAATAAACCTATTTTAACACAGGACCGTTGCAATTAATTCGAGTGTATAATTAGTGTAATATTACAAGTTAATTGACTCACATATATTATTTTTTTACTCACACGGTCAACTTCTAGCCAATATCTACATCCATCCAACGGGTCAATCGGATTTCCCATTGCACTTCCTGCTCACTGGAACATCTCAAATGCACCGAAAAATGACGATGACATGATTGTCCATCATGCATTGTTCGGTCTCCGCTCATTCAAAAGCCTTCCATATATGTCAACATGTTGCAGTTAAATTTAATTTAAACATAAGGAGCTTATAAACTATTTAAAATTTAAATATAAAGAAATATTTTCATACCGCTTCATCTAAAAATCCCAAGTCACATGCATAAAAAAGCAGATCCTAAAGCTTTGCTTCCATTTTTTCATTGTAAAACCTATGTTTCATAAGAACAACCGATTTGTTTCCCATGTATAGAGAAGGGACGTTACAACCTGGCATCACATACGACTCCAATAAAAGTGTCGGGGGATCGCTGACAGATACAGGGGGTGGTGGTTCGTTGCGTATTACCCCACCTATACAATATCGGGGGGCATTTTGAACCTACATTATATACGTGGTCAATAACTATCCATATAGTAATAAAATTTTAGTAAATATAATTTTTAACATACTTACCGAAACGTATGGAGAGCTAACATATTGAGAAGGTTTCAGTAGCCTAACCGGAAAACTTGGTTTTGCAATAGGAGGCTCGGGTATATGATTTTCCGCATACACAATGTCGCTAGCAACAACATTCTTTTTTTCTTCTTCTACAAAAAACATATTAATTTTTTAATATACTTTCAAAAATAAAAAATTTAATATACAAAAAAATTATAACCTCCTTCACAATTCGTTTTTGTTTTCGACAATTAAACTCTCGTTGATTATCAACATCTTCATCCTCGTTTACTCAATTTGATTTTCATGGACTACCGAATTGTTGGCCCACCGGATTTGGCATCCGATAATTACCATCCACATTCTCATTCCCCTACATTTAAAGAAAAAATAATTAATAAAAAAGCAAATCAAATTTAACAATTAATTATTTTACCTCAAAAGCTTCGTTAAAAACTGATAGTAAATTTCTAAAATTAATTATTTTACCTCAAAAGATTCGTTAAAAATTGATAGTAAATTTCTAAAATTAATTATTTTACCTCAAAAGCTTCGTTAAAAATTCTTCCACGTCATCCTCTTCTCAAAATTCCCCTTTATTTTTCATTCATCAGATTTCTTAATCCAAAGATTGAAGTCTTGCAAGTATTTCTCCGACTGTTCTTTTGTTAATTTCCACCGTATGAGTTTGTTCGGTGGACTGGGTATATTGGCTGTTTCCACATGATGGATCAAATGAAGACGACCCCTACATAAATTATTTGATTTATCAATAATAGTTGAAAAATATTAATATAATAGATTCTACTTTTACCATTTTACTTACATATTTTCCAAAGTTGCAGCGTACATAAGAAGGGACTTCAGACGATTCACAATTCAAACTAGTAATATATGACAAATAATGTGCAGTAGAGGTCTCAGCATATGAGGCAATCATCTTTTTTTGGGTTGATGCGCCTCACCCTAGTCAACATCGAAAACATCGCAGACTTTTTGCCATGTCAACCTCCTAATATGAAACCACCGCAAGATACGAGGATATAAATTATTTCATCATATCGCAGCATTTCTCCGAACTATTGGGAACATCCCCCATATCCATATCTTGTAATAAATATACATTAATTTATAAGTGTTAGCAATAAATCAAATTATCAAAAAATAAAGTACGAAAAATTTATAAATATATATTTTTAATTACTTAAATATACCTTTAAAGGAATAACAAAACTCGATAGTGTAAACACATAAGATTTTGTTGGATGCTTGGACATATGATCCTCAAATTTTTTAAACACACCCGACAAAAGTATTTTAAACGTATAAAACATAGTATTTTATTAAAAATATTAACTTGACAAATACCTATTCCATCCATCCAGGTTCTCCACCACCCACAAAAATTCCTTGGTGACTTTATATTGGGCTCTTTACCCAAAAAAACCTTGATTTAGAATATATAGCAAAATGACACGGACACCGTCATGAGCTGATATATCATTGAACCGTTTATTCAAGATAAGGATCTCTAAATCTTCTACAAGTAAACTAGTGTACGTTCAATATGGGAAGACTCTGGACCGAAATGTATATTCACCGTATCCATGTTTATACATTGTTGAAAATTCGATCATTGATCTAGGACACCGGCCCATGTAAAGTCCGGACACAATACAAAACTCCTCGGGCCCAAATGATAATGTACGTCTAGAAAACCTAAAATGTAGACACTCAGTAGTGCCTGTTTTAGCAGTAGAACGCAACATATGCAGTAACAACTCATGAATAAGAAGTTCTTCTCCGGACTGAGCTGGTAGGTCCAACAAGTAACTGAAGCTAGTTGTTAAAAAAAATATCTCGCACTGGTGTAAGGCCCGTGTTTCAAGGCTAAGCGTTGATGTGATGATGTAATAATCTAGGTCAACCATTGTAACCCATTTTAAAGTAATAAAGATGAATTACTTGAATATTATGTGCTTCTGTGTGCTTATTACTTGTTTATAATATAATAAATAAAGGATAAAAATAAGTGTCAAAAATAAAATGTTAGATAAACCGATATCTATGAAGAAAGTTGTTGTGGTCGTGACAAGGATTTCGGACATATAAAGAGCGCCGAAATCCGAGTTATAACGAAGAAGTTATGGTCTGTCGAAGTTTCACAATAGAACCGACACGACACTCTATAATATAAATAGTGAATTTACGATAGAGGACTTTTAGCCTTTGTGATCTACACGAAATCTGTAGTGTTCGTTAAATCGATAGCGTGCATGGAAAGAACACCAAAATCTGACTTCGTATGAGGAAGTTGTGATTTTTCTAAGTTTCGGATCAGCAGTGCACAACAGGAGTTCGAATTGTAGATCGAACGATTTTTAGCCGACGTAACCTAAACGAGAATCAAAGATCTCATCAATAGGAGCTGAACGGTAAAAAGATAGACGAAAACGTAGTCCATATGTACAAGTTATGAGTTTTTACACGATTGTTTAACAGTGTAATCTTCTCATACTATTAAATTTAGAATCGGTCGAGAATTAGCCGATGGAATCTGAACGAAAGTCGTAGAGTACGGTCCCACCTACGCGTGGATATAAAGAACATCGAAAACGGATCTCGTATTAGAAAGATATGAATTTTAGAATTCGGAGGTGCAATTTGGGAAGCTGGATGCAAGGCTACGTCCAGCATAGACTTCGGACGCCTTGCGTACCAAGTACGCCCCGCGTACGAGGACCCTACGCCCTGCGTATTGACTTTTTCTGCGGTCCGAGATAAGCTACACACCACCACCGAGAGTCGGACACGTGTGTACGGAGCGAGGAGTACGCCCTGCGTAGAAGCCTAGGTACGCCTAGCATACGTCCGAGGTCTCACCTATAAAAGGGGACCGAGGGCAGCCAAGATTTTTGCTCACTTTCTCACTACTTTCACTCTCTATTTTCTCTCACTACCTCCCTAACCCCCTCTTTAGTCTAGGTAAACCTCCTAGCACTAGAAGAAAGCCTCGGAGATCCCGAAATCTCCGAGAAAAAGAGTTTTTCGGTCTGAAACTCTGCCCGTATAGAGCCCAGTTTTCAAGCAAACTTCCCGATTTCGTAAAAGAAGGTTATATTTAGAAGCGAGGTGATGTCCAAATCAATCCGTATCAAGTGAGTGTATAGTCACTTTCATCTTACACATAGATATGAGGTAGTTTATATAAATTATGTATGATGTGTATATATATGTTATCTGTTTACCTGAAATGTTTGCTGGATGAAAGATCTATACTTCTTTCTTTCAGAGCCAAAACTTTTTCCTTCAGATCTACACTTTCTCATCTCAGCTCTAAACTTTTTCTTCAGATCTAAACTATGTACTTTGAGATCTATGTTGGATGAAATATCTGAACTTCTTTCCTTCAGATCTGAACTTTTTCTTCAGATCTAGACTATATATGTATTTTATGCTTTGAGACTTATGCTGGATAAAAGATGTAAGCTTTGTTTCACAGATTTGGACCATGTATGTATTTTATATTTAAAAATATATTGGGTATAACATGGGTAGATAGTTGGTGTATGGTGAAATAAAATGATGAGAGGCCTCAATGTTAACATTGTTCCAGTCATCTAGCGGAGTATGGATGACGACCACAAACTTTTGTAAGAAGTCCAGTGGAATGCTAGCAGATTCGCAACCTGTAGGTGTTTGTGAACAATGTGTTCACCGGTGTACTCCATCCCCCCATGGTTGCCTTATAGACATGTGTAGCTGAGGAATCCTGTAACAACCCGAAATTTGTTCGTCGCCAAGAACCGTTCTACCCGGAAAGTCGCCGTTATCGGATTTGTTCCGATTTCTCGTTGGAATTTAGTTATATAAATTATATGTTTATTTTATCCTAATGAGTGTCTAAGACACTCAGGAACTTATATTATTCGCCCAAAATGATTATTTCGCGAGTTTTTAAAATGTTCCCGTCGGGTGACGGAAACTCAATCGGGTGCGACCAAAAGCCGCGGTTAGCGTCGGTATCGGGTAGAATTCCACCGCGTGTAAGTTTTGGGAACTATATAAATGTGTTTCAGCTTTCATTTGAAGCTTTTTTTCCCTCTCTCACTACTCTCTCTCTAACCTCTCTCCAAAATCCAAAGATTTAGTGTCCAAAACTCAATTTTAAGGCTTCAAATCCTTAAGGTACCTCCCTAGCCTTAATCTAAAGCACCTTTAGCCTTCAAATTCGGGATTTAAACAAGAAATTGGACCATGCATGTGAGTTTACGGCCTAACAAGGTGCTTGGGCCGTAAACACCAAAAGAGTGGGTTTTGAGCCCTTAAACCCTTCCTTGACTAGTTTGGACCTTAGATATGGCTATGAGACTTTAGAATACATAATCTAAACATGTAAAACTTGCATTTGGTGATGATTAGAGGAGTTTACGGCCAAGGAATACTCTTGGGCCGTAAACTCATATAATAAGGGTTTTTAAGCCCTTAAACCCTCCCAAATCACCCCTACAGCTTAGATATGAGTTATGGGACTTTGATTCTTGCATTTGGACACTTGAAACATTAACTTTGGAGGACTTAGATGAGTTTACGGCCAAGGAGAGTTCTTGGGCCGTAAACTCCACAAAACTTGGCATAAATCTCATTCTAAGGTGTTTGAAAGCCATCCAACACCACCAAAAGCCTTGGAATAAATCAAGGGACCAACCAAAAATACTTTGAAGGCCAAAAACACAACTTTTATGTGGTTTCTAAGGGTTTACGGCCAAGACATGTTCTTGGGCCGTAAACTCCAAATTATTTGGTGTTAGAATGCAAACTACACACCCCTAAGGCCCTTAGATGAATTTTAGAAGTCCATTCATGCATGTTCTAGGCCTTGAAACACCTTGGAACACCACACACTAGAGTTTACGGCCATGAAGGGGGTTTCATTGGCCGTAAACTCCACAAACACCTCAAAAATCACATGCAAACTCATGTTAGGCCTTGAATTAATTTTACCAATCACATGTGATTTGTTCTAATATCATTAAACATCATTTTCTTGGACAAATGAGGGTTTACGGCCTTGGAGCCTTGCTTGGCCGTAAACTCCCATCAAAGAGGGTCAAATTGATGTATTAAGTCATTCCAAGTCCTTAAACCAAGTCTAGAAATCATCCCCTAAGTATTGGAAGTCCAAAAGGCACCATAAAACACCCATCATGAGTTTACGGCCGTAAACTCATGGGGAAGGGTGTTTTGGCCGTAAAATCCCTTAAGGGGAGTGTTCCTTTGATGTCCCAACTCATTTCCCAAGTCCCTTGTGCCATTCATGTCCCTAAACGCCACCCGGGTCCCTCCAAACACTTGTATCGGAGTGTTATCGCGACCTGAAACAATTGTCCCTATCCGGCAATCAATCTATGTCCTAATTAGATACAAATGTGTATCTTTACTTCATAATTAGGAACCTCGTGCGTTTACAAGTCCCGGCTCAACTCTTAGCATCCAAACCGTCTCGTACCTTGTTCGGTGAGTTCATACCCCTACGGCTTTTTCACTGTTTTCAATGTTTTCAGGGGGGGAATACAAGCAAACCATAACTGTTTTCCAATCATAACATTGATGTGTTTCAAACAATCTTTGATAAACCTATAAACTCTTTTACTCCTTATGTATTATGCTAAGCATAAGGAATGACTACTCGATTTCAACTAAATGGATTTTAGTTAAGAAACAATCAAACTAATCAAATTATTATGGGAATAATTTGGGGGTCTTTACTGTGCTTTCTATCGTATACTGATATCTATACTAAATTACTAGATAAACTATGTCCGTTCAGTTTATCTCCGTATCATTTGAATGTGTTATCCGATGATTTCATGTATGTATCTATACTTTTCTGTACTATGTTTCATAACTTTCTGTATGTCAATATCTTATACGAACCCTGTGAATAGTTTAGTACTAGCTTGTGAGATAGTCACTACCCTTTATGGATGATCAGTAAATCCTCTCCGGAAGTGTAACCAGAGTCTCCTGGAGGGAGAGCGCGAAATTTGTGAATAGATCTATTCGGGACTGACAATCCCACACCTTAACTGCTAGCTAAGTTAGGCGGGCACGCCTAGGGTGACAAATTTCTAGAAATCGTTCGACGTATGACAAACGTCAAGGAGGTCACGTTGTCGTATCAGTATGGTTACCCAACTCACATTATGTATTAATACCAGCTTATTCACAGTTTGGGTTCAGGATCTTTATTTCGTTCGGGATAGTGATCCCATGGTTTTGTATCTATATTCTATGTCTCTTTCGGGATTGTGATCCCATGGTATTGTTTCTATGTATCTTTCGGGATAGTGATCCCATGGTATTATCAAACTATTCTATATCTATGTTTCTTACGGGATAATGATCCCATGGTTTATTCTTGTATCTTATTCGGGATAGTGATCCCATGGTATTAACTAAACTATTTGGTATCTAGTTCGGGATAGTGATCCCATGGTTTTATGTCTACTATCAGTATGGGATGTCTTTCCCCATGATCTTTAACTATATCTTATTCGGGATAGTGATCCCATGGTTTCTAAATCTATATACGGGATAGTGATCCCATGGTTTCTATATCTGTAAATTATTCGGGATAGTGATCCCAAGATTTTCTAAATCTATATACGGGATAGTGATCCCATGGTTTCTAAATCTGTAAACTATTCGGGATAGTGATCCCAAGGCTTTCTAAATCTATATCTTATACGGGATAGTGATCCCATGGTTTCTAATAATTTGTATCTTATTCGGGATAGTGATCCCATGGTTTCAATTCTATATTTACATACAAACATTAACTTATCTCGTGTTAGTTCGGGATGATAGTCCCATGATCTTGAACCGTACTTTCGAATATCTCAAACTAACTTATATGTCTTTCGGGATAGTGATCCCAAGAATTTCATTATATAGTTTTGTGTGTTAAACTATATTTGTGATATACTATTGATCTTACAATTAGGAAAATATGGGATTTTCCTGGGGTAAATACAATACATAATCGATTTGGTAACAAACGATAACTTAATCAACTTTACATAAGAAAATATGGGATTTTCTTGGATAACGAATCTTTTCGGAAACTAAAGGAAACCGATACGTTTTCACAAAACAAAACCGCTTATGAATTCACCAGCTTTATGCTGATTTTCAAACCGCTTGTATTCTCAGGTCCAAGTTAGACAGGTACCCGGTGATCTCTTTTGGCGAAGACGGAGTGCGTAGAAGACTCGTCTCAACTTTTGTTAATATGATGCATATGTATATTTGTATAACTTTACTTTTGAAACACATGTAAACTTTCATATATATGTAATGTAATGTTTGTTTACTGTGAATACTATGTACATTGGATTTGATACACAACGTGGTAGTCAACCCCGGAGACGTTTCCGCCTCTGGTTTTCGGGGTGTGATAGATTGGTATCAGAGCCCTTGTTTATAGTGAACAGAGTATACAAAACCTTACATGGTATAAAACTATAAACACTAAAGGGCCTCAGTGCTCTGAATTAAAAGTATCTTCAAAACTATAAGTATTTTCAAAAGTATACAAGTATACCGAACCGTCGAAATCCGTAACTACAAGTAGAACAAAACATAAGTAAATGGGTGTTGTACACTGCGGTTAAACCTGGGCAGTTATGTAGTTGTGTCTAGGGTCAATATAGCCTGGCCAACTATATTCATTCGAGACACGGCCAACATGTGCTTGGGAGTGACTGTGGTACGCAGCATGCCTAAAACTTACCTAACATCTCAAACAACGAATTGCCGCTGCAGCGCAACTATGAAATACTATGGGAGTATTTCTCGAGCCAATCCTTCGTAGAAAATCCTCGTATACGCGATGTTACTTGATCATTTCTCTAGCGATAAAATGTTCTGTCTTGATAACTCCTTCCTGCTTTATCGCTTAGTATGATGCTATACCTGCCTTGATGAGATATCCCCTGTTCAATATCTGTTGATTCAATTTAGAGGACTTATAATCCTCTCTTTCCTGATCTTTTTAGATCAAGATGCCCCCGAAGAAGAGACCCAGCTCAAAGAACAACGATAATCCTCCTCCGCCAACACCTTCTCCTCAATTTGATCTAGCATCACTTCAAACAGTTCTGACTGCTGCAATGGTGGCAGCTATGTCTCAAATGAATTCCAGTGGCTCCGGAGGTGGTCCCCAACCTCAAAACCCAGGAGGCAGCCAGGAACACCGAAGAGGGGGTTCCTACAAAGACTTCATGAATGCGAAACCCACAACCTTTGATGGCACTGGAGGTGTCATTTCCCTGACTCGATGGTTTGAGAAAATCGAGTCAATCTTTGAAATATGTGCCTGTTCGGAGTCTGATAAAGTCAAGTTCGCTGCCTGTACTTTCCTCGATAAAGCCTTGACTTGGTGGAACGGCCGAGTCAAATCCTTAACTCTACCTGTAGCGAATGCCATGGGTTGGGAAGCTAGAAGGAGCTTCTACTTGCAGAGTACTACCCTCGGGGCGAAATCCAGAAACTGGAACACGAACTTTGGAACCTTAAGATGAAGGGTTCCAACATAACTGCCTATACTTCAAGATTCGATGACCTGGCTTTACTCTGTCCGGGAATGGTTACCCCGGAGAGTAAAAAGATCGAAAGATTCATCTGGGGATTGACCCAGCCAACCAAGGGGAATGTCTTGGATGCGAAGCTAGACACGTACGACAGTGCTAAATGGCTTGCGAAAATCTTGATCGATCATGAAGACAACTATGACGAGGAAGCTACCACTCCTGAGTCGGACACAAGTGGAGGTGAAAGTAGAAAGAAATCTCGGAACAAGTGAAAGGCCCAGAGTACAAGAGGGTCTTCGAAGAAACAGCAAACGGTAGCAGTCCATGCTGCTACTATCCCTATTGCTGTCTCAACTGTCGGTTCTACAGCCCAAACTCCCACCAGTGGATACACTGGAAATCTCCCTTGGTGTGGTAAGTGCAACTACCATCACCGCATCCCTGGTTCATGTCGCGAAAAGAGTTGCGACAACTGTGGCAAGAAGGGCCATCTGTCTCAAACCTGCAGGAAACTGGCCAAGTCAACGAACCAATCAGCGGGAGCAGGAATCAGTCCAGCCTGCTACAATTGTGGTGAAGCAGGGCACTTCAAGCGGAATTGCCCCAAGACAACTACCACCACTGATCCCTCTGTTGCCGCAGGTATACTTCTCCTTGATAACTCTTATACCTGCAACTCTTTTCGATTTCCAGTGTTTGGAAGAAAACCTGTTATCCATCTATTCGAATGTTTTCAAAATCTAATTCCTCGTGTGTGATCGAGATGTGCATCATCGAGACGACTAACCAATGAGATGGAGAACACTAACTTCGCGCCTATAGATTGAATCCTCGGTCCAGAGGACTATTCTGTTCCATTTGGTTAAATGAGAAACCTTTCGCGATAATACCTTGATGCTACGTTTAACATGGAATGACAGAATCCCATTCATGTTGTTATCTTGGTTTCGAGAGGGTCGCCTGTCTATATCTTTTCCTCGACCTAACTCTCATGACTTTCGGCATCAAGCTTTCGTATTGTGTCATGCTTTACAACTCCAGAGTTTTCCTGGTACGAATTACCACATTCCTCGTTTCTGTGGTCATTTAGAAACGAGAAGTTAGTAGCTCTTTCTACTAAATGTCCGTCCCGAAGTGTTTCCGGGAATTTCATTCGAACGTCTAAAGATTTATTCCATATCGTATGTTTCGAAATCATCATAGAGACCCAATTCCACTTGAGAAAGTGATGATCCAAAACATCGAACCCATTCGAGTTTCGTTTCAAACTCATGATCTATATCCTATTCCTTGAATTTCGGGACGAAATTCCCTCTAACGGGGGGATAATGTAACAACCCGAAATTTGTTCGTCGCCAAGAACCGTTCTACCCGGAAAGTCGCCGTTATCGGATTTGTTCCGATTTCTCGTTGGAATTTAGTTATATAAATTATATGTTTATTTTATCCTAATGAGTGTCTAAGACACTCAGGAACTTATATTATTCGCCCAAAATGATTATTTCGCGAGTTTTTAAAATGTTCCCGTCGGGTGACGGAAACTCAATCGGGTGCGACCAAAAGCCGCGGTTAGCGTCGGTATCGGGTAGAATTCCACCGCGTGTAAATTTTGGGAACTATATAAATGTGTTTCAGCTTTCATTTAAAGCTTTTTTCCCCTCTCTCACTACTCTCTCTCTAACCTCTCTCCAAAATCCAAAGATTTAGTGTCCAAAACTCAATTTTAAGGCTTCAAATCCTTAAGGTACCTCCCTAGCCTTAATCTAAAGCACCTTTAGCATTCAAATTCGGGATTTAAACAAGAAATTGGACCATGCATGTGAGTTTATGGCCTAAGAAGGTGCTTGGGCCGTAAACACCAAAAAGAGTGGGTTTTGAGCCCTTAAACCCTTCCTTGACTAGTTTGGACCTTAGATATGGCTATGAGACTTTAGAATACATAATCTAAACATGTAAAACTTGCATTTGGTGATGATTAGAGGAGTTTACGGCCAAGGAATACTCTTGGGCCGTAAACTCATATAATGAGGGTTTTTAAGCCCTTAAACCCTCCCAAATCACCCCTACAGCTTAGATATGAATTATGGGACTTTGATTCTTGCATTTGGACACTTGAAACATTAACTTTGGAGGACTTAGATGAGTTTACGGCCAAGGAGAGTTCTTGGGCCGTAAACTCCACAAAACTTGGCATAAATCTCATTCTAAGGTGTTTGAAAGCCATCCAACACCACCAAAAGCCTTGGAATAAATCAAGGGACCAACCAAAAATACTTTGAAGGCCAAAAACACAACTTTTATGTGGTTTCTAAGGGTTTACGGCCAAGACATGTTCTTGGGCCGTAAACTCCAAATTATTTGGTGTTAGAATGCAAACTACACACCCCTAAGGCCCTTAGATGAATTTTAGAAGTCCATTCATGCATGTTCTAGACCTTGAAACACCTTGGAACACCACACACTAGAGTTTACGGCCATGAAGGGGGTTTCATTGGCCGTAAACTCCACAAACACCTCAAAAATCACATGCAAACTCATGTTAGGCCTTGAATTAATTTTACCAATCACATGTGATTTGTTCTAATATCATTAAACATCATTTTCTTGGACAAATGAGGGTTTACGGCCTTGGAGCCTTGCTTGGCCGTAAACTCCCATCAAAGAGGGTCAAATTGATGTATTAAGTCATTCCAAGTCCTTAAACCAAGTCTAGAAATCATCCCCTAAGTATTGGAAGTCCAAAAGGCACCATAAAACACCCATCATGAGTTTACGGCCGTAAACTCATGGGGAAGGGTGTTTTGGCCGTAAACTCCCTTAAGGGGAGTGTTCCTTTGATGTCCCAACTCATTTCCCAAGTCCCTTGTGCCATTCATGTCCCTAAATGCCACCCGGGTCCCTCCAAACACTTGTATCGGAGTGTTATCGCGACCTGAAACAATTGTCCCTATCCGGCAATCAATCTATGTCCTAATTAGATACAAATGTGTATCTTTACTTCATAATTAGGAACCTCGTGTGTTTACAAGTACCGGCTCAACTCTTAGCATCCAAACCGTCTCGTACCTTGTTCGGTGAGTTCATACCCCTACGACTTTTTCACTGTTTTCAATGTTTTCAGGGGGGGAATACAAGCAAACCATAACTGTTTTCCAATCATAACATTGATGTGTTTCAAACAATCTTTGATAAACCTATAAACTCTTTTACTCCTTATGTATTATGCTGAGCATAAGGAATGACTACTCGATTTCAACTAAATGGATTTCTGTACTATGTTTCATAACTTTCTGTATGTCAATATCTTATACGAACCCTGTGAATAGTTTAGTACTAGCTTGTGAGATAGTCACTACCCTTTATGGATGATCAGTAAATCCTCTCCGGAAGTGTAACCAGAGTCTCCTGGAGGGAGAGCGCGAAATTTGTGAATAGATCTATTCGGGACTGACAATCCCACACCTTAACTGCTAGCTAAGTTAGGCGGGCACGCCTAGGGTGACAAATTTCTAGAAATCGTTCGACGTCTGACAAACGTCAAGGAGGTCACGTTGTCGTATCAGTATGGTTACCCGACTCACAATATGTATTAATACCAGCTTATTCACAGTTTGGGTTCAGGATCTTTATTTCGTTCGGGATAGTGATCCCATGGTTTTGTATCTATATTCTATGTCTCTTTCGGGATTGTGATCCCATGGTATTGTTTCTATGTCTCTTTCGGGATAGTGATCCCATGGTATTATCAAACTATTCTATATCTATGTTTCTTACGGGATAATGATCCCATGGTTTATTCTTGTATCTTATTCGGGATAGTGATCCCATGATATTAACTAAACTATTTGGTATCTAGTTCGGGATAGTGATCCCATGGTTTTATGTCTACTATCAGTATGGGATGTCTTTCCCCATGATCTTTAACTATATCTTATTCGGGATAGTGATCCCATGGTTTCTAAATCTATATACGGGATAGTGATCCCATGGTTTCTATATCTGTAAATTATTCGGGATAGTGATCCCAAGATTTTCTAAATCTATATACGGGATAGTGATCCCATGGTTTCTAAATCTGTAAACTATTCGGGATAGTGATCCCAAGGCTTTCTAAATCTATATCTTATACGGGATAGTGATCCCATGGTTTCTAATAATTTGTATCTTATTCGGGATAGTGATCCCATGGTTTCAATTCTATATTTACATACAAACATTAACTTATCTCGTGTTAGTTCGGGATGATAGTCCCATGATCTTGAACCGTACTTTCGAATATCTCAAACTAACTTATATGTCTTTCGGGATAGTGATCCCAAGTATTTCATTATATAGTTTTGTGTGTTAAACTATATTTGCGATATACTATTGATCTTACAATTAGGAAAATATGGGATTTTCCTGGGGTAAATACAATACATAATCGATTTGGTAACAAACGATAACTTAATCAACTTTACATAAGAAAATATGGGATTTTCTTGGATAACGAATCTTTTCGGAAACTAAAGGAAACCGATACATTTTCACAAAACAAAACCGCTTATGAACTCACCAGCTTTATGCTGATTTTCAAACCGCTTGTATTCTCAGGTCCAAGTTAGACAGGTACCCGGTGATCTCTTTTGGCGAAGACGGAGTGCGTAGAAGACTCGTCTCAACTTTTGTTAATATGATGCATATGTATATTTGTATAACTTTACTTTTGAAACACATGTAAACTTTCATATATATGTAATGTAATGTTTGTTTACTGTGAATACTATGTACATTGGATTTGATACACAACGTGGTAGTCAACCCCGGAGACGTTTCCGCCTCTGGTTTTCGGGGTGTGACAAATCCCCTTAGCAGTAGTGTCCATCCCGATGAAATTCCTTAGGATAGGTCCCTTATGAGAGATGCTTTAGGGACGTAAGGTAAGGATAATGAGAATGGGAAATTGGGTTTAATGATTGTTGAAAATACCAAACTTATTTATTGTGGGTTGAAAACCCTATATGCTCACCAGGCTCCCCAGCCTGACCCACTCAGTTTTTTGTATTACAGGTAGTGGCAAAAGAATAGTTGGCTGACTTGACGAGAGATTATGGAATTGAGGGCAGATTATGTTTTGTGGCCTAAGATGTTTATTTCTTTTTGGTTTATGCTTATGGTCTGTATCGATGATTGACATCTCGAGTTTTTGTAATGTAATGAAAATACATTTCTTTAAAAAATTCTTTGATAATTTATATCATATTTTGTTTTGGGAACAAATTCTGCAATACTTTTCTTAAGAAGGTACTCTGATCTTTATTAAAAATCATAAACGAAATCGGTCTTTTCTGGCCGTAAAAATTGGGATGTTACAGTTGGTATTAGAGCATTAGTTTAGCCGAACTAATAATTTGTAGGATTTCTAGACTTAAACTGAGAATGGTAAGCGATGATCGTGATATGAGTGTCTTCCATATTTTAGACACGAGCACTAGTTTATTTTAGGAAAAACGCCTAAAATGCTTTTATGTACTAAATGCTTTCTGCTTTCCTTATGTGCTATTATTGTTCGGATTTATGGTTTGTTGCCGACTGGATGTGGAGACCTTATGTGTTTAGGATTCTAAGCGTTTAATTACGATATTAGAACTAGCATGTAACGTTTCGGAGTGATAAGGGGGATTTAAACGTCTATCGTGAATAAAGATCTATATTCACATAATTTAGTGTATAGATCGAGATAGCAAGAACCTGAAGTGGATCTGGAAACGCAAATGGAAACAAGAATCAACAGGCTCAACCCCCAGGGATTACGCAAGTGCCAATCATAGAAGCTGCACCCGAGCCAGTCACAATGGCTAGAGTTCAAGCCATGATTTGGGTTATGATGGCTGAACAGAGGGAACAAATGAGACAACTGTTGCAGAATAACAGAAATTAACCTCAATGCCTATTGAACAACCAGAACTGAATGACGGAGAGTCCGAAGAAGGGAATAACAGCCGCACTGTCAGTCAAATTGAACCCCCAGTGGTGAGAAGGAATGACACAGAGAGGGAAATCGACCGAGATGGATGTATCTATAAGAACTACTTGGGTGCCAAACCACCAAGTCTTTTCGGAAACCCAAATCTTGTGGAGATCATGGACTGGATCTCCAAAATTGAGATGGTATTTGAAAGTTGCAACTACAGTGATAAGCAGAAAACCGTCTTTGCGGCTCGACAACTGAAGACCGGAGTCTTGAGCTGGTGGAAATTATTGGCAGATACGATGCCACGAGGAGAACTTTGAAGATGTCTTGGAAAGCATTCCTGGAGTAGTTGAAGATGCAGTATTGCTCTGAGATAGATCTGATCTTTCTAAAAAATGAGTTACAAAACTTGAAGAAAGGGAAAATGAGCATTGATGACTATGCTACTGCGTTTACTGAGAAGATGAAGTTATTTTCATACCTGGTTCCAATTGAGCTCGCTAAGATAGAAAAAATTGCTAACGGATTGTCGTCAGACTTTGTCCCAACAGTCAAAATGGCAAGCACGTTGAAGGCAGCCGTTAGAGCAGCCAATAATGTGTTGGATTAATGTTTAAGTCCATAACTATAATTGGTAAGACTTGACCCGACACGACATGGTCCATTTGGGTTACATGACATCGGGACAATTGGATTGACAAGATGAGGAAAAAGGATACTAGTGATTTATATTAATATATTATAAGTTCTAATATATTAATATATAATCATATTATTTAATTAGTATTGATCAAGAATTAATTTGTAATTAATTAAGTGATCAAAAGGAACTAATTAAATATGGACTCTTAGATATATGTGTGTGATGGGCCAAGTTGATTTAGGTTGGGCTAAGCTTTCATGGATAGTCCATGGAGTGTTTAACCCATGGATCATATGAAATGAAAGGTCATGGGTATTAGGGTTTAACCCTAATCTCCACACTATATAAAGATGTCATTGGTTGGTGAAATGGGGACTAGTGTGTGTACACAAAAGGGCAAGGCCGATTTCACTAGAAAGAACCAAAGTATCCTTATTCTCAAGGTTATTCCAAGTGTTCATGGTGTTGTGTGAACCATATGAGGTGTCACACTTGGGGCACTAGGCACTCAAGCTTCATGAAGATAAGTTACAACAAAGATGTATGTATTCTAACTTGTTATATTACTATGTTTTAATGTTTTGGTATGTTAGTTAGGATAATACCTTGGATATTCATATTTGTATGTATAATAGAGAAAACATACATCCAAGGTATTTCGGGTTGCATGTACACTTAGGAGTGTTAGAGTGCTCAAAACCCAATAGTTGTATCAGAGCCAGGTTTGTTTTCTTGTTATACTTGCAAAATTGGCTGAAAAATCGAAGTTTGGAGCTATCTGCACAACAGACTCGCCGAGTCCATGAAGGGAGTCGACGAGTCCAAGGAAAAGAGCATCCAACTCGTCGAGTTTTTTCATGCACTCGACGAGTTGGACCCCCAGACAACATATTTTCGACTGTTTTGGCTGGAATTGGACTAGGAACATTACCCTAAGCTGTTTTTGACCTTATAAACTTGTTTTTGATGTGGTAATGTTCATGCTAATCCAATTTCAAAGATAATTGTCAATAGATTCATGTTTTGTATTAGTTTAGAAGTTATGCTAATTACATGGAAAACTTTGATGTGAATTATCTTTGTTCTTATGAGTTTATTAGATTAATAGGAAAAGTTATATGAAATTGTTGTTTTCAATCCATTTTAATCTATGAGTTGATTCTAAAATGTGTTTTTGTAACTTGTCCTCAAGTTACACGAAAAGTCACATTTAAGTTTCATAAAACTCATAAAGTCTTCCATATGTTATGAATAAGGAAAAGTCATATTCTTTTAATTGTTTAAAGTCTTCCATAACTTGTCCTCAATTTATGGAACTTGAAGAGTTTTTTTAATTAAAACTACTTTAAACACATAAGTTATGGAATTGAATAGTTTTGAATAGTTTCAAAACTTGCCCTCAAGTTTTGGAATTTGAAAAGTTTTCCTTATGAATACTTTAATTCCAAGTTAAGCCCTAAGAATTTTAAAAGTTAAAATTCAACCCTTATACTTTATAATATTATAAGTTAATAATATTTATATATATAAGAGTAAAGTCGTCTTACCATTAGAAGGCCTAATTCACGAAGCCGGTCTATAAGGGGGTATACGGTTACTGCCTATAAAATGGCAGTTTAATGGGTATCCACTCTCACCCACTGCTTCCTTGACTGGTGGAGGGTCGTTAGCCGAACGGGTAGGACAAGGACTATAATTCTCCCTTCATTAAAAGTATTAATGATAAATACTAAGTAACTAAACTCTTATTAATACCCAATCTTAGTTACTTAGGAAAATGTGAATTTTGGTGCTAACCCATGAAATTACACTTTGCACTTTGCTTAAGTCGGTTAGTGGAGCATGTGTGGTTATCCGGCACACTAGGTTGATTTAAAAAGGTAGGCAAAGGGTAACTTAATGTTTATCATAGTATCGATGGAGCGCGTGTGGTTAACCGACACATCGATTGAGGGGTAAATATATAAAGGGTACCAAGTATATTTGCATGGTTATTCACACCTTGTTTTGTGATCCTCGGCATCCCAGTCACAATACCTGAAGGGCACACTGGAGATTGAAACATGCCTTTGAAAAGTTCAATGAATCTCAAAAGAGGCTAGGAGTTTTAAAAACCAATTAAAACCTAGTAATACATTTCGTTTTATCTTGGTGGAAATTGGTGAATCGTCATTCACCTACCTTCAAATATTTTATAGCTTGGGTTACGACATCCCTCTTCCGAGTTATAAAATAGTTTGCTGGCTCCTAGCCTTAATATTTCATATTGGGTGTTATATTAAGGACTTTAGATCAACTATCTTGAATATCTCCCAAAAAGATGTTTGGTTTAGACACCTATGATCCTCCCAAATCTCTTGGAACTTCACTTCCTCCACCTCCTCTAATTATTCTCCCTAACCCACAAGTTCAAGGTCACTCAAGCCCTATTAGCAAGGCAAGGTCTAGGTGTGATCACATCTTGGAGATAAAGTCACATCTTGGAGATAAAGTCACATATTGACAACCTGAGAGAGTTGGGTGTCAAAGTCTTGAGAAAGTTGGTGGTTCAATCACTTTCTAAGTCACATAGTGAGTTCCTTTGGGACTCCTATGAAACAGGCTATGACAAGACCCTTAATGATCTTATCTATTTGTTTGGTGCTACTGAATCAATAATGATTTGGAAGGCTAGTAAAGCAAATTTGATTAGAAGATCGACTTCCCAAAACTTTATGGATATTGACAATGGTGACACTGGAAATCCAGAAAAAAAATTCTCTTCCCAATGGAAAGGGATCGGCCATAGTCAACTCGCTTGACCAAATGGTAAAGAGAAAAGCTAAGTCTGTGATAGTCCCACGTACCATTACCAAAGGGTGCATATATTAAATTGCCAAAGGAAGGGGCATTGATTGTAAAGCTGCCAAATTTACCTAAGGATGTTAAAGTCAATAAGTTTGACTCTATTTTAGGTAAATTCCATTGTCTAACTTTGTTAAGCTCCTATTTGGAGATTCTTATTACATAATGTGACTGAGTCACATGATGATGTTATAAGAATGAGAGAAAAAGAGAGAAATCTTAAAGGAAGTATATGCTGATTCTGATCGCGAAGATAGATTTCGATCGCATCAGAATTTTGACTTGTTACTTAGGAGTTATGATATATTGCTTAGGAATAGATAACAACAAAGTTTTCATGTCCTTTTGCACTGTAAGGATAGTTTTTCCGCAAAATTTTAAAATAAAAGGAAAAAATTTAGATTTTATTTATTTTAAGTATCCTTACAATGGCATTTGTGAAATTTTTTTGCTTATCTGATTCCATTGCTAGTAATATAGGAAAATGGTTTTGATTCTTTCATTTGTGGTAGTGTCTAAATTTACCAAATAAGGAAGGTTTCTCATCGCCCAAGTTTCAATTGGACCGAAACTTGAAATCATGCAAGTTGAAAAGTATGATGAATGAGAACTTTCAAGCATTGGAAAATTAAGACTAATTACTTGTTCATATGGATTTGTGAGTCAAGTAAAGGACTAAGGGATCGGGTACACATTCTTGTGCACTGGTCAGAGTCCACCACGATAGAACGATAAGACTATTCATCATAATTTACTAAGGTTTAGTAAATATGGTTATACTTACAAGCTTAAGTATAATTTTGAAACATTGGAAAAGATTCAATGTATGGCAGAGCGAATAAGAAGAACCAAATTATGGCAGAAAGATAAAAGTTTCTCAAATATGAAAAGATGGGAGAGTACTTTATGATATATGATTGTCTTAATAATTAAGATACCTTATCACAATTCATCCTCTAAGTGCATTCTAATAGCCAAGAAGGGGAGTTATGAATTGTTGAAGTGGTTAAATCAAGAAGATTATTCATACCTTGTTCCAAAAACAATTCTTAGAGTCATACTCCAAGATTGTAACTTGAGTGACATATCTTAAAGGAAAGTTTCTTAACACTAGTCAAATGTAAGAGTAAAAGTATCCTACTGTTGTACATTTGAAATTGGTAAGTTGTGATGTTCTGGATAAAACAAAGACCAACTAAGACCAATTGTGTGAATTGTTTGTCTTGATAAAGAATCCTAACTATCTCTTGAATATTTGGCAAGATAGTCTTATATGTCAAGAGGACAGTGGGAGTCTTAATGATCCTGAAAAGAATTTCAAGATCTAATCAAGAATAAAAGCCTGTAGACACTAGCACACGACGTGAGGTTTATAACCTATCGTGTTGACATATTCCTACTTCTGTGCCCATTCCAGTGAAAGTTGGCTTTGCATATGAGTTCTGAGAGTTCTCAATTGGTTGCATAAAAACTTGGAAGCAATGGCAGGCCCTTGTGTTGCCAGGTGGCAAGAAGTTAACACTACACAAGTTCAATCCATATGAGTTTCAATTTGTCATTAATCATGTCTTGTGATTATGGTTTTGAAAAATTCACATGGATAGGAACACATACACCATAAAATCTAAGTGTCATAAGGTTTCTCTCCGATTCATGAAAATGATGGTGAGGAAACATTTCCACCAAGTAGATTTTAAGTAGATAGCAATCTTTGCATTCTCAAAGTTGTTAGTGGAGCTTGCGCGGTTAACCGGCACACTAACAGGGACTTATGAGAAATAACAAAGGTCTAAACAATTGAGACGATGATTATGGCATCCCTTTTCATAGTTGTTAAATTGTTTAGACACACTTGTGGGTTATCTAAGATAAGGTGTATGATATTGATAAATTCATATCAAAGCATCTCGTATTAGAAATCTGAACTTTGGTAAGAAAGTCAATAAAGTATTAACTTCTAGAAGTCCAACTGTTTTCTGGATACATGTCAAAGCTAGTGTGAGCATAAGTGTTATGCTAATAATCATCATGTTAGTGGGAGCATGATAATTATGATAAGTATTGCAAGTTAGTAATGTTAATTATAGAAAAATAAAGTTTCAATTTGTGAGGTTGTAGGGGTTGAAAAAGTTGTTTTGCTATAATTAAGGGAGAGGAAATTATACTTCATTTCAATTATAAAAAGGCTTAGATTGAGATTTTAATCATTCTAAAAGGCTTAGATTGAGATTTTAATCATCTTTAGTCAAGAATATATATATGAATTTTATGTTGGTTTGGTTCAACTTACTAAAATTCTATATATTGCGTTCTCAAAATTCGATTATGATTATGACATCCCTCTTCATAGTCAAATTTTGAGAACATGGCAAATAAAAAATATTGTAGCAAAAGACTGTTCTAGAATCATGTCTTTATGTGAGACATCATGAATCGTGTCCTATTTGCTTTGGGTACAGGATCAACTGCATGTGCTATAATATTTATCCTTTCTAAATTTTCCAAATGCTTGGGGCATTAAGGAGGGAAAAGGTCTAGAATTGGATATGACTAAAGTGATTAAGCATTTGTCGAGGACAATCTAAGGTTTAATAAATATTGGTTGTTGAGGGACAGTTGGAAGTATAATGTTAATTTTTGGAGGGACCATATTGACATATTCTGAAAAGAGGCAACTTTTGTTCAGAAGTGATAGTTAAAAGGGGAATATGGGAAGGCGCAAGTTGTTCAATAAATATGTGTAAGATTAGGAAACTTAATGCAAAAACGATGTTTCCAAGGAGTTGATCTCCTTTGGAATGCTCTGTAATGTTTGTTGTCAAGTCTTTGTGACTTTGTGCATAATCATTACAAGAGGATCAATGCATATAAGTTTAGAATCTAACAGATTTCGGTAAATGGCTTTAATTTGGAATTCCTGCATTTGTATTAAGGATTCGGGACTGTGAAATGAGAATCATTGGAGTTATGTGCAATCGATCTATTTGACAAAGTAAAGATCATAGAAAAACTTATTATGAATACTTGGAGTATGGCATAACTAATTTATAGACAAACATAGTGTGCACATTTGGTGTATGGCATGACTAGTGTTTAGAAAACATAGTGTACATGCTTGGAGCATCGGACAACTATTGTTTGAATTCAATTATTGTCACACCCCAAAACCGATAACAGTGGAATACGTTTCGGGGTGGATGACGTAGTGTACAGTATCATCACAATTGTATAATAGTAAAAGCAAGAAACATACAACCATTTCATTTACATAGTAAGTGTATTTACAAGTGTGTTTTGTAATGTTTGACAAACACCAAAAGTAAACAAAAATAAGAGATAGGTCTTGCATACTCCATTATCTCCAAAATGCTGCGGCTGTACCTGTCTATCTTTGACCTGAAGATACAAGTTATTTTGAAAAGAGTATCAGCATAAAGCTGGAGAGTTCATAAGAGTTTAATGTGAGTACTTGTATAAAAAGCATTAGAGTCATTAGTATGAAAACTGAAGTTTGAAATCATAAATAGTGATAAAACCTAGAAAATCCTATATTTTCCAGAACTGTATAGTAAATGAAAATCTTTAAGAAATATGTTGTTTCTATCTTTGAATGCCATTCATCATAGAAGTGTAATAGTGACTCACCATTAAGTAATGTAATATAGTGAGTTATTCTTGGAGTATATAATAGTGGTGCAGCATCCTTTAGTATTAGATACTTATTTACTTCGGGATATTACTTCATCTTTCTTTTAGTATTTTAGTGCGGTTATAGTGTCTTTCTTGTATGTTCCCAATAGTGTGAGTAATAGCGGACCCCCATGACCTTCCCAGTCATGCATAGCGTAGTAGCGTAAAAGCATCCCTGGGCCTGAGCGGCTCGGACTGAAGTTATCAGTCGGGATGTAATAGCGTCTGCCCCGTATAGATCTATACATATAGTGTCGTCTTCCTATCAGAAAACTTCGGGCATAGTGTATAGCGTATAGAGTATCCCGTAGTGGATTAGTGAATTATCTCCTGATTAGTGTATTCTCTTGTATTATAGTGTAGTAATCTTGCGTATAACTTGTATTGTATTCTCTTATTAGTGTATTGCTTCATAATAGAGAGAATTATAGTAGTGTAGAGTAATAGTGGAAACAAGGGATAGAGTCCTTAACTATACCTATTATAGTTAATTTAGTGTGTGTGGTTCAAATCAAGTTAGTGATTCAGGTAATTAATGAAATAAGAAATACTCAAAATCCGTACTAATATACGAGATATATAATTAAGAAATCAATGACAGTCGGATGGATAACCACTACCCTAAGCCCACAATAAAACAAGAAACAGGAAATAAGGCGAGCTATCGGTCCTAAGTCCTTCAAGTCTTACTTATATAAGTATATTAGTATGATTACATTCTTATAAAGAGTTTTATTAAACAAAAGTATTGTACGAAAGGAACATTTAAAACTTGTTTGTTAATTCAAGATAGTTTTTGAAAACAATTGATTTATTTTTAACGCATAGTGATAAATCACATGTGATTTGAACTACAGGTTGTGAATCACATGTGATTAATTTTGTAATCTGAAAAATAGTCTTGTATAACTTTTCATAAACATGTATATTCAACTTGTATCTCCCCCCTAAAACATATAAAACATTTGAAAGGTTCATTTAAGGGGTATGAACTCACCTGAAATCGCAGAAATCGGGTGAATCGGGTAAATCGGGTAAAAGTGTCGATTGAGCGTTTGGTACCCAATAACCACTTGAGCACCTCCTAGGACCCTAATGTCATATGAAATATGTATTTTACAAGAAGTTAATCATCTTATGCTTTTCATTATAGTATTTGGACATTCTTGCATCGTTTTCGGGGTTTTAAGGCCTAGAAGGGGTTCCCGGGAGTGGTACAAAGTCATGAATGATTTACGGGAGGGTCCACGAGCTCACTCCCTTGGAGTTTATGGCCCAAAGGCCATCCTTTGGGAGTTTATGGCCGTAAACCCCTTAGGCTTGGCCGTAAAATCTTGTGGCACTCCAAAATGTATGATTAGGGTCTTATTTCACTTCCTTAATTTAGTGGTATGTGTCTTAGACTATTATAAGGGATTAAACATCATAATTTGTGACATTTTTGGGGAGTTTACGGCCAAGACTTGTTCTTGGGCCGTAAACTCAAGTAAACCCTTCAAGATGTATGTTTTAATGGTACAACAAGGTCTCATACACCTTAGATAAATCCTAGAAGGCCCTATAGTGAGTTTGGGACAATTTGGCATACATTTTTGGGGAGTTTACGGCCCAAGAACATCCTTGGCCATAAACTCTTCATTTTGTGCTCAAATGTGAAGTTTAATGGTACAACACACTTCCAAAGGCCTTAGCTAAAATCCTTACATGCATTTGAGGGGTTTTGGGACTTGTTTGACACAAAAATATGGGTGTTTACGACCTAAGCTTAGCCTTGGCCGTAAACTCCTCTTTTTGCCATCAAATGATGTTGTTTGATGCATTTAAGCCTTCCTTGTTGTCAAGTCTAAATTGCCAAACACCCTAGATGAGTTTTTGGGACATTAAACAAGTGTTTTTGGGGTGTTTGAGGTGTTTACGGCCTATGCATATGCTTGGGCCGTAAACTCCTTTTTACAAGTCAAATTCTTGTGTTTTAGTGTCGAAAGTCCCCTAGGTTTATGCCTTAACTAGTCCATAAGCTTAAAGGAAGGAAAAACAAAGTTTTTTGGCATGATTTTGGGGGTTTACGGCCTATGAAGCTTCTTAGGCCGTAAACTCCTTTTTGGTCCTTGATTCTCATGATTTTGGACTCTAAATGCAGTAAAGTATGTTTAGATTAAGTTAGGGGATGAATCCTTACGTTTGGAAGTCGGAAATTCGCGGATTTGGAGTCGATTTCGGGTCTAGAGAGAGAAAGTAGTGAGAGAGAGGTGAAAGTGTAGTAAAAGAGTTCAATTGTAGTGTTCAAGCGTTTTTATATGTCTCGGGTATTGCACCCGATACACGGCTACCCGATGCTAAAGTTTAACGGGGTTAAAACTTTTTACCCGGGTGAAGTGGTTGAAACAATAATACGACTCTATTAGGTTAAACTAGGTTAACACGTACGAGTTATATTACTTATAATGATATTAGGACATGCACATAATTAGATATTCGGATATTGACGATTCCAAATATTACATAAAATAACGTATGTTGACGCATTCCGTTAGTGAAAATGGGATTTGTAACGGGAATAGATTTGGGGTTGTCACATCATCCCCCCGTTAGGGGAATTTCGTCCCAAAATTTAGAATACAATAGACACGTTACTACAATATTACTAAGTAAAGAGATGAGGATATTTGAGTTTCATTTGATCCTCACGCTCCCAAGTGAATTCCGGTCCTCGTTTGGCGTTCCACCGAACCTTCACAATTGGGATACGGCTTAGCTTCGTTCGTTTTACTTCTCGATCCATAATCTCAACGGGCTCTTCCACGAAGTTGAGGCTCTCATTGTCCTCAATCTAGTCAAGGGGAATTACGAGTGTCTCGTCTGACAGGCATTTCTTCAAGTTAAAGACGTGAAAGGTATGGTGTATGTTGCTTAGTTCGTGAGGTAGGTTGAGTTTATAAGCTACGGGGTCGATTCTAGCGAGAATCTCAAAAGGCCCTATGTACCTTGGGTTCAACTTTCCATGCTTTCCAAAGCGTATCGTGCCCTTCCAGGGTGAGACCTTCAACAGGACTCGATCTCCCACCTGGAATTCCAAGGGTTTTCTTCGTTTGTCGGCGTAGCTTTTCTGTCGATCCCTAGCGGCTTTTAGTCGTTCGCGTATCTGTACAATCTTCTCGGTCGTTTCTCGAATGATCTCCGGACCAGTGAGAGAGCTATCAGGAACTCTTCCTTTAGCTAGTTGAGTGTCATCCACCTCAGTCCAGCACAGAGGGGATCTACACTTGCGGCTGTAGAGGGCTTCAAATGGGGCTGCCTTGATGCTCGTATGATAACTATTATTATAAGAAAATTCCACAAGAGGTAAGTGTGTGTCCCATGACTTACCGAAGTCAATTACGCAAGCTCGCAGCATATCCTCTAAGGTTTGAATCGTTCTCTCACTCTGTCCGTCGGTCTGCAGATGGTAGGCTGTACTCATGTCCAGCCTCGTCCCTAGTGCTTCTTGCAACGATTGCGAGAACCTAGAGGTGAATCTACTATCTCTGTCTGAGATAATAGATATAGGGACGCCATGCAGTCGTACTATTTCTTTAACGTATGTTCTAGTGAGTTTCTCCATCTTGTCCGTTTCCTTGATGGGTAGGAAGTGTGCGGACTTAGTCAACCTATCAACAATGACCCAAATAGTATCTAATCCACCCGTTGTCTTGGGAAGTTTGGTTATAAAGTCCATTGTGATACACTCCCACTTCCATTCTGGTATCTCAGGTTGTTGAAGGAGTCCTGAAGGCTTTTGATATTCAACCTTGACCTTCGCGCAAGTGAGGCACTTACTCACAAATGTGGCGATCTCCGCTTTCATATTTGGCCACCGGTATAGCTTTTTGACATCCAGATACATCTTATCTGCACCTGGGTGGATGGAGTAGCGAGTGTTATGCGCTTCCCTCATAACCAAATCTCTAAGACCTCCATGGTGTGGAATCCAGATTCGGTCCATGAAGTAGTAGGCTCCGTCACCCTTAACCTCCAGATTTTTGTCCATTCCGCGCAGAGATTCTCCCAACACGTTCTCGGTCTTTAAGGCTTCCAGCTGAGCCTCTTTGATCTGTGTGGAGAGGTGCGAATGGATAGTCATCGTCAACGATTTGATCCTTCGACCAGTATACTCCTTCCTACTCAGTGCATCTGCTACTACATTGGCTTTTCCCGGGTGATATCTAATTTCATAGTCGTAATCGTTAAGTAGCTCGACCCATCGACGCTGCCTCATGTTGAGCTCCTTTTGGTTCATTATGTGTTGAAGGCTTTTATGATCAGTGTATACCACACTCTTCGTCCCATATAAGTAGTGTCTCCAGATTTTTAGTGCAAAGGCAACCGCTCCTAACTCGAGGTCGTGCGTAGTGTAGTTCGCCTCATGGGTCTTTAGCTGTCTCGAGGCATATGCCATAACCTTACCCCGTTGCATCAAGACACAACCGAGCCCTTGATTGGATGCATCATAGTATACAACAAAATCTTCTGTCCCTTCTGGAAGGGATAATACTGGTGCGGTGCATAGGGCTCGCTTCAGGGTTTGGAATGCCTTCTCCTGTCTTTCTTCCCAGTCAAACGGTACTCCTTTCTGTGTCAGCATAGTGAGAGGCTTCGCAATCCGAGAGATGTTTTGGATGAATCTACGGTAGTAGCCAGCAAGGCCTAAAAATTGATGAATTTCCGTAGGCGTCTTCGGTGCTGACCAGTTCTCAATAGCTTTAATCTTGGAGGGATCCACATGAATTCCTTCTTCACTAACCACGTGAACTAAGAATTCAACTCTTCGGATCCAGAACTCGCACTTAGAGAACTTCGCATATAATTTTTCAGATCGCAACGTTTCCAAGACTCGTCGTAAGTGATCCTTGTGTTCTTCCTCGTTCCGAGAGTAAACGAGGATATCGTCAATGAAGACGAAGACGAACTGATCCAGGTATGGACGACACACTCTATTCATCAAGTCCATGAATATTGCGGGGGCGTTGGTCAGTCCAAAGGGCATCACTACAAACTCAAAGTGTCCGTAGCGGGTTCGGAAAGCTGTCTTCGGAACATCTTCCTCAAGTACCTGTAACTGATGATACCCAGATCTAAGGTCAATCTTGGAGAAGTAACTTGCTCCTTGTAGTTGATCAAACAGATCGTCGATACGAGGGAGGGGTAAGTGATTTTTAACCGTGAGTTTATTGAGTTCTCTGTAATCGATGCACATCCGAAACGATCCGTCTTTCTTTTTCACGAACAAGACTGGAGCTCCCCAAGGTGAGAAACTCGATCTTATAAAGCCCTTGCTGAGCAGTTCGTGGAGTTGGCCAGATAGTTCTTGCATTTCGGCGGGCACTAGACGGTAGGGAGACTTAGCTACGGGGGTAGCTCCTGGAATTAGGTCGATTCTGAACTCAATCTGACGTTTGGGAGGTAGGCCGGGAAGATCCTCTGGAAAGACGTCAGGGAAATCGTATACTACGGGAATGTCTTTCGGGTCTTTTGATTTCTGGTTAGTGTCGACGACATGGGCAAGAAAGGCGCGATACTCCTTGCGTAAGTATTTTTGAGCCTGAACACTGGAGATGATACGAAGGCTCGTACTCGGCTTATCTCCATATATCAAGAGGGTTTCGTGATTTGGAAGGTTCAGACGAATGGCTTTGTCGGAACATAGGATATCGGCGCAATGGAGACTCAACCAATCCATACCAACAATGACATCGAAGTTTTTGTTTGATACTGGCATAAGATCGATTGGGAATGAGTGATCGTCAAACATGAGAGTGAACCCTATGTAGATTTCGCTAGAGCTTTCTGTTTTCCCATTAGCCATTTCTACGACGAATGTTTCTTTTAGTGGTTGAGGGGTTTGTTTGAGTAAGTGTTTAAAGTTATGATTTACGAAGCTTCTTTCTGCACCACTATCAAATAAGACACAGGCATAGGAGTTGTTGAGAGGAAACGTACCCGTGACTACCGTGGGATCTGCTACCGCTTCATTGTGACCGATAGCGAGTAGCCTTCCAGTTCCTCCAGCATTTGTGGTCTTTGGACAGTTTCTCTTAAAATGACCTGCCTCTCCACAGCCATAACAAGTTGGGGTCACTCCCGTACCAGGAACCTGCGTGATAGGTTTGGGAGGGGCCTTACAAAATCGGACAGTATGGCCCTTTCGACCGCAGTTGGAACACTGCAGTTCACGGCAGGGGCCGTTGTGGTGGAAAGGGCACTTGGGACACTTGGGCAAGTTTCCACTGTAAGCTTTCGGCGGGGCTGGAGTAGCTGGGGTAGTCGGGGTGGTGGCAGCATGGACCGCCACAATTTGTTGGTCCTTTGAGGAGGTTTGAGTTTTCTCGCCCTTCATCTTATCCCATCGCTTCCTCTTTCTGTCAGATGAAGCGGGCGGTGCAGTGGTTGTTGTGGTTGCTGTCGCTGGAGTGGAGGAGATTTCGTGGTTGATCAGACTCTGGGCCAATTCCTTGGCGCTATCAAAAGTTGTAGGGCGTGAAGCTAGAACATTTCCTCGATACGGGGGCACTAAACACCAGATGTACCGTTCAATCTTCTTGTTCTCCGAAGGGATCATATTGGGGCACATAGCTGCCAAGTCGCAAAACCTGGCCGTATAAGCCGTTATATCGGTCCCCTTCATCTTGAGGTTCCAGAGTTCTTCCTCAAGTTTCTGAACTTCGCCCCTAGGGCAGTACTCTCCTCTCATGAGGTCCTTCAGAGTGTCCCAGCCCATAGCATTGGCTGTGACCAAGGAAAGTGAACTAACATGGCCGTTACACCATGTCAAGGCCCTGTTGGTGAGGGTAGCAGTAGCGAACTTGATTTTGCTCTCCTCGGTACAAGAGCACATCTCAAACACCGCTTCGGTTCTTTCGAACCATCGGGATAATGCCAGAATTCCTCCAGTACCGTCGAAGAAGGTAGGTTTACAGTTCATGAAATCCTTATAAGTACATCCCTGTACTCGATGATGGACTTCACCGAACCTGGAGTTACCACCGCTCGCATCCCCAGAATTCATTTGGGCCATGGCTGCTGTCACGGCTGCAGTCACCGCTGTTTGGAATAGCACCGGATCGATCTGTGGAGGAGGGGGTGGTGGAGTAGGGGTTTGAGTTGTAGGCCTTCCTCTGGCGGGACGCTTTCGTGGAGGCATCCTTTACTGGAAGAATTATAGAAATGATAGCAATAGTAAGAGCCTATTGCGAATATAAATAGAGTGTTTCGTGGACTAAATCAACATAATCCAAGATCAAGATGAGAGTTATAGCAATAGGGAAATCAACTGCCAATATATTGGTATTCATGATGCAACACAAGTTCATGAAAATTTGACCTGGCAATAGGTCTTACATCATACCATAGAGAAAAGGTTTGGCAGTTTAGAGGTTTGACTAGAGTACTTTCAAGCTAGGAATGTTTACAGATAGTAGATCTATGGAACATAGAGTGAATAGGTTAATCCATTACACAAAAGATTGAGGTAACTAGACGTCCTCTACTGGCGACGGTTACTTGTCGGGTGAATCCTCAGTTCTGCTAGCTGACGCATAACTTCTTGAAGGTGTCGATCATGAGTCCTTTGGCGTGCACGAAGTTCTCCAACTTCGGCTCGGGATGCAGCCAGCTGGTGCTGCAGAGCCTCGTTAGTCCTCCTTGTCCTGTCCATGGCTTCTTCGAGTTGGCGGATGCGAACTGTGTTGAGATTTGAGTTGGCATCCACTTCTACAACTCGACCTATAGCAGCTTGACCCTGCTCGACATTCCTGGCAATCCTTCGGATCATGATGGGCAGAACCTGATCTGCTGATCCTCCTTCGTTTATGTTGTAGAAACTTTGGTCTCCATTGTATGGCATGGGTTGACCCTGCTCTTCGCTCCATCTGTGCAAGGATATGGCCCACATAGGAGTGGGGCCTTGAAATGTCGGACGGGGGTTGGGGTTCGGAACTCCGAGAGGTAGGTTATTAACTTCTGGTTCGGAGTTGGAGTTATCCGGAAAGCCTTCTGCTCGGTGGTCATCCAAGGGGATTGGGTGATCATCGTCCGACTCTTCACTGAGCCATCCCCCATTACCCTGGTTTGGGTAGTACGGGTCGCCTGGAGGGTCGAAGCCAGCCATGGTGTCTATGCGAGAAAAGGGGAAAAGAAGGTTAATAGGCGTACTAACCTAAATTACTTATAAGACGGTCATCACGAGTTGGACCAATACTTGCATAATGCATACTAATTACATGTGATTGGGGCAGGATAGTCCGTCGAATAAGTGACCCTAACTCTAAATCCACAACCAAACAAGGAACAGGAAGTAAAGCAAAGATCACAGATTCTAAGTCTATAACACCCTAGTCACATGTAACCGGAAAGTATCCATTTAGCGACTATTGCTCCATCAGTAACGACCCTTTTTAGTTCTCACAGATGTATGTTTTTAGAGGTACAGAATACTCCTATAGTATTCTAATGTTAACGTTATTGTGGTAGTGTTGGTAAGTTTTAGACTTGTTACAACACCACAACCAAACTTAGGCACATGCTAGTCACTCCCAGGAAAACATAGTTGATCAGGCTACATCCCCCTAAATGTGACTATATGTCTCTAAGCTCAATTGTGCTACCCAACAATCTTAATACTTTTGTTTTGTTCTAGGACAATACTGACTTCTGTGTTTTATAGTGATGTGTGCATATATATACTTAGCTAAATCTTTTAGATACTTAACAGTATATATTCTTGGTCAGAGTGTTTTAGTCCCGAAGTGTTTATAGTTTGTATATCTTTTATAGGTTGATATACTTGATTCACTATAAACAATGCTCTGATACCAATCTGTCACACCCCAAAACCGATAACGACGGAATACGTTTCGGGGTGGATGACGTAGTGTACAGTATCATCACAATTGTATAATAGTAAAAGCAAGAAACATACAACCATTTCATTTACATAGTAAGTGTATTTACAAGTGTGTTTTGTAATGTTTGACAAACACCAAAAGTAAACAAAAATAAGAGATGGGTCTTGCATACTCCATTATCTCCAAAATGCTGCGGCTGTACCTGTCTATCTTTGACCTGAAGATACAAGTTATTTTGAAAAGAGTATCAGCATAAAGCTGTTGAGTTCATAAGAGTTTAGTGTGAGTACTTGTATAAAAAGCATTAGAGTCATTAGTATGAAAACTAAAGTTTGAAATCATAAATAGTGATAAAACCTAGAAAATCCTGTATTTTCCAGAACTGTATAGTAAATGAAAATCTTTAAGAAATATGTTGTTTCTATCTTTGAATGCCATTCATCATAGAAGTGTAATACTGACTCACCATTAAGTAATGTAATATAGTGAGTTATTCTTGGAGTATATAATAGTGGTGCAGCATCCTTTAGTATTAGATACCTATTTACTTCGGGATATTACTTCATCTTTCTTTTAGTATTTTAGTGCGGTTATAGTGTCTTTCTTGTATGTTCCCAATAGTGTGAGTAATAGCGGACCCCCATGACCTTCCCAGTCATGCTTAGCGTAGTAGCGTAAAAGCATCCCTGGGCCTGAGCGGCTCGGACTGAAGTTATCAGTCGGGATGTAATAGCGTCTGCCCCGTATAGATCTATACATATAGTGTCGTCTTCCTATCGGAAAACTTCGGGCATAGTGTATAGCGTATAGAGTATCCCGTAGTGGATTAGTGAATTATCTCCTGATTAGTGTATTCTCTTGTATTATAGTGTAGTAATCTTGCATATAACTTGTATTGTATTCTCTTATTAGTGTATTGCTTCATAATATAGAGAATTATAGTAGTGTAGAGTAATAGTGGAAACAAGGGATAGAGTCCTTAACTATACCTATTATAGTTAATTTAGTGTGTGTGGTTCAAATCAAGTTAGTGATTCAGGTAATTAATGAAATAAGAAATACTCATAATCCATACTAATATACGAGATATATAATTAAGAAATCAATGACAGTCGGATGGATAACCACTACCCTAAGCCCACAATCAAACAAGAAACAGGAAATAAGGCGAGCTATCGGTCCTAAGTCCTTCAAGTCTTACTTATATAAGTATATTAGTATGATTACATTCTTATAAAGAGTTTTATTAAACAAAAGTATTGTACGAAAGGAACATTTAAAACTTGTTTGTTAATTCAAGATAGTTTTGAAAACAATTGATTTATTTTTAACGCATAGTGATAAATCACATGTGATTTGAACTACAGGTTGTGAATCACATGTGATTAATTCTGTAATCTGAAAAATAGTCTTGTATAACTTTTCATAAACATGTATATTCAACTTGTATCTCCCCCCTAAAACATATAAAACATTTGAAAGGTTCATTTAAGGGGTATGAACTCACCTGAAATCGCAGAAATCGGGTGAATCGGGTAAAAGTGTCGATTGAGCGGTTGGTACCCAACAACCACTTGAGCACCTCCTAGGACCCTAATGTCATATGAAATATGTATTTTACAAGAAGTTAATCATCTTATGCTTTTCATTATAGTATTTGGACATTCTAGCATCGTTTTCGGGGTTTTAAGGCCTAGAAGGGGTTCCCGGGAGTGGTACAAAGTCATGAATGATTTATGGGAGGGTCCACGAGCTCACTCCCTTGGAGTTTATGGCCCTAAGGCCATCCTTTGGGAGTTTATGGCCGTAAACCCCTTAGGCTTGGCCGTAAACTCTTGTGGCACTCCAAAATGTATGATTAGGGTCTTATTTCACTTCCTTAATTTAGTGGTATGTGTCTTGGACTATTATAAGGGATTAAACATCATAATTTGTGACATTTTTGGGGAGTTTACAGCCAAGACTTGTTCTTGGGCCGTAAACTCAAGTAAAACCTTCAAGATGTATGTTTTAATGGTACAACAAGGTCTCATACACCTTAGATAAATCCTAGAAGGCCCTATAGTGTGTTTGGGACAATTTGGCATACATTTTTGGGGAGTTTACGGCCCAAGAACATCCTTGGCCGTAAACTCTTCATTTTGTGCTCAAATGTGAAGTTTAATGGTACAACACACTTCCAAAGGCCTTAGCTAAAATCCTTACATGCATTTGAGGGGTTTTGGGACTTGTTTGACACAAAAATATGGGTGTTTACGACCTAAGCTTAGCCTTGGCCGTAAACTCCTCTTTTTGCCATCAAATGATGTTGTTTGATGCATTTAAGCCTTCCTTGTTGTCAAGTCTAAATTGCCAAACACCCTAGATGAGTTTTTGGGACATTAAACAAGTGTTTTTGGGGTGTTTGAGGTGTTTACGGCCTATGCATATGCTTGGGCCGTAAACTCCTTTTTACAAGTCAAATTCTTGTGTTTTAGTGTCCAAAGTCCCCTAGGTTTATGCCTTAACTAGTCCATAAGCTTAAAGGAAGGAAAAACAAAGTTTTTTGGCATGATTTTGGGGGTTTACGGCCTATGAAGCTTCTTAGGCCGTAAACTCCTTTTTGGTCCTTGATTCTCATGATTTTGGACTCTAAATGCAGTAAAGTATGTTTAGATTAAGTTAGGGGATGAATCCTTACGTTTGGAAGTCGGAAATTCGCGGATTTGGAGTCGATTTCGGGTCTAGAGAGAGAAAGTAGTGAGAGAGAGGTGAAAGTGTAGTAAAAGAGTTCAATTGTAGTGTTCAAGCATTTGTATATGTCTCGGGTATTGTACCCGATACACGGCTACCCGATGCTAAAGTTTAACGGGGTTAAAACTTTTTACCCGGGTGAAGTGGTTGAAACAATAATACGACTCTATTAGGTTAAACTAGGTTAACACGTACGAGTTATGTTACTTATAATGATATTAGGACATGCACATAATTAGATATTCGGATATTGACGGTTCCAAATATTACATAAAATAACGTATGTTGACGCATTCTGTTAGTGAAAATGGGATTTGTAACGGGAATAGATTTGGGGTTGTCACAATTATAAAGTTGATAGTTTGAAACAGTATGTAATGAATAATGTGTAATCAACATGCTGATAAATAAAGGGTGTTTTATTTATATTCATAAGTTCTGAGACCATATTGGATTCGATTATTCTTGTGTTTCACTTTGCAAGTTTTGACTTCCAGAATAACTAGGTCTTTTTTCCTGAATGACTAAGTTATTAAAACCATCCATAGTCGGTCATATGCTGTAAGTAGATATGAATCAAGACTGTCATGGGTTGGCTTGTAGAGGTCTAAGATGTTGGATAAAATGGTGCTACAACACTCATGAGTGCTCATAAGTTCTGATTATTGGATTCAACCCACGCTCATTGGAATCACTTCATGGATTTTATCACGAGTGATCACGAGATGATAATATCTTATATTATTCAAACCTAGAGATATGAGTTGTTACTATGAGTTGGTTATACATTCATCGCACGAAACCGTATTGGTAACTCGATGTTATAAAACGAGCCTTTGTGTATGATTCAACAAGTAGTAGAACAAGCCATATGAGTCGAATTTTATCCATTCCTTTTACCTTTGGGATAAAAGTGATATCTGTGGGCACCTCGACGATTTAGTGATGATACATGTGAGTGCTTGGCCAAGACAGGACTGATTTGATTTGTTCAATCAGTTAGTCGTCATAAATCGGAAATCAGGAAACCACAGATGGACAGAAAGAACGATTTATAATCCATGTCTCAGTCCATATGATATCTAGAATGGAGGAATATATGATCCCTTATCTAATGGACAAGTCATTAACAAAGGTCAGAGTTCATCGACAAGGTCAGAGTTCGACAGAAGCTTTTGAGAGCTACAATTGCTAGTCGGGTTATGAAGTCATACTTGCAATAATAGTTTTAGACTTATCCAAGTGAGAGACTGTTGGATTAATGTATAAGTCCATAACTATAATTGGTAAGACTTGACCCGACCCGACATGGTCCATTTGGGTTGCATCGAGACAATTGGATTGACAAGATGAGGAAAAAGGATACTAGTGATTTATATTAATATATTATAAGTTCTAATATATTAAGATATAATCATATTATTTAATTAGTATTTATCAAGAATTATTTTGTAATTAATTAAGTGATCAAAAGGAACTAATTAAATATGGACTCTTAGATATATGTGTGTGATGGGCCAAGCTCATTTAGGTTGGGCTACGCTTTCATGGATAGTCCATGGAGTGTTTAACCCATGGATCATATGAAATGAAAGGTCATGGGTATTAGGGTTTAACCCTAATCTCCACACTATATAAAGATGTCATTGGTTGGTGAAATGGGGACTAGTGTGTGTACACAAAAGGGCAAGGCCGATTTCACTAGAGAGAACCAAAGTATCCTTATTCTCAAGGTTATTCCAAGTGTTCATGGTGTTGTGTGAACCATTTGAGGTGTCACACTTGGGGCACTAGGCACTCAAGCTTCATGAAGACAAGTTACAACAAAGAGGTATGTACTCTAACTTGTTATATTACTATGTATCAATGTTTTGGTATGTTAGTTAGGATAATACCTTGGATATTCATATTTGTATGTATAATTGAGAAAACATAGATCCAAGGTATTTAGGGTTGCATGTACACTTAGGAATGTTAGAATGCTCAAAACCCTAAAGAATGTTGAGACACAGTTAAAGGAAAGGGGTCTAGAAAGAACTAAGGTGGGTGAGAAGAGGAAGTTCGAGAGATCTTCGAGATCCAACAAGAAAAGTAAATCCTCGAAGTCTGGTTCGAGATGAGGAGGAGGTGAACCAAAATGGTGCGAAAAGTGCAAAAAGAAACATCATGGGAAATGTGATGGGGAGGTTACTTATTTTAAATGTGGGAAGCCTGGGCATTATGCCAATGAGTGTACGTTCAAAAAGAAAGTTTGTTATGGTTGTAATGAGGAAGGGCACCTTTTGAGGGACTACCCGAAGAAGGAGTCAGCAAGGCCTAGTGTCCCATCGAAGCCAAAAGCTAGAGCTTTCCAGATGACACTGGAAGCCGCGAAGGAAGCAAGGATGTCGCTTCAGGTACCTTTCTTGTAAATGGATTGCCTGCAAATATATTGTTTGATTCTGGAGCAAATTACTCCTTTATATCACATAAATTTGGTGGAAGACTAGCATTGCCTATAGAAAAACTTGATAACGCTCTAGTTGTAGAAGTTTTCAGTGGAAAATTCATACCTATTAGCAATTGCATTAGGAATATCATCATTGAGCTGAACGGAAATGAATTCCACGAGGAGTTGTTTCCTATTGAGCTAAATGGTTTTGATATCATACTGGTAATGGATTGGCTTGGTGCCAATGATGTTGAGATATTGTGCAGTAAGAAGATAGTAAGAGTGAACCCGCTAGAGAAGTAGTCATGTGTGGTCTACGGGGACAAACGTAGAGTGAATTCTGAATCATTTCCCTAATGAAAGCTAGAAAATGTTTGTCCAAAGGATGCACATCATACTTGGCATTTGTGATCGATGCTAAGAAAGAGACGAAGGAGATGAAAAATATACCAGTGGTGTGTGATTATCCGGAAGTCTTTCCCGAAGATCTTCCTGGATTGCCACATGATAGACAAGTGGAGTTCCGAATAGACTTGTTACCAGGAACAACACCAATAGCAAAAGCACAATACCAATTAGCACCGACGGAGATGAAGGAACTTATGACACAACTTCAGGAGTTGTTGGACAATGGTCTCGTTAGACCTAGTTCATTACCCTGGGGAGCTCCAATGTTATTCCTGAAGAAGAAAGATGGAAGCATGAGAATGTGCATAGATTATAGAGAGCTGAACAAGGCAACGGTGAAGAACAAATACTCATTGCAGAGGATTGATGACCTTTTTGATCAACTGTAAGGTTCAAGTTATTTCTCCAAGATCGATCTTAGGTCAGGGTATCATCAATTGAAGGTGCGAGAACAAGATATTGAGAAAACCGCGTTCAAAACAAGACACAGAGACTATGAGTTCTTGGTTATGTCGTTTGGAATGACCAATGCTCCAGCAACATTCATGGATTTGATGAAAAGGGTTTGTAAACCATTCCTCGATAAATTTGTGACAGTGTTCATAGATGACATTCTGGTTTACTCAAAAAGCAAGCAGAAGCATGGCAAGCATCTACGAGAAATGCTAGAAGTTTTGAAGAGTTGTATGCAAAGTTCTCCAAATGTGATTTTTGGATTCGAGAAGTCCAATTCTTGGGTCATGTTGTTAACCAAGAAGGAATCATGGTTGACCCAGCCAAGATTGGAGTTGAAATGAAGTGGGAGCGACCGAGAAGTCCCACAGAGATCCGAAACTTTTTGGGATTAGCCGGATATTACCGAAGGTTTATCAAAGGCTTTTCTTTGATATCTACTCTATTGACTGCTTTGACCCATAAAGGAGCAACATATACTTGGAGTGAGAAGCATGACGAAGCATTTGAGAAGTTAAAGAAGAAGTTGTGTGAAGCACCGATTCATTCTCTAGCCGATGGATTTGAAGACTTCGCATATGGTATTAGGTTAGGTTGTGTTCTGACCCAAAGGGATAAGGTGATAGCATATGCATCGAGACAATTGAAAGAACACGGAAAGAACTACCCCACTCATGATTTGGAGTTAGCGGTGGTGGTATTTGCACTAAAGATATGGAGACATTATCTTTATGGCACGAAGTGCAAGCTTTTCACTGATCATAAAAGTCTTCAATATCTCTTTGATCAAAAAGAGTTGAATATGAGGCAACGGCGCTGGCTAGAGTTGCTTAAGGATTACGATCACGAGATACTTTACCACCCAGGTAAAGCAAATGTCGTAGCTGATGCCTTGAGCCAAAAAGTGAGCCTAGAAAGGAGAAGGTCAAGAGCATTAAGAATTGAAATTGTATCAACGATCGTGGAAAGTATTAAGAAAGCTCAAGAAGAATCTTCAGAGAAAAATGACCAAAAAGATGAGCGTTTGGGCAAAACGCTGGTGTTTGGTACGAACAGTCAAGGATTAAAGGTAATCCAAGATAGGATTTGGGTACCTAAGACGGGAGGAATAAAAGATCTTCTGATGGAAGAAGATCACAAGCCCATGTACTTAATTCATCCCGGCATCACAAAAATGTATAAGGATCTGAAACCCTACTAATGGTCGCCGACGATGAAGCTCGATGTTGCGAAGTATGTGGATGGTTGTGTGACATGTGCGAGAGTTAAGGCACAACATCAGAAACCATATGGGAGTTTAGAACCTTTACCTATACCCATGGGTAAATAGGAAGACATCACCATGTATTTTGTCACTAAACTGCTCATAACGAAGGATGGTCACGAAATGATTTGGGAGTTCGTCGATCGGTTCACTAAGAGTGCACACTTCATAGCAGCTAATGAAATATGGTTGATAAATAAGCTCGCAAATGCTTACGCCAAGGAGGTAGTAAGACTTAACGGTGTTCCTTTAATGATAGTATCAGATTGTGATAGTCGTTTCACGTCAAGGTTTTGGAGGAGTCTACAAGAAAATTTTGGTACGAAATTATGTTTAAGTACAGATTATCATCTGCAAAACGATGGTCAGAGCGAAAGAACGATCCAAACGTTGGAGGATATGCTAAGAGCATGTACCCTGGAATTTCAAGGTAACTGGGATGAACATTTGCCTCTGGTAGAGTTTTCCTTCAACAATAGTTATCATTCGAGCATCAAGATGGCACCTTATCAAGCCTTATATGGACAAAAGTGTCGTACGCCATCTTGTTGGCTTGAAGCTGGAGAAAAGCAATTTATGGGCCCCGAGATAGTCCATCAGACTGCTGAAAAGCTGAAAGTGATCATGGAAAGGATGTTAGCAGCTCAGGATCGTGAAAAGTGCTATGCTGACAGGAAGAGGCGACCGGTGACATTCGAAGTTGGGTATTCAATTTTGCTCAAATTCTCACCATGGAAGGGACTCATAAGATTCGGGAAACGGGGAAAGTTGAGTCCACGATTTATTGGACCGTTCAAAGTTCTTCAAAGGATTGCGAACCAAGCTTACAAGCTCGAATTACTCGAAGAACTAGATGGAATTCCTAACACATTCCTTTTGTGTTATTTGAGGAAGTTCATGGGAAAACTTCCCGACATAATTCTGATTTTAGAGTTAAGGATGGATGAGAATAAGAGACTAATCGAAGAGCCCGAGGCGATTATTGACTGTAAGACAAAGAAGTTGCGACGCAAGATGGTCGACTTAGTGCTTGTGCGATGGAAACATTTGAATGGGCCAAATCTCACCTAGCAAACAGAGAGTGACATGATGAGTCGCTATCCGCATCTGTTTGTTGATGCATGATTCCGGGACGGAATCATCCTAATGGGGAGAGAATTATAACGCCCGTGTTTTGAGGCTAAGCATTGATGCGATGATGTAATAGTCTAGGCCAACCACTGTAACCCATTTTAAAGTAATAAAGTTGAATTACTTGAATATTATGTGAATTATATGTTTCTGTGTGCTTATTACTTGTTTATAATAATATAATAAATAAAAGATAAAAATAAGCGTCAAAAATAAAATGTTAGATAAACCCGATATCTATGAAGAAAGTTGTAGTGGTCGTGAGAAGGATTTCGGACATATAAAGAGCGCCGAAATCCGAGTTATAACGAAGAAGTTATGGTCTGTCGAAGTTTCACGACAGAAACGACATGACACTACGTAACATAAATAGTGAATTTACGATAAATGAATTTTTAGCCTTGGTGATCTACACAAAATCCGTAGTGTTCGTTAAACCGAGAGCGTGCATAGAAAGAACGCCCAAATATGACTTCGTATGAGGAAATTGTGATTTTTCTATGTTTCGGATCAGCAGTGCACATCCGGAGTTCGAATTGTAGATCGAATGACTTTTAGCCGATGCAAACTAAACGAGAATCGAAGATCTCGTCAATAGGAGCTCAATGGTAAAAAGGCAGACGAAAACGGAGTCCATATGTAGAAGTTATGAGTTTTTACACGATCATTAAACAATGTAATCTTCTCATACTACTAAATTTAGAATCGTTTGAGAATTAGCCGACGAAGTCTAAATGAACATCGTAGAATATGGTCTCGCCAACATGTGCATATAAAGAACATCAAAAACGGAGCTCGTATGCGAAAGATATGAATTTTAGAAGTCGGAGGTGCAATTTGAGAAGTTGGATGCGAGGCTACACCCAACGTAGACTTCGGACGCCTCGCGTACCAAGTACGCCCCGCGTACGAGGACCCTACGCCCCGCATATTGACTTTTTCTGCGGTCCAAGATAAGCCACGCACCACCACCGAGAGTCGGAAACGTGTGTGCGGAGCGAGGAGTACGCCCCACGTAGAAGCCTCGGTACGCCCAACATACGTCCAAGGTCTCACCTATAATAGGGGACCGAGGGCAGCCGAGATTTTTGCTCACTTTCTCACTACTTTCTCTCTCTATTCTCTCTCACTACCTACCTAACCCCCTCCTAAGTCTAGGTAAACCTCCTAGCACTAGAAGAAAGCCTCGGAGAGCTCGGAATCTCCGAGAAAAAGAGTTTGTCGGTCTGAAACTTTGCCCGTATAGAGCCGGTTTTCAAGCAAACTTCCCGATTTCGTCAAAGAAGGTTATATTTAGAAGCGAGGTGTTGTCCAAATCACTTCGTATCAAGTGAGTGTATAGTCACTTTCATCTTACACATAGATATGAGGTATTTTATATAAAGTAGGTGCTATGTGTATATATATGTTATCTGTTTACCTGAGATGTTTGTTGGATGAAAGATCTATACTTCTTTCTTTCAGAGCCAAAACTTTTTCCTTCAGATCTACACTTTCTCATCTCATATCTAAACTTTTTCTTCAGATCTAAACTGTGTACTTTGAGATCTATGTTGGATGAAAGTTCTGAACTTATTTCCTTCAGATCTGAACTTTTTCTTCAGATATAGACTATATATGTATTTTATGCTTTGAAAGTTATGTTGGATAAAAGATGTAAGATTTGTTTTACAGATCTGGACAATGTATGTATTTTATATCTACAAATATGTTGGGTAGAACATGGGTAGATAAAATACTTGGTGTGTGGTGAAATAAAATGATGAGAGGCCTCAATGTTGACATTGTTCCAGTCATCTAGCGGAGTATGGATGACAACCACATACTTTTCTAGGAAGTCCAGTGGGACGCTAGCAGGCTCGCAACCTGTAGGTATTTGTGTACGAAGTGTTCACCGGTGTACTCCATCCCCCCATGGTTGCCTTAGGGACATGTGTGGCTGAGGAATCCCCTTAGCAGAAGTGTCCATCCCGATGAAATTCCTTAGGATATGTCCCTTATGAGAGATGCTTTAGGGACGTAAGGTGAGGATAACGGGAACGGGTAATCGGGTTTAATGATCATTAAAATAACAAACTTATTTATTATGCGTTGAAAACCCTATATGCTTACCAGGCTCCCCAGCCTGACCCACTCAGTTTCTTGTATTACAGGTAGTGACAAAAGCATAGTTGGATGACTTGACGATAGATTATGGAATTGAGGCCAGATTATGTTTTGTGGCCTATGATGTTTATTTCTTGTTGGTTTATGCTTATGGTCTGTATCGATGATTGACATCCTGAGTTTTTGTAATGTAATGAAAATACATTTCTTTAAGAAATGATTTGATAAATTTATATCATATTTTGTTTTGGGAATAAATTCCACAATACTTTTCTTAAGAAGTTACTCTGATCTTTATTAAAAATCATAAACGAAATCGGTATTTTCTGGCTGTAAAAATAGGGATGTCGCAACTGGTCCGTTCAAGCCACTCAAAACTTCATGCAACTTAGGACATGAAGCTTTGAAAGATATGTTACACATCATCCTTTTGTTTGGAAGCTACAAAATTAAATAAACATTAAGGTTAAATAAGGTTTTATAAAAGAAAAACAATGACAAATCATACAATGTAACACCTAATCATTCCTTTCATATATTCTATTTTCTCTGTATAAAATACAAAAGGAAATTAATTGACAACATTTTTTATATTTTGTATACTAATAGTATACAAAATATAACATTGTACTTTGAAAATGATTTGACAATAACATATTTATATATACATAAAAGTTTAAAAAATTGGGGAGCAATAACTTTTTTTCCCTTTCATGTTTTGCCGCTAAACTTCTTATTCTCATTTTAACACCACAATACTTTTACTTTAGCCTTTTATCACTTCCACTCCACCACTTGACTTCGCCACCTTTAACTTCGCCTCTTTCTTCTTATCTCAATTTGTTCCCAATTTTTTCAAGGAAAGCTTCCATGGCTCTTGCAATTTACAACTCTCCTCTTTCTTACACCACTCCCAATTTCATCTCCTGTCTTTCTCTACTTCTCTCTTTGTTCGTCTTTGTCTTCGATTTTTCCCTTGCTTCGAAGACATTAACAATCTTTTCAGTTGTTTGGGATAACTTGGTCAACACCTGGAAAGTCGTTGATGTGTAAAAGGTTTGAATCCTATTTTTTTTTCCTTCTGCCCTCTCCTTTTGCTTATTAACTACTGCTTACATATCACGCTTGCTGTTTACAGCCGCCACCATCACCTTGCTTCACCGCTATGAAGATCTAAGGCGTACTAGAACCCAAGAAGTGACAGGTGTTTATCGGGAGTGAACCAGAGTGTTCTGAAAGTCGGCGATGGTTTGTACTCTTTTACTTCATCACGAACGATTCCGCTACCGACATAGACAAATCCACCGGTATTCGCCGCTGTCCTCAATCCAATTCCACCATTGGAAAAGAACTTGACGGAAGCTCTCGAATGAATATCTTCTGTCAGCGTCTCCGCTGCTGCGTTCTTATTCTCCCTCCCTATCTCTGTTTCTATTGTAGGTATGTTGTCTTCCCTATTGCGCTGTTACTTCCTAAAATACATCTATCTTCTTCTGCTTCTAACAACTGTTTGCCTTTGCGTTCTTATGAAATCAGCACCTGGACTGGCCATCGTAAACGCACAGAAAAATCAACTCCATCGAAATCAGTGTTGGGAATTTCGTGTTCATTGGAACAGAGTTTGTAGACTGCAAATAGTGTTTTTTCTTTTTCATTTTATTGATTTTGACCAAAAAAATTTCCAAGTGTTTGATGAGAATTTATTTTGTGTTTTCTGAAAAGTATGATGATAATGGCGACTTCATATATATATATATATATATATATATATATATATATATATATATATATATATATATATATATATATATATATATATATATATCTTTACTATCTTATAAAAGAAATCTAATTATTTCTAAAAATAGATTGATTATAATAATAGTATTTCTTTAAGACGTCCAAATGATGAAGCTGATAGTACAAGTAACCATTAATAAAATAATATTAAATTTTAACCACGTTTTGAATTCAAATATTTATCATTAAATCTTCTTATATTTCTCAGCAATTTGTTATGGTTCCCTCAAATCCCGGATTTATTCAAATTTTGAACCCTTTTAGATATCCTTAAATTTAGCATGTTGATTCAAATATCTCTCTAATCGCATATACCTCTTTGTTCCCTCCTCTGCTATAAAGCCACTGTCCAGGAACAAAAAATGACTTCATCTCCCATCTTCCACTATCCCCAACCACCGGTTCTTTGACACCGCTTTCTGACGTCTTTCCTTCCAAAAACGACTTCACCACAAGAACCCTAAATTACTTTTGGAAGCTCACCCTCTTCTCATTCTCTATCTTTTTTCTCTCAATTGGCATTTAGAGTTTTGATTTGTCATATGTGACGCCGTCCACCGCGACCATGACATTTTTTGATCGTTTTTACAGCATCGCTTCCATTAAAACCCAACCATTCCCAAATGTCGGCCTAATTCATACACACTTTTGCCATTTTCACGATTATGCCTTCATATTTTATGCCGTCTTGATTCGTTTCTTTTTATCGGTTATTTGATGTATCATGTAAAAAATAACACCATAGTTTGATTATTTTGTCTTCGACATGTACTTTTTTTTTGTAACATAACATTTTTGTAGAGGAAACATATCACCGAAAGAATTTACACGCCCCTCCGCTTTGCGCGGGTACACTGCTAGTATATATATATATATATATATATATATTGTTAATTTTTCCTGAATTCGAAGCAGTTTTTTACACCTATGAAGTGCTCGTGGCTAATTTTTTGTTTAATTTGATAGATGTTTGATCAAATCGTATAATCTTAGTCTCTTTTAAATTATTAGATTGATATCATAAAGGGACATTGGTTTAATATCTATGATTTCAAATGTTTACCCTGATTTGTGGATAAATTTGTTGATTTGATTGCTCATAATAAGAGTCCAATTTGGGAAACACATAAATGATTTAATGATTTTCATCCAAATCAAGTATTATTTGGGTCTTCAGAGAACCCCCCTGTTTGTTGGTATGATGTGAAGTTGTGTAATCAAAATGACACCTAATCCCATTTTGACTTATTTGAATGCCACAAAAATTACAATCTATGTGTTAGATGTTCATGTTGTTCAATTTTTTCAACAAGATTGATGTTTTCCTCTGATTATGAAACAAGCTTTAAGTTTTCCTCGGATCACGATGGAGTAACCCTCCAGATGAGACTCTCTTGTAGCCCAGCCATCGATTTGTTCTCCTTTTTCTTCCCATGGACAGATTATAAAATTACGGGTGCCCTTAGGTTGCTTTGAATTTTTTTATTTATATGGTATCTCTATTATCTCCTCCCTTATATCTACCAAATTACTGTTTTGCCCTTGCATTAAACTCATGAATCTTGATGGGAAAACAGACGTTTGTTGATGGCAAAACTACCATGTGCATTCAGGAAAGGAGAGCAAGCATCAAAGACTTTTATGGTGAGTCACATTTCAAAACTAATCATTTTCGTTTCTATCTCCGGTTCTGAAAAATGAATGATTAAAATTGCTCATTATGTTCTAAAATTGTGCATTTTTACATTAACATATGTTATATTTCCTTCGATATTGCAACTCGAAAGTGGGATAACGGATTTGGAAGAGAGGAAACAAAAATAAATATAGTCGAAAAGATATTCACGAAAAGAAGGTTTTGACAAGGGAAAACTCTCAGATGCTGATGTATAAGAGAAATTGAATACAGGATTTGCATGGAAATAAATTAATACTAGAGTTGTGTTGCCTAATTGCAGCCATTCTTTGTACTTGAAGTGCTATCGAGATTGGTAAGTTTCTCTCTTACAACAAGTAAATGGGACCCATAATAGCACAATGTAAATACTAAATACATTGTTATTGGTAAAAATATAAGTACATTGTTATTGTGATAGAAAAATAAAGTATGTTGTGTATATATTGGTAAAAAGAGTAAAGTATGTTGTTATTTCCTTCAGTTTGGCCTAATCATATTTCCATTGGTTGTTTAGGCATGAGCGATCGAGATCATGTCCATTCTGTAGGGATAGCCTTAAAAAAGTTAATGTGAATGACCTATGGATCTGCATTGAAGCAAATGAAGTCGTTGATCTGAGTGTGATTTCAAAAGAAAACAAGAAGTGGTTGTTTATGTACATAGAGAAGTTGCCTCTTATTATTCTAGCTGCCTTTTGTGATCCAAGTGATTCCTATCTTAAATAAGGAATCAAAATTAGCAAATAACGAAGAAAAGTGAAACATGGCGCCAAAGGCGCAGCTAATTCCAGCTGGTTTTATAACAAACCCGAAACTACCAAAACACAATGTTATTTTATCAATATATTATACTTCAAAGTATCTACCCATTATAAACATAGAAACTTCTTGAAATGGATAGTACATTGCTATTGTATGCTATAATCGAGACATAGAAAATAACATACTTTATCAAAAAATGGAAACATGGAATCATAACATATATACAATCGTTAAAATTCCATAGAAATATTTTTATTGAAGAAAAATGAAAAAAAAATTTTATATAACCATAGGTTTTAGGAAACCTACGGTTTCTTCTTTTTTATTCAAAAAAAAATCACAGAATCGACAATATATACAAATTTTTATTGGTTATATTTTTTTTAATAAAAGACCTGAAAAAAAACCGTAGGTTTTTTGGAAACTTACGGTGTACAACCTTTTAATGCACAAACTATGCATTAGATGGTTGTACACCGTAGTTTTGCAAAAAAAAAAAAAACTACGGTTTCCCAATTTTTTTTTTTTTTTGAGTTTTATGAAAAAAAAATCATGAAGTAATAACATATATACAATTCCAATCATGTTGCATCGAATTTAAAAAATAAATAAATAAAAAAATTTTGTGCGGTTTATACGAAATGTAGGTGTACACGTCGACACTGCATAATCTGTGCATTGCACACTTGTACACCGTAGGTTTCGTATGAAACCTAAGGTTTTATTTTTATTTTTCAATTTTTTCCAAAAAAAAAAACTTAACCCCATACAAAAACCATTCTTAATCAAGAACACGGTAAAATTTTGATGAAAAGTAGACAAACCTGGTTGGTTTTCGGGTGCTCCATTGAGAGAAAAAAGTAGCCAAACCAAAGAAACAATAGTGAAAAATGATATAATCTGAAAAATTAAACATTATATACCCTGAGCTCATGGGCCACGAAAAAGTAAACGAGCCGTGAAACCAATGTTTTAAAAACCGGTTGTTTAGTTGAATCAGTATGGTTACTGGTTTCCGGTTCAACCAGTTTAACCGGTTTTACCGCTAAGTAAACCGGTTTCTATAATTTTCATATTTTTTTCGTATTTTCATACATATACATACATACACAAATCAAGAATTTGATGTCCACAAGTTCAAACATTAAAATACACATGAAAACAAGTTTTAGATCAATCTAAATACATTAAAATAACTCATAACCATAAGTTTTACATCAATCCACATGCATTAAAAAAAAATAAAGTCCTAAACGAATATAAACGCATAAAAAAACTTCATAATATTTCTCATGTGTTTTTATTCAGAAAAATTTTAATAAATGTGAAAAAACTATCAAAGTTTATTATGCAAAAGGTCTCAATTCCATGTGTTTTTATTCAATTTAACCGGTTTAACTAGATTTTTGTAAAAACCGGCCGGTTCGATGTGGTTCAGAAATAGACATAAATCGGTGATAGTTGAACCGTTCCATTCCCCGATTCCCGGTCCAACCGGTTTTACCGACTGGTTCAAACCGGTTTTTACAACATTGCGTGAAACAGTAGTCCATTACCATGAAAGAGTAGATTTCAAGCGTTGACCGTAGTCAACAGGCGTTGATCGTAGTCAACTTTAACCCACCTATTCTTTCGTGGGCTATTTTTAGCTAACATGTTTTTTGACTATTTTTTGATAAATAATTAAGTATTATGGTTAGATTAGTAATTTCCCCTAAAATCTTTGTAGCATTATTAATTTGATTTTACTCGTCAGATAGGTGAGTCTCTATTGTTTCTATTCCACTAACAATGAGCTCTCTTCATTTATTAACTTTCTCATCACATATACAATCTTTAGTGTGTGGTCACATCCTTTTCCATTTGCCTTATGTATTAATGCTCTTGTAATGTCTTATTACCTACTGCCTCTCTTTTGCTCAAAGACTACATATACAATCTTTACTGTGTGGTCACATCCTTTTCCATTTCCATTTATAAACATTTTTTATTTCTTTTTTATATATACTTTATTTATATATGATTTTTAACTTTATTTTTCAACAACTTGATTTTTTGTTTCACCTTTTTAGCTTTTGTTTTTTATTTTTAATGTATATATATATAGTATATTAGAGTTTTTTTTTTTCATTTTTTTACATATTATATTTTAATTTTTTCAGCTTTTTAATTTTTTTAATTTTTTTCTTATTTGTTTTTATTTGTTTTTTATTTTTAAATTTTTATTGAAATTTTTTAAAAAATGTTAAATGTATTATTATATTATAGTATATTACAATTTTGATAGTTTATATTTTTTGTCATTTTTTATTTTTATTCAAGTAAATAAAATATTTATGTTTATATATGTAATTTATGTCCAACTTATTATTTTTTTGTTTTTTTATTTAGTGTAATTATATTTATTTTACAAAAAAATAAAAATTTAAAAAATTAGCTTGTTTTTTCAGAATTAGTGTTTCAGTGTATTATATTACTTGCAAATTAAATAATGTTTCTATATGTGATACCAAAAGTTTAAATTCAAGATAACATTTTTCAATTTGATAATTGACTAAAAGAAAGAACAAAAGAAATAGTAATCGGTCCCTACAAAAAAACTTGTTATAGTAATTTATATTAAATTCAAGTTCGTATCTTAAATCATATTAAATAAAAACATTAGAAAAATAATAAATAACTAAAATAGAAAAAAATAGAAAACAAAAGGTAAAAATGTAAAAACAAAATATCAGATTGTTGAAAATTGAAGTTAAAAAATGAAAATAAATAAAGTATATAAAAAAGAAAATAAAGAATATATATATATATATATATATATATATATATATATATATATATATATATATATATATATAACCAAAAATAAATAAAGTATACAAAAATCAAAAAATAAAGTTAAAAACCATATGGTGTAATTTTTTGCAAACCTTAGGGACTAAATGTTAATTTTTTAGATTTTGCAAAAAAAAGCTAACCAAGTTAACCATGAAACTCGTTAAGTGGGCTAGAGTGATAATTATCCAAGAAAGTTGTAGTCATAGCAATAATTAAAAAAATATTGGGGCTTTTTCCAATTACGCGTTAAAAATTTAGGGCTTTTATATTATTAGTATTTTTTTATAGTAAATTACTATGAGATTTGTAAACATTGTTTAAATATGTGAAACCATTAATTTGGTTTAGCAATTCAATTTGAAACACTCTTTTTGCATAAAAATAATGATATATGTTGTGGAAATATGTTATTTATGTATTCTATATGAAAGATAAAATGAGACATAAATGTGTAATTGAGAAGTCTCCTTCAATGTAAATTAAAAAAAGTTGGGAAGAAGAGTGACTTATACATTAATCCCGTTTGAAATTAAATAGTTGGATTCTCTACAAAATAGCATAAAGATCTTTAGGTTGAAATACTTCATAGAATTATGATATACTAGGTATGTGTAAAGGTAAAATAACATGAAATAATTTCAAATTATTTAGAAAATATAAACCAATATAACATTGTTACTTATGTCAAACTAAAACAAGTTGTACAATGTATAAAATAGTGGTACTAATGTAGAGTTGTAGACGTAAACTGGTTAACAAAATTACATTTTAACTACCACATTTAATAACTACACATGTAAATCAATATATAGAATTCATTTGATAAACAGTTTCAAGTCACGAGTGGAATATTAAGAAAAGCTACACAATGGATCTTTAGCTTTTAAAGGTTGTTATTGTATGGTTTTTTATTTTCATAACTAACATTGTTTGTGGTAAAAAGTTTGATGGAGAAGAGAAGAAAATCCTAGAATATAATGAGGACATTATTAAGAGTGGTTATGATTCAAAAACAAGTTTATTATGCCGTGTTCGTGATCATGGAGGAGGGCATGTTAGAGGTTACATTCAATAAGAGATGATCAATAAATTGAGAGGAAAGGGCCAAGGTAAAGGGCAAGCAATGTCAAAAGGAAGTATAATAGTAAATATGGATGATGATAGTGAATCAACGAATGTAGCTACAACTAATGAAATTAATATAAGAAAAATGTCAAATAATTCAATCTACAATGATACACTTAGCACTCGAACTAATACCAATCAACAATATGCCAGTTAATATCCTAACACTCAAGTGTCTTTTAATGGAATGTATAACAACCAAGATGAAGGTGGAAGTCGTGGAGGAGGGGGAGGTGGATCTAAAGGTGGAGGTGGAAGAGGAGGTGTTGGTGGTCAACATTAATCTATTTTAAATTCAAATTCAACATCTACAATAATAAATAATAAAACATCATAAAATACATATCTAATTATAATAAGATTTGACTTGTTTGAATCAATATCATATATGCAAGTATTGTCCCATTGTCTACTATACAAACGTAATTTAATCATTAAAGGCATCGATGGTATATATATATATATATATATATATATATATATATATATATATATATATATATATATATATATATATATATATATATATATATATATATATATATATATATATATCTTATTGTTAGAGAAATGTCAACTTACATAATAAGTTAGTTATATTACCAATAATACCTATGCATATTGCATTACACACAATCTACAATCTAAAATATAGAGAATAATAAATATGAGATAGTTTCTTATTTATTAATAGTTTGGTAGTTTAAGAACAAACTACTAAAGCAATGGACTAGATTTTTAATTACTCAGATTTAATTAAACACCACATAATTATCTATTTATCTAATAGATAACTAGCAGGCGACCCTGGCTGAACCCCGTGACAGTTTTTTCTTATTAGAATAAAGAAGTAGCAATTTATGTATAAAATTGTAACTAACTACGTATTTAGACGAACCCACTATGTTTGAAGATATCCTTACCAACATTATCCAACAACATCAGATCCAGTTAACTTGTTCATAAACTACCTAATATGCCCTTCTACTTTTACAATCTTCCTCTTCTATTGCTTGTTGGCAAGTAAACTAACCACATCCTTCTCCTATCTGTCAATAAATGGAAAAAAAATTCATGATTTTATTAGAATATTTGATCATTTACAATGTACTAAACAAAGCTAAAACTTAAACCTACATTGAAGTCCATGTAAAAATGATATTGTAGTAGTGATCGGAGAAGCCACTCTGCAAATAGTAAACATTTCATCACCAAATCTATGCTTAAAGATTTTGAATCATAAAAATAATATTAGCCCTATTACTTTTTGTAGAAATTTCTATTTTCTTCTAACCTTCTAAACAACAAAAGTGAATGTAGTCCTCTTATATTTCTTCTCATCGCTGCTAGATAACTCCCCTGTATAAAGTATGAAAAAAAGTAAAATCCATCATCCCAGTTCTAGGTTAATATAAGTTCATAAATCTGACTTTCCTCGTCTTTCAATTCTTGAAGCTGTGAACTTAACTCTTTTTAGGTGTATGAAGATGACACGTAGACTTATATCCGTTGTCCAAGTTCAAGTAGATAACAAACAGTAGGATTCAGAAATAATGGTGATACATATGAAAATAATAACAAGATGAACATGTACAAATGGGAAAACATCAAGTCAGAAATCATGGATTCCTATATAACATTAACAAACCAAATCAATTGACAAATTCAACACACACAAAAAAAAATTAATGTAATGAAAGTATGTTGCTATTTATTGCCATGATTGATGATAACTTACCATCAATTATTGCTTTGCAAGAGATAAAACAATCAAAATGTTCTTTGACCAATTGTTTTCTCTGTTGAGTTCTTAATTAAAGATTAGTTTTCAATGCCACAACACCAACCTCCAAGTCTGTTGCAGCTATATCTTGGTGCACATGACATATATGCATTACTCAAATTGTTTCATGAGTAATAAGAAATAAGATCTGATTATAGCAGTTCACCAAAAACTTGTTGTGCATCATGAAACTCGCTTTTGAATTTCATCATCAAACGGCTTGGTAGAGCAGTAAAAACAAATAAACACAAAAATTTCAATCCAGTTATCTACTGAACATATTTTGTAAAAATCTAAAAAAAATAAATCCTTCTAGCTTAGAAGGTTCAAATTAGGAAGAGAACCAAAGAAAGAAGGAGTAGCAGGTGATGGATGTGATAGATTTAACATGAGCGGTGGTGGTCAACAATCGGAATAAAGGAATCCAATTTACGGTGTTATATTTATTCATTGTATTTCAAGTTTTGTGGACGAACTCGGCGAGTTGGTGCGTAGACTCGCCGAGTAGAGACGTGAATCATTATCCGGGTGGATGGTTGGACCCGGTGAGTCGCCCTGAGGACTCGGCAAGTCCACACTGTTTAATGAAACCCTAATTCCTCGGGTTTGGGGCCTATTTAAGGGGCCTTATGGCCGTCATTTGCGGCTACCAGACCCCAGAGAAAAACCCTAAGTGAGCTAGAGCAATTATGAGAGGATAGGAGCCATTTCTTGATCATTTTTTAGTGTTTTTGCAAATAGAAGAGGACCAAGACAAGAGGAGGCTGAAAAGGGTGCTAATCTAGTGATTCGAGGGCTCAGAGACTTCATTTTGAGGTATTCATTCAACCCTTCTTCAGTTTATGGTGTAATTCCTAGAGTTAGGGCTTTTAGCCCCTTTTAGAGGAAGGTTATTGAGTAATTGGTCCCTTCTCATGTTGGTGTTGTAGATCTGGACCCAAAGAGGTCCAGAGACCCTTTTCCCTTGAGCTTTATGAGTATTAATGGGGGCTATGAGCTTTGGATGTCATTTTAGTGGTCATATCTTCAAATAAGGCCTTTAAGCCTTTGCATGAGCACCAAGATGTTAGCTTTACGTGATTATCATGCTTGGGGAGGCGAGATCTATGATTGTATGGGACGGATCTGACCTAAGAAGTTGTTTTGAGAGTGTGCATGGCATGAACTCGTTGAGTCCCAAGAACAGACTCGGCGAGTAGTATGAAGGTTGCCCATTAATCATTCAGTGAGTGGACTGCCGAGTTGGGGGATGACTCAGTGAGTCAGAAGGGGATTAGAGGACTGAAGTTCAAGGTTGTACTCGCCGAGTTGTTCTTGAAACTCGGCGAGTTGAGTCGGGGTGGCCCCGCGATTCATGCCTGATGTGACTCGTCGAGTTTAGGGAGGGACTCGACGTGCCAAGCGGGTCAAAGAGTTAGGAGTCATGTGTGTACTCGCCGAGTCACAGGAGTGCACTCGGCGAGTTGGGTCAAAGTTTGACTGTTGACTTTTATTGACTTTTAAGGTTTGGTGAGCAATGGAGTCCTTGAGTCAGGAGGGGGGGTAAAATAGTCTTTTACCCTTATGAGGGTGACAATAGAGGGTCGAGTCTAGGCTCGAGTGTTATATTTATGAGGATATTTACTTTGTGTGAATAGGCGGAGGCTAGGCAATACTTCAACCGAGTCAGGGATTTACGAGAGTCCGAGGTGAGTCTTCTCACTGTACTTTACCTTGGGTAGGTAATCCAAGTTATGTGATACAGTGTTGTATGCTATATATATGTTATGTGGTGCATTGCATTATTCTATGTGATTTATGCTGTGCATGTTATAGAGTTAGAACCGAAAGGTTCATAGAGATTGAACCTGAGGGTTCAAAGAGTTTGGGTGCACGGACCCACAAAGTTATAGCCTCGAGTGGCTAATATGTGTTATATGTGGTATTTTGGGGAACTTACTAAGCTTTGTGCTTACAGTGTTTTGTCTTATGTGTTTCAGGTACTAGCGAGGATCGCGGAAAAGCGCCGGCTTGATCAGTACACACACGGGATTTTTATGTTATGAGATCTTGGGATTGATATATGTTACGAATTGAGTTTTAAAACAATGATGTTTTATGAATAATGAATGAATTATGTTTTTATAAAACGCGAAAAATTGTTTTGGAAATTACGGTATTACAAGTTGGTATCAGAGCCTTGGTTTGAGGGATTCGAGTACACCTTCGGGCGTATTTGAACTCAAACTGAGGATTTGAGAAAATATTTTCAAAAGAGAAGCAAGCTTTCTAAAAAGAATGAAATATTTTTGGAAAACGCAGTCAGCGCCCGATGGTGATTTCCTAAAATACCCTTATGTTATATGTTTATGAGATTGATATGATATGCTCTCGTGCTAGAGTGGCCTAGGTATTCCTATTACGACTAGAGTGGCCTGATTTGTGATGCCTTAGCCTAGGGGGCGGGGTGAGCTGCTATGAGATGTTTGAGAGTGAGTAGGTAGCAGTGAGGAGCTTATGAGAGATCTGTTAGAGAGTAGGTTATGCATAATAGTGTACCTGGGACTTGGGATCTTAAGAGGAGGACTTGGGGTGTATACTGATACGGTGTAGACGGTAGTATTGGGCCCGTACTACTTAAAACACCGGGGCGGTGTACAGTTCAAGTAAGAATCTTCGGGATGTCAGGGATCAAGGAGGGATGAGTTATCGAGTGCGAGTATGCTCGAGTGAGTTTCTAATATGTCGTATGTTGTATTTTAGAGGTAGATCATGGTGAGGACACATCATACGCCAGAGAGCAACGGGACTAGTGATGAGGAGATCCGCCGGATCATCCATGAGGTGGTGGCTGCGGCCATCAGGGCAGAGATACCAGAGATGTTCGGGTCTATTAAGACCATGCTGATTGATACTTTTGACGAGCATTATGCCGCTCTTTCTGAGGCTCCTGTTGCAGCGGCCACCGTAGCCGTCGCTGCTGCTAGGCCGCAGGGGGGTGACTCGTTGTTGTTCAGGGAGTTCAGCAACATGAAGCCACCAGAGTTTGATGGGATGCAGGATCCGATTGCAGCGATGAGATGGGTATCTGACATTGAGGGTGCTTCTATACCTGCTCGTACCCAGAGCACTTGAGGGTTCGGTTTGCGCTAAACCAGCTTTGCCTGGGGGTGAAGGACTGGTGGAAGTTCGCGACAGCACACTATTCTCCGGCAGAGCTTGATGCGGTGACCTGGGAGAGGTTCACCACCATGTTTCGTGATGAGTATGTTCCCTCGGTAGAACGGGATCGGTTAGCACAGGAGTTTTTGACCCTCAAGCAGGGTACGGAGTCGGTTACGGTTATTACCAGGATGTTTCATGAGAGGGCGATGTTTTGCCCTGAGCACATGTCTACTGAGCAGGCACGTATGAGCCGTTATCTGAGTATTTTGAGGAGAGATATTAGGGAGTTCGTGGCGAACTCCTCGTACCGGACATTTGCCGAGTTTCAGGCAAATGCCCGGAAGAGGGAGATCGAGCTAGAGACTCAGGTTAGGGAGGAGGCGGAGTCTTAGGGAAGGGATCGGTGACCAGCGCAGTCCCAGCCGGTAGCCAAGCGGACCAAGCCCACTGATCCCAGAGCAGGGAGCCAGAAGGGCCGCACTTGTGGAAAGTGCGGAAAGGGTCATGATGGAGTTTGTAGAGTTGGATCTTGCTACAAGTGTAGCAAGGAGGGGCATATGGCCAAGGACTGCCCCAAGGGGTTTGCAGTGTGTTTCCACTGCAACCAGACCGGACACCGGAAGGCCGAGTGTCCACTACTGTGAGGGTCAGCACAGGGAGCTTCTCAGGGGTCTGTTCCTACTGCTGTTAGAGCTTCTGATAGTCGGCCGGTGAAGACCGAGACGCCGAAGGCTCGGGGAAGAGCCTTCCAGTTGACTGCGGAAGAGGTCCACACAGCGCTCGATGTCGTGGCTGGTATGTATTCTTTCATGTATTTATTTTAATGTTTGAGATTTTGTGCTTATATTATGATATGCATAGGTACTTTTCTTATGAGTTCTATACCTGCTTTGGTGTTATTTGACTCGGGTGCGAGTCGATCTTTTATATCGTTGGCTTTTAGTCAACACATCAGTATTAGTCGAGAGGCGTTGAGTCGACCTCTGAGAGTCTCCATCGCCGACGAGAGAGCAGTGTATGCCACAGAGGTGATTCGAGGATGTGTACTCGAGATCATCGATGTAGAGTTTCCTATTAATTTGGTCCCGATTGCGATGGGGGATGTCTGTGTCATCGTGGGCATGGATTGGTTGAGCAGATTTGGAGCAGTTATTGATTGCGAGCGGCAGCTGGTGACTATATGAGACCCAAGTGGGGGAGTTCTTATGGTGTACAGCGAGGCTACCCGTCCCGATTCAGCGTTTTGTTCGGCTGCTAGAGCAAGGCAGAGTCTACAACAGGGCTGTAGTGGTTTTGTAGTGTATGTGACGGATACGAGAGTTGATGCAGAGAGACCAAGTTCGGTTGAGGAGGTTCTGGTAGTGCGTGAATTCCCAGATGTCTTTTCCGAGGAGTTACCGGGTGTGCCTCCCGAGAGGCAAGTTGAGTTTCGCATTGATTTGATTCCAGGGGAAACACCTATTGCCAAGGCGACCTATCGCCTTGCACCTCCAGAGATGCAGGAGTTATCCTCGCAGCTTTAGGAGCTGTTGGGGAAGGGGTTTATTCGGCCGATCAGCTCGCCGTGGGGAGCACCGATCCTTTTTGTGAAGAAAAAGGATGGTTCGCACCGAATGTGCATAGATTATCGAGAGCTGAACAAGTTAACCGTCAAGAACCGTTATTCTCTGCCGAGGATCGATGATTTGTTCGATCAGCTGCAGGGAGCATCTTGGTTTTCCAAGATTGATCTGAGATCTGGATATCATTAGAAGAGGGTGCGCGAGGAGGATATCCAGAAGACCGCATTCTGGACTTGTTATGGGCATTACGAGTTCGTGGTGATGCCATTCGAGCTCACCAATGCGCTTGTAGCGTTCATGGATCTCATGAACAGGGTATGCAGACCGATGCTGGACCGATCAGTGATTGTGTTCATTGACGACATTTTGGTATATTCGAGATCCATGGAGCAGCATGAGGAGCATTTGCGAGAAATCCTTAGTATGCTGAGATCGGAGAGGCTTTACGCCAAATTCTCCAAGTGCGATTTTTGGTTGCGAGAGGTGCAGTTCCTTGGTTACCTCGTTAACCAAAAGGGGATTTTGGTTGATTCGGCCAAGATCGAGGCGGTGATGAGTTGGGAGGTGCCAAAATCTCCTTTTGAGATCAGGAATTTTCTAGGGTTGGCCGGCTATTATCGGAGGTTCATCAGGGATTTCTCCAAGATTGTTGTTCCTCTCACCAGGTTGACCCGGAAGGGTGTGGTGTTCAGCTGGGGCCCAGAGCAGCAGGCCTCATTTGAGACTCTTCGCCAGAGATTGTGCGAGGCCCCGGTGTTGGCTTTTCCAGAGGGAATGGAGGACTTCGTGGTGTATTGTGACGCATCGATATCTGGGTTGGGCGTAGTGTTGATGCAGAGGGGGCATGTGATCGCGTACGCATCGAGGCAGCTGAAGCCCCATGAGACAAGGTATCCCACCCACGATTTAGAGTTGGGGGCTGTGGTGTTTGCCCTCAAGATTTGGCGCCATTATTTGTATGGGGTTCGGTGTACGATATACACGGACCACAAGAGTTTGAAGTATTTGATGGATCAGCCAAACCTGAACATGCGTCAGAGGAGATGGTTGGATGTGGTAAAGGATTATGATTGCGAGATCCTGTACCACCCGGGCAAGGCTAATGTGATAGCCGACGCCCTGAGTCGTAGGGCAGAGAGCGCCCCGATTCAGGATATTTGTAAGAGATTGACGGTGATGACCCCGGTATTGGACACCATCAGAGGGGCTCAGGCTGAGGCAGTAAGACCGGAGAACCGTAAGAGAGAGCGAGTTATCGGACAGGTGTCAGAGTTCGTGACCGATAGCAGAGGGCTTATGACCTTCCAGGGTTGGATTTGGGTACCGTTTGTTGGAGGAACGCGTACCATCTTGATGGAGGAGGCGAATAGATCGAGATTCTTGATCCATCCCGGGGCCACTAAGATGTTTCTGGATCTGAAAAGGGAGTATTGGTGGTCCTGTATGAAGAGAGATGTAGCGTGGTTTGTTGAGAGGTGCCTAAACTGTCCTAGGGTTATGGCCGAACATCAGAGACCGCATGGTAATTTGCAGCCACTGGAAGTCCCAGAGTGGAAATGGGAGCAGAAATCCATGGATTTTATCACCCAATTGCCGAGAACGGCGAGGGGTGTCGATGCAATTTGGGTGATAATAGACCGCTTGACGAAGAGCGCTCACTTTCTCGCCATTAGTGAGAGTTCTTCTATGGAGAAGTTAGCAGAGATATATGTGAGAGAGGTGGTATCACGGCATGGGGTGCCGATCTCGATTGTGTCAGATCGAGATGTGCGTTTCACTTCCAGATTTTGGAAGAAATTCCATGAGGAGTTGTGTACGAGGCTGCATTTTAGTACCGCATACCACCCACAGATTGACGGTCAGAGCAAGCGGACGATTCAGACGCTCGAGGACATGCTCCGAGCATGTGTGTTGGATTTTAGCGGTAGTTGGGACACGTATTTGCCCTTAGCGGAGTTTTCCTACAACAACAGCCATCATTCGAGCATTGGTATGCCGCCCTTTGAGCTGTTGTATGGGAGGAGGTGTTGGACTCCCATTTGTTGGGGAGAGGTAGGGCAACGAGTGATGGGTAGCATGGAGATTGTGCTTCAGACGACAGAGCAGATACAGCGAGTCAGGCAGAGATTGTTTACCGCTCAGAGCCGCCAGAAGAGTTTTGCGGATAGGCGACGATCCGAGCTTGAGTTCCAGGTCGGTGATTATGTTCTCCTGAAGGTATCTCCTTGGAAAGGAGTGATTCGATTCAGGAAGAGGGGCAAACTAGGGCCCCGGTATATTAGTCCGTTCAGAGTGATCGCGAGGGTGGGCAGGGTAGCGTATCGCTTGGAGCTACCTGCGGAGTTGGAGCGGATTCATAATACCTTCCACGTGTCTCAGTTGAGCAAGTGTATAACCGACGAGTCAGCGGTAGTGCCGTTAGAGGATATTCAAGTGGATGCGAGCCTGAACTACACGGAGAGACCAGTTGCGATTGTGGATCGGAAGATCAAGGTTTTGAGGAGCAAGGAGGTGCCTCTGGTGCAGGTTCAGTGGCAACATCGGAGAGGATCCGAGTTGACTTGGGAGCCAGAGCGGGTGATGCGTGAGCAGCATCCGGAGCTATTTCAGGGATGAGACTTCGAGGACGAAGTCTGATTCAATTAGGGGAGAATTGTAACATCCGGAATTTTAGGTATTATATTCATTGTATTTCAAGTTTTGTGGAAGAACTCAGCGAGTTGGTGCGTAGACTCGTCGAGTAGAGACGCGAATCATTATCCGGGTGGATGGCTGGACTCGGCGAGTCGCCCTGAGGACTCGACGAGTCCACACTGTTTAATGAAACCCTAATTCCTCGGGTTTGGGGCCTATTTAAGGGGCCTTATGGCCATCATTTGCGGCTACCAGACCCCAGAGAGAAACCCTAAGTGAGCTAGAGCAATTGTGAGAGGATAGGAGCCATTTCTTGATCATTTGTTAGTGTTTTTGCAAATAAAAGAGGACCAAGACAAGAGGAGGATGAAGAGGGTGCTAATCCAGTGATTCAAGGGCTCAGAGACTTCATTTTGAGGTATTCATTCGACCCTTCTTCAGTTTATGGTGTAATTCCTAGAGTTAGGGCTTTTAGCCCCTTTTAGAGGAAGGTTATTGAGTAATTGGTCCCTTCTCGTGTTTGTGTTGTAGATCTGGACCCAAAGAGGTCCAGAGACCCTTTTCCCTTGAGCTTTATGAGTATTAATGGGGGCTATGAGCTTTGGATGTCATTTTAGTGGTCATATCTTCAAATAAGGCCTTTAAGCCTTTGCATGAGCACCAAGATGTTAGCTTTACGTGATTATCATGCTTGGGGAGGCGATATCTATGATTGTATGGGGCGGATGTGACCTCAGAAGTTTTTTTGAGAGTGTGCATGGCATGAACTCGCCGAGTCCCAAGAACAGACTCGGTGAGTAGTATGAAGGTTGCCCATTAATCATTCAGTGAGTGGACTGCCGAGTTGGGGGATGACTCAGTGAGTCAGAAGGGGATTAGAGGACTGAAGTTCAAGGCTGTACTCGCCGAGTTGTTCTTGAAACTCAGCGAGTTGAGTCGGGGTGGCCCCGCGATTCATGCCTGATGTGACTCGTCGAGTTTAGGGAGGGACTCGACGTGCCAAGCGGGTCAAAGAGTTAGGAGTCATGTGTGTACTCGTCAAGTCACTGGAGTGCACTCGGCGAGTTGGGTCAAAGTTTGACCGTTGACTTTTGTTGACTTTTAGGGTTTGGTGAGCAATGGAGTCCTTGAGTCAAGAGGGGGGGGGGGGTAAAATAGTCTTTTACCCTTCTGAGAGTGACAATAGAGGGTCAAGTCTAGCCTCAAGTGTTATATTTATGAGGATATTTACTTTGTGTTAATAGGCGGAGGCTAGGCAATACTTCTACTGAGTCAGGGATTTACGAGAGTCTGAGGTGAGTCTTCTCACTATACTTTACCTTGAGTAGGTGATCAGAGTTATGTGATATAGTGTTGTATGCTATATATATGTTATGTGTTGCATTGCATTATTCTATGTGATTTATGCTGTGCATGTTATAGTGTTAGAACCGGAAGGTTCACAGAGATAGAACCTGAGGGTTCACAGAGTTTGGGTGCACGGAACCACAGAGTTATAGCCTCGAGTGGCTAAGCTGTGTTATATGTGGTATTTGGGGGAACTCACTAAGCTTTGTGCTTACACTGTTTTGTGTTATGTGTTTCAGGTACTAGCAAGGATCGCGGAAAGGCGTCGGCTTGATCAGTACACACACGTGATTTTTATGTTATGAGATCTTGGGATTGATATATGTTATGAATTGAGTTTTAAAACAATGATGTTTTATGAATAATGAATGAATTATGTTTTTATAAAATGCGTAAAATTGTTTTGGAAATTACGGTGTTACATACAGTATCTCTGTCGACTCAACAAACGGTTAAGAAGAAGAGAAAAGAGCCTTTCAGAGATTCTTATCATCACGATAAACTGAAACATAAAACATAATTTACCAAAATTAAAGCCCTAAACCCAAAATGAACATAAAAACACACCATAAAAGGAGGTGGTGACGGGTGCTCTTGTAACAGGGTGAGTGTAGAAGAATTGTATTTGAGAAATCGATTAAGAACAATATTAATCAATGTAATGAACTCAGAAAGTAAATAAATCTTTGAAGTTTTTATTACTCTCAATAAGCTCAGTTACAAAAGATAGACTATGAAAGCTGGAGAACTCGTTAGTCTAAATCTAAGCTCAGTCCCTATTTATAAGGAATATGAGAGTACAAAAAATACTAAGTCTGGAACCTTACGCTTCGTACAAAAGTGACTTAGTAAATACATTAAATATGAAATAGACTAAACACAATTGGACTGTTTAAAAGACTTCAACCTTTACAATCTCCCATTTTGTAAACGAGTCGAACTACTCAATTTGTAAGAATTTGAGCAGCAAAGTGCATCGTCCTTCGTATCTCTGAATACAATGTTAAAACCTTCTTTAACTTCTTCTTGTCACCATCATTGTTCTTAGTGCAATTGTTCGTACGAACTATAAAGTTTGTATATTGTGATGTTGTGTATCTTTCAATCTCAGCAACTTGAAAGAGAAACCTCTTAGCCTTCCCTTTAGTGTCCTTCCCAGCAAACACTAAGCTAAATGGTTTCAAACATATCTCTCCATCAACAAATTTTTCAACTCAGCTTGTGTCTTCGAAAGTTCCATTGCAATGGATACTTTCCTATCCATACTCGAAGCCAAATCTTCGCCAGTCAGGGCAAGACAATCATAATAATTGTCAACAAAGATTTTAAAGTGAGCAAGACCTAGTTAGAACACTTCTTTGTCTGTACCCTTGAGTTGTGATGCCTCCATTTCTTTTAAAAGTAATGCAACTTGAATAAGATCATTCATGTTCATTAAAGGGAAGTCTGCAACACTGAAGTCTACTGCTTGATTATTTGCACGAACAACATGAAACCTGAAATTTTGTATCAGGTTTTTGAATAAGACATCCTTCTTAATGGCAACGACTTTCTTGATCTTGATCAGAAACCACGCTTAATCTTGCTTTTTTCCAAGTACAACATGAAAACGAATTTCATGTATGTATAATCATCTGTGTTTTTGAATTTCTTACTAACCTTGTATTGTGCAGTGATAACCATCATTTCGTTTATCGGAAAGTCCAACTGACAAGTATCAGTGTTAGCAATTTAATAGCTCTTCCTTGGTTTCTTTTCGAAAGCATACATGTGATTGAATGAAACTCTCTATTCGATAGATTCATACGAATATAACTTCTTAGGATCACCTTTGTCCATACCAGGTGGATCATTCTCCCTCAACCTCAAGATACTTTGAATATGCCTCTGAAGTTCGATTTCAGCCTCAACTTCTGCTTTATTTTCTTCTTTAGATTTTTTGACTAACACACCTTTCCCTTTATCTTTCAAATCAAGATTCGGTTTCACAGAACTTGAACTTCCCTCTTCATTAGCCGAAACAATCACAATCCCTTTTGGTTTTGTAGTAACGATAGTTGTTGAGATAGTATCAGACTTCATCGGAATTGAAATAGGAATTTGTGTAGAAAACACATTTCCAACAACTTTCGAATCTCCAGTTGTTATCTTCTATCCTTCTCCCTTTCTATTCACATTCACTCCTTTTCTCACCTTCGTTTTTCCCCCTTGCACCCCTGTGAAAACAGGCGGGGCATTATGTGGCAACATATGTGCAAACTTGGAGATAGGAGCAACAACCTTCTGAATGACTTGATCAAGTAGATTCAGCTTCTGAGTAAGGAACTTAGGAGTTAAGAATGATGTTAGAGTAGGCTTCAAAACAACTTCTTTTAACTCCATAAGAAGAGTCTGTAACTTCTCAAACTGATTGTTGTCTTTAGTTGCTTTAGAGTGTAACTTTGGCACAACGTCTTGAAAAGTTTTGATAAAATTGGTAAGACCTCCAGCAATTATATCAACCTTCTCCTGAAGTGAATTGTACTAAGAATTCATATTGTTGAGTTCCTGAGAGACTTCCTTCTTCAATTCTTCCAATTTAAAATTGACATCTTCTCGAACCTTTTTAACGTCATGTACGAAGAGAAAATGACGTTCCTTTGCAACAGCATGCAAATCCTTCAAGGCTCCTTCAAAGTTCTTTGCTTGAGTCCTTATACGAAGCTCACTATTTTGATCAGAAATGTCTAACTTTTCAAGAAGTCTTCGTTCAGAAGCTTTGATCATTACATCAACTTCAGTACCTAAAACTAAATGTTTTGCTCCAGAATCAACTTGGGACTAAAGAAGCAAGTTTAACTTCCTATTCAAGATTTTAAACTGTTTTCATGACATTAACATATTATCAGGAATCTCCTCATGTTCTGAATCGAAATGCAATTTGTCTAAAGTACCTCCAAAACCTCCTCCTTCAGTTTCATCATCGAAATGAGGTTTGGGTGTGTCTGTGGATTACGATGGAAAAAGATTAGTGATAGGTTGTTGAAGGATAGTTGCAAACAATGGAGATGAAGTAGAAGTGGATATGGGTGGTGGTAATGAAACAAACGGAGTTGAAGTGATAGGTGGTAATGAAGAAGAAAGAATAATAGGTTGTGAAAAGTCGACACTCATTGTAACATTTGACCCCATATAAGATACGTTAGTAGTGATGTTAGAAATAGGAACCTCCTCAGTAAATGACCTGGTAACCACTATTTCGAGTGGAATAGTTGTAGTAGGAGAAATGGTAGAAACATTCGAAACTGAAGAGATTATAGGCGGTGAAGTTATCACAGGAGAGGTCGAAGCCATAGGAGTATCAGGAACAACTTCGTTATCGGAGGAATCATCACTTATTACAAGCTTTCGCTTGTACCGTTTTTCTGTGATATGCTTTGCAACATCATGAGCACATCTCTTTTTAGATAACGGTGAAACAGGAGCAGGAATTTTACGAATGATAACTCCTTTGCTGCTAATTTGAGTCTTGAGAACCCTCGGAGAGTAATCATACGAAGTTTGTTTAGATGATATTTTGTGAATCTGTTTAAGGACTCCTGATTTTGAAGGAACAACTTCCTTCGAAGGCTGAACTTCATTCTCTTCTACTTCCTTCTTATCATCACCTTCAACATTTTTGGGTGAAGATTTCGACTTTGCAGCTTTTACTGGTTCCTCATTAGACTTCGTTTTCTTTGATGGCTTGGAAGATCCAGCTAAAACTTCATGTAACACCCCAGTTTCCACATCAGGGTTTACATTCTGCAAGTAATTTATAAGAATCTTGTGCGTAGGATTCACCTTCTTGAGCATTGCATCTGGAATACGTGCAACACTTGTAAATATTTGCTCATCATCTGCAACTATCTTTGGAAACTGATACTTCGTAAATGCAGCAGTGTCCTCACCCTGAGGGACTTTAATTCCGTTTTTCTCATACAATTTCTCCAATATTAAACTCCACTATCTAGCACAAGAAATTCCCATAGCCACACTTGTAATTTCTAAGCTTTTTGTGAGTTCCTTCCACAACTAAGTGGCATAATCCACACTCAAGTCGTAATATAACCCCATGACCATTGCATACACTTCTTGTCTTCCCTTGTCAAGACCCACTGTTCTGCCTGTTAAACACCATAGGAAGATCTTAAACAAGAAATTCCAGATACATGGAAGCCTTGAATTTTTGAAATCACTTATCTTTTCGAGTGGTGGCTGATGACCCATCTCGTTGAACATATTTATGATCTGAGGGTTAGTAGGTTTGAAGAATGGTGGTGAATTGGGAAGCTCCAAGAACTGTGAAAACATCTTCTTGGTGAGATGAATGTGTTTCTCATTCACCAAGTTAAAGGTAAGTACATCAGTGCCTTTATTGAATGAAGCAGTGGATGCAACCATAGACAACCATGTTACGGGTACTGCGAAAGATTTGAACATAGCAGTTGCTAGAACAAATCATTTCAAAGCCACAATCAGCATCTTAAGATCTTCTGGATACAACAATACATTGGATTCTACCTGATAGTTTGTGCTCTGTATCTTCATTAACGGTTCAGAAGCAATTTCTTCAGTGGTGGAGTTCTGAACAACATCCATTGCCAAGTTGATTGAAAGCTTTTTAGAAAAATTAGGGCTTTTTTTTTATCTTCTGTGGATTTTTGAAAGCATGATGTTAATAGGAAAGAATATTATCCTTTTATAAGTAAGCCCAACGAATGTGAACCATTTATCATTAAGAAGTATATCACGTCATTCCTTGAAGCGCGCACCAATAGCCGTTATTGTAGCTATGTCAGATAAAGTGCCTTGAAACTAGGGCTAAGTTTCCAAACGGTTACTTTTAGAGTGCTCATGAGCACTTGTGGATAAGATCATACCTTTCGGATTTAAGGCTGGGCTCTTTCGTTTTTAGGATTTGAAACAAAGTCATTTGCCAGACTTGTGAAATCATCAGCCTAAGTTGGTATTACTTAGTGCCTCAAGGATTTCGTGAGTGCAGTGATTCAATGAAAAAGATAAGAAACAATTTAAAAAAAAAAAAATTGGATCTGTGATGTCAAAAATATTGACACGAAAGCAGTTAAACCCTAGGAAAAGGCTGCTTCGTTAATTATAAAGAGAGATAACTAACAGCTTGTGCATTTTCCTGTGAATTACAAGCGAATACTTTTAGAGAAGTATCGAAGGGCTTCTTTTTCAAGGATTCAATGGGTGGCTTACGAATTTCGTTACATATCAACCTAAACATAAGGTGAGTAATTGTAAACGAAATTACTTGTTTGACCAGTGTAGTCAGTGACAAGTGGCTTTGTAAAATTTGTGAAAGTGACTAGGAAAAGAATTGATACTCACACTGAAATCACATTCAAGGAAAAACAGTTAAGCTGGATTTCATTGGGAAACAAATGTCATGGGTTTCAAACACTTGATTAAAACCACTCATACGAAAGAATGTGATTTGGACTATACGAAACTTTGGTACACAAACAAGTGTTTCGTAAGAATCTGGAACAAAGTTCCCTGCCAATTCGTTAATAAGTTTGGATATTTGGGTTTCACTTGCATCACGGTCTCATGATTTAAGATCATTAACAAAATTTTTTGACATGTTTAAGTCACAATTGGATTGATCAATGACCTCTTGAACATGTGTCTTTGTGTGTGAAATGTGTTATGAAATTTTGTGATGAAAAAGATTGGTTAAGATTCGAATGTACCTCTGTTATGTATGGACCAAACAGATAACTCTTAACTCATTTGAAAAGAGTAAGGTAGCTCATTGGACTAATGCGAATGTAAGCCTAATTGGGAAGAAACTTTCATATGAAAATTTTCATTAAGGCTTTTGTAACACTATAGCACCTGAAATCAGAAAGGTCAAGAAAGGAAAGGAAAACCCTAAGTCAAGGGGGTTAACTCGTCGAGTCGGAGCGTGATCCGTGTCGCGACTTAAGTGGCCGACTCGGCGAGTCAGGGAGACTGACTCGGCGAGTCTGGTCTAGGTTGGGAAAACCCTAGTTCTGGGACTTGTACCCTATTTAAGCATCTCATTCCTCTTCTATCAGCCTCATTTGTATCCCCCATTGTCCAGAAGTTTTCCCACAAAACCCTAGTGCTCTGTTTGAGTGTCTGAGCCAATATTGAAGGATTTTGAGTGTTCTTGAAGCCTAGAAGGAGATGAAGGAGTTGAGGGCTCAAGAGGAAGGTTGTGGATCCAGAAGATTCATCTCTTTTGCTACTCATTTTGGTAACCAAGTTTCCTCTTTGTCTTGTTATTGTTAGATCATTTCATGTCCCTCTTTATGAGATTTTCGACCAAGTATGATGCATTTCGGGATTTAGACATCCTCAAGATGGATCCCTTCAGCTCTAGGTGTGTCTTGGCCTAGAGACCCATAAAGTATCAGTTTTTGGTGCGTTGGTAAAGCAACTTTTCCCCAAGCCCTAGCCCTAGAGTGTTTTAAGCCCATATCTCTTTGGTTTCACGTAAAGTTTGCAACTTTACACGAGGAATAGGCTTGGGAAGAGTGGATCTACAGTTTGGAGCCCCAGCATGGCTCGAAAAGCCACTGTATGGATTAGGAACTGAAGCGACTCGGCGAATCCTTCGAGTGGACTCGGCGAGTAGTATGAAAATGGGGATGAACTCGACGAGTTGGATAAACAACTTGGCGAGTCTGTTGAAGATGGCCTTGCACTCGGCGAGTTTGTTCTTGGACTCGGCGAGTCAAGTTGCGAAACCCCAAACCCTTCGAGTTAAGACTCAGATCAATGAGTTGGGTGGGGACTCATGAGTTGGACAGTGTAGGACTCGTAAATCGGTAGACTCGGAGAGTCAGGGGCTGACTCGGCGAGTCGAGTTGCGAATGAAAGGATTCTGAGCGTATGAACTTGACGAGTCAGTAGCCATACTCGGTGAGTAGGGTTGACCTAGAAGGTTGACTTTTGACCAGTACTTTGACGTTGACCATAGTTGAATTAGTTTGGCTTCTAGGGTTTAGTTTGGGAACTAAGTGTATGTTGATATTAGTAGCTGGTGGAGCTAGTGGAGCAGCGGCTCAGAGAGTTGTCAGTTAGTAGCCACAGGATCATCAGCAAAGTTCAGCAGTGCGAGGTGAGTCTCCTCACTGTTTGTATGGGTCTAAGGCACTAATGCCGGCCATTTAGTTTATGTATGCTAGGAAGAACCGGGGGTTAGCCCTAGGCATTATGCTTGAAAGGCCAGGAGGCGGCTCCTGGCACATAGTATGTTATTATGTATGATAGGAAGACCTAGGGGTTAGCCCTAGGCAATATGTATGAAAGACCAGGAGGTGGCTCCTGGCGCACTGTATGCCATTTTGTATGAAAGATCAGGAGGTGGCTCCTGGCACAATATATGCGGAGTAGCCTCGTAGAGTAGTATGTATAGTTGTCTTTGTGATACTTGCATGAAAGACCAGGGAGTGGCCTTTGGCACCTGTCTATAAGACCTAGGGAGTGGCCCCAGGCTTGACCAGGAAGACCACGTGCGGCCCGTGGCACAACCACCAGACTATTTTTGGCACATAGCACCTTACTTGATTATGGATATGTTGGTTATGTATGGCTCTTGGCTATGTATGGCATGTATGGAGCAGTTGGGTTGTATGGTATGTGGTATATGGGGAACTCACTAAGCTTCGTGCTTACGGTTTTCAGTTTTGGTTTCATGTATTTTGTTTTCAAGGAAAGGAGTTGGCTCGATCGTAGCGCATCACACTATGTTTTCCGCACATGAGATCTTTGGGATTACACTCTGATATGGTTTTATGATAATATGTTTTAATTATTGACACTTTGGTTTGTCACTAGATATTATAATGAATGTTTTTATACTGATGGTTTTATGTAATAACTTATTTAAAAATAAAATTTTTGGCCTGAAATTTTGGGATGTTACAAGTTGGTATCAGAGCCCTGGTTTGCGGGATTCGGACACACCTTCGGGGGTGTCTGAACTCAAATCGAGGGATTAAAGGATTTCGAAAAAGAAAAGGTTTTATAAAAGATTAAGTAAAGAGTTTTAAGAAAGAACGAAGTGTGTGATGTGCGCGACCGGCCGAGCACAAGTAATTTTTCCCAAGATACCCATACATGTTGTGATATGTTGTGATATGATATGATTATGAAAACTGCATGCTAGATTAGGGCTAAGGATATAGGGAGGATGCCTTATATGCCTGTTGTATGTGCTTGAGCTGCATGATAGTGCTGATTATACAGTAGTGGGATAGCCTGTTTAGGTTATGCCTGAGTTTATGAGCTTATGTTGCATGCTAGTACAGATTCTTGATATGAGATTATGATTGTTGAGTATGTTATGGTTAGATTTTTCCCTTCTCCGAATGCTGCTTGCTTTGTGCATTGTGGGATTCTGAGTGATGGGAGTTAGCCAATAGGTGAATACGTCACGTCACATGTGATCAGGGTTGCATAATCTTATAGTGCAAGATTTGGCCCTATTGCTTAGCTCTCGTCTGAGTCTAACCGTTGTAGGGATGATTCTTCTACTCGAAGGATTATCTGAGCCTCATTACATGTGATGGTATTCAGGTGATGACTAATTGGAATCACAAGGAGGCCTTCAGCAGTTGAGGACTGGTTTGAGTTGAGTCAGAGGTTTCCTAGGGTAAGCCTAGGATAAGAGTAGCAGAGATCAGTAGTGGTAAAAGGGACCTGGTGGAGTCGAGGCAGTCCTTGAGGAAGGTACAGATAGATGTGGAAAGTAGTATGGGGCCGTACTACTGAAAACAGAGGATCCGTACCCGGATTGAGGAAGGCTAAGACAAGACCGGGGAACTTGTAATAGATGTGATCCCTTTAAAGATATCTGTATCACTAATAGTTGTCTGTATGTATTGCAGAATGGTGGTACTACGGCAGAGGCCGGTAGTTGGCAGTTCAGGTTCAGGCTCCGAACCAGTGGATGAGAGGCTACACGAGTTCATCACGTCTGAGATCACCAGAGGCATCCTTGAGTCGACTCCCATCATCTTCGGGTCGATCATGGAAGCGATAGTTGAGCTGATGGAGGAACGACTTCGAGCTTTCAGGAGCGATTTGGTGTTTGGCAAGGCGAGTACGCGCACATTATCCTTCAAGGACTTCAGAGGTAGTGGTGCGCCGGATTTTCATGGGGTGAAGAACCCCATTGCTGTTAGGAGATGGATCGCAGACATCGAGTTTGTGCAGCTAACGAGCTTCTGCCCGGAGGGGTCGAAGGTCCGCTTTGCGGTGGGATGTTTGAGAGACAGAGCCAGAGACTGGTGGGAGTCAGTTGGTGATTCCTTGGCAGCCTCAAGCATTGAGGCTATGACCTGGCCTGACATTGTGACCAGGTTTAAGGCGGAGTTTACACCGGCGGTGGAGCTTCAGTAGTTGGCCAGAGAGTTCCTAGACATGAGACAGATGACAGAGTCGGTGGCGGAGATTACCGCCAAGTTTCAGGAGAGGGCCTTATTGATGCCTCAGTATGCAAGGGATGATGAGATGTAGAGGAACCGCTATCATGACATGTTGAGAGTGGATATTCGGGAGCATGTCAGCTTCTCGGCATGCCCGACCTTGGACTATATGATTACCAGGGCGCGGGAAAGGGAGATTGATTTGCAGCACATTACAAAGAGGAAGTCGGATCAGATGTATACTTTGGAGGATCCCGGGAAGAGACCCAAGACTTCAGATCAGCGGGTAACAGACCGGCAGGGCCGAAGTTAGTGCAGCACGTGCAAGAAATGGCACGAGGGAGTTTGTCGTTCCAGGGGTTCAAGCTGCTACAAGTGTGGCAGTGATGGTCATGTTAGTAGGGACTGCCCACAAGGGGCAAGCACATTATGTTTTCACTTCAATCAGGTGGGCCACAAGAAGGCCGACTTCCCGATGATGAGGGGAGAAGCGGGAACTGCGTCTGCCCCGACAACTTTGAGGGTTACGGATGGGTGAGAGGGTAGGTCCTTGCAGTGGCAGATGAGGGAGGTCTGGATCACAGCAGGGAATGTTGCAGGTATGTATCTATGGCTTTTTGGATTTCATGTGTATTAGGGTTGGTTTTACCTCGAACTCTGGTAATAGTATGTATGAGTTGTCTTTCTACTTGTATTCGGATTGTACTTTCAGAATTCTCTTATGCCAATTGCATACCAGGAACTATTAGTAGCTAGTGTAGGGTCATCTCGGTTCGAAGTGTCCAGTATTATCCTGATTATGACCAAAAGCGGTTTAGGAGCGTTGTGTGGAGGACGGTGGGCAGGGTACGGGGAGTAGCCCTCCACCATTATCAAGGTTTGGTATCTCTGGTCTTGGTACTTGGGATAGCTTTGGGAAGCATCAAGGGAAGTGGTCTATCACTGATGGAGTTACTCTAAGCATTAGTTATTTTGACCTTAAGGGCATTAGTTGGAGCCCAAGGGATTATCAGAACCGGGATGTAGGAGGTGTTCATCTTAAATTCGGTAATCGTACGATATTTGGAATGGGCTAGTGGTAGATCGCTAGCGACATCAAGGTGATGGTAGTTATCATGCCTTTTGTGGAAGGGAGGAAGGAAAGGAAATCCTCGAGCTTTTCGCGTGCAGTAAGGACTTAGCTAAAGCAAAGTGGGGGAGAAGCAATCATGTTATGGGAGCAGCAATGGTTTTAGAACCGGGATAAGTTTTTCTCTCCTATCGGGAAGGAAGACGGCCCAGGTGGTTGTGTGAATTGGGGAAAGGGTGAACTGGAAGTTTAGAAACTTGCCAATTATGAGAATCGCATGCTCGACTATGGGTTAGTCGTAGCATCCGCTAGCAGCCAGTCGTTGTGAAAAGGTATGGTCATACTACCGGATGGCCATAGCATTCACCAATGGTCAGATAGTAAGAGGAGTGTGGTAAGACTGCGGTGTGGCCCGTAGCACTAGTTTGGTAAGACTGCAGTGTGGCCCGTAGCACTAGTTTAGTAAGGCTGCGGTGTGGCCCATAGCACTAGTATAGCAAGATTGCGGGGTGGCCCGTAGCTTTAGATGGCTAGCATCGCCGGAGTTTTGTAAGACCATGTGGTTGGCCCGTAGCATTCTCTAGTTGGCAGAGCGAGTATAATGAGACTACGGGGTGGCCCATAGCATTCCTCGGTCCCCATTTGCTGGTGTGAATATATCAGATGTGTGATTCATTGGCCGAGTTTCTCAGATAGTTAAGTTCATGGAGGGGCAACCGCCAGATGTGAGTGGGTCACATGATGATTGAGTTCAGAAGACGGTAGGTCATTGGAGGCCAGGAGTGGCGTAAGACTGCCGGTAAGCTGTGGCTTTCATTGGTAGCTTGGTTCGCGGAGAGTGGGCGAGGGGCCTGTATCTCCGAGGTAGCAAGGGGGAAACCGGTATTCCGGGTAACGATAGATCAGTCGGGATTGGGGCGGCCTCGGTTCATCCGGTAGGCAGATAGGAGTCAACACGACTTTAGGCAGGAATGATGGTAAGGATTCGGTGTGAAAAGCCGTGGGCTGATCGGATAATGCTAAGCTGCCCACCACGGGATCGAATGATCTCAGAGTAGAGGATTTGGCTCGGTGACGCCATTCTTGTCTGAGCCTTAAACATAGCAAAGAGGGATGTGCTTCTCGAATGATTGTCTAAATTCTCACGATTGGGTGGAGTTTCTAGTATTGAAGCATTGTATGAGGATTATTCTGTGAGTATTGGTATGAGAGTAGCCTAGTAGAGTAGTATGTATAGTTGTCTTTGTTATACTTACATGAAAGACCTGGGGGTGGCCCTTGGCACCTGTCTGTAAGACCCAGGGAGTGGCCCCAGGCTTGACCAAAAAGACCACGTGCGGCCCGTGGCACAACCACCAGACTATGTTTGGCACATAGCACCTTACTTGATTATGGATATATTGGTTATGTGTGGCTATTGGCTATGTATGGCTATTGGCTATGTATGGCATGTATGGATCAGTTGGGTTGTATGGTATGTGGTATCTGGGGAACTCACTAAGCTTCGTGCTAATAGTTTTCAGTTTTGGTTTTAGGTATTTTGTTTTCAAGGAAAGGAGTCGGCTCGATCGCAGCGCATCACACTATGTTTTTCGCACACGAGATCTTTGGGATTACACTCTGATATGGTTTTATGATAATATGTTTTGATTACCAACACTTTGGTTTTTCACTAGATATTTTAATGAATGTTTTTATACTAATGGTTTTATGTAATAACTTATTTAAAAATGAAATTTTTTGATTTGAAATTTTGGGATGTTACAAACACACATAGAGTCAGTTGAGGCTTGGGTCAACATGCAGCAGCATGCTTCTAGGGACATCTTAACTAGTACAAAGATTTAAGAGAATTACCTTCCTATAGAAACACACACATTACCCTTTGAAGAATTGTCGTGAAAATGTTCTTAAAGACCTAAAAAAACAAAGTAACCAAAAATCTTTTTGAATTTCCTATTTTTGAACAAAACTAAAAAATATTTTTGTGATTTTGAATTTTTTGAGAAATAAAACATGCAACAAAAGAATTTTTTTTTTTGATATTTTTGATTTTTCGAAAATTAATACAAAGAAATAAAAATATTTGTGATTTTTCAGTTTTTCAATGAACAAATTCTAAACTAATGAAAAGAAATGATAGTACTAAGCACGCGAAAAGTTTTAGTTTCAATATAAGAAAACGAAGCGTGTCGAAGCCACTTAACGCAAAGTAACCTCTGTGACAATAGTCAAATTCGGGTCAAGTCTGAGCCGAACAAAGTCAACAAGTCAAACCGGTCAACTCAATTAAACCTTCTATATTAGGGTTTGTATTATGTAATTATGTATAACTCACTATTTTAATGAGAAAACATCACTTGGAAAAAATTGTGTGTTTAATTTTTCCTAACCTTAGTGCTAAACAAGGAAATAGAAACAATAAAACAATGTTGCATACTCATAGGGAGTGTGTAAGATCCTAAAACATGGCATAACGGGGTTTACGGACCTTGCATCGCGAAGCCGGACACTCACAATCATCACACACGAAACCGTTCTCAATCGTTTTCACTATGTCTCTTCTTATCGAGAATCTCTCCCAAATCTCTCTAAGAATGTGAAATCTCTCCCAAATATCTCTTTGTATGTGAAATCTCTCCAAGTATGTCAAATCTCTCCCAAATCTCTCTAAGAATGTGAAATCTCTCCCAAATATCTTTTTGTATGTGAAATCTCTCCAAGTATGTCAAATCTCTCCCAAATCTCTCTAAGAATGTGAAATTTCTCCCAAATATCTCTTTGTATGTGAAATCTCTCCAAGTATGTCAAATCTCTCCCAAATCTCTCTAAGAATGTGAAATCTCTCCCAAATCTCTCTCTGAACGAGAAATCTCTCCAAGAATGTCAAATCTCTCCCAAATCTCTCTAAGAATGTGAAATCTCTCCCAAATATCTCTTTGTATGTGAAATCTCTCCAAGTATGTCAAATCTCTCCCAAATCTCTCTAAGTATGTGGAATCTCTCTCAAATCTCTCTCGAAATCTCTCCCAACTCTCTATAATCACTCGGGGCATCCCGACCCTCGAATTTGGCGAAAACAGCCCAAAAACGGAAGTCTACGCGAAAAACGGACCTTAGGAACCGAAACCCCTCTTAGGAACCGAAACCTCTCTTAGGAACCGAACCCTTCTGAGCCGAAGGCTGCTCAACCGAACCCGAACGTTCGGCACCTTTCGGTTTTGACCTCTTCTCTTCTAATGGCTACCGAACCTTCCCTTCTGACCACCTTCGCTTCTGAGCCTCGCTTCTGAGCCTCGCTTCTGAGCTCGGACCGAACCCTCGGCCAAAAGACCCTTCGCATCCCCCTCTGGTTCGCAACCCACTTTGCGGCTCAGCACCAGCAAGGACCGAGCCTCGGCCTAGGACCGAGAGGCCTCGCTAGGAAGCCTTTTTCTTCCGGTTTTCGATTAAATTCGCGTTTTAAGCCCGTTTTTAATTGTTTTAACACGGGATTTTCACCCAAAACTTTATTTTAACATATAAGACCCTTAAATTAATGATTTAATCACATTTTAAGGATAAAACCTTATCCAAAAGAGAGTAGGTAAAGTACAAAGGTAGAGTGTTGACTTTACCTTATTTTATGACACAAGCAACCCCATACCCACTCCATGATTAACCCACACTCCTCCCCACCATACCTTGTCACTTCCTTGTACTTTTTACCCCTCTCACAAGCCATTCCCACGTTTTTAGGGCTGGTCACTCAACCTCTCTCATTTTCTTTCAATCACTCTCATTCCACCAAAGATCCAACTCCAACTTTTCTCTCCAACTTTTCTCTCTAATTCAAGATCCCAAGGCTGATCATCAAGTGTTATTCCACTCTTGGTAAGTGTAATTCATCCTCCTTGTGATTTTTACACTTCATTCTACTCAAATCATTGATAGCTTATACAAACTCCATAACTATGATGCTAGATTCTCAAAAATCTTCAAGGCATCTCCAAGTGTTCTTGAGTTAAACACCTCCATTCTTCAACAATCATCTACTAAAAACACATAAGGTGATTTCATACCCCTACATTTTTATGTTTTCTCAAGTTTTTAGGGGGGGGGGGGGGGGATACAAGTAAAACAACAAGAACAAAACTAAACTTTTCTAATAGCCTACATCAGAAAAGTTGGACCCCATTCACGGACTGTTTTGGACAACTTAAATATTTTAGTTTTCAAAACTGTTTAAGGTGCAAGTAGTTCCACTTCTTAGCTTTAAAATGACTACTTGTACATCTCCATACGAGTATTCTACAATTTATGGTGATTTTTACAAAACTGCCTATCATCTCAAACACCAATCCGGACCAGTATGTGATTATGGACTTGGTTATACAAGTTAGAGGTCCCTAAAAATTATGGGAAAATTTATGAACCAACTAGGCTCATTTTCCAAACTCCCAGAAGTTACAGAACTTGATTTGGACATTCTATGATTTTTCTACAAATTTTCTAATAACAGTTACAGAAAATGTTATAATAAGAAAAGCACTAGCAATTTCATGTCACCTTGTAACATGTTGAGCAAGGTGTATATTATTATGTGTTTATGTGTTATTGCAATATATGACGTTCTTATCTTAGTATCTAGATATAAACCAGTTAACAAATGGATTTTTACTAGATAAACCATAGATTAAACAAAGCATTATTATTGAAGTATACCCATTACACACAAACATTTTATTAAACTATGTTAAGTATAATTTACGTACTTTGCTGTTACTACCCTTGTTTTGATAAACTATAATAGGTATAGTTTACGATAGATTTCAAAATGCATACATTTCAGAAGGGTACATTTATACAAAAGGGAAACTTTCATTATGTTAAGTGTAAATTCGTTAATAACTTTGTGAGACATTCACTTCGCATAAATCATAAGTCCTGTATTGTAACCAGAGTCTCCTGGAGGGAGAGCATGATAGTTGTATATAGATCTATATTGGGCTTGACAAACCCACACCAGAGCTGCTTGCAACAGCTAGACCGGCAGGTCTATGGTGACAAGTGTCATTTCAGTTCTACGACGCCCGAAGAACGTCATTTTCAGGCCACCTAGGTCATAGTATGGTTATAATAGCTCACGGAAAGTATTAACAAACTTAAGAATTTATGAGAACTTCACTAATATTATACGCGTTTGTATTGAAATAAACTCACGTTATTTTCTGTAAATAAGGAAGATTACTCATACGTTTCAGTCTTTGAATACAAGACTACAATATTCATTTTAAGGAAAATATCGGATTTTTCTGGAACAACTATACAATTACATGACAAGCTTTTTCATAATTATATACAAAAACTTATGAACTCACCAACCATTGTGTTGAAACTTTTTCAAACTACTTGTATTCTCAGGAAATCGCTAAACAGGTAACAAAGTACTTTTGAGGATGGGACGTTGAGGCGTCAAACTTATCATATTTTGTCAACATATTGTAATTGATTTTGAAACATGTAATTCATACAATGATGTAACTCTTTCAATTATATATATGTTGGTTGTGTTTACTTTCATCACTATTGCCATTGTTGTTATGATACTACACATGAAGTCCTCCACCCCCGGACGTTTCCGCCATCCTTGGTTTGGGGGTGTGACAGATTGGTATTAGAGCACGGTTTATAGTGAATTAAGTATATCAAACAACATAGGATATACAAACTATACACACATTTGGGACTAAGAGTCTCTGATTTTGAAACAACCTAACGGGTTATACTTTTAGAAAATGAATGGATTCTTGTTTAAAAGTATACTTACATGCATTGCATACTCGCGTAGTGTCATAACTAGAAGAACATAAACTAAAAGAAGAGGAGTTGAACGCTACGAGTATGCCTTGATATGAGTAATCAGTTCTAGGAAGGATATAGCCTGATCAACTATATTTGTCCAAGAAGTGACTTACCCATATCAGGGGATAGTCGGAGGGGGGCAACAAATCTAATAACCTAACTTCACCCTACAAAGAGTGCCCTAAGAACCAAACCTAAACATTTAAAATATTGTAGGAGTATTTGTATGTTGCTGTATCGCGATATTATTATTATTATTATTATTATTAACCGCTATCTGGTTCTTACACCCCTATTCTCGCGCAGACGACATGGCAGGATTGCACCTACCAGGAGACCCATACTTTCCCAACCATGGAAATGCCGGCTGGATTGAAGAAGAGCCCGAAGAACTGATTGAAGAGGATCCCGAAGAAGAACCCGAAGAAGAAGAAGAGGAGGTAGACGAAGAAGAAGAAGAAGAAGAAGAAGAAGACGACGAGGTGGACATGGATGAGGATGTAGGTGAAGAAGAGCTAGAGGAGGAAGTCTTCAACCCTCCTTACATCGCAAGGGTACCTGCAAACCGCTGGCACAACGGGCATGAGCCCCGTTGGGCAACTATGATCGAGAGGTGGAGCCGGCAACAACGCCAAGTCACCCTATGGCGACCAACAAGGTTACTATGACCTCAGTCACGGAGGACCGGCTGACAGAGCTCTCCCCGTTATGACCCAGCACATCACGAACTTGGGGAACCAGAGTAGGGAAATGGCAGACCAGGGTCGAAATCTCAGCGCTATTACGGCAGCCACCGATGCACGCACCCGGGATTTGGAGAAGGACTTCTATCCATTGGACCAAATCATCGAGGACCTTACCGCTGCTCGAGCGGAGGTAAAGGAGTACCAGGAGAGGCATACAGCTCTCGAGGAGAGAGTGATCGCAGCCGAACGCCAGATTGCGGAACTTCAGGGGGCCTCGACCTCATCCCAGGGCCACCAGGGACCAGATGCTACCCGCCACGAGTAGTGTTCGCGCTACTTATATTTTGTTATAAATCTAGGATTTCGAGTATGCGTTGGTGCTACTCCTTATTGCGAATAGGTTGACCTCGCGACTAAGTGATCACACTAGTCAAAGGGGCTTTTGTACTGCCAAAACTTTATCTTTTATTATGATGTAATGTAGGCCCCTAGGAGGCCAAAATTCTCAAAACAATATGTACTAACAAATTATCAATGAATGTGGCATGTATTTTACTTCCTTAGATGCTGACACGAACCAAACACATGACTCTGCTCGGGTCAACACTATTTAATTCATAAGTTTAATTGCATAAACTTTTCGATGAAATACCTTCTAAAGTAATAAACTTGGGACAAAATACAATTGAGATGAAACCAGTAACACTCGACTCGTTATTACTATTGATGCCTTACCGACTTGTCATTTTATAATTATGACAGAACTATGCCACCAAGGAAAAGACCAAGACCCTCCGGTAGCACAGCACCACCTCCTCCACCGCCGCCACCAAAATTTGATCCAGCAATGTTCCAGGCTGCAGTGACGGCAGCTATGGCAGCAGCTATGTCACAAATCGGCCCTAACGGTAATGGTGGATCCGGATCCGGTGCTACACCCTCTAATCAGGGTGACAGTTCGGGGCGCACAAAGGAATGCACTTATAAGGACTTCACAAATGGCAAACTCGATTCTTTCAATGGGAGCGGGGGCGTCATCGCATTAATGCAATGGTTCGAGAGAACCGAAGCATTCTTCGAGATTTGTGCTTGCCCTGAAGCGAGGAAAGTCAAGTATGCAGCATTCAATTTCACCGGAAGAGCTCTAACTTGGTGGAACGGCAGAGTTAAGTCACTTACTCCTGCAGTGGCTAACTCTATAAGTTGGGAGGATTTAAAAGCTTTAATGCTGAAGGAATATTGCCCAAGAGGCGAAGTGCAGAAACTTGAGGAAGAATTCTGGAACCTCAAGATGTCAGGGATGGATCTTGAAGCTTATACTGCTCGATTCAATGACCTAGCACTCCTGTGCCCTGCAATGGTCACTCTGGAGGAGAAAAAGGTAGAACAATACCTTTGGGGGCTATCATCCCAGATTCATGATAGTGTTCTGGCCTCGAAACCTACTACCTTTGAGAGTGCCAAGGAATTGGCACAGCAACTTATCGATCATAGGGCCAGCCGTGGCACCATGGTTGCCACCACCAACCAAACGAAAGGAGGGAACAACAAGAGGAAGTTCTGGAACAGTAAAAAGAAACAACCGGTGCAGGACCCCACAAAGAAGCAACAGACTGTTGCTGTCCGTGTAGCCACTACTACTCCCGCTCCAGCGCCACCAAAGCAATATGCTGAAAATCTCCCAAAGTGCAACAAGTGCAACTACCACCACAAGGGTGCTTGTCGGGAAATGCACTGCAAAAACTGCGAAAAGAAAGGGCATACTGCTCGTTTCTGTAAAGCGCCAGCACGACTGAACAACCAAGTTGCCAATGCGGGGGCAAGCCAAACCTGCTATGAATGTGGTGAAGCAGGACACTTCAGGAGAAACTGCCCCAAGGCACAAGCTCCTAGTGTTGGTGGTGTAGGGAGAGTCCTGACGATGGGACACGGAGAAGCAGTCAAGGATCCCTCGGTGGTTTCTGGTACGTTTCTCCTCAATAACACATATGCATGCGTACTATTTGATAGTGGAGCAGAGAGGAGTTTTGTGAGCCATGAGTTCAAACAATTACTAAAACAAACCCCTCATTCATTAAAAGATACATACGTAGTAGAAATGGCTAATGGGAAAGAAGAGCACACTAATGATATATACTCAGGGTGTACCCTCACTCTAGACAACCATTCGTTTAAAGTAGACCTGATGCCGATCACTATAAAATGCTTTGACATAATCATCGGTATGGATTGGTTAAGTTCCCATCGTGCTGACATTCTATGTTACGAAAGGGCCGTTCGCCTTAATCTGCCAAATGGCGAAACCCTTTTCATCTATGGCGACAAACCCAACTCAAATTTGCAAATCATCTCTTGCGTCAAGGCCCGAAAGTATCTCCGAAAGGAATACCACGCATTTCTAGCCCACGTAGTAGATACGAAACAAGAGGTGAGGGATATCAACGACATTCCCGAAGTGTGAAACTACCCCGATGTATTCCCCGAAGATCTTCTAGGTGTACCCCTCGCACGACAAGTCGAATTCCGGATCGACTTAATCCCAGGAGCTACCCTTGTCGCCAAGGCTCCATACCGCTTAGCACCGGCAGAAATGCAAGAACTTTCCAGCCAGTTAAATGAACTGTTGAGCAAAGGATTCATCAGGCCAAGCTTCTCACCCTGGGGAGCACCGGTCCTATTTGTAAAGAAGAAGGACGGATCTTTTCGCATGTGCATAGACTACCGGGAGCTAAACAAACTCACTATCAAGAATCGATATCCCCTACCCCGAATCGATGACCTCTTCGACCAACTCCAAGGAGCAAACTACTTTTCAAAAATCGACCTGAGGTCGGGTTATCATCAAATACGAGTTCAAGAAGAGGATATTCCCAAGACTGCGTTCAGAATTCGCTACGGGCACTATGAGTTTGTGGTAATACCCTTCGGATTAACGAACGCACCGGCAGTATTTATGGACCTGACGAATCGGGTGTGTCGACTCTACTTAGACAAATTCGTGATTGTATTCATCGATGATATTTTAATCTACTCCCGAAGCAAGGAAGAGCACCGTCAACATCTCCGGCTAATCTTGGAAACACTAAGGGCTGAGAAGCTTTACGCTAAATTCTCTAAGTGCGAATTCTGGATCAGGGATGTGAATTTCCTTATCCATGTGGTTAGCGAGAAGGGGATACACATGGATCCCTCTAAAATCAAAGCTATCAAAAACTGGTCAGTACCTACAACGCCAATGGAAATTCGACAATTTTTAGGGCTCGTCGGCTACTACCGAAGATTCATACAAAACTTCTCCAAGATCGCCAAACCACTCACCACCTTGACTCAAAAAGGTGTGGTATTTAAGTGGGGAGATAAACAAGAAGCCGCTTTCCAGATTTAAAACAAGCCCTATGCAGCGCACCAGTTTTGTCTCTTTCAGAAGGAACCGATGACCTCGTGGTATATTGTGATGCCTCAAAACAAGGCCTCGGAGGCGTGCTCATGCAGAGAGGGAAAGTCATCGCTTACGCATCAAGGCAACTTAAAACACACGAAGTTAATTACACTACCCATGACCTTGAACTGGGAGCGGTAGTATTCGCCTTAAAGATCTGGAGGCACTACCTCCAGGGCACAAAATGCACCATCTTCACCGATCATAAAAGTCTTCAGCATATCCTCAACCAATAAGAGCTCAACATGCGGCAACGAAGATGGGTTGAACTGCTAAACGACTATGAGTGCGAAATTTGCTACCACCCGGGCAAGGCCAATGTAGTGGCTGATGCCCTAAGCAGAAAGGAATACTCAGGCCGCCGAGTAAGATCCTTAACCATGACCATCCATTCCCACCTGACCACGCAACTCAGGGAAGCCCAACTAGAAGCCTTGAAACCAGAGAATGTGGTAGGTGAGGCATTAAGGGGAATGGATAAGAACTTAGAAGTCAAGGATGACGGAACTCGTTATCTCAGTAACCGAATATGGACACCGAAGTTCGGTGGGATCCGAGACGTGGTCATGAATGAAGCACACAAGACTCGATACTCCATCCATCCAGGGTCAGACAAGATGTATCTAGACCTCAAAAAGTTATACTGGTGGCCAAATATGAAAGCCGAGATTGCTACTTATGTGGGCAAGTGTCTGACTTGCGCCAAGGTCAAGGTGGAATACCAGAAACCCTCAGGATTACTACAACAACCTGATATACCGGAATGGAAGTGGGAACGGATAACCATTGACTTCATAACCAAGCTGCCTAAGACTTCGGGCGGGTTTGACACTATATGGGTAATCGTAGACAGATTGACCAAGTCTGCGCACTTCCTGCCAATAAAGGAGACTGACAAGATGGAGAAGTTAACTAGGATATACATCAAGGAGATCGTGCGACTGCATGGTGTACCAATATCTATTATCTCTGACCGAGATAGTAGATTCACTTCGTGATTTTGGCAGTCCCTGCAGAAATCCTTGGGAACTAGGCTAGACATGAGTACGGCCTACCATCCACAAACCGAAGGGCAAAGCGAGCGCACTATACAAACATTAGAAGACATGTTGAGAGCCTGTGTGATAGACTTTGGTAAGGCATGGGATACCCATTTGCCGCTAATTGAATTCTCCTACAATAACAGCTATCACACCAGCATTAAAGTCGCTCCGTTTGAAGCTCTCTACGGTCGCAAGTGCAGATCACCCCTATGTTGGGCCGAAGTGGGGGATACTCAGCTAGCTAGGGGGCAAGTCCCTAATAGCACCCTTACTGGTCCTGAAATCATAAGGGAGACCACAGAAAAGATTGTTCAAATTCGGGAAAGAATGAAGGCGTCTCGTGATCGACAAAAGAGTTACGCAGACAAGCGACGCAAACCCTTAGAATTCCAGGTCGGAGATCGTGTATTACTAAAAGTCTCCCCTTGGAAAGGAATGATACATTTCGGTAAACGTGGGAAACTAAACACGAGGTACATAGGACCGTTCGAAATCCTTTCCAGGATTGGTCCTGTGGCGTACAAACTCCGATTACCTCATGAACTTAATAACACACACCCCACATTTCACGTATCCAACTTAAAGAAGTGTCTGTCTGACGAGACACTTGTAATACCTCTTGACGAGATCGAGGTTAATGAAAATCTCCACTTCGTAGAGGAGCCAGTGGAGATTATGGATCGGGAGGTCAAAAGAACGAAACAAAGTCGTATTCCCATCGTGAAGGTCCGATGGAGCGCTAAACGAGGGCCTGAGTTCACCTGGGAACACGAAGACCAAATGAGACAAAAATACCCGCATCTTTTCCCAAATTCTTGAAGTTCTGGCCAAAGCATAAATTTCAGGACGAAATTCCCTCTAACGGGGGGATGATGTGACAATAGTGAAATTCGGGTCAAGTCTGAGCCGAACAAAGTCAACAAGTCAAACCGGTCAACTCAATTAAACCTTCTATATTAGGGTTTGTATTATGTAATTATGTATAACTCACTATTTTAATGAGAAAACATCACTTGGAAAAAATTGTGTGTTTAATTTTTCCTAACCTTAGTGCTAAACAAGGAAATAGAAACAATAAAACAATGTTGCATACTCATAGGGAGTGTGTAAGATCCTAAAACATGGCATAACGGGGTTTACGGACCTTGCATCGCGAAGCCGGACACTCACAATCGTCACACACGAAACCGTTCTCAATCGTTTTCACTCTGTCTCTTCTTATCGAGAATCTCTCCCAAATCTCTCTAAGAATGTGAAATCTCTCCCAAATATCTCTTTGTATGTGAAATCTCTCCAAGTATGTCAAATCTCTCCTAAATCTCTCTAAGAATGTGAAATCTCTCCCAAATATCTCTTTGTATGCGAAATCTCTCCAAGTATGTCAAATCTCTCCTAAATCTCTCGAAGAATGTGAAATCTCTCCCAAATATCTCTTTGTATGTGAAATCTCTCCAAGTATGTCAAATCTCTCCCAAATCTCTCTAAGAATGTGAAATCTCTCCAAAATATCTCTTTGTATGTGAAATCTCTCCAAGTATGTCAAATGTCTCCCAAATCTCTGTAAGAATGTGAAATCTCTCCCAAATCTCTCTCTGAAAGAGAAATCTCTCCAAGAATGTCAAATCTCTCCCAAATCTCTCTAAGAATGTGTAATTTCTCCCAAATATCTTTTTGTATGTGAAATCTCTCCAAGTATGTGAAATCTCTCCCAAATCTCTCTAAGAATGTGAAATCTCTCCCAAATATCTCTTTGTATGTGAAATCTCTCCAAGTATGTCAAATCTCTCCCAAATCTCTCTAAGAATGCGAAATCTCTCCCAAATATCTCTTTGTATGTGAAATCTCTCCAAGTATGTCAAATCTCTCCCAAATCTCTCTAAGAATGTGGAATCTCTCCCAAATATCTCTTTGTATGTGAAATCTCTCCAAGTATGTCAAATCTCTCCCAAATCTCTCTAAGAATGTGAAATCTCTCCCAAATATCTCTTTGTATGTGAAATCTCTCCAAGTATGTCAAATCTCTCCCAAATCTCTCTAAGAATGTGAAATCTCTCCCAAATCTCTCTCTGAACGAGAAATCTCTCCAAGAATGTGAAATCTCTCCCAAATCTCTCTAAGAATGTGAAATCTCTCCCAAATATCTCTTTGTATGTGAAATCTCTCCAAGTATGTCAAATCTCTCCCAAATCTCTCTGAGTATGTGGAATCTCTCTCAAATCTCTCTCGAAATCTCTCCCAACTCTTTATAATCACTCGGGGCATCCCGACCCTCGAATTTGGCGAAAACAGCCCAAAAACGGAAGTCTACGCGAAAAACGGACCTTAGGAACCGAAACCCCTCTTAGGAACCGAACCCTTCTGAGCCGAAGGCTGCTCAACCGAACCCGAACGTTCGGCACCTTTCGGTTTTGACCTCTTCTCTTCTAATGGCTACCGAACCTTCCCTTATGACCACCTTCGCTTCTGAGCCTCGCTTCTGAGCTCGGACCGAACCCTCGGCCAAAAGACCCTTCGCATCCCCCTCTGGTTCGCAACCAACTTCGCGGCTCAGCACCAGCAAGGACCGAGCCTCGGCCTAGGGACCGAACCTCGGCCTAGGACCGAGAGACCTCGCTGGGAAGCCTTTTTCTTCCGGTTTTCGATTAAATTCGCGTTTTAAGCCCGTTTTTAATTGTTTTAACACGGGATTTTCACCCAAAACTTTATTTTAACATATAAGACCCTTAAATTAATGATTTAATCACATTTTAAAGATAAAACCTTATCCAAAAGAGAGTAGGTAAAGTACAAAGGTAGAGTGTTGACTTTACCTTATTTTATGACACGAGCAACCCCATACCCACTCCATGATTAACCCACACTCCTCCCCACCATACCTTGTCACTTCCTTGTACTTTTTACCCCTCTCACAAGCCATTCCCACGTTTTTAGGGCTGGTCACTCAACCTCTCTACTCATTTTCTTTCAATCACTCTCATTCCACCAAAGATCCAACTCCAACTTTTCTCTCTAATTCAAGATCCCAAGGCTGATCATCAAGTGTTCTTCCACTCTTGGTAAGTGTAATTCATCCTCCTTGTGATTTTTACACTTCATTCTACTCAAATCATTGATAGCTTATACAAACTCCATAACTATGATGCTAGATTCTCAAAAATCTTCAAGGCATCTCCAAGTGTTCTTGAGTTAAACACCTCCATTCTTCAACAATCATCTACTAAAAACACATAAGGTGAGTTCATACCCCTACATTTTTTTGTTTTCTCAAGTTTTTAGGGGGGGGGGGATACAAGTAAAACAACAAGAACAAAACTAAACTTTTCTAATAGCCTACATCAGAAAAGTTGGACCCCATTCACGGACTGTTTTGGACAACTTAAATATTTTAGTTTTCAAAACTGTTTTAGGTATAAGTAGTTCCACTTCTTAGCTTTAAAATGACTACTTGTACATCTCCATACGATTTTTCTACAATTTATGGTGATTTTTACAAAACTGCCTATCATCTCAAACACCAATCCGAACCAGTCTGTGATTATGGACTTGGTTATACAAGTTAGAGGTCCCTAAAAATTATGGGAAAATTTATGAACCAACTAGGCTCATTTTCCAAACTCCCAGAAGTTACAGGACTTGATTTGGACATTTTATGATTTTTCTACAAATTTTCTAATAACAGTTACAGAAAATGTTATAATAAGAAAAGCACTAGCAATTTCATGTCACCTTGTAACATGTTGAGCAAGTAAAATGTTATAATCAGAAAAGCACTAGCAATTTTCTAATAACAGTTTCAGTCTTTGAATACAAGACTACAGTATTCGTTTTAAGGAAAATATCAGATTTTTCTGGAACAACTATACAATTACATGAAAAGCTTTTTCATAATTATATACAAAAACTTATGAACTCACCAACCATTGTGTTGACACTTTTTCAAACTACTTGTAGTCTCAGGAAATCGCTAAACAGGTAACAAAGTACTTTTGAGGATGGGACGTTGAGGCGTCAAACTTATCATATTTTGTCAACATATTGTAATTGATTTTGAAACATGTAATTCATACAATGATGTAACTCTTTCAATTATATATATGTTGGTTGTGTTTACTTTCATCACTATTGCCATTATTGTTATAATACTACACATGAAGTCCTCCACCCCCGGACGTTTCCGCCATCCTTGGTTTGGGGGTGTGACAACCTCGGAATGGTTAAGACAGCAAGCCTCTGAATCGACACCTTTTTCACCAACATCGTTTTGTTAATTTTGAGTATTTGATCTTGGTACTGAATTCGCATCTAACATTCCCAAACCTGCTAAAGTTCTCACAAAAGATTTTTCGTCAAGTGGTTTAGTGAAAATATCAACAAGTTGATTAGTAGTTTTCACAAAATGAACTTCAATGTTACCATCTTCCACATGATCTTTTATAAAATGATAACGAAGAACAATGTATTTTGTATGACAAATGCGAATAGAACTTTGTGAATCACAATACAAAGGAATCTTTTTCATATTAATTGCATAATCATGCAATTGGCTTTGAATCTAAATGATTTGAGAAGTGCCAGCAGCAACAGAAATGTATTCAGGTTCAGCAGTAGAAATAACTACACAAGTTTGTTTCTTCAACTGCCAACTCACCAACTTGCCATCCAATAACTGATATCCTCCACTTGTGCTTTTCTTGTCAAGAGTACATCCACCAAGGTCTGAATCCGAAAAGGCTTGAATGAAAAATCTAGATTTCAAAGGATACTAGAATCCTAATGAAATTGTTCCTTTGGGATAACGAAAAATATTCTTCACAACTGTTAAATGTGGTTCTCTTGGATTTGCTTGATACCTTGCACAATTGCAAACAGAAAATATGATATCAGGTCTACTTGCAGTTAAATAAAGTAGAGAACCTATCATGCTTCGAAACAAAGTAAGATCAACAGCAGGTGAATCTAACGAATGTGTTAACTTCGTTCCTATAGCCATTGGCACTCGTAGCTTTGTGCTATTAGTCATCCCAAACTTTTCAAGCAAATTCTTCGTGTATTTTTCTTGGTTAATGAAAATTCATTCTCTGCTTTGACGTATATTTAACCCAAGGAAATTGTTGATTTTACCCATTATGCTCATTTCGAATTTACTCTTCATCAAATTCTCAAATTGACTAGACAAATCTGGGTCAGTAGAGCCAATATTAATATCGTCAACATAAATTTGAACAAGCATTAGATGATCCCCAACTTTCTTACGAAATAATATGGGATCAACTGATCCTTGTTTAAATTTTGACTATTTTAAGAAATTGGTAAGAGTTGCATACCATGCTCTTGGTGCTTGTTTTAACCCATACACAACCTTATCTAAAATGTAAACATGATTAGGATATTCCTCATTAACGAAACCTGAAGGTTGTTTAACATATACCATCTCTGTGAGCTCTCCATTCAAGAATGCACATTTGACATCCATTTGATAAACATCAAAGTCTTTGTGTGCTGCATAGGCTAATAATATTCGAACAGCCTCGAGTCTTGCGACATGGGCAAAAGTTTCTTCATAGTCGATACCTTCTTGTTGCGAATAACCTTTAACTACAAGCATAGCTTTGTTTCGAATAATATTGCCCTCTTTGTCGGTTTTATTTTTGAAAATCCATTTTAGTCCGACAATCGAAACATCATTAGGTTTTGGAACAAGTCTCCAAACCTTGTTGCGTTCAAATTCAACAAGTTCAGATTGCATAGCAACAACCAAATCTGAGTGTTCCATAGCAACCTTAACTGTTTTTGGCTCTATTTTCGAAATAAAAACATTAAACATGCAAAATTCTTGATTTGTATTGAGTACCTCATTTTTCGCACAAATTTGAGCTATTGTTAAAACTCCATATTGTGGATTTCATATGACTTGCTCTTTTGGATGATTCTTCGTCCATTTCTCAAGTGGTGGATATGTTGGATCAAATTCCAATGGTACATCTTCGTACGTTTCTTCAATCTTAGTTCCTGCCACCGAAATATTATCATCAATTTCATGACATTCATCATTTCGATCAAGATTAATTGCATCAGTATCATCATGCTCCCCCACAACATGATTATCATTTTGGCGCTCCCCCTCAAATTCATGATTCATACTACTCTTCTCCCCCTCGAAAGGATGCTCCCCCTCAACATCTAGAGGAATATACGTATGCTCCCCCTCCATACGAGCATCTAGCATACTTTCGCCATTTTCAGTAGTATCCAAAGTGAGTGTTGAATCATCAGTATGTTTTGATGATTCGGGTGTTTGATTATCATTAGCATGAACTTCGACATCAATTTCCCTGTCTGGAGCACCAAAAATTAGATCATAAAAGTCAATTGAATTATCATTTTCAGTTTGATTGTTTGATTCCGCAAGAATTGGTTTTTGTCACACCCCAAAACCACGAACGACGGAAACGTTCAGGGGTGGAGGACATCATGTACAGTATCACAACAGTATAATATAATAAACAAGCAATGATATCATCCGTTGCATTATAAGTAAAGTTTTAATACATGTGTGTTCTTTCATTGTAGTAAGACACCAAAAATATACAATCAAAATAAAAGACGAGACTTGTCTGCTCCGTCTTCTCAAAATCTGGCCTCCGTACCTGTCTACTAATGACCTGAGAATACAAGTTATTTTGAAAGAGAGTATCAGCTTTAAAGCTGGTGAATTCATAAGTATTTAAGTGACATTGTCTTGCTTACTAAAAGCTGTTTTAAAAGTCATGCAAACCTTTAAAAGAAAATGTTGATGTAAGTATGAAAAACCCTAGAAAATCCCTTATTTTCTATCAGTGTGAGATGTAGTCTTCTACCAAGACCCGAATGTTTTGTTATGACAATGTAATAATGTAGTCTTCTACCAAGACCCGAATGTTTTGTTATGATAATGTAGTCTTCTACCAAGACCCGAATGATTTGTTATGATAATGTAGTCCTCTACCATGACCCGAATGTTTTGTTATGATAATGTAGTCTTCTACCAAGACCCGAATGTTTTGTTTATGACAATGTAGTCTTCTACCAAGACCCGAATGTTTTGTAAGTAGAATGATAGTTTTTCCGTTCTATTGACTAGTACTAAAAGTGCTTAGTCTAACTCATCGTTTATGTGAATGTATCACAAAATAAAGTAAACAGGAAAATGTACTACTGTAAGTGTTGTCACTGGGTACTAGGACCAACACAACATCGCGTTGAGCGAAAAATGCAACCTAATGAACATCCGAAGATTGTCCAGAAAAGTAATAATGTAAGTGTCATCGATGGGTACTAGGAGTAACACAACATCGCAATAAGCGAAAAGTATAACCTAATGAACATCCGAAGATTGTCCAATTGTCCTCTGTAGCAGCAGTAGGTGGGTGGAAGGGTTAGTCCCAAATCGATCTACCTAATATAAGTAGTAACCTTAGACCTCCGTAGATGGTCATCGACCACTGGTGCTAATCAGTGGGGTTCGGAATGGTAAGTCCCGCCAAGCTATCCCATTGAACCGAGATAGGAAAGATAATTTACACAGTAAGTACTAATAAATCATCCTCATAGTCCTAAGTACAAGTATCCAGGTAAGTGATTACAGGATAATGCACCTATGTAAAAGTGTTCCTGTAGGGTAATCATGTAAGTGTGTCCATGTAACAGGTAAGTAGGTGTAAACATATTCATGTATAAGGTAAATATCTGTAAGTACTCATCTATCAGGTAATGTACTAGTATAGACTCATGAATGAACTGACTCTTGTATGATACCTTGTAATAGGAGTAATGTTTGATATCCTCAAATTATCCCTATGATAATTTACTGAACTATAATTGGTAAATCATGTAGGTTTATACACTCTTACTACTCAAGGGTGTGGGAACAAAATGAAAGCTATAAACTATAACATCAATACATATATAAGAATATAAGTGTATATGCATAGTTTAGTTCAAGAATGTAAAATGGTTTTGTAAGACATCTTATGGGTTTTGAACAATGATTAACAATGACCTGAGGTCATTTTAATATACATTTCAAAGGTAAAACATTTGATAATAATGTGTTTTTAAGATTTAAAACCATTTCATGCATCACATTTTGTAGTATGTGAAATCTGTTAAATGACAAACTCAGTTATAAAATACATATCAATGATTTAATAACATGTTTGTTTCTACTTGTATGCCCCCCCCCCCATTAAAGCATTTAAAATCCTTTAAAACATTGATTAGGGTATGAACTCACCTGTAGTTGGTGATTGGGATGAACTGAACGGTATAGGATTGCTAGGTGTCAAGGGAGGACCTGAACACACACTACGATCCTAATGAACATATAACCACACATATATATGCATTCAATTAGTCTTAAATCACTAATTGATAATATTAAGACATCCTAGGCATAATAAACACTTTATATAAGTGTTTTAAGCCCTAAGGATTGCATCTAAGCTATTGTGGGACAATGTACTTGTGTGTAGGGTTCCAAAGGATCCCATATATGAGTTTACTCCTCATATACCAACACACATGGAGTTTACGGTTGTAAACTCTTGAGTTTACGGCCGTAAACTCCCAAACATGTGTGTTTGGTGTGTTTTGAAGTCCCAAATGCTTTCTAGAATTATTCTAACTTGGTGGCTAAATCCTTGGAATGGTTTAAGGTCTAGAAATACTCCAAATAGGAGTTTACAGCCCTAAGGCTATTTCCCATAGAGTTTACGGCCGTAAACTCTAAGTATAGGGTGTTTTTGTTGTTTTCAAGCCTCTTGCTTTTGAAGGACATGTTCTAGACAATTGTTTAAAGCTAATGAGGACCCTAGGCACACTTTGGTACCATTCGTTTAAGTTTACGGCCCAAGAGCATTCTCTTGGCCGTAAACTCACTTTGATAAGTGATTTTGGTCCTTCATTTAAGTGGGTAACAATTTCTTGTAAAGGTCTAGAATTTTAGGTGTCATAAAAACACCCTTTTGTCCATTTCAATGGAGTTTACGGCCTAAGAAACACTTGGGCCGTAAACTCTCCTTTGTTTGTGTTCTTTGATGTGTTTAATGCCCTAGGTTTAATGGGAGCAAGTCTAGGTAATTGTCTAAGGCTTTAGGAGCCTTAAATGTACCATTTAGTGTTTGAATTTGGAGTTTACGGCCTATGATAAACATGGGCCGTAAACTCCCAAACTTGGGTGGATTTTGGTTTGTTTTCTTGTCCCTATCATGCATACATAAGAGTCTAAGGCTTTATCACAACACAAGGGTCGGTTTTGGCTTCGTTTCGGGAGTTTACCGCCCAAGAACACCTTGGGGAGTAAACTCCTAGATCTAGTGATTTAGCCATCTAAATCATGTTATAAGCATCTAATAAGCATTCTAACACTACTATAACGAGTTACTCACATTTTGGTATAAAAACCTGAAGATCCGTGAGAGAGAAAATAGCTTTTCTCTAGTTGGAAATGTGAATAATGAATGAATTTAGTTCAGAATTCTATTTATAGTCCTGAGATATTTTGGCAGAAAATATTTTTATTCCTGAAATGAACTCTAATGTAATAGAGTTTTGGAATAACAGTGTTGCATAAAACCCTAGTGCACCCACTCTCCTGATATTTCCTGAAGTGTAAACCCTGAATTACTCAAACTTACGCGAAAAGTCTGAAAATTAACTATGACTGCTATAACTTCTATTGAAGTGATATAGTTTGTACAGAATGGAAATTTCGGGTTGTCACATCACCCCCCCCCCCCCCCCCCGTTAGAAGGAATTTCGTCCTGAAATTAGAATTTAAGCAAATAAGAAGTTACAAATAATTAAGCGAAAAGGTGAGGGTATTTTAGTTTCATCTGATCCTCACATTCCCAAGTGAATTCCGGTCCACGCTTCGCGTTCCAGCGCACCTTCACTAGCGGGATACGGCTCTGCTTTGTTTGCTTGACCTCTCGGTTCATGATCTCTACTGGTTCCTCCACGAAGTTGAGGCTGTCGTTGATCTCGGTCTCGTCGAGTGGAATAACAAGAGTCTCTTCGGATAGACACTTTTTCAAGTTCGAGATGTGGAAGGTAGGATGTACGTTACTGAGTTCTTGCGGTAGATTGAGCTTGTAAGTTACAGGGCCGATTCTCGCGAGAATCTCGAAAGGCCCTATGTATCTTGGATTGAGGTTCCCACGCTTTCCAAAGCGTATCAAGCCCTTCTAGGGTGAGACCTTCAGTAGGACTCGGTCACCCACCTGGAACTCCAATGGTTTCCTACGCTTGTCAGCGTAGCTTTTCTATCGGTCTCTAGAGGCTTTCAATCGTTCACGAATTTGTACGATCTTCTCTGTCGTTTCCCGAATGATCTCCGGACCCGTGAGAGTGCCTTCGGGAACTCGTCCCTTAGCTAACTGGGTATCACCCACTTCATCCCAGCAAAGAGGGGATCTGCACTTTCGGCCATAGAGGGCCTCGAATGGAGCAGCCTTTATGCTCGTGTGATAACTGTTGTTGTAGGAAAACTCGACAAGGGGTAAATGGGTATCCCAAGCTTTTCCAAAGTCTATCACACAGGCATGCAACATGTCTTCTAAGGTTTGGATAGTTCTCTCACTTTGCCCGTCGGTCTGTGGATGGTAGGCTGTACTCATGTCCCGCCTAGTTCCTAGGGAATTTTGTAATGACTGCCAGAACCTCGAAGTGAATTTACTATCTCTGTATGAGATGATAGATAAAGGAACACCATGCAGCCTTACAATCTCTCTAATGTAAGTTCTGGTCAGTTTCTCCATCTTGTCTGTTTCTTTGATCGTCAGGAAGTGTGCAGACTTGGTCAGTCTATCGACGATGACCCATATGGAATCAAGTCCACCCGTCGTCTTGGGCAACTTGGTTATGAAGTCCATAGTGATCCGCTCCCACTTCCATTCTAGTATCTCCGGTTGTTGTAGAAGACCGGAGGGTTTCTGGTATTCGACCTTGACCTTTGCGCATGTAAGGCATTTACTCACGAAGGTAGCAATATCTGCTTTCATGTTAGGCCACCAGTACAACTTTTTAAGATCTAGATACATCTTATCTGAACCGGGGTGGACGAAATAACGAGTGTTGTGAGCTTCGGTCATGACCAAGTCTCTGAAGCCACTATGTTTCGGTGTCCAGATCCGATCCATGAGGTACAAGGTTCCGCCACCCTTGACTTCCAAGTTCTTATCCATTCCTCTCAGGGATTCACCAGCCACGTTTTCAGGTTTCAAGGCGTCGAGCTGAGCCTCCTTTATTTGCATGGACAAGTGTGAATGGATAGTTAGAGTCAAAGATTTGACTCTACGACCAGTATATTCTTTTCGACTTAGGGCGTCGGCTACTACATTGGCTTTACCTGGATGATAACGAATTTCGCAATCATAATCACTAAGTAGTTCGACCCACCGTTGTTGTCTCATGTTGAGCTCCTTCTGGTCGAAAATGTGTTGCAGACTCTTATGGTCTGTAAAGATCGTGCTTTTTGTACCGTACAGGTAGTGTCACTAGATCTTCAGAGCAAACACAACTGCTCCTAGTTCAAGATCGTGGGTTGTGTAGTTAACCTCATGTGTCTTCAGTTGTCTCGAGGCATAGGCGATGACTTTACCTCGCTACATCAGAACACATCCGAGTCCTTGATTGGATGCATCACAATAGACAATGAAGTCTTCTATCCCTTTTGGGAGGGATAGTATCGGGGCAGTGCACAAGGCTCGTTTGAGCGTTTGGAACACTCTTTCCTGTTTCTCTTCCAAGTCAAAGGCCACGCCTTTCTGGGTCAGGGTTGTTAGAGGTTTCGCTATGCTGGAGAAGTTCTGAATGAACCTGCGATAGTAACCTGCTAGACCTAGAAATTGACGAATTTGAGCAGGTGTCTTTGGTGCTGACCAGTTCTCAATGGCTTTGATCTTGGAGGGGTCCACGTGTATACCTTCTTCGCTAACCACATGGCCCAAAAATTCGACTCGCCGAATCCAAAATTCGCACTTTGAGAACTTCGCGTAGAGCTTCTCCGATCGCAATGTCTCTAAGATTTTACAGAGGTGTTGACTATGTTCCTCCTCACTTCGAGAGTAGATGAGTATGTCATCAATGAAGACGATGACGAATTGATCCAAGTAGGGACGACACACCCTATTCATCAGATCCATGAATACTGCGGGCGCGTTTGTTAATCCGAACGGCATCACTACAAACTCGTAGTGCCCATACCGAGTTTGGAAGGCTGTCTTGGGAACATCCTCCTCTAACACTCGTAGTTGGTGATATCCGGATCGCGGATCTATCTTCGAGAAGTAGTTGGCTCCTTGAAGTTGATCAAACAAATCGTCAATGCGGGGCAAGGGATAATGATTTTTAATGGTAAGTTTGTTGAGTTCTCTATAGTCGATGCACATGCGAAACGATCCATCTTTCTTCTTGACGAACAAGACCGGCGCTCCCCATGGTGAGAAGCTTGGTCGAATAAATCCCTTCTTGAGAAGTTCGTTAAGCTGACTGGAAAGTTCCTGCATCTCGGCCGGTGCCAGACGATAAGGAGATTTGGCTATGGGGGTAGCCCTGGCACTAAGTCGATTCTGAACTTGACTTGGCGCTGCGGTGGTAAACCGGGAAGTTCTTCTGGGAATATGTCGGGAAAGTCGCGTACTTCTGGGATTTTCTGGATGTCTTTCAGTTCTTGACTGGTATCGACGACGTGTGCTAGGAATGCATGATATTCTTTTCGCAAGCACTTATGGGCTTGAATGCACGAAATGATACGAAGGCTCGTAATAGGTTTGTCGCCGTAGATAATTAAAGTTTCGTTGTTAGGAAGGTTAAGACGAACTGCTTTTTCAAAGCACATGATGTCGGCGCGAAGAAGACTCAACCAATCCATGCCGATGATAACGTCAAAACATTTAATTTGGACTGGCATGAGATCTATCTTGAAAGTATGGCCATCTAAAGTTAAAGTACAACCTACGTATATGCAGTTAGTACTCTCCGTTTTCCCGTTAGCCATTTCTACCGTGAATAAATGATCTAATGTGCGTGGTTTTTGTTTAAGCAGGTGTGCAAATTTGTGACTTACGAAACTTTTCTGTGCTCCACTATCAAAAAGTATGCAAGCATATGAGTTATCGAGGAGAAATGTACCAGTAACTATGGTAGGATCAGCTACCGCTTCCTCGTGGCCTAGGGCCATAACTCTTCCTACTCCGCCACCCATCCCCGTTTTAGGGCAGTTCCTCTTGTAGTGGCACACTTCGCCACAACCGTAGCAGGCTTGGCCCATACCGACATTAGGAACTTGGGCGGCCTGAGCTGTTGGAGTTTGGCAGAAACAGGCTGTGTGCCCCTTCCTGTTGCAGTTGGTGCATTGCATCTCCCTGCAAGGTCTGTGGTGGTGGAAGCTACATTTGTTGCACTTCGGGAGAGATCCAGCATAAGATTTTGCTGGTAAGGGGTTCGCAGGGACAACGGGAGTAACTGTGGCAGCATTGATCGCCACAAGTTTTTGTCGCTTGGAGGATCCTTGCGAAGCCCCTCCTTTCCTCTTATTCCACCCCTTCTTGTTGAATTCGGGGTTGGACTTTTGTGGCACGGGTGCAGGGATTGTTGGATTCTGAGGTTTCCGGTGCTCGATGAGAGATTGTGCCAGTTCCTTGGCGCTATCGAAGGTGATAGGCCTGGAAGCTAACACACTCGACTGGATCTCGGGTGATAGTCCCCAGATATACCTTTCGATCTTCTTGCTCTCGAGAGCAACCATATCAGGGCATAAGTTTGCCAAATCACAGAACCTGTTTGTGTAGGTCGTGATGTCAAATCCAACCATTTGCAGACCCCAGAACTCCTGCTCGAGTTTCTGTACTTCGCCTCGAGGGCAATACTCTTTCATCAGCATGTCTTTCAACTTTTCCCAGTTGATGGAATACGCCACCACCAGGGTCAGATACTTAACATGGCTGTTCCACCATGTTAATGCTCTGTCAGAGAAGGTACAAGCTGCGAACTTGACCTTGTTGCCTTCTTGGCATCCGCAGATCTCGAAGACAGATTCCATCTTCTCGATCCACTGCCTTAACACCATAACACCCCCAGTTCCATTGAAGCTGCGGGGTTTGGCGTTCGTGAAATCCTTGTAAGTGCATTCCCGAGGGTGTCCATGGCTTTCGCCGTGGTTCGAGGGAGGTGCACCTGTTCCTGATCCACTAGGGACAGGAGCGTTGATTGCTGACATAGCAGCTGCAACTGCTGCTATGAAAGCTGCCTGGAACATGTTGGCATCGAATGGGTTAGGTGGTTGAACAGGTACAGGTGGTGGTGGAGGTATCGGTGTTTCGTTGTTAGGGTTACGCCTTGTACTTCTGCGTGGCGGCATTTTTAACTATACGTTTAAAAGATGACGACACGGATAAGAATAAATGATTAATGAATGTGTCTCATGGACTAAATCCCCATAGCCCAACAACAGAAAGAATAGTATGACTAAATGAAGAAGATAGCATTTGGATAATAATTTCTGTAAGATTAGATATCTGTCAAAAAAAATGGCATTACAGATGTAGCAAGTTCGGGAAAAATGGCCTAGAAGTAGGCCTTACATAAACCAAGATGGAAAATTTTGACAGACTTAAGACTAGATCAAGACCTAACAGCCCTAAGATTTATACAGATAGGAAATTAGACCAAAGTTTTACATAAACTAGGTTATATCCAAAAGATGAGTTGACGATATTCTATCGGCGACGAGAACAGCTAGCATGAGTCCTCGATCCCGACAGTAGACGTTCAATGTCCCTTATACGCATGTCCAACCTTGCTTGCTGAGCTGGAAGTTCTCTAACTTCAGCTCGGGTTTCAGCAAGTTCCCTCTGCAGATTTGCATTGCGAACCAGAGTCCTTTCATGAGCAGACTCTAGTTGGCGAATGTGGGCAGTGTTAACTCCAGAGTTGGCGTCAACTTCCAAAAATTTGATTGATAGACGCCTGAGCCATGATTGTGTTTCGAGAAATCCTACGCACTATGATTAGTAGGACTCTATCAGCAGAACCTCCTTCAGTGAGGTTGTAGAAACTTCGGTCTTCATTGTAGGGAATGGGCTGACCCTGTTCATGACTCCATGTAATCAAGTTAGTGGCCCACAAGGGTGTGGGTCCTTGAAACACAGGGCGGGGGTTTAGGTTTGGGTTTTGAGCAGCTGGGGGTAGGTTGTTGACTTCTGGCTCCGAGTCAGAACTATCGGAAAAAACCCTCAGCATGGTGATTCTCCAAAGGGATTGGGTGATGATCTTTTGGTTCTGCCTCTAGCCAACCAGCATTGCCTTGGTTCGGGAAGTACGGATCGCCATGGTGAAATCCAGCCATTTTAATCTATGCGAGAAAAGGGATATAAGAAATAGCTAAAATAGACGAACTAACTAAGATAATTACAGTAAGACCAAATACCCCTATGGTATTTCTTTATGGTTGTGTTGGTAAGTTTTTAGACTTGTTGCCACATCACAACCATTCTTGGGCATATGCTAATCACTCCTCGGACAAGCATAGTTGATCAGGCTATGCCATTCCCAAGACTGACCATATATCCCCAGGCTTACTTGTGGTATTCAACAATCGTAATACTTTTGTTCTTGTCATTGTCACACTGATTTTAGTATGAATGCATGAACGTATACTTACTTAAATAATTTATTATTTATAAGTATAACTCTTAGACAAAGTGTTTTAATCCCCATGTATTTATAGTTAGTATATCTTTTATGGGTTGATATACTATATTCACTATAAACAATGCTCTGATACCAATCTGTCACACCCCAAAATCACGAACGGCAGGAACGTTCAGGGGTGGAGGACGTCATGTACAGTATCACAACAATGTAATATAATAAACAAATAACAACATCATCCATTGCATTATAAGTAAAGTTTTAATACATGTGTGTTCTTTCATTGTAGTAAGACACTAAAAATATACAATCAAAATAAAAGACGAGACTTGTCTGCTCCGTCTTCTCAAAATCTGGCCTCCGTACCTGTCTACTGATGACCTGAGAATACAAGTTATTTTGAAAGAGAGTATCAGCTTTAAAGATGGTGAATTCATAAGTATTTAAGTGTCATTGTCTTGCTTACTAAAAGCTGTTTTAAAAGTCATGCAAACCTTTAAAAGAAAATGTTGATGTAAGTATGAAAAACCCTAGAAAATCCCTTATATTCTATCAGTGTGAGATGTAGTCTTCTACCAAGACCCGAATGTTTTTTTATGATAATGTAGTCTTCTACCAAGACCCGAATGTGTTGTTATGATAATGTAGTCTTCTATGTTTTGTTATGATAATGTAGTCTTCTACTAAGACCCGAATGTTTTGTTTATGACAATGTAGTCTTTTACCAAGACCCGAATGTTTTGTAAGTAGAATGATAGTTTTTCGTTTCTATTGACTAGTACTAAAAGTGCTTAGTCTAACTCATCGTTTATGTGAATGTATCACAAAATAAACTAAACAGGAAAATGTACTACTGTAAGTGTTGTCACTGGGTACTAGGTCCAACACAACATCGCGTTGAGCGAAAAATGCAACCTAATGAACATCCGAAGATTGTCCAGAAAAGTAATAATGTAAGTGTCATCGCTGGGTACTAGGAGTAACACAACATCGCAATAAGCGAAAAGTATAACCTAATGAACATCCGAAGGTTGTCCAATTGTCCTCTGTAGCAGCAGCAGGTGGGTGGAAGGGTTAGTCCCAAATCGATCTACCTAATATAAGTAGTAACCTTAGACCTCCGTAGATGGTCATTGACCACTGGTGCTAATCAGTGGGGTTCGGAATGGTAAGTCCCACCGAGCTATCACATTGAACCGAGATAGGAAAGATAATTTACACAGTAAGTACTAATAAATCATCCTCGTAGTCCTAAGTACAAGTATCCAGGTAAGTGATTACAGGATAATGCACCTATGTAAAAGTGTTCCTGTAGAGTACTCATGTAAGTGTGTCCATGTAACAGGTAAGTAGGTGTAAACATATTCATGTATCAGGTAAATATCTGTAAGTACTCATGTATCAGGTAATGTACTAGTATAGACTCATGAATGAACTGACTCTTGTATGATTCCTTGTAATAGGAGTAATGTTTGATATCCTCAAATTATCCCTATGATAATTTACTGAACTATAATTGGTAAATCATGTAGGTTTATACACTCTTACTACTCAAGGGTGTGGGAACAAAATGAAAGTTGTAAACTATAACATCAATACATATATAAGAATATAAGTGTATATGCATAGTTTAGTTCAAGAATGTAAAATGGTTTTGTAAGACATCTTATGGGTTTTGAACAATGATTAACAATGACCTGAGGTCATTTTAATATACATTTCAAAGGTAAAACATTTGATAATAATGTGTTTTTAAGATTTAAAACCATTTCATGCATCACATTTTGTAGTATGTGAAATCTGTTAAATGACAAACTCAGTTATAAAATACATATCAATGATTTAATAACATGTTTGTTTCTACTTGTATTCCCCCCCCCCCCCCCATTAAAGCATTTAAAATCCTTTAAAACATTGATTAGGGGTATGAACTCACTTGTAGTTGGTGATTGGGATGAACTGAATGGTATAGGATTGCTAGGTGTCAAGCTAGGACTTGTACACACACTACGATCCTAATGAACATATAACCACACATATATGCATTCAATTAGTCTTAAATCACTAATTGATAATGTTAAGACATCCTAGGAATAATAAACACTTTATATAAGTGTTTTAAGCCCTAAGGATTGCATCTAAGCTATTGTGGGACAATGTACTTGTGTTTAGGGTTCCAAAGGATCCCATATATGAGTTTACTCCTCATATACCAACACACATGGAGTTTACGGTTGTAAACTCTTGAGTTTACGGCTGTAAACTCCCAAACATGTGTGTTTGGTGTGTTTTGAAGTCCCAAATGCTTTCTAAAATTATTCTAACTTGGTGGCTAAATCCTTGGAAGGTTTTAAGGTCTAGAAATACTCCAAATAGGAGTTTACGGCCCTAAGGCTATTTCCCTTAGAGTTTACGGTTGTAAACTCAAAGTATAGGGTGTTTTTGTTGTTTTCAAGCCTCTTGCTTTTGAAGGACATGCTATAGACAATTGTTTAAAGCTAATGAGGACCCTTGGCACAGTTTGGTGCCATTCTTTTGAGTTTACGGCCTAAGAGCATTCTCTTGGCCGTAAACTCACTTTGATAAGTGATTTTAGTCCTTCATTTAAGTGGGTAACAATTTCTTGTAAAGGTCTAGGGTTTTAGGTGTCATAAAAACACCCTTTTGTCCATTTCAATGGAGTTTATGGCCTAAGATACACTTGGGCCGTAATCTCTCCTTTGTTTGTGTTCTTTGATGTGTTTAATGCCCTAGGTTTAATGGGAGCAAGTCTAGGTAATTGTCTAAGGCTTTAGGAGCCTTAAAAGTACCATTTAGTGTTTGAATTTGGAGTTTACGGCCTATGATAAACTTGGGCCTTAAACTCCCAAAATTGGGTGGATTTTGGTTTGTTTTCTTGTCCCTATCATGCATACATAAGAGTCTAAGGCTTTATCGCAATACAAGGGTCGGTTTTGGCTTCGTTTCGGGAGTTTACCGCCCAAGAACACCTTGGGGAGTAAACTCCTAGATCTAGTGATTTAGCCATCTAAATCATGTTATTAGCATCTAATAAGCATTCTAACACTACTAGAAAGAGTTACTCATGTTTTGGTATAAAAACCTGAAGATCCGTGAGAGAGAAAATGGCTTTTCTCTAGTTGGAAATGTGAATAATGAATGAATTTAGTTCAGAATTCTATTTATAGTCCTGAGATATTTTGGTAGAAAATATTTTTATTGCTAAAATGAACTCTAATGTAATAGAGTGTTGGAATAACTGTGTTGCACAAAACCCTAGTGCACCCACTCTCCTGATATTTCCTGAAGTGTAAACCCTGAATTACTCAAACTTACGCGAAAAGTCTGAAAATTAACTGTGACTGCTATAACTTCTATTGAAGTGATATAGTTTGTACAGAATGGAAATTTCGGGTTGTCACAGTTTTGATTCAAACTTTCTTTCTACTTGTTTAACATAATAATCATCAAAGGTAAGATTAAAAGTTTCTTCAACTTTGCGAGTTCGTTTGTTCAACACTCGATATGCAACAGAAGTTTGCGAATATCCCAAAAATATGCCTTCATCAACTTTAGCTTGAAACTTTGAAAGATTGTCTTTAAGATTCATGATGAAACATATGCAACCAAAAACATGAAAAATATTACATTAGGTTTCGGATTATTTATTATTTCATAAGGAGTGATATTGAATCTTCTATGAATAAATGAATGATTCTGAGTAAAACATGTTGTGGAAACGGCTTCAGCCCATAGATACTGAGGAAGATTTGCTTATGTCAACATTGTTCTTGCAGCCTCGCACAATGATTTGTTCCTTCTTTCAACAACACCATTTTTTGTGGTGTATATGGTGATGAGAAATTATGCGAAATTCCTTTTTCAGTTAAGAACGAATCCAACATGTGATTCTTAAACTCAGACCCATTATCACTCTTTATTCGACGAACATTCTTTTTCAGACTCATCTCTATCTTTTTGATAAAATCAATCATTGTTTGAGCTACTTCAAATTTTAACCTGAGAAAAGATACCCATGTGAAACGTGTAAAATCATCAACTACAACCAAAATGTACCGTTTCTTGTTAATTGTTTCAACAGTCGAAGGTCCACAAAGGTCAATATGAAGAATTTTCAATAGTTCAAGAATGTTTGAGTCTATCATGATAGGCTGTCCTTTGCGATGTTGTTTTCCTTGTTCGCAAGCTGCACAAAGAGTATTATTATCAAATTTTAACACAGGAAGACCACGAACTAAATCTTCTGTAACCAACTTGTTTAGATTTCGAAAGTTTAAATGTGATAAACGTCTATGCCATAACCAACTGACATCACTTGAAGCTTTCAAAAGTAGACAAACAGATGGTTTTCCCACTATTGGTTTAATATCCAGTGTGAACATATCGCCATATCATTTCAATTTTAGCAATACTTTATTTGTCTTGACTTTTGAGATTATACTCCCTTCTATGTTAAACACCACTTGATTTCCAGTGCCCACAACTAATTGTAAAACACTAATCAAGTTATGTTGAAGACCTTCCACATATGCAACTCGATTTACTATGAATTGCCCATTCGTTACTTTACCATATCCTTTCACTTGAAATTTTTGATTATTACCAAACTTCACTACTCCAGCATTTTCAAGACTTCGAAAATCTCTTAAGTTCTCTTTCCTTCTAGTCATGTGACGTGAGCAACCACTATCAATATACCACTTCGTATCATATTGCTTGTCACATAGTACCTACATTTCATTAAAGAATTTAGGTACCAAAGGATTTTTGGGTCCTTGGTTATTAGTTTGAAACAAGGAGTGAATTTTATAACTAAAAGCCTAAGTTTGAATTTTTGCTATTATACTATCAATTAAATCAACATCATTATCTAAAGATATTGAAATATAATTTTTCGATAGTTTTGGATTGTCATTAGATTGCACCTCAGGCTTCTAAATTCTTGTTAATTTGTTGATTGGTTTCCATCTCTGTACCGGAATATATGAATCTTGAGAAGATAAACTTCCAGTTGTTGACTCGTTCAAATACTTTTCATAAGCTGTTTTGATCTGTACTTGAGAAAACCTCCCAGACTGATACCTTTTGCCTCGACCTTCAAGCCAATTATTGATAGAATGAATTTCTGAATTTTCATTTGAACATGAAACTTTTGTTGGTTTTGTAATTGAAGGATTTGGAAATTTTGGCTTTTGTGGAGTAAATGTAACTTTAGATTTGAAAGTTTTGTTTGGAACTTGTTGACTATTCGTTGATTTTCGAACATTGTTAAGTTTTTGATCATTCACAACCTGGTGTGATTTCTCATACTTTCGAATGTTATCAAAATTTTCAATATGTGCAACCTTTTGGTTTATTAGAAATTTGTCAATTACACTCATTGGTTGATGAAAAGACGTGTCTCTTTGTTTTTCTGTGACAATTGGTTTTTGAAAACTCTTTGTTTTTGAAGAATTTGGGAATTTAGATTTTGAAACATTGATTTTCTCAGATAAAACTTTGGATTTAGTCAGAGTGGGTTTTTCGTTAGACACTACTTGCCAAAAAATTGCTTTTCGTGCCTTCCTTTTTGAAATTTTGTGCTCTTTTGAAAAATTGTTAACAAACACTTTGAATTCGTTTGAATTAAGTTTCACAATTGGAGTTGAATAAACAACTTCTTTTGTAAAAACTTCTTTTTTCTTTTTCTGATTTAACAACCCATTTTTGTTTTGACTTTTGTTTTTGAAAAACATAGAATTCTTAGTGATGTTGTTTTCAACTATGTTTTGATTTGCAAAGAATCCTTCATCAGTTGATCGCTTATTGTCTTCTTTGACCATTTTGTTGAATTCGGGCTTGACGTTCTCAGCATTCCCAGTTGTGACAAATACTTGATTTGGAAAAACTACTTCATCTGTGCATGTAAAATTCAGATACTTGATAATATGATTTTCCAAATAGTGAGCACCCTTTTCATTCATCACTTTGTCAAACTTTTCAGAGTCTCCATAAACTTGTTCAACAACAACTATTGGAATTGAAGTTTCAGTTGAAACTTTCTTTTCTATCTTACAAACATTCGAAGTTTTGATTTCGTCCTCCTCATCATCACTACTATCTGTCTGACTGTCTCGAACTTCCACATCATCAAAGTCAAAAGATTTCGAAGTAGAGGGTCTTCCAATGTCATCCTCAACCATCAAATCATTAACAATTTCTTTACCTTTGGCCTTAGATGTGATGTTAATGATAGACAACTGAGAACAATCAATACTTTCTAATTCTTCAATTTCACTGATTTCGCTAAGATTATCTGAATTCTCATCGACATCAGCAAAATTGAGTTATGAATCAAGTTTCGAATGTTTGGTTCTTTTCAAAATTTTCACTTGTTCATCTTTTGTCAAACTTTCATTAACAATATTAACCAATTCATCAGCATTTAAATAGTCATCTATCTTAACAACACCATATGCAAACCTATCGTCTGGTACTTTGTTAAAATCAGCTATTGTGTTTTCATAATCATATGACATGACATCAACTTTTTCTCTTTCGAATGCAAGAAAAGGCAATAGTTTACGATGTTGTTCTTTGCTAATGCCAAAAGAATGATGTAAATCAGTTAATTTCCCATATAAACGTTTTGCAGAATTACAACAGATGTTACGTTGAGCCAACAACATTTTTACATCTTTATCTAGATTATCTATATCATTATTGACATTTCCTAATTGTAACTTTAGATACTCTACCCTGCAACGTTTCGTGTCTAGCAACTTTTAAGTCTCAAGCAGTTGATTATTAAGTTTCTTTGCCTCGTTACTAGCAGACACAACAATAGCATCAAAGTAAGCAATAGTATCATCAATAGCAATTATTTCAGAATCATATGCATGTAAGGGACTATTGAAAGATTCGAGTATAGAACATACCTTTTTTGTCATTGGAGATTTGTCACTTGACTTCGGAATGAAGCAATGTCCAAATATCTCTTCTTTTTCTCCATCCACGAATTCTGCAAACATGGCACCATGAGTAGGATGCCTCATTTCCTCATCATCAGACCCGGATGACCAAATCTGATAAGTACCACTCTCTTCATCTTCATCCTCTCCTCTTGCCACAAGAGACAATCCTTTGGTTTTCTCATGAACTTCCTTCAATTTTTCAGCATAATATGCTTCGTCCTTCACTCTGTTCTTCTTTTCCTCTTTCTTTCGAAGCATACAATCAATTGCAAAGTGATTCGCACCATTGCAGGAATGACAATCTACATCTAAATCTCCTTTCAATTTTCCTTCTGCCTTAAACTCTTTAAACTTGTCATCATTCTTTTCATTATTTTCAAATTACTTTTTCTCTTCAACACCAGACTTCGTAAGATTTCCTTTCATCTCACCCTACTTTCCCTTAGGATTAAAAGGCTTTATGAAAAACTTCTTAAATCGATTATTCGAGTAAAAGCTATAGCTTCATCATTCAAATTCAAGATGAAACCTTCTTCATCTAAACTCTCCTTTTCAGCAGATTCCACATCAGACACTTTCGAAACCAGAGCTAGTGGTCATCCTAAGCTTTGTTTCGCTTCTTCCATTATCTCAGACACTTCACTTTCATGTCTCTCCAGCTGATTGTATACATCATTCAAAGAAGAAATATCAAAGCTCTGTTGATTTTTGATCATCATACTAACACCCCTCCATTCCTTCTTAAGTCCATAACAAAAGTAAGATTGTACTCCATTAGAGACCTTGTGATTCTATAGCGATTGCTTCTGTAGATCAACTCATTTAGATGATCATAGTAAACTTCAATTGTTTCTATTTCATTTTGTTTGAACTCTTTTAGCTCAACCAAACATTGCTTAACAGAATTGATCTTAGTTTTCTCGCTTCGTTGATACTTTTCCTTGAGAGTATTCCAGACCTCCTTAGCAGTTTTACAACCACGAATGTAATTATAAACAACAGGTGGAAAAGCACCTCTCAATTCTCTCATACCGCTTTTCGTGTTTCTCCAATCTTGTTTGTTGTTCTCCAACACCAGAAGTAGTTCCAGATGAACCAATATTTTGAAGATTCAATGGAGGTTGAATTGTTCCATTAACGCACTTCCACAAATCTTCCTCCAGACCATTCAAGTAGTATTACATACGATCACCCCACTGCATTCAAGTAGTATTACTGTTCCTAAGGGGACAAGTTTTTAATATACATATATAATTATGTTATAATTTAAATTGGATTTCTTTGTGATCAATAAAAATTATGGAAAGACTTTATAAGGTTTCTCATCTTGCATCCAAATGGTAACATCTTTCATTCTCTCTCTCTCTCTCTCTCTCTATCTATATATATATATATATATATATATATATATATAACATCCAAATTTTCAAACAATTTTTCACATTTTAAAACATACTTTCATTCATAAATATTATAAAAATGTCATTGTATCACAAATCAATCCATAGCAACACAACCGAAGATCATAATGTATAAAAAATCCTCATATGTGTACTGATCATGCTGGCACCTTCCCGCGATCCTCACTGGTACCTGAAACACATAACACCACACTGTAAGCATAAATGCTTAGTGAGTTTCCACAAAATACTACATATAACACATAATAGCCACTCGAGGTTATATCTCTGTGGACCCTCTGGTAATAACTCTTTGGACCCACTGGTCCTAACCCTGTTCATGAGATCCATGAACGCCGCCGGTACATTGGTGAGCCAGAAAAGGCATCACCACGAACTCCTAATGCCCATAAGGAGTCCAAAACGCTGTCTTCTGGATATCCTCATCAAACACTCTCATCTGACGATATCCAGACCTCAGATCATTCTTGGAGAAACAAGACGCTCCCTGTAACTGATCGAACAAATCGTTGATCCTCGGCAAAGGGTAACGGTTCTTGACTGTTAGCTAGTTCAACTCCCGGTAATCAATGCACATCCGGTGTGAACCATCCTTTTTCTTGCCAAAAAGGATCGACGCTCCCCACGGCGAGCTACTCGGCCGAATAAAACCCTTCCCCAGCAGCTCTTGCAGCTCTGAGGATAACTCCTGCATCTCTGGTGGTGCAAGGCGATAGGGCACCTTAGCGATAGGCGCTGCCCCCGGGACCAAATCGATATGGAACTCTACCTGCCTCTCGGGAGGCACTACCGACAACTCCACAAGAAAAATGTCTGGGAACTCACGCACTATCGGGACCTCATCGGCTGACCTCAGTCTCTCTGCATCTACTATCGTATCCACCACATAAGCTAGAAACCCACTACAACCCTACTGTAGGCTCTGCCTCGCTCTAGCAGCCGAAAAAAATGCTGACCCAGAACGAGTACCCTTGCCATAAACTGTATGAACTCCCCCACTAGGCTCTCGCATGGTCACCAACTACCGCTCGCAGTCGATAACCGCTCTAAACTTGCTCAACCAATCCATGCCCACGATGACACGGACATCTCCCATCGCAATCGGGACCAAATCAATCGGAAACTCAACACCGAAGATCTCGAGTACACATCCTCAAATCACATCAGTGGCATACACCATTCTCTCATCAGCTATGGAAACTCGCAAAGGTCGACTCAACGCCTCCCTACAGACACTAATGTGCTGACTAAAGGCTAACAACATAAAAGACCTACTCGCACCCGAGTCAAATAACACCAAAGCAGGTACAAAGTTCACTATAAATGTACCTACGCACATCATATTATAAGCATAATACCACAGACTCAAAATAAATAGATGAAAGAATACATACCAGCCACAACTTCGGGCGCTGCGTGAACCTCCACCGCTGTCAACTGCAAGGTCTCCCATGAGCCTTTGGCGCATCGGCCTTCACTGGCCGACTCTCTGTAGCTCGTACGGCAGCAAGGGCCGACTCTCTCTTGGCCTTCCGGTGTCCGGTCTGGTTGCATTGAAAACAGATCGCAAACCCCTTGGGGCAATCCTTGGCAATGTGTCCCTCCTTGCTACACTTGCAGCAAGACCCTGCTCTACAAACCCCCTCATGAATCTTGCCGCACTTGCCACAAGTGCAGCCCTTCTGGTTCCCTGATCTTGAATCGGCGGGCTTGGCCTACTTGGCTGCCGGCTGGGACTGTTCCGGTCGCCGATCCCTCCCCTGAGACTCTGCCTCCTCTCTGGCCTGTGTCCCGAGCTCAATCTCTATCTTCCGGGCATTTTCCTGAAGCTCGGAAAATGTCCGGTACGACGATTTTTCCACAAACTCGCGTATGTCTCTCCTCAAAATGCTCAAATACCAACTCATGTGTGCCTGCTCAGAAGACACGTGCTCAGGGCAGAACATCGACCTCTCATGGAACATCCTGGTGATCACTGTAACAGATTGGGTACCCTGCTTGAGGGTCAAGAACCCCTGGGCCAAACGCTCCCTTTCCACCAGGGGAACGTACTCATCACGAAACATAGTGGTGAACCTCTCCCAGGTCACCGTGGCAAGCTCTGCAGAAGAATAGTGCGATGTCACAAATTTCCACCAGTCCTTCGCTCCCAAGCGAAGCTAGTTCAGCGCGAACTGAACTCTCAGATGCTCTGGACAAGACAGGTATAGAAGCATCCCTTAATATCAGAAATCCATCTCATTGCAGTGATCGGATCCTACGTCCCTTCAAACTCTGGTGGCTTCGTGTTGCTGAACTCTTGGTACAACAACGAGTCACCCCCCTTTGGCCTCGCAGCAGCGACGGCTGCGATCGCCGCATCAACAGCAGCATCAGAGAGAGCAGATTAACGCTCGTCAAAAGTCTCGATCAGAGTGGTATTGATAGACCCAAACATCTCCGGTATCTCGGCTCGGATGGCAGCAGCCACCTCTTCATGAATCAACTTGCAGATCTCCTCATCACTAACACCACTGCTCTCAGGTGTGTGGCGTGTCCCAACCATGATGTCTCTGAAATACAACATAAAATATCAGAGACTCGGTCGAGCATACTCGCACTCGATAACTCAACCCTACTCGTTCCCTGGTACCCCAAGGATTCTTACTTGAGCTGCGCACTGCTCCAGCGTCTTCAGTAGTACGAGCCTAATACTACTGTCCACATCGCTTCAGTATTCTCCCCAAGTCCTCCTCCTAGGATCCTAAATCCCAAGTACTCTACTCTCACTATGCATAGTCTACTCTCTAGCAGATCTCTCATAAGCTCCTCGCTGCTATCTATTCACTCTCAAGCATCTCCTAGCAGCAAAACCCCTAGGCTAAGGCATCACAAATCAGGCCACTCTAGTCCTAATAAGAATACCTAGCCTACTCCAGCATGCATAACATGTTATCTCATATCTCATAACACATAATATAAGGGTATTTTGGGAAATCACCGTTCGGGGCTGGCTGATCGTACACACTGCTCTGCTATGCTCTTTTCAAAAACATTTTACTTCTTGGGAAAAAATTCTGTGTTTTTATTTTGAAAATATCTCAAATCCTCAGTTTGAGGCTAGATACACCCGAAGGTGCACCCGAATCCCTTAAACCAAGGCTCTGATACCAACTTGTAACACCTAAATTTTCAAACAATTTTTCACATTTTAAAACATACTTTCATTCATAAATATTATAAAAATGTCATTGTATCACAAATCAATCCATAGCAACACAACCCAAGATCATAATGTATAAAAACTCCTCATGTGTGTACTGATCATGCTGGCGCCTTCCCGCGATCCTCACTGGTACCTGAAACACATAACACCACACTGTAAGCATAAATGCTTAGTGAGTTCCCCAAAATAATACATATAACACATAATACCCACTCGAGGTTATATCTCTGTGGACCCTACGGTCCTAACTCCGTGGACCCTCTGGTCCTAACTCTGTGAAACTTCCAGTTCTAAATCTATGAACCTTCCGGTTCCAACTCTATAAACTCTGTAACATACACGACATGAAGAACATAGAAATAATCTAGTGTATCACAATCACATAAATAACATACAAGATACTATGTCATACAACTCTAATTACCACTCTAGGTAAAGTATAGTGAGAAAACTCAACTCGGGTAACTCGGTAATCTCGAACATGGTAAAATCTGGTCTAGCCTCCGCCTAATCACATGGAATAAGCAGTCTAATCAATACCACTCTCAAGGCTAGACTAATTCCTCTCTTAGCACCCTCAGAAGGGCAAAAGACCATTTTACCCCTCCCATGGCTCAAAGACACTAACATTGACCAAACCCTAAAAGTCAATAAAATTCAATTCTTCGGGTTACACCGCGCGTACCAAACCTGTACGTTGGGCGCACCCAACAACCTCACAGAAACGGGGAACGTGACCCCTTACACTGCGCGTACTGGGATTACGCCCCGCGTAACTCCCAGTTTCGGACTCCTTTGCTTTTGGGGTTTTAAACGGTTAAGACACACATCCAACTTTCAGATCTGACCACCCCTAAGCCTCTTAATCCATAAATTTTGTGACTTTAAGCCTTTGCATGGCTGTAAAAGTCACCAACACCCATAAGATTCCATTTCCAACACTTAAAAGCTCATAACTCAAACACGACTCCATAACAAGGACCAAGTTGGGATTTTTATGGATGAACATCACACATAACACTGAAATGGGACAGATCTAGGTCCATGGAGCCCCTCTTGCTCATAAGGTCTCCACCTTTGGACCACAAAACACCAAACCAAAATAATGAGGAAAGTTCTGAGCTTTTTATCACAAAGTGAAGCTCCATCCTCTGAAGAACTCCGATCAAAGCTTGAACTTCAAACCCTAGCCTCCACAAGCTCCTCTCCTTCTTCTTCACTAACACACAAAGGCACCTTTAGCTCAAAACACTCACACACAAGCTTTAGGACAAAGGAAATGATCTCTTAGGGTTTCGCTCTCCGATATGGTGGTTGAGGATAAGGCTTTAGCATTCCTTTTATAGTGCACAAGCCACAATTAGGGTTTGCTTCTAGGCCCGCTACGCCCAGCGTAACCCTGGGTACGCCCAGTGTACCTAAGCGAGTCCGCGTCCAACTTAAGCGCATGAGTATGTGCAGCGTACTCTCCAATACGCCCAACGTACTCATTTGTAACATTTTCCACTCAAGGGCTAGTCTTGACAACTTGAAAAAAGAGAAGGGGTTAAATAGTTGTACCTGATTTTCAGGATGTTACAATTCTCCTGCACTAGAACCAGACTTCGCCCTCGAAGTCTCATGCTGAAAACAACTCTGGATGCTGCTCTCGCATCTCTGATTCTGGCTCCCAAGTCAGCTCGGACCCCCTCTGATGTTGCCACTGGACCTGAACTAGAGGCACCTCCTTGTTCCTCAGAACCTTGATCTTCCGGTCCAAGATCGTGATCGGTGTCTCAACATAATTCAGACTCGGTCCAATTGGATATCCTCCAATGGCACCACTACCGACTCGTCGGCTATACACTTCCTCAACTGAGACACGTGGAAGGTATCATGAATCTGGCTCAACTCCACAGGTAGCTCCAAACAATATGCTACATTGCCCACCCTCGCGAAAACTCTGAATGGATCTATGTACCGGGGCCCCTGCTTGCCCCTCTTCCTAAATCAGATCACTCCTTTCCAAGAAGACACCTTTAGGAGTACAAAATCTCTGACCTTAAACTCGAGCTTGGATCGTCGCCTATCCGCCTAACTCTTCTGGCGACTCTAAGCTGTCAACAACCTCTTCCTGACCTGCTGTATCTGCTCTATCGTCCGAAGCACTAATTCAGTGCTACCCAACATGCATTGCCTGACCACTCCCTAGCATATGGGAGTCCGACACCTCCTCCCATACAACAACTCAACGGGAGGCATATCGATACTCGAATGGTGGCTGTTGTTATAAGAAAACTCAGCCAACGGCAGATACTATTGGGTTTTGAGCATTCTAACACTCCTATGGTGTACATGCAACCCTAAATACATTGGATCTATGTTTTCTCTATTATACATGCAAATATCAAATTTCCAATGTATTTATCCTAACTAGCATATTATGAAGTACAATTAATATAAAATCTAGTAGAATGACATAACTCTTTGTCGGTGCTTGATTCCATGTAGCTTAAGAGTCTAGTGCCCCAAGTGTGACACCTCAAATGGTTCACACAACATCAAATGCATTTGGAATAACTTAGAGAGAAAAATAGAACACTTCAAAATCGTCTTGCCCTCCCTTATTTCGCTAGTGGACGATTTCTTCAAGAATGATATGCTTATATAGTGTGACACAATTAGGGTAAACTCTAATTTTCATGGCTTTCCATTTCCTTGGATCCATGGGTTCAAATACACCATGGAGCATCCTATGGGTTTTAGCCCAACTTGATAATCCATGGATTATTAGCCCACTATATAAGTATGGATGATTTACACAATCAACTCATATACTTAATTAGTCTTCGTTTGAGCACTAAATTAATTCTAGATTAATTCTTGATCAATACTAATTAAATAATCTTATTAATATATTAGAACTTATAATATATTAATAAACCTTAAGTGTTAATTATCTCATGTTAGTCTATCCAAATGCATGATGCCATGCACCCCAAATGGACCATGTCGGGTCGGGTCAAGTCTTACCAATTATAGTTATGGACTTAGACATTAATCCAATAGTCTTCCACTTGGATAAGTCTAAAACTCTTATTGCAAGTATGACTTCAAGATTCGACTGGAAATCGTAGCTCTCAAAAGCTTCTGTCGAACTCTGACCTTGCCGATGATCTCTGACCTTTCTCAATGACTTGTCCATTAGATAAGTGATCATATTTTCCTCCATTCTAGATATCATATGGACTGAGACATTGATTATAATCACTCTCTCTGTCCATTCATTGTTTCCTGATTTCTAATTTATGACGACTGACTAATTGAACAAATCAAATCTGTCCAGGCCCGGCCGAGCACTTACATTTGTCATCACCAAATCATCGAGGGGCCCACATATATCGCTTTTATCCCGAAGGTAAAAGGAATGGATAAACTTCGACTCATATGGCTTGTTCTACTACTTGTTGAATCATACACAAAGGCACGTTTTATAACATCGAGTTACCGAATGCGTTTTTGTGCAATCAATGTACAACCAACTCATATCTCTAGGTTTGAAGAATATAAGATATTATTGTCTCATGATTCACTCGTGATAAAATCCATGAAGTGATTCCAATGAGCGTGGGTTGAATCAAATACTCAGAACTTATGAGCACTCATGAATGTTGCAGCAACCATTTCTATGTCTAATGCACCTTAGACAAATCTTACAAGCCAGATTCATGACAGTCTTGATTCATATCTACTTCCAACATATGACCGACTGTGGATGGCTTGAATAACTCAGTCATTCAGGAAGAACGAACTAGTTATTTTTGAAGTCAAAACATGAAAAGTGAAACACAAGTATAATACTTAATCATATATGGCCCCAAACTCTTGAGTGTAAATAAAAACCCTATTATCTAAGCACCATATTGATTAGTCATTATTCATTGTTTCGATTTATCAACTTAATACTTGAGTTAGAACAATAGTCATGCCATGCACCAAGCATGCACAGTATCTTTACCTATGGTCCTTGCTTTTGTGAAATAGATCAATTGAACATGACTCCAATGATGCTCATTTCACAATCCCATTCCCTTTTGTAAATGTAAGAATACCAAACTCTTGCCATTTACTGTAATCTGTTAGATTCTAAACTTGTATGCAATGATCCCCTTGTAATGACTATTTACAAAGTCACAAAGATTTGGCAACAGACATTACAGTGTATTCTAATGGGAAGCAAATCCATGGAAATGAGGTCTCATATTCAAAGTACATTCCTTTGAACATCCTTCTTTGCATTAAGTTCTTTAATCTTACACAGATTCAAAGAACAACTTCCACCTATGGAAACAATCCCATATTCCCATTTTGACCATCACTTTTGAACAAGAGTTGCCTCTTTTCAAAAATGTCAACATGGTCCTTACTCTATACTTCCAATTGTCCATGAGTGACCAATCTTTGGTAAACCTCATATTGTCCCCGACAATTGCTTAATCATTTTAGTCATATCCAATTCTATTCCTATTTCCCTCCTAATGTCCTAGGCATTTGGAAAATTTGGAATGGATAAATATTATAGCACATGTAATCAAACCTATACCCAAATCATATGGGACACGATTCATGCTATAAAATTTTTATCTGCCATGTTCTCACAATTCGAACTATGAAGAGGTATGCCGTAATCATAATCGAATTTTTGAGAATGCAACATATATAGAATTTCCTTATGTTGAACCCTTCCAACATAACATTCATATATATCCTTGACTAAAGTTGATTAAAATCTCAATCTAAGCTTGTCGAATTGGAATGAAGTATAAAATCCTCTCCCTTAATTATAGCAAAACAAATTTTCAAACCCGAATTGAAACTTTTGTTTTCTATAATTAACATTGCTAACTTGTAACACTTAACATAATGATCATGCTCCCACTAACATGATGATTATTAGCATAACACTTATGCTCCCACTAGCTCTAACATGTATCCAGAAATCAGTTAGACTTCTTGAAATCAACACTAATTTGACTTTCTTACCAAAGTTCAAATTTCTGATACGATACTACTTTGATAAAACTTTATCAAAATCATACACCTTTCCTTAGATAGCTCACATGTGTGTCTAAACAATTTTAGAACTATGAAAAGGGATGCCGTAATCATGGTCTCAATTGTTTAGACCTTTTCCATTTCTCACAAGTCTATGTTAGTGTGCCAGTTAACCACAGGCGCTCCACTAACGACTTTGAGAATGCAAGGGTTACAATTACTATCTACTTAAAATCTTCTTAATGAAAGCGTTTCCTCACCATCATTTTCATGAATCGAAGAGAAACCTTATGACACTTAGATTTTTATGGTGTATGTGTTCTTATCCATGTGAATTTGTCATAATCATAATCACAAGACATGGTCAAACACAAATACAAACACATATGGACTGAACTTGTTCAATCTTAATTTGTTGCCACCCGGCAGCACAATGGCCTACCATTGCTTTCAGGTTGTTATGCCAACAATTGAGTACTCATAGAACTCACAAGCATAGCCAACTTTAACTGGAATGACACAGAAACAAAAATAAGTCAACACGATAGGTTATAAACCTTAAGTCGTGGGCTAGTGATTAACCATACTCTTGATTAATTTTCAAAGCTATCTCAAGACTCCCACTGTCCTCTTGACGTATAAGATTCTCTTTGTCAAGAACCAAACCTTGGCAAAACAAATATTTAAGAGTTAGTGTAGATTCTTATCAAGGAAAAACATTTCTCACAATTGGTCTTAGTCGGTCTTTGTCTTATCCAAAACATCACAACTTACCAATTTCAAATGTACAAGAATAGGAAACATCTTACTCAACATTTGACAAGTGTTAAAAACTTTCTAAAGACCATGTCACTCAAGTTAAAATCTTGGAGTATAACTCCAGGATTTGCTTTTGGAACGAAGTATGATTTATCTTTTGATTTAACCATTTCAACTATTCACGATTCCTCTCCTTAGGCAAACAAATGCATTAAGGTGTCCTAAGAGGATCAATTGTGATATGGTTCCATAATCACTAAGATAATCATAAAAAAAGATACACAAGTACTCTCCCATCTCTTCAAATTGGAGAAACTTTTATCTTTCTGCCTTATTTGATTCTTCTTATTCATTCTGCCATACATTAAAACTTTTCCAATGTTTCAAAATTACACTTAAACTTGTAAGCATAACCATATTTACTAAACTTTAGTAAATCATGACGAATAGTCTTATTGATCCTTTGTGGTGGACTTTGACTAGTGCACAAGAATGTGTACTTGATCCCTTAGTCCTTCACTTGAGTCGCATATACATGTGAATAAGGACTTAGTCTTAATTTCCCAAAGATGAAAAATTCTCATTCATCACACAATACAACTTGCATAATTCCAAGTTTCTATCCAAATCAAACTTGGGTGATGAGAATCTTTCCTTATTTGGTAAATTATGACACTACCACAAATGAAGAATCAAATCCATTTCCTAATATTGCTTATCAATGGAAACATATGAACAATAATTTTTCACAAATGCCATTGTAAGGATACTTAAAATAAATAAAACAAAAAAAATTCTTTTAAAACTTGCGGAAAAAACTTATCCTTGCAATGAAAATACATATGAAAAACATTTCGTTGTCTATTCCTAAGAAATATATATCATAACTCTTATGCAACAACTCAAAATTCTGATCATCGAACCATGCGATCAAAATCAGCACACCTTTTCTTTAAGCTTCCTTTGATTCTTCAAAAACATCAAAATGTAATTACATTACATCATCTATTAAGAATCTCCAAAAGAGACTTAATAGAGTTAGATAATGGACTTTACCTGAAGTAGAGGTAAACTTTTGTCTTTACCATCCTTATGAGGTTTCCTATAAATTTGGCAGGTTCGCAACCAATACCCCTCCTATTGGCAAAAGGAAACATATGGACTCTTTAGAAATGGTATACGGGACTATCACAGACTTAGCCTTTCTCTTTAACATTAGGTCAAACGACTTGACCATGGATGATCCCTTTCAATTGGGAAGAGAAAGTTTTTCTAGACTTCCAATGTCACCAATGTTAATGTCCAAATAGGTTTGGAAAGTAGATCTTCAAATCTAATTTTCTTTACCAATGCTTCAAATCATTGCAGATTCAGCATTAAGAAAACATGTAAGATCATTAAGGGTCATGTCGCGATCTATCATCAGGGAGTGACCGAAGAACCAAGTCAACAACCATCTACCTCGAGACTTCGACACCCGACTCTCCCGGCTTGTCAATAGGTAGTGAATGACTTAGAACTTATCAAGTCTTGAAACTAGTGGGATAAGGAGAATTATTGAAGGAGGTGAAGGAAGTGAAGTACGATTTCTAGTCCCACTAATGCACAACAAAGGGATTGATCTTTTACCTTGATTGCCATTTGGGATATCATCTTCATTAGGAAAGCTTGTTCCTGAGGATTTGGGAAGACCATAGATGTCTTAACATGACATCTATAATGGGAGAAATTCAAGTTTAGTTATAACACCCAATATGAAATATTAAGGCTAGGACCCAACAAACTATTTTATAACTTGGAAGAGGGATGTCGTAATACAAGCTATAGAATATTTGAAGGTAGGTAAATGAAGATTTACCAATTTCCACCATGAAAAACGAAATATAATTAAGTTTTAATTGGATTTGAAACTCCTATATCTGTTGAGATACATTGAACTTTCAATGGCATGTTTGAATCTCGATTGTGCCCTCTCAAGTTTGTGACTGGGATGCGGAGGATCACAAACAAGGTGTGAATAACCATGCAAATTGACTTGGTACCCTTAATTTTATCACCTAATCGATGTGCCGGTTAACCACACACGCTCCACCGATCTATGATAAAACTTAAGTCACCCTTTTCAATACATTGTCAGTCCCATGTTAGTGTGCCGGTTAACTACACACGCTCCACTATCGACTTAACAAAGGTGCAAAGTGTAATTTCATGGCTTAGTACCATTTCACATTTTCCTAAGTAACTAAGATTGGGAATTTATAAGTGGTTAGTTACGTAGTATTTTTCATTATACTTTTAATGAAGGAAGAATTATAGTCCTTTCTTACCCGTTTAGCTAATGACCCTCCACCAGTCAAGGAAGTGGTGGGTGAGAGTGGACACCCATTAAATTGCCATTTTATAGGCAGTAATTTTATACCCCCTTATAGACCAGCTTCGTGAATGAGGCCTACTAACGGTAATACGGACTTTCTCTTATATATATATATATATATATATATATATATATATATATATATATATATATATATTATTAACTTATAATATTATAAAGTATAAGGGTTGAATTTTAACTTTTAAAATTCTAAGGGCGTAACTTGGAATTAAAGTATTCATGAGGGAAACTTTACAAATTCCAAAACTTTAGGGCAAGTTTTGAAACTTTTCAAAACTCTTCAATTTCATAACATATGAGTTTAATATAGGTTTTTAAAACTTTTAATGAAGAGACTTTTGGAAATCCATAACTTGAGGACAAGTTATGGAGGTCATAAAACAATAGATGGAGAAAAGAATTTTCAAGTTCATAACCTATGTTAATAATTAATAAAATTCATTAATGAGACTTTTCATGTAACTTGAGGACAAGTTACAAAAACACATTTTATGAATAAATTTTAGATCAATTTGGATCAAAAACAACTATCACAAACATATCTAGCAATATTCATAATCTTGATTAAACTCATATGAACAAGACAATTCAAATCAAGCAATTTTCATGTAATTAGCCGAAACATTAAACTAATACAAAACATGAAACTTTCACCATTTTCTATGAAATTGGATTAGAATGAACATTACCACATAAAAAAAAAGGTTTATAGGTTCAAAAACAACTTAGGGTAATATTCTAGTCCAATTCCATCCTTAAAAGTCAAAAATATGCTGTCTGGGGCTCCTACTCGTCGAGTGTATGAACCTACTCGACGAGGGCTCAACGAGTTCATCAGTGGACTCGGCAAGTCCAGTGCCCAGAAGGCCAGAAAATCGATTTTTTCAGTATTTTTCAGCAATTTGCGTCAAGTATAATTGAAAACAAGCCTAGGCTCTGATACCACTGTTGGGTTTTGAGAATTATAACACTCCTATGGTGTACATGCAACCCTAAATACCTTGGATCTATGTTTTCTCTATTATACATGCAAATATCAAATTTCCAATGTATTTATCCTAACTAGCATATTATGAAGTACAAATAATATAAAATCTAGTAGAATGACATACCTCTTTGTCGGTGGTTGATTCCATGTAGCTTGAGAGCATAGTGCCCCAAGTGTGACACCTAAAATGGTTCACACAATATCAAATGCATTTGGAATAACTTAGAGAGAAAAATAGAACACTTCAAAATCGGCTTGCCCTCCTTTGTGTCACTAGTGGCCGATTTCTTTTAGAATAATATGCTTATATAGTGTGACACAATTAGGGTAAGCCCTAATTGTCATGGCTTTCCATTTCCTTGGATCCATGATTTCAAATACACCATGGAGCATCCTATGGGTTTTATCCCAACTTGATAATCCATGGAGCATTAGCCCACTACATAAGTATGGACGATTTACACATTCACCCCATATATTTAATTAGTCTTCTTTTGATCACTTAATTAATTCTAGATTAATTCTTGATCAATACTAATTAAATAATCTTATTAATATATTAATAAACCTTAAGTGTTATTTCTCTCATGTTAGTTTATCCAAATACATGACGCCATGCAAACCAAATGGACCATGTCGGGTCGGGTCAAGTCTTACCAAATATAGTTATGGATTTAGACATTAATCCAACATATACATGTCCCAACTTCCTACGAAGTCCAACACACATGCCCTAAGCATGTCCTAAAGCATCTAAATCGTCCGCTCGCTCTGACCGTTCATCTGTGGGTGGTATGCGGTACTGAAATGCTACCTTGTACCCAACTCCTCGTGGAATTTTTCCAGAACCTGGAAGTGAAACGCACATCTCGGTCTGACACGATCGAGATCGGTACTCCATGCCACGATACCACCTCTCTCACATACAACTCTGCCAGCCTCTTTGCAGAAGAGCTCTCACTGATATCAAGAAAATGAGCTCTCTTTGTTAGCCGGTCAACAATCACCCAAATTGCATCGACACCTATCGCAGTCCTCGGCAATTTGGTGATAAAATCCATGGAAATCTATTCCCACTTCCCCTGGGGAACCTCAAGTGGCTGCAGCTTGTCGTGCGGTTGCTGGTGCTCGGCCTTAACCCGATGACTGGTCAAGCATCCCTCTACAAACCACGCCACATCCCCCTTCATACAGGGCCACCAATAGTCTCTCTTCAAGTCCAATTACATCTTAGTGGCCCCAGGATGGATCGAAAACCTCGACCTGTGCGCCTCCTCCATCAAAATGGTACGTTCCCCGCCCTCAAATGGCACCCAAGTCCAGCCCTGGAAGGTCATAAGCCCTCGGCTATCAGCAATGAACTCAGATACTTGCCCCATCACCCGTTCTATCTTGCAGTTCTCCAATCTCATGGCCTTTACATGGGCCTCCCGAATGGTGTCCAAAATCAGAGTCATCACTGTCAACCTCATACGAACATCCTGTATCGGGGCACTCTCCGCCCTACGACTCAAGGCATTGGCTACAACGTTCACATTGCCCGGGTGGTACAGGATCTCGCACTCATAATCCTTTACCACATCCAACCATCTCCTCTGGCGCATGTTCAGGTTGGGCGAATCCATCAGATACTTCAAGATCTTGTGGTCAGTGTAAATGGTACACCGAACCCCATACAGATAGTAACACCAGATCTTGAGGGCAAACACCACAACCCCCCAACTCCAGATCCTGTGTAGGATACCTCATCTTATGAGGCTTTAGCTATGTCGTTGCGTATGCTATCACTTGCCCTCTCTGCATCAGCACCGAACCTAATCTTGATATTGACGCATCACAATATACCATATTGTCTCAAATGAGGCCTGCTGCTCCGGACCCCAACTGAAAGCCACACCCTTCCGGGCCAACCTGGTGAGAGGAACATCAATCCTGGAGAAATCCTTGATAAATATCCGATAATAACCGGCCAACCCCAGAAAACTCCTGATATCTGAAGGGGATCTCGGCACCTCCTAACTCATCACATCCTCAATCTTGGCTAGATCGACCAATATCCCATTCTGGTTGACGAGGTGTCCTAGGAACTGGACCTCTTGTAACCAGAAATCACACTTGGAGAATTTGGCGTAAAGCCTCTCCGATCTCAGAACTTCGAGGATCTCCCTCAAATGCTCCTCATGCTGCTCTCTGGATCTCTAATACACCAATATATCATCAATAGACATGATCACCGAACGATCCAACCTTGGCCGCCGGTGCATTGGTCAGCCCGAAAGGCATCACCACGAACTCGTAATGCCAATAACGAGTACTGAACGTTGTCTTCTGGATATCCTCATCACACACTCTCATCTGATGATATCCAGACCTCATATCAATCTTGGAGAACCAAGATGCTTCCTATAATTAATCAAACAAATCGTCGATCCTCGGCAAGGGGTAACGGTTCTTGACCGTTAGCTTGTTCAACTCCCGATAATCAATGCACGTCCGGTGTGAACCATCCTTTTTCTTGAAAAAAAGGATTAGCGCTCCCCATGGCGATCTACTCGGCCGAATAAACCCCTTCCCCAGCAGCTACTGTAGCTGTGAGGATAACTCTTGCATCTCTGGTGGCGCAAGGCGATAGGGCGCTACCCCCGGGACCAAATCGATACGGAACTCTACCTGCCTCTCGGGAGGCACTCCCGGAAACTCCTCAAGAAAAACGTCCGGGAACTCATGCACTATTCGAGACCTCATCGACCGACCTCGATCTCTCTGCATCTACTCTCGTATCCACCACATAAGCCACAAACCCACTACAACCCTGCTGTAGGCTCTGCCTCGCTCTAGCGGCCTAACAAAATGTTGACCCAAAACGGGTTCCCTCACCATAAACCGTAAGAACTCCCCCATTAGGGTCTCGCATGGTCACAAGTTGTCGCTCGCAATCTCTAACCACTTCAAACTTGCTCAACCAGTCCATGCCCACGATGACACAAACATCTCCCATCGCAATCGGGACCAAATCAATCGGAAACTCAACACCGAAGATCTCGAGTACACATCCTCGCATCACATCAGTGGCATACACTGCTCTCTCGTCAGCTATGGAAACTCGCAAAGGTTGACTCAACACCTCCCTACAGATACTGATGTGCTGACTAAAGGCTAACGACACAAAAGACCGACTCGCAACCGAGTCAAATAACGCTAAAGCAGGTACATAATTCACTAGAATGTACCTACGCACATCATAATATAAGCATAATACCACAAACTAAAATAAATAGATGAAAGAATACATACCAGCCACAACATCTGGCGCTGAGCAGACCTCCTCCATTGTCAACTGGAAGGCTCTCCCGCGAGCCTTTGGCGCCTTGTCCTTCATTGGCCGACTCTCTGTAGCTCGTACGGCAGCAAGGGCAGATCCCTGTGATGCTCCCTATGCTGACCCCCGCAACTGCGGACACTCGGCCTTCTGGTGTCCGGTCTAGTCGCAGTGAAAACAGACTGCAAACCCCTTGGGGCAATCCTTGGCCATGTGCCCCTCCTTGCCAAACTTGTAGCAAGACAATGCTCTTCAAACCCCTCATGACTCTTGCCGCACGTTGCGCAAGTGCGGCCCTTCTGGGTCCCTGATCTCGAATCGGTGGGCTTTGCCCGCTTGGCTGCCGGCTGGGACTCTACCGATCGCCAATCCCTCCCCTGAGACTCCGCCTCCTCCCTGGCCCGAGTCTCGAGCTCAATCTCCCACTTCCGGGCATTTTCCTGAAGCTCGGAAAATGTTCGGTACGACGAGTTAGCCACGAACTCGTGGATGTCTCTCCTCAAAATGCTCAAATACCGACTCATGCATGCCAGCTCGGAAGACACGTGCTCAGGGCAGAACATCGCCCTCTCATGGAACATCCTGCTGATCACTGTAATAGACTCGGTACCCTGCTTAAAGGTCAAGAACTCCTAGGCCAAATGCTCCCTTTCCACCAGGGGAACGTACTCATCACGAAACATAGCGGTTAACCTCTCCCAGGTCACCACGGCAAGCTCTGTAGAAGAAAAGTGCGTTGTCACAAACTTCCACCAGTCCTTCGCTCCCAAGAGAAGCTGGTTCAGCGTGAACCAAACTCTCAGATGCTCCGAACAAGACACGTATAGAATCATCCCTCAATATCATAAATCCATCTCATCGCAGCGATCGGATCCTGCGTCCCGTCAAACTCTGGTGGCTTCGTGTTGCTGAACTCTTAGTACAGTAACGAGTCACCCCCCTGTGGCCTCGCAGCAGCGACGGCTGCGGTGGCCGCGTCAACAGCAGCATCGGAGAGAGCAATGTAACGCTCATCAAAAGTCTCGATCAGAGTGGTCTTGATAGACCCAAACATCTTTGGTATCTCGGCTCGGATGGCAGCAATCACCTCCACGTGAATCAACCTGCGGATCTCCTCATCACTAACACCACTGCTCTCAGGTGTGTGGCGTGTCCCAACAATGTTTTCTCTGAAATACAACATAAAATATTAGAGACTCGCTCGAGCATACCCGCACTCGATAACTCAACCCTACTTATTCCCTGGTACCCGAAGGATTCTTTCTTGAGCTGGGCACTACTCTAGTGTCTTCAGTAGTATGGGCCCAATACTTTCGTCCACACCGCTTCAGTATTCACCCCAAATCCTCCTCCTGGGATCCCAAATCCCAAGTACTCTACTCTCACTATGCATTGTCTACTCTCTAGCAAATCTCTCATAAGCTCCTCGCTGCTATCTATTCACTCTCAAGCATCTCCTAACAACAAATCCCCTAGGCTAAGGCATCACAAATCAGGCCACTCTAGTCCTAATAAGAATACCTAGCCTACTCCTGCATGCATAACATGTTATCTCATATCTCATAACACATAATATAATGGTATTTTGGGAAATCACCGTTCGGGCACTGGCTGATCGTATATACTGCTCTGCTCTGCTCTTTTCAAAAGCTTTTTACTTCTTGAGAAAAAATTATGTGATTTTTATTTGAAAATCTCTCAAATCCTCAGTTTGAGTTCAGATACACCCGAAGGTGCACCCGAATCACTAAAACCAAGGCTCTGATACCAACTTGTAACACCCAAATTTTGAAACAATTTTTCATATTTTAAAACATACTTTCGTTCATAAATATTATAAAAATGTCATTGTATCACAAATCAATCCATAGCAACACAACCCAAGATCATAATGTATAAAAACTCCTCATGTGTGTACTGATCATGTCGATGCCTTCCTGCGATCCTCACTGGTACCTGAAACACATAACACCACACTGTAAGCATAAATGCTTAGTGAATTCCCCAAAATACTACATATAACACATAATAGCCACTCGATGCTATATCTCTGTGGACCCTATGGTCCTAACTTTGTGAATCTTCCGGTTCTAACTCTTTGAACCTTCCGGTTCTAACTCTGTAAACTCTGGAACATACACAACATGAAGCACATAGAAATAATCCAGTGTATCACAATCACATAAATAACATACAAGATACTCTATCATACAACTCTAATTACCACTCTAGGTAAAGTATAGTGAGAAGACACACCTTGGGTTACCCGGTAATCTCGAAGCCTAATCACATGGAATAAGCACTCTAATCAATACCACTCTCAAGGATAGACTAATCCCTCTCTTAGCACCCTCATAAGGGTAAAAGACCATTTTACCCCTCCCATGGCTCAAAGACGCTAACATTGACCAAACCCTAAAAGTCAACTCTCCGGGTTACGCTGCGCGTACCAAACCTGTACGCTAGGCGTACCCGGCAACCTCACGAAAATGGGGAATGCGACCCCTTACGCTGCGCGTACTGGTATTACGCCCATCGTAACTCCCAGTTTCAGACTCCTTTGCTTTTGGGGTCTTAAACGGTTACAACACACGTCCAACTTTCAGATCTGACCACCCCTAAGGTTCTTAATCCATAAAGTTGGTGACTTTAAGCCTTTGCATGGCAGCAAAAGTCACCAACACCCATAACATTCCATTTCCATCACTTAAAAGTTAATAACTCAAACATGACTCCATAACAACGACCAAGTTGGGATTTTTATGGATCAACATCACACATAACACTGAAATGGGACAGATCTAGGTCCATGGAGCCCCTCTTTCTCATAAAGTCTCCACCTTTGGGACTTAACCCTAGAAATGGACCATAAAACACCAAACCAAAATAATGAGGAAAGTTGTGAGATTTTTACCACAAAGTAAAGCTCCTTCCTCTGAAGAACTCAGATCCAAGCTTGAACTTCAAACCCTATCCTCCACAAGCTCCTCTCCTTCTTCTTCACTAACACAGAAAGGCACCTTTAGCTCAAAGCACTCACACACAAGCTTTAGGAGGAAGGAAATGCTCTCTTAGGGTTTCACTCTCTGATATGGTGGTTGAGGATAAGGCCTTAACATTCCATTTATGGTGCACAAGCCACAATTAGGGTTTGCATATGGGCCCGATACTCCCAGTGTAACCATGGGTACGCCCAGTGTACCTAGGCGAGTCCGCGTCCAACTTAAGTGCATGAGTATGCACAACGTACACTCCAATACGCCCAACGTACTTATTTGCAACATTTTCCACTCAAAGGCTAGTCTTGAAAACTTGAAAAAAGAGAAGGGGTTAAATAGCTGTACCTGAATTTCGGGATGTTACAATTCTCCCCCACTAGAACCAGACTTCGCCCTCGAAGTCTCATGCTGAAACAACTCCGGATGCTGCTCCCGCTTGTCTGACTCCGACTCCTAAGTCAGCACGGACCCCCTCCAATTTTTTCACTGGACCTGAGCTAGAGGCACCTCCTTGTACCTCAGAACCTTGATCTTCCAGTCCAAGTTCGCGATCAGTATCTCAACATAATTCAGACTTACGTCCACATGGATACACTTCCTCAGCTAAGATACGTGGAAGGTATCATGAATCTGGCTCAACTCCGCAGGTAGCTCCAAACGATATGCTACCTTTCCCACCCTCGTGGAAACTCTGAATGGACCGATGTACCGGGGCCTCAGCTTGCCCCTCTTCCTGAATCGGATCACTCCTTTCCAAGGAGAGACCTTCAAGAGTACAAAATCCCCGACCTGAAACTCGAGCTCGGATCGTCTCCTATCCGCGTAACTCTTCTGGCGACTCTGAACTATCAACAACCTCTACCTGACTTGCTATATTTGCTCTGTCGTCCAAAGCACTAATTCAGTGCTACCCAACACTCGCTGCTTGACCTCTCCACATCAGATGGGAGTCCGACACCTCCTCCCATACAACAACTAAAAGGGAGGCATACTGATACTTGAATGGTGGCTGTTGTAATAAGAAAACTTGGCCAACGGCAGATACGTGTCCCAACTTCCTCCGAAGTCCAACACACATGCCCCAAGCATGTCCTCAAGCGTCTGAATCGTGCGCTCGCTCTGACCCTCCGTCTGTGGCTGGTATGCGGTACTGAAATGCAACCTCGTACCCAAATCCACGTGGAATTTTTTCCAGAACCTAGAAGTGAAACACACATCTTGGTCTGACACGATCGAGAACGATATTCTATGCCGCAATACCACATCTCTCACATACAACTCTGCCAGCCTCTCCGCCGAAGAGCTCTCACTGATATCAAGAAAATGACCGCTCTTTGTCATCCGGTCAACGATCACCTAAATTGCATCGACACCTCTCGCGGTCCTCGATAATTTGGTGATAAAATCCATGGAAATCTGTTCGCACTTCCACTGGGGAACCTCAAGTGGATGCAGCTTGCCATGCGGTCGCTGGTGCTCGGCCTTAATCCTATGACAGGTCAAGCATCCCTCTACAAACCACGCCACATCCCTCTTCATACAGGGCCACCAATAGTCTCTCTTCAGGTCCAATTACATCTTAGTGGCCCCATGATGGATTGAAAACCTCGACCTGTGCGCCTCCTCCATCAAAATGGTACGTGCCCCGCCCTCAAATGGCACCAAATCCGGCCCTAGAAGGTCATAAGTCCTCGGCTATTGGCAATGAACTTACATACTTTCCCGGTCACCCGTTCTATCTTGTGGTTTCTCCGGTCTCATGGCCTTTACCTGGGCCTCCCGAATGGTGTCCAAAACCGGAGTCATCACTGTCAACCTCATACAAACATCCTGTATAGGGGCACTCTCCGCCCTACGACTCAAGGCATTGGCTACAACTTTAGCCTTGCCCGGGTGGTACAGGATCTCACACTCATAATCCTTTACCACATCCAACCATCTCCTCTGGTGCATGTTCAGGTTGGGCTGATCCATCAGATACTTCAAGCTCTTGTGGTCCGTGTAAATGGTACACCGAACCCCATACAAATAGTGATGCCAGATCTTGAGGGAAAACAACACAACCCCTAACTCCAGATGGTGCGTAGGATACCCTGTCTCATGAGGCTTCAACTGCCTCGATGCGTATGTTATCACATGCCCTCTCTGCATCAGCATTGCACCCAATCCCTATATCGACGCATCACAACATACCACAAAATCCTCAATCCCCTCCGGAAGGGCTAACATTGGGGCTTCGCATAATCTCTGGAGAAGTGTCTCGAATGAGGCCTATTGCTCTGGGCCACAACTAAAAGCCACACCCTTCCGGGCCAACCTGGTGAGAGGAACAATAATCCCAGAGAAATCCTTGATAAATCTCCGATAATAACCGGCCAACCCCAAAAAATTCGTGATCTCTGAAGGGGATCTTGGCCCTTCCCAACTCATCACAGCCTCATTCATGGCCAGATCAACCAATATCCTATTCTGGTTGACGAGGTGTCCAAGGAATTGGACCTCTCGTAACCAGAAATCACACTTGGAGAATTTGGCGTAAAGCCTCTCCGATATCAGAACTCCGAGGATCTCCCTCAAATTCCCCTCATGCTGCTCTCTGGATCTCAAGTACACCAATATGTCATCAATGAACATGATCACTGAACAATCCAACATTGGCCTGCACGCCCTGTTCATGAGCTCCATGAACGCCGCCAGTGCATTGGTGAGCCCGAAAGGCATCACCACGAACTCGTAATGCCCATAACGAGTCCTGAACGCTGTCTTCTGGATTTCCCCATCACACACTCTCATATGATGATATCCAGACCTCAGATCAATCTTGGAGAACCAAGACGCTCCTTGTAACTGATCGAACTAATCGTCGATCCTCGGCAAAGGGTAACGGTTCTTGATTGTTAGCTTGTTCAACTCCCGGTAATCCATGCACATCCGGTGTGAACCATCCTTTTTCTTGACAAAAAGGATCGGTGCTCCCCATGGCGAGCTACTCGGCCAAATAAACCCGTTCCCCAGCAGCTCCTGCAACTGTGAGGATAACTCCTGCATCTCTGGTGGCGTAAGGCGATAGGGTGTTTCCCCCGGGACCAAATCGATACGGAACTCTACCTGCCTCTCGGGAGGCACTCCCGGAAACTCCTCAAGAAAAACGTTCGGGAAATCAAGCACTATTCGGAACCTCATCGACCGACCTCGGTCTCTCTGCATCTACTCTCGTATCCACCACATAAGCCACAAACCCGTTACAGCCCTGCTGTAGGCTCTGCCTTGCTCTAGCGGCCGAAAAAAATGCTGACCCAGAACGGGTTCCCTCACCATAAACCCTAAGAACTCCCCCATTAGGGTCTCGCATGGTCACCAGCTATCGCTCACAGTCTCTAACCACTCCAAACATGCGCAACCAGTCCATGCCCATGATAACACAGACATCCCCCATCTCAATCGGGACCAAATCAATCGGAAACTCAACACCGAAGATCTCGAGTACACATCCTCGAATCACATCAGTGGCATACACCGCTCTCTCGTCAGCTATGGAAACTCGCAAAGGTCGACTCAATGCCTCCCTACAGATAATGATGTGCTGACTAAAGGCTAACGACAGAAAAGACAGACTCGCACCCGAGTCAAATAACACCAAAGCAGGTACATAATTCATTAGAAATGTACCTACGCACATCATAATATAAGCATAATACCACAAACTCAAAATAAATAGATGAAAGAATACATACCAGCCACAACATCGGGTGCTGCGCGGACCTCCTCTGTTGTCAACTGGAAGGCTCTCCCGCGAGCCTTTGGCGCCTCGGCCTTCATTGGCCAACTCTCTGTAGCTTGTACGGCAGTAGGGGCAGATCCTTGTGATGCTTCATGTGCTGACCCCTGCAACTGCGGACACTCGGCCTTCCGGTGTCCGGTCTGGTTGCACTGAAAACAGACTGCAAACCCCTTGGGGAAATCCTTGGCCATGTGCCCCTCCTTGCCACACTTGTAGGAAGACCCTGCTCTAGAAACCCCCTCCTGACTCTTGTCGCACTTGCCACAAGTGCGGCCCTTCTGGTTCCCTTATCTCGAATCGGCGGGCTTGGGCCGCTTGGCTGCCAGCTGGGACTGTGCCGGTCGCCGATCCGTCCCCTAATACTCTGCCTCCTCCCTGGCCTGAGTCCCGAGCTCAATCTTCATCTTCCGGTCATTTTGCTGAAGCTCGGAATATGTCCGGTACAAAGAGTTTTCCACAAACTCGCGGATGTCTCTCCTCAAAATGCTCAAATACCGACTCATGCGTGCCTGCTCGGAAGACACGTGCTCATGGCAGAACATCGACCTCTCATGGAACATCCTGGTGATCACTGTAATAGATTGGGTACCCTGCTTGAGGGTCAATAACTCTTGGGCCAAACGCTCCCTTTCCACTGGGGGAACGTACTCATCACGAAACATAGCGGTGAAGAATAGTGCGATGTCACAAATTTCCACCAGTCCTTTTCTCCCAAGCGAAGCGGGTTAAGCGCGAACCGAACTCTCAGATGCTCAGGACAACACAGGTATAGAAGCATCCCTCAATATCATAAATCCATCTCATCGCAGCAATCGGATCCTACGTCCCGTATCTCGGCACTGAGAGACAGGTATAGAAGCATCCCTCAGCATCTGAGAGAGAAGCGTAACACTCATCAAAAGTCTCGATTAGAGTGGTCTTGATAGACCCAAACATCTCCGGTATCTCGGGTCGGATGGCAGCAGCCACCTCTTCGTGAATAAACCTGCGGATCATCTCATCACTAACACCACTACTCTCAGGTGTGTGGCGTGTCCCAACCATGATTTCTCTGAAATACCACATAAAATATCAGAGACTCGCTCGAGCATACTCGCACTCGATAACTCAACCCTACTCGTTTCCTGGTACCCCAAGGATTCTTGCTGGAGTTGCGCACTGCTCCAGTGTCTTCAGTAGTATGGGCCTAATACTACTATCCACACCGCTTAATTATTCACCCCAAGTCCTCCTCCTAGGATCCCAAATCCCAAGTACTCTACTCTCATTATGCATAGTCTAATCTCTAGCAAATCTCTCATAAGCTCCTCGCTGCTATCTATTCACTCTCAACCATCTCCTAGCATCAAAACTGTAACAGCCGAAATTCAGGTACAACCGATTAGCCCTTCATCTTTATTTATTTGTCATTTTGGGCCATTGAGTTGGGCGAGTACGCTGGGCGTACAAGGAGTACGCTGCGTGTACTCACACGCCTCATTTAAACACGTCATCGTCGGGTATGCTGGGCGAACCCAAGGTTACTCCGGGCGTAATCCCTCCAGACCCAAAACCCTATTTTGAGTTGTTGGCTATAAAAGGAATGAGATGGCTTGGCTCCTCAGCCACCATCCCTCAGATAGAAACCCTAAGAGAGTGTTCCTTTGTTCCTAGCCCTTTTATGAGTGTTCTAAGCTTGGTGGTGTCATTTCAAGGTAGTAAAGGAGAAGAAGAGTCCATTGTGAAGGCTAGGAGTTGGTGTTCAAGTATAGATCCGGGCTTAGCAAAGGTTGGAGCTTCTTTCTAAGGTAAAAAGTTCGGATCTTGACTTGTAGATCTTGTGGTATGCTTTATGGACCATTTTCTAGGGTTTTGGTCCCAAAGGTGGAGACTTGATGAGCAAGTGGTCTCCATTAGCTTAGATCCATCATATTTCTGGTCCATTTGAGTTGTAGATCCATAAAAATGTAATCTTGGACATGAATGATTAGCCATGCATGAGATCTAGATCCGTGAGTTGAAATGGAAAGGTGTTAAGGAGTGTAAGAGCCTTTACAACCATGCCAAGGCTTAAAGGTTCTGACTTTATGAGTAAGGATGCTTAGATAAGGATGGATCTAGAAGTTGAAGTAGTGGCTTAACCGATTAAGACCAGAAATGAAGTGTGTCTAGATCTGACTATTACGCTGGGCATAACTCCCAGTACGTGCAGCGTACTGGGTGGAGACCCCGATTATTGAGTTGGTGATGTACACCCCGCGTACATCAGTCTGTACGCCCCGCGTACTGAAGATGTTGACTTTTGCTGACTTTTAAGGTTTTGGTCAACTTGTGGACTTTGAGTCAAGGGAGGGTAAAATGGTCTTTTACCCCTCCGAGGAATGTTAATAAGGGGTAAATTCTAGTGGTGGAAGTCTATATTAATTAAAATGATATTTGTTATGATTAGGTGATGTTGAGTCTTCGTGTGGGATTCGGAGATAGCGAGCACGTGAGATTCTAGACTTTCCACGAGGTGAGTTTTCTCACTATACCATACCCGGAACGGTTTTATTGTGTGACCGGAAGGTCGGATATGTTATGGGTTGTATGCATCATATATGATAAGTTAATCGTTTATATGTGCTATGTATGTTATGCTTGATGTGGGCCGGAAGGCATTATGTTATGGGCCGGAAGGCATATATGCTATGGGCTGGAAGGCATTGTGATGAGGATCGTAAGGTAGGACCGGAAGGTTTACCGAGTCGGGACGGAAGTCCCCTGAGACACATGGACCGGAAGGTCAGGGCCTGGAAAGGCGTATATGCGTAAGTAGTATTTTGGGGAACTCACTAAGCATTTATGCTTACAGTTGTTGTGTTATGTGTTTCAGGTACTAGCGAGGACCGTGGGAAGGCGCCGGCGTGATCTGTACACACTGATGGAGGATTTATGATCTTGGGATTATATGATTTGTATTATGATATGATACATTGGATCTTTATGGCTTGTTCTGGATGAAAACATGTTTTTAAGAAATGAAAATTTTGTTTTGAAAATTTACATTGTTACAAGTTGGTATCAGAGCCTTGGTTTTAGGGATTCGGATGCACCTTCGGGTGTAACTGAACTCAAACCGAGGATTTGAGGAATTTTTCAATTAATAAAGGCATAAAAATTTTATAAGAGATTTTGTAATATCCAAAGGAGAAGCAGTGTGTACGGTCAGCCAGCGCCCGAACGGTAAAATCCCCAAAATACCCTTACAATATGTGTTATAAGATATGTTGCGATATGTTATGCATACTAGAGTAGACTAGGTATTCATATTAGGACTAGAGTGGCCTGATTTGTGATGCCTTAGTCTAGGGGAAATCTGCTGCTATGAGATGCTTTGAGAGCGAGTAGGTAATCAGTGCATAGCAAGAATAGAGTACTCGTGATCCGTGGTCCAAGGAGGAGGACTTGGGGTAAACGTTGATGCGGTGTAGTCAGTAGTCTAGGGCCCGTACTACTGAAGACACCGGATCAGTGCGCAATCCAAGTAAGAATCCTTTGGGTATCATAGGTCGAGTAGGGTTGCGTTATCGAGTGTGAGTATGCTCGATTGGGTCTCTGATATTTTTATGTTGTATTTCAGAGGCATCATGGTTGGGATATGCCACAGACCTGAGACGAGCGGTGTGAGTGATGAGGAGATTCGTCAGATGATCCACGATGAGGTGGCTGCGACAATCCGGGCTGAGATTCCGGAGATGTTTGGGTCTATCAAGACCACGCTGTTAGAGACTTTTGATGAGAAGTATGTCGTGGTGACTGAGGCCGCAGCTGCTGCAGCTACGACAACTGTGGCTGCTACTAGGCCTCAGGGAGGTGACTCGTTGTTGTTCCGGGAGTTCAGCAACACGAAGCCACCCGAGTTTGATGGGACGCAGGACCCGATCGCTGCGATGCGATGGATTGCTGACATTGAGGGATGCTTCTACATGTGTTCATGTCCGGAGCATCTGAGGGTGCGGTTCGCTTTGAACCAGCTCCGCCTGGGAGCAAAGGATTGGTGGAAGTTCGTGACGGCGAACTTCACTCTTGAGGAGATTTCAGTGGTGACTTGGGAGAAATTCACCACCATGTTTCGAGATGAGTATGTTCCCCCGATGGTGAGGGAACGATTGGTTCAGGAGTTCTTGACCCTCAAGCAGGGTAATGATTTAGTTGCTATGGTCACCTAGAAGTTTCATGAGAGGGCGATGTTCTGCCCTGAGCAGGTGTCTTCTGAGCAGGCACGGATGAGCTGATATTTGGGTATACTGAGGAGGGACATTCGGGAGTTCGTATCGAACTCAACATACCGGACATTTGTTGAGCTCCAGGAAAATTCTCGGAAGAGGGAGATCGAGTTAGAGACCTAAGCCAGGGAGGACGCCGAGTATCAATGGGTGGATCGGCGGCCGGCTCAGTCCCAGCCGATAGCCAAGCGGACCAAGTCCGCCGATTCGAGGACAGGAGGTTAGAAGGGCCGCACTTGCAGAAAGTGCGGCTAGGGTCATGAGGGGGTCTGTCGATCAGGTGCTTGCTACAAATGTGGCAATGAGGGGCACATCGCTAGGGATTGCCCCAAGGGATTTATGGTTTGCTTCCATTGCAACCAGACCGGCCATCGGAAGGCCGAGTGTCCTCAGCTTCTCTAGGGATCTGCACCTGCTGCTAGGGCTACTAAGACTCGACTAATGAAGGCCGAGGCCTCGAGGGATCGTGGGAGAGATTTTCAGTTGACTGCGGAGGAGGTCCACGTGGCGCCCGATGTCGGGGATGGTATGTATTCTTTCGTGTATTTATTTTTATGCTGAGATGTTGTGCTTATTTTATGATATGCGTAGGTACTTCTCTTGTGAATTCTGTACCTGCCTTGGTATTATTTGACTCGGGTGCGAATCGGTTTTTTGTATCTCTGGCTTTTAGTTAGCACCTTGGTATTAAGCGAGAGGTGATGAGTCGACCTCTAAGGGTTTCCATAGCTGATGAGAAAGCGGTATATGCCACCGACGTGATTCGAGGATGTGTGCTCGAGATTTTTGGTGGCAATTTTCCTATAGACCTAATTCCCATCGCTTTGGGAGATGTCTGTGTCATCGTGAGCATGGACTGGTTGAGTAAGTTTGGAGTGGTGATTGACTGCGAGAGACAGCTGGTGACTATGCGAGACCCTAGTGGGGGAGTGCTTACTGTGTATGGCGAGGGGACCCGATGTGGGTCAGCGTTCTGTTCGGCTGCCAGGGCGAGGCAGAGTTTGCAGCAGGGCTGCAGTGGGTTCATAGCCTATGTGATGGATGCACGAGTGGCCACTGGGAGGCCAAGTTCAGTTGACGAGGTTCCGGTAGTGCGCGAGTTCCCGAATGTTTTTCCTGAGGAACTGTCGGGTGTGCCTCCGGAAAGACAAGTGGAGTTCCGTATTGACTTGATTCCGGGGGCAGCACCTATCGCCAAGGCGCCTTATCGCCTCGCGCCGCCGGAGATGCAGGAGTTATCCTTGCAGCTTCAGGAGCTATTGGGGAAGGGGTTTATACGACCGAGTAGCTCGCCTTGGGGAGCGCCGATCCTTTTTGTCAAGAAGAAAGATGGTTCACACCGGATGTGTATCGATTACCGGTAGTTGAACAAGTTGACAGTCAAGAATTGGTATCCGTTACCTAGGATCGATGATCTATTCGATCAGTTGCAGGGGGCATCTTGGTTCTCCAAGATAGACTTGAGGTTGGGTTATCATCAGATGAGGGTTTGGGATGAAGATATCCAGAAGACTACATTTAGAACTCGTTATGGACATTACGAGTTTGTGGTGATGCCTTTTGGGCTTACCAATGCCCCAGCTGCGTTCATGGATCTCATGAACAGGGTGTGCAGGCCGATGCTGGATCAGTCGGTGATCGTATTCATTGATGATATATTGGTATATTCGAGGTCTAGAGATCAACATGAGGAGCATTTGAGGGAGATCCTTGAATTCCTGAGATCGGAGAGGCTATATGCCAAATTCTCCAAGTGTGAGTTCTGGTTACGAGAGGTCCAGTTCCTAGGACACCTTGTTAACAAGGAAGGGATATTGGTCGATCCGGCCAAGATTGAGGCAGTGATGAGATGGAAGGTGCCGAGATCACCCAGTGAGTTCAGGAGCTTTCTGGGATTGGTTGGCTATTATCAGAGGTTTATTAGGGATTTCTCCAAGATCGTCGTGCCACTTACCAAGATGACCCGGAAGGGTGTTGCATTTTCTTGGGGTCCGGAGCAGCAGTCCTCATTTGAGACCCTTCGTCAGAAGTTGTGCGAGGCCCCGGTGCCCGCACTCCCGGAAGGGATGGATGATTTTGTGGTATTTTGTGATGCATCTATATCTGGGTTAGGGGCAATGCTTATGTAGAGGGGGCACGTTATAGCGTATGCATCGAGGCAGCTGAAGCCTCATGAGTCGAGATATCCCACCCACGATCTGGAGTTGGGGGCTGTGGTGTTTTCCCTCAAGATCTGGCGGCACTATTTATATGGGGTTCGGTGTACCATATACACGGACCACAAGAGTCTGAAGTACTTGATGGATCAGCCAAACCTGAATATGCGCCAGAGGAGATGGTTGGATGTGGTGAAGGATTATGATTGCGAGATCCTGTACCACCCGGGCAAGGCTAATGTCGTAGCCGATGCTTTGAGCCGTAGGTCGGAGAGCGCCTCGATCCGAGACATTTGTATGAGGTTGATGGTGATGACTCCGGTATTGGACACCATTCGGGGGGGCCAGGTTGAGGCTGTGAGACCAGAGAACCGAAAGCGAGAGCGGGTTGTTGGGCAGGTGTCGGAGTTCGTTACCGATAGTCGGGGACTTATGACATTTCAGGGTCGGATTTGGGTACCATTTGTGGGTGGGACGCGTACCATTTTGATGGAGGAGGCACATTGATCGAAGTTCTCGATCCATCCCGGGGCTACTAAGACGTATTTGGACCTAAAGAAGGAGTATTGGTGGCCCTGTATGAAGAGGGATGTTGCATGGTTCGTCGAGAGGTGCCTAACTTGTCGCCAAGTTAAGGCCGAGCACCAGCGTCCGCATGGTAGGCTACAACCGTTGGAGATTCCCGATTGGAAGTGGGAACATATTACCATGGATTTTATCACCAAATTGCCAAGGACGGCGAGAGGAGTCGATGCAATTTGGGTGATTGTGGACAGGTTGATGAAGAGCACTCATTTTCTTGCTATCAGTGAGAGCTCTTCTGCTGAGAGGTTGGCAGAGTTGTATGTGAGGGAGGTGGTATCGCGGCATGGGGTTCCGATGTTGATTGTTTCAGATCGAGATGTGCGATTTACTTCCAGATTTTGGAAGAAGTTTCATGAGGAGTTGGGTACAATACTGCATTTCAGTACCGCATACCACCCACAGACGGACGGGCAGAGTGAGCGGACGATTCAGACGCTCGAGGATATGCTCTGAGCATGTGTTTTGGATTTCGGAGGGAGTTGGGACACCTATTTACCCTTGGCAGAGTTTTCGTACAACAATAACCATCATTCGAGCATTGGTATGCCGCCCTTTGAGCTGTTGTATGGGAGGAGGTGTCGGACCCCCATCTGCTGGGGAGAGGTGGGGCATCGGGTAATGGGTTGTACGGAGATTGTGCTTCAAACGACAGAGCAGATACAGTAGGTCAGGTAGAGATTGTTGAGCGCTCAGAGTCGCCACAAGAGTTATGCGGACAGGCGTCGGTCCGATCTCGAGTTTCAGGTTGGTGACCTTGTACTCTTAAAGGTCTCTCCTTGGAAAGGAGTGATTCGATTCAGGAAGAAGGGCAAATTGGGACCTCGATACATTGGACCTTTCAGGGTAATTGCGAGAGTAGGCAGGGTAGCCTACCGTTTAGATCTACCTGCGGAGCTAGGTCAGATTCACGACACCTTTCATGTGTCGTAGTTGAGGAAGTGTATTGCCGACGAGTCGGCTGTGGTTCCATTAGAGGATATTCAGGTGGATGCGGGTCTAAACTATGTTGAGAGACCAGTGGCAATTAGGGATCGAAAGGTTAAGGTTCTGAGGAACAAGGAAGTGCCCATGGTGCAAGTGCAGTGGCAACATCGGAAGGGGTCCGAGCTGATGTGGGAGTCCGAGTCGGAGATGCGGGAGCAGCATCCAGAATTGTTTTCGGTATAAGACTTCGGGGACGAAGTCTGGTTCTAGTGGGGGAGAATTGTAACAGCCGAAATTGAGGAACAACCGATAGCCCTTCATCTTTATTTATTTGTCATTTTGGGCCTTTGTGTTGGGCGAGTACGCTGCGTGTACTCGCACGCCTCATTTAAACACGTCATCGTCGGGTATGCTGGGCGTACCCAATGTTACTCCGGGCGTAATCCCTCCAGACCCAAAACCCTAATTTGAGTTGTTGGCTATAAAAGGAATGAGATGGCTTGGCTCCTCAGCCACCATCCCTCAGATACAAACCCTAAGAGAGTGTTCCTTCATTCCTAGCCCTTTTGTGAGTGTTCTGAGCTTGGTGGTGTCATTTCAAGGTAGTAAAGGAGAAGAAGAGTCCATTGTGAAGGCTAGGAGTTGGTGTTCAAGTATAGATCCAGGCTTAGCAAAGGTTGGAGCTTCTTTCTAAGGTAAAAAGTTCGAATCTTGACTTGTAGATCTTGTGGTATGCTTTATGGACCATTTTCTAGGGTTTTGGTCCCAAAGGTGGAGACTTGATGAGCAAGTGGTCTCCATTAGCTTAGATCCATCATATTTCTGGTCCATTTGAGTTGTAGATCCATAAAAATGTAATATTCGACGTGAATGATTAGCCATGCATGAGATCTAGATCCATGAGTTGAAATGGAAAGGTGTTAAGGAGTGTAAGAGCCTTTACAGCCATGCCAAGGCTTAAAGGTTCCGACTTTATGCGTAAGGATGCTTAAATAAGGATGGATCTAGAAGTTGAAGTAGTGGCTTAACCAATTAAGACCAGAAATGAAGTGTGTCTAGATCTGACTATTACGCTGGACGTAACTCCCAATACGTGCAGCGTACTGGGTGGAGACCCCGATTATTGAGTTGGCGATGTACACCTCGCATACATCAGTCTGTACGCCCCGCGTACTGAAGATGTTGACTTTTGCTGACTTTTAGGGTTTTGGTCAACTTGTGGACTTTGAGTCAAGGGAGGGTAAAATGGTCTTTTACCCCTCTGAGGAATGTTAATAAGGGGTAAAGTCTAGTGGTGGAAGTCTATATTAATTAAAATGATATTCGTTATGATTAGGTGAGGTTGAGTCTTCGTGTGGGATTCGGAGATAGCGAGCACATGAGATTCTAGACTTTCCACGAGGTGAGTTTTCTCACTATACCGTACCCGGAAGGGTTTTATTGTGTGACCGGAAGGTCGGATATGTTATGGGTTGTATGCATCATATATGATAAGTTAATCGTTTATATGTGCTATGTATGCTATGCTTGATGTGGGCCGGAAGGCATTATGTTATGGGCCGGAAGGCATATATGTTATGGGCTGGAAGGCATTGTGATGAGGATCGTAAGGTAGGACTGGAAGGTTTACCGAGTCGGGACGGAAGTCCCCTGAGACACATGAACCGGAAGGTCAGGGCCTGGAAAGGCGTATATGCGTAAGTAGTATTTTGGGGAACTCACTAAGCATTTATGCTTACAGTTGTGTTATGTGTTTCAGGTACTAGCGAGGACCGTGGGAAGGCGCCGGCGTGATCTGTACACACTGATGGAGGATTTATGATCTTGGGATTATATGATTTGTATTATGATATGATACATTGGATCTTTATGGCTTGTTCTGGATGAAAACATGTTCTTAAGAAATGAAATTTTTGTTTTGAAAATTTACGTTGTTAAAAAAACCCCTAGGCTAAGGCGTCAGGAATCAGGCCACTCTAGTCCTAATAAGAATATCTAGCCTACTCCAGCATGCATAACATGTTATCTCATATCTCATACCACATAATATAAGGGTATTTTGGGAAATCACTGTTCGGGCGCTGGCTGATCGTACACAATGCTCTGCTTTGCTCTTTTCAAAAACTTTTTACTTCTTGAGAAAAAATTCTGTGATTTTATTTTGAAAATCTCTCAAATCCTCAGTTTGAGTTCAGATACGTCCGAAGGTGCACCCGAATCCCTCAAACCAAGGCTCTAATACCAACTTGTAACACCCAAAATTTCAATCCATAGCAACACAACCCAAGATCATAATGTATAAAAACTCCTCATGTGTGTACTGATCATGTCGGCGCCTTCCCGCGATCCTCACTGGTACCTGGAACACATAACACCACACTGTAAGCATAAATGCTTTGTGAGTTCCCCAAAATACTACATATAACATATAATAGCCACTCGAGGCTATATCTCTGTGGACCCTCCGGTCCTAACTCTATGGACCCTCTGGTCCTAACTCTGTGAAACTTCCAGTTCTAACTCTATGAACCTTCCGGTTCCAACTCTATATACTCTGGAACATACACGACATGAAGAACATAGAAATAATGCAGTGTGTCACAATCACATAAATAACATACAAGATACTCGGTCATACAACTCTAATTACCACTCTAGGTAATGTATGGTGAGAAGACTCAACTCGGGTAACTCGGTATTCTCGAACTCGGTAAAATCTGGTCTAGCCTCCGCCTAATCACATGGAATAAGCACTCTAATCAATACCACTCTCAAGGCTAGACTAATTCCTCTCTTAGCACCCTCAGAAGGGTAAAAGACCATTTTACCACTCCCATGGCTCAAAGACCCTAACATTGACAAAACCCTAAAAGTCAACAAAAGTCAACTCTCCGGGTTACGCTGCGCGTACCAAACCTGTACGCTGGGTGTACCCATCAACCTCACAGAAATGGGGAACGCTACCCCTTACGCTGCGCGTACTAGGATTACGCCTCGCATAACTCTAAATTTCAGACTCCTTTGCTTTTGGGGTCTTAAACGGCTAAGTCACACGTCCAAATTTCAGATCTGACCACCCCTAAGCCTCTTAATCCATAAAGTTGGTGACTTTAATCCTTTGCATGGATATAAAGGTCACCAACACCCATAACATTCCATTTCCAACACTTAAAAGCTCATAACTCAAACATGACTCCATAACAACGACGAAGGTGGGAATTTTATGGATCAACATCAGGCATAACACTAAAATGAGCCAAATCTAGGTCCATGGAGCCCCTTTTGCTCATAAAGTCTCCACCTTTGGGACTTAACCCTAGAAACGAACCATAAAACACCAAACCAAAATAAAGAGGAAAGTACTAAGCTTTTTACCACAAAGTGAAGCTCCTTCCTCTGAAGAACTCAGATCCAAGCTTGAACTTCAAACCCTAGCCTCCAGAAGCTCCTCTCCTTCTTCTTCACTAACACACAAAGGCACCTTTAGCTCAAAACACTCACACGATGTAAACGCTCGTTTAGGGTTTCACTCTCTGATATGGTGGTTGAGGATAAGGCCATAGCATTCCTTTTATAGTGCACAAGCCACAATTAGGGTTTGCATCTATGCCCGCTACGCCTAGCTTAACCTTGGGTACGCCCAGCATACCTAGGCTAATACGTGTCCAACTTAAGTGCATGAGTATGCGCAGCGTACTCTCCAGTACGCCCATCGTACTCATTTGCAACATTTTCCAGTCAAGGGATAGTTTTGACAACTTGACAAAAGAGAAGGGGTTAAATAGTTGTACCTGAATTTCGGGATCTTACAATATATATATATATATATATATATATATATATATATATATATATATATATATATATTCACTCTTCCTCAAACTTTCAATGAAATCTAGAGACCCAAGATAAGGTGTATCTCTTACTCGTTTATCAAGCAAGTGACATATTTATCTATGAATCTCTAGTGGTTGTGATTAGCAAGGAAAAGAGGAAGTGCTGAGAGAAGAAATTAGTCATGTAGATTATGATGCGGATTTGAAGTTAATCTCGTGGATCTTTTGGTTAGCTAAAAAATACATAACGAAACATAAAGGCAACATAACGAAATAAATATAAGAACAACTTATATCGGAAACATAAAGGCAACATAACGAAATAAATATTAGTAAGATATAAGAAGCCTTGTTGAATTGTAACTAGGTTTGCATGTAAACAATAAGTTAGTAAACGAATAACAAAAAAAGCATAAATAGAGATAAGGAGTCTTTGTATTTAATATAAACTGACTACTAGATGAAAGATAATTCAAGGGGAGGTAGTTTCACTCTATTTACAAGCAGAGGGTGAATCTTGACATCGATAGTTGCAAAATCATAGACAAGTGATATAAGGAAATCAAAATCTTTGGGATATGTTGGTTTCATCTTGTAGTGTTTTTCGATTCTATGACCAAAGAACCTAGCAATAAGGAAAATTTATTCTCGATCATGTTAATAAAGTAGGCTTGAGTTCGATTATATTCAACACTGTTGGGTTTAGAATGTTCCGTCATATGGGCTTAATGTTATATTTTGATCACCCGATTTGGGCCTGTCCAACCGTGGTTTAAGCTTAGGGTTAGTCTATATATTATGCATGCATGTATAACATTAGAGTAGAGTTCTCTTCAATAGCTTTTGCATTGTAACCCTAAAACACACCTCTACAGTCGATGTTCTTTATCGAGCTCTTCTGAGGTGTGAGATATTAATCATTCGACATCATTTGATCCATTATTGTATTCTTTGATTACTTCATTCATGTTTATCTTTTTTGAATCTGTCGATCTAATAACGCAATAGTCTTATCAATTGGTATCAGAGCAGGAGATTATGTAATATACACACATCCCTTCTGTTTGAAGAATCCGTTAGGGTTTCCACTTTTATTGAATATATATATATATATATATATATATATATATATATATATATATATATAGAAGCTGTCTTCTTCCTGTCGATGGTGTATTTAGTGTTCGATAAAACCCTAGTCTTATCTTTACAAGTCTGATTCAAGCAGATTAAAAGAAGAAGTTATTCATCATGTCTCATGAGGATTCTCAAGTTAATCCAATCAACATCTCCGACAATATAGGATCCACTACGAGAGTTTCCATTCTCTATACACAAGATTATGAAATATGGGCGCATCACTTTGAAGACTACGTCATTGGATCTGAATACAATGGCTATTTAATCTGGGAAGCAATAACATTGGGTCCGTTTGTTCACTCTGGAACTAACAGAACAGTCAAATCTCAAAAAGAGTATAACCAACTCTTGATGGACATAGAGAAGATCCCTCAAGACGAAAAGGACAAGGTGCTATGCAACGTTAAAGCCATGAGAATGATCAGATTCTCTTTCCAATCCGATACAATCTGTTTGGTAAGTCGATACACGATGCTAAATAAATATGGGATAGGTTGAAAGAATTATATTCAACTGAAGAGGATCTAGAGTACTCAATCCAAACCCTATTTTTCTCTGAGTTCGTTGCTTTCGTACAAAAGCCCGAAGAGAAACTCATTCAGACATTCGATCGTTTCAACCATCTACTTAGCAAGATGATGAAGTATGGTATTGAAAGGAATTTGATCGAACAAAAGGTTACATTCATGAACAGATTAAGACTTGAATGGATGGCAGTAGTCTCGAAGGTAAAGGCACGTGAGCAATTTAAGTCCTACCTGTTGGTGAAATTCATAGGTATACTTAAATCTCTTGAAAGTGTGGTGTCTAGTGAAGGGAAAGTAGTTCCGGGTGTGGGTTCTTTGGCCCTTGTTTCTAAAAGCAAGAGTGTGGCAGACGAAGAGGAAGAATCTGATATGTTAGAGTGCGATCTGACTAATGATGAATATGCAATGACGGTTACTAACCCAAAGAAGTTTGCTCATAAGAAGTTCCCTGTCAACAAGAACCAAAACTGGCAGGGAAGCTATAGCTCTGAAAAGACGAAAGAGGAGAGCAAAAATACTACTCACATGGATGATGAGAAGTAGGAGACCAAGCTTGTGGGAGATTCAGGATATGAGTGCAACTATTGTCACGGCAAGAACCACTTTGCCAAGGATTCCATGATGAGAAAGATGTTTGAGAAAAAGGATGATGAAGATGACGAAGCCTACCACATGCGAAAGTTGGAGGAGATAAAGAAGAAGAAAACATCTAACGTTTCTATGAATACTTTAATTATGCAGGAATATATTATTAATGATGAGTTTGGTGGAGTAGAAGTTTGGTCTACAGACTCTGAAGACAAAGAAGTATGTAAACCCTCGCATGGAAGAGCTTATGTGGTGAGAGAAGGAGTTACTGAGTCGGCTGATAGATGCTTAATAGTGACAACCAAAAGTAAGCATGAGGAAGCGAAGCTTAAGGAAGACAAATGTTTCGCTGCCATGCCTGTGAGTGAAAGGATCAACGATTGTGATCAGTAGATCAAAAAGGTACAATTTATCTTAGAATCACTTAAAATACCAGCAACAAATTACGAAAAAGAATTAAATGAATTAAAATTCAAGTTTTCTAACTTAAGTGGCAGTCTTATGCAAACTCTCTTAGCAAACTCTAACCTAACTGACCAACTCAGCAGGGAGTCTTCTAAGAGTGAAGAGAGAAGGATATGGATACAACAGAAGGAGTCAGAGTTAGTTAAGGATATGGGTAAACTTATTTATTTGCAACGAGACAACTTGAAGTTTTTGAAACAAAGAAATACTTTTTGTTTGATTGTTAAACGCTTATATACTAATATCACCCAGTTGAATTTAGATTGTGAGATAGGTAAAAAGATTCGTAAAATGATTTTGCATTTCCTTGAATTTAAGGAGGACGAAGTCATCGCTGAGTGTGAATCTATAATGTCATCAGATGAGCTTTCTGTGACCTGCAAGTATGGACTGGACAAAATTTATGGCTTTTATTGAGTCCAAAGAACATAAATGTATGTTAAAGAATTTACTGGACGAAAATGATAAATTAAAAATCAAAACCGATACCTTACAGAAGTTTGACTCATTCAATGCCAAATTAAGTTCAGAGAATTAAATGAATTTAAAAACCACTTCTGAATTTGATGAGGAAAGTGAAATGTGTGAAATTTCAATATAGGACGAGATCGACTGTTCAGAATTTCTCAAGAGCGAATCAGAAACAACAGAGTCGCTTGTATCAGAAAATTTTGTTGAGCTCGCTCGCATTCTAAAGATAAGTCCAAAGTCTTCAAAGAAAAGGCGGTAGTTTATCGGAAAGTGCAGACAGTGCCAAACCTAGTATATGTCATTGAAGGAATAACTAAGAAATAAACGACAGAGTTGACCTCCATGGTTGATAAAGATAATGCTGAAGGTTATGACAACTACTTCTGGTCTGATCCAATAGACAATGTAAAAGAAACGGTTGGCCTGTCAGAGTGAACTTCATGGAGAGTCAATGGTAGGTATGTGGTTGAACCCATCAACAAACCCTCAAGCTTTGATAAACCCAGTTCAAGTGGTAAAAAAGAAATACCAAGCGAACTACTAAAAGCTTCCAACATATCATCAAAAATAACCGAAGTTCATACAAAGAAAAAGGAACCTAATGCCAATATTCACTTGACTCAAGAACAACTTGCTGAGCAGAAACGCTAGAGGAACAAAAGATACATGAAGAACCTAAATGAGAGAAAATAGTTTTAGCAATCTCAAAACCCCACCTATGTTCACTCTGAAAAAGCTTCTAATCTGAAGATGAAAAAGGGAGCACAAGTCAATCACTGCCATTCATGCAGTCAGGAGAACCAAACAACCTGTTTCGGTCCTAATAATAGTGTTCACAAGAACCAAAATTCAAGTTTCGGTCCCAACTCTTACTATGCCAAAAACTGAAAGTTCGGTTTCGGTCCCAACACATGTGTTGAGAATCGAAAGACAAGTTTTGGTCCAAAATCCAATCTTTCTCACTCTGAACCAAAAGCAAACCCAGTGAAGAGCATCAAGGGAAAGGGAAATCTTGTCTCTAATAATGAAGAACAAGTTAAGAAAATGTCATCAAACCTTAGGTCTCCAAAGAAAAACTCAACTAAAAAACCAACTAACAAAAACATACCCCAAATAAAGAAAGACAAAAATAAAATCAAAGTTTACACCATCAAACAAAAAGATGAAACCACATTGGTAAAAAAAAACATATATGGTTGATCTTTCTGTTGCAATTCCCTATTCTGTGAAAAACTCATCAGGGCCCAAGAGAGTTTTGGTTCTTAAATCAACTTAATTTTCCAGGTTATAGGTGACGAGCAGTTTAATGATGAATGGTATATTGACAGTGGTTGCTCACGTCACAAGACAGGAAGGAGGGAAGAGCTTAGGGAGTTTCGGTCCCTTAAGGATGGTGGATGTGTAAAATATGGAAACAACTCATGTGGCATGATCAAAGGATATGGGATGATTACAAATGGCGAATTTTTAATTTGCAAAGTAGCTTACATGGAAGGATTACAACATAACCTAATCAGTGTCTCTCAACTAGTTATGGGAACCGGATTAAAGGTTTCTTTCGATGACGAGGGTTCAGAGATCATCGAAAAGAAAACTAAGAAAGTCATATTGAAATCAATGCACAAAGGTAAGATGTATCCACTGAATATCAATCCAATCAGAGGAAAGCCAGCTATATGCCTTCTGACAAAGGCAAACTCAGACGAAAGTTGGTTGTGGCACCGAAGACTTTCACACTTGAACTTCAAAGATATCAATAAACTGGTGCTTGGTGATCATGTGCGTGACTTCCTGTTCTCAAATTTGACAAAGAACACCTGTGCACAACATGCGACATGGACAAGCAGAGCAGAAAGAGTTACCCTTCTCGTATCAATACAAAAATCATTGAACCACTTGAATTGCTGTACATCGACTTGTGTGGCCCTTCGGCTATTGAAAACATCGGTGGTAGTAAGTTCATACTTGTGATTGTTGATAATTTTTCACGCTTTACCTGGGTTTTCTTTCTTAAACAGAAATCAGAGGCGACTCCCAAGCTGAAGGTTTTCATCAAGAAAGTGGAATTGCAGCTGAGAAAGGTGGTAAGAAACATAAGAAGCGATAATGGTCTAGAGTTCAAAAACAAAGACCTTGAAGAGTTTCCTGCTGAAAAGGGAGTAACTCACAACTTCTCTACTCCCTATACTCCACAACATAATGGGATTGTTGAAAGGAGAAATCGTTCATTATGTGAAGCAGCCCCAACCATGCTGAGCTTCGCTTCTCTTCCATTATACTTTTGGGAAGATGTTATAGTTGTCGCTTGTTACACGCAAAACCGGTCATTCCTCAACAAGCGATTTTCCATTACCCCATACAAAATCTTGAATAATCGTAAGCCCAATGTAAAGTTTTTCTATGTGTTTGGTTCGAGATGCTTTATATTCAAATCAAAAGAGAACCAAAATAAGTTTGATGTAAAGGCAGATGCAGGGATCTTTCGTGGCTATCCGCTTACGTCAAAAGCATATAGGGTTCTGAATAAACTCTCAAGGAAAATTGAAGAAACCTATTATGTAACTTTTGATTATAATTCAAGCAAGAAAAGGTCCAACGGAAGAAATATTTTGAAGAGTACATGCTACGCTTTGATGAACGAGAGAAGGCAATCAACTTAGTAGCGAAAGCAACAGATAATAAGATAGACTCCTTGAAGAAAATTATCGATGAAGTTGCTAAAGCCATGGAAAGTGAACCTACTACATCAAATGATCATCCAACCACAATGACCCTCCAAAAGAAAGCTCAGTACTGCAGGGGAGGGTTTGTTAACACTAGAAACAACTGACTTGCCTTTCCAAGAGGAGAACCCATCAGTAACACCAACCCATGATGATCTATCTGAGGGGGAGAGTACTGAACCTGATATGGGATTCGGTTCGCCATTTGAGGGGGAGAATGAAAATGCAAATGATGAAGGCGATCTGTCATAACTGGAAGAATAAGTCAATGCTGAGTTGGATCCTACCTATGACCCAAATTACCCTCCTCTCATAAAGTGGACAAAATATCACTCTAAAACTCAAATTCATGTTAAATCATTAGAGGGAGTTCTCACACGCTCTCAACTGAAGGCGAAGCAAGCTGCTTTATTCCCTCAAGTAGAATTCTGCATGTTTAATTCATTTGTCTCCAAAATTGAATCGAAAACGGTACATGTTGGTCTTGATAACTCTGATTGGGTGCAAGATATGCAAGACGAACTCCATGAGTTTGGACGTAATCGTGTTTGGAGGCTGATTCCCATACCAAAGGATGCATCGATAGTCAGTTTAAAATGGGTTTTTAGAAATTAGTTAGATAAAGAGGGTAACGTCATTCGCAACAAAGCAAGGCTGGTGGTGAAAGGATATTGCCAGGAATAAGGAATAGATTATGAAGTGACCTTCGTTCCTGTAGCAAGGTTGGAATCAGTGAGAATCTTTTTGGCATATGTTGAACATAAAAACTTCAAAGTTTTCCAAATGGATGTAAAATGTGCTTTCTTGAATGGAGAACTAGAAGAAACGTTATACATTGAGTAACCACCCGGATTTGTGAACGAAAAGTATCGTGATCATTGCTACACACTGGATAAAGCAGTCTATGGTTTGAAGCAAGCCCTGAGAGCATGGTATGAAACTCTAACACGCTTTCTCAAAATGTCAAAATTCAAACAAGGTTTGGTTGACCCAACCTTCTTTCGCAAGAAAGAGGGCGAACACTTAATGATAGTTCAAATTTATGTCGATGGCATCATGTTCAGCTCCACAAATCCTAGCTTAAAAGCTCAATCCAGGAATTTAATGGAGAATAAATTTGAAATGAACGCAATGGGTCCGATTAACTTTTTCCTTGGATTGAATATAAGACAGGGACCAGAAGGCATCTTCATTAATCAGCAAGAGTACACGAAGACTTTGCTGGCGAAGTTCGGCATGATGGGAGATTCCAAAGTAAAGGTTCCAATGGCATTTGGCATGAAGCTGACTCTATCTCTCGAGAAACCGGCTGTTGATGTGACTCTCTATCATCAGATGATATGATCTCTAATGTATTTAATAGCTAGTAGACCGTACATAATGTTCTCTATCTGCTATTGTGCAAGGTTTCAAGCAAATCCAAGAGAACCTCATATGATTGCAGTGAAAAATATTTTCTGTTATTTGAAGTGAACCTCGTCTCTCAGTCTTTGGTATCATGCAAAATTCGGCTTCTTTGTTCAAGCTTTCTCTGATGCTGATCTTGGTGGATGTGGATTAGAACGAAAGAGCACAACCGGTGGATGCAAGTTCCTTGATGGCAAACTTGTCAACTGGCAGTCAAAGAAACAAACTTGCGTGTCTCTTTCCACATTCGAAGTTGAGTACATCGCTGCAGCATCTTGTACATCGCAGGTCATAGGGATACAAAGCCAACTTAGAGATTATGGCTTAAGCATGAAGAAGATCCCTCTCTACTATGACTAAGAAAGTGCGATTCGTATATGTCACAATCCAGTGCAACACTTGAAGACTAAACATATTGCACTAAGATACCGCTTCATAAAGGACCATGTGGAAGATGGGAACCTTGAAGTTCACTTCGTTCGGTCCTCAGACTAACTGGCTGACATCTTCATTAAATCCCTCCTAGAAGCAAGCATTAATAAAATTCTACAAGGTTTGGGAATGATGGAAGATGAGTCGGTACCGAAACCCACTTTGTTTCACTAAAAATTGAAGAAGCGAAATAGAGTGAACGCTTGGTCTATTTCGGCTCTAGAATTTTCAGGAACCAAAATGAATCGAACGCTTGGTCTATTTCGGCTCTAGAATTTTCGGGAACTGAAATGAACCAAACGTTCGGTCTATATCGGCTCTAGAATTTTTTGGAATAGAAATGAACCGAATGCTCGGCCCATTTCGCTTCATCTTTTCTAAGTTATGGTTTCGGTTGTATATTTTTGTAAAGCAATTTTATTCTCTCGTGTGTTTACATTTAGTATTTATTTTCTTTTCTGTTTTTATTATTTTTCAGAATTTACGAAAATCCAAAAATATTTTTATTTTTATTTTATGTTTTTATTCTTTTTCAGAAATTTTCAAAAATCCAAAAATATTTTTATTTTTCTATTTTATTTCATTTCATTTCTTTTGTTTTGATAATCACAGATGCTATCTCGATTGGAGCCAAGGCAGGTATAACACTCTTATCTTTGTACTAGTTAAGTGTCCCTAGCAGCATGCTGCTGCATTTAGACCGAAGCCTCCTAGACTCTGAGTGAAGCCTTAATGATTCGATCGATACCTATCGTTTCTTCCCAATTAGGCTGCTAAACTCACTCAAGTCACAAGCTACCTTACTCTTCTCAATGAGTTAAAAGTTTTTTGCTGTGTCATTCTTAATTAGCAGAGGTACTTTCGGCTCTTTAACCATCTCATTATTCTCCATCACATTTTTGCTTCACAATCGTAACCCTTGAGACTTTCATCAATTACCACTGAGATTTATGGTTACATAACATCTGTGTTGATGATCTTAGTCACGATCACCATGTGTTGAGTGAAACCCAAAATCCAACACCTTGAATGAATTGACGGTGAACGCTAATGTCTTCAAGCTATTACTTGTACCTGACGAAATCTTTTTTTTTTTATTTTTGCGTGATCTTTATGATATCGTCAATCACCAAGACGTTTCTTCCCTTAGATCAAGTTTTAGATTTGTTTTGAGATTTCTAGCAATTATCCACTCACAAAATAAATTCTCTAACCCTACTTGTTCAACAGAGCACATCGGTCTCACAAGTACTTCATCTCACTTACGGTCTTATTTTAAATATCGAAGTTTGGTTGAAGCTAAACCAACCACTAAAGCCTATACTTGAAAACATTCCTTTCAATGTTTCTTAACAAACGTTTGATTGGATTTTATGGGAAACCACACAGACACTTCTCAGTCTCTCTTGACTTTGAAGGAAGAGATTCGTGCCTGGGATCATTTGTTTTATGACTTTCAAGACATCAACTTTATCCCATACACATCTTGCTTTATTTATTTTTCTTTGGCACACCCTTGCACGAAGATCTTTATGATTTTCCAAAATCTTGATTGTGGTACTAATGGCACTTTTCAGATTTGTGCTTTCGGTTCTAACAGATATGGTGGTTCACTTTCTTATGGAGGAGTGAAGGTGGCTTAATATGAACCTTTTTCAGAATTGAAGAGATGATATTTGGATAAGGACAAGAATTCGTTTTTGGGCGCGTGAATTTGAAACGGTTTCTACACCTACGCCTGATGATGTGTTTCTAGGGAAACCAAGCTGTCAAATCCCGCTTTTACAGGCAACATTTCAGAAATCGTATCATCACAACTAACATTTTCTCTCTCCTGGAAACAGTACAAAAGGAAGTTCTCACGCCTATTATACCTTCTTACCTTCTTCAACTTCTCTCTAGAATACACCAGGCGATATTCAACTGTCCATCTTCTTAAGTGCTTCAACAATGGTGGAATCATCCTCTATTCAAGATCAAACAGCTTCTTCAACCTTGCTCAAGATAAAACCGAATCAGAATCTCATCATTCAGTTGGATCCTTTTCTTTATGATTCATACATGCTTCACATTGTAGAGTGTCTCAAGTATTCTCCATTGGTGATTGCTCTAACACAAGTCAAATCAGCTCCAATGTCCCTTCTATCACAGGTGTATTTCACGGCTTCCTATGACAAACGCAAGGAACAGATCTTTTTCGAAATCTTTAATCACAAGACATCAGTATCCAAAGCATGCTTCTGTTCTCTGCTAGGGCTTGCTGCTAATGCTTCTGTCATCTCTCCGGACTTCATAACAACCACTCAATTGTTTTCGATGTTCTATGATATGGGATACACGGACGTTCTAACTACAGTGAAGAAATTCAAGAAGTCATGTTTACCACCTCAATGGAACGGTTTGCTCACACTTCTCTACCAGGGGTTAGCAGAACGGGTTGCAGGGTCTGATGGGGCAAGTAAAGGATTCATGACCATTCTTTGGGTCCAAGACAATGCACTCCTGAGATGAAGAGCGCTTTAGAGGCAGCTGAAAAACCTACAAAGAGGGGGAAGAAACAAGAGTCTTAGAAAGTCGAAAACAAAGGTCCCTCATCTCCTAAAAATCGAAAGGCTGATACCGCTGCACCTTCAGCTCCCAATAAGAAAAAGGTCAAGACGATGGCAAAATGACCGAAGGCTCCAACGCCTTCTGATTCCGATGAAGAGGAGCAACCAGCCAATGATGAAGAGGATGATCAACATGAAGGCTCATCAATGGGGAAACACTCCTCCCGATCTCCAACTCCTGAAGTACAGATTCATGTTCCTACTCCATATCCTTCTCCTTCTCCAAAACATACCACTGTACCAATCTCCGTTGCTCCCATTCCACCTCCTGTCTCTTCTCAAACCACTACTACTGCTCCAATACCACCACCTATCTTTTCTCAAGCTACAATAACCACAACCACTGGCGCTTCGGTGAGTGTCAGTGTATATGATACGGGGGCACATACCTTTGGCGTTGACACCCGTGTCACCACTAAACCTCTCTCACCATCACCTTCGACAAACTCTGAGCCTATTCTGGGAGGCGAAAAACTTTGATTTTGATTCCACTTATTACAGTCCTTATCGCATTCCAAGTGAAGATGATGATGTTGTTCCGGTGACCAAACAACATTTAAAAGATATCAATGATAAGCTTGATAAGTTGCTCACTCCATCAACACCTTATTCTAATGTTGTGTTAAAAGCATTTCTTGATACTGCTCTTCAGTAACATACAGCCTCAATCGACAACTCCACAAAGGATGTGGATGCCTCCACATCTACCTTCAAGAAGGCAGCAACCGAAGTAACTGATATAGTTCATGATTCGAAGATTTTCTTGGAATCATTCAAAGGGCATGCCGACACCAATGTTGCGAAGGTTAATGCTTCGGTTGATTCTCTCACAAAGTCGCTTCAAGAAGAGACAACAAAGTTTGATTCTGCTCAAACTGTGCTCCAGGCTGATCATACTTCTCTTCTTACTTCGGTCGCCTCTCGCCTTGATAAGCTTCAGGCTGATCTAGCCATGGAAAACAGTATAATGGACGAAATTGCTCTCAAGATCACTCAATTTGAAGTCCGAAATACTCATCTTGCTTAAGCTCAGAAGGAGATTGCTTCACTCAAACTGAGCGGGCCATTCTTAAAAGCAGTGTTGGGGGTGTTCACTTGGTTCTCAGTAATCTTGTTAATGCTCATGATCCTGTTCTCACCCTCACCATCCGGAATCATTTGACGGCTAAACTTCTTCATGTTATTCAGATTTTAAGTCAGATTCAGGGTGTTACGGAGCCTATGATCACTCCGCAACAAGGGGGAGAAGCTGATCGGAATCCTCCAATACCTCCCAAAGTCACTATCAAAACTGAACCGAAGGTTAATGCAGTTTCGGGTTTTGGTGGACAGGAAATACCAAAGGGTGTTGTGAAAGATAGTGATGATGAAGAAGAAGAAACTATCTCTGATGCTTTAAAGCGAAAGAAAAGGGAAAAAGAGGCTGGTGAAAATTTGAAAATAGCTAGAGAAAGAGAGGATGAAGAGCGAAAGCAGAAAGCAGATCAAGATGATCTAATTTGCAAGCAGGCTCTCTTTCTTACTTGGACAAGGGAAAGATTAATTAAAGAAGCAATTGAGTCTCCTAGCACTCACTGGTTGGAACCTGTGACATCCTTTGAATGTGAAAACACAAGGGATTCTCAGTTTGATATGCCTATCACCTGTAGGGCATTCATGTTCCACTGTTTTGATTCAACGGTTGAAGTCCCTTCTCCTCACCCACAGGTTGATCGTGATCTGATAGATTTTTATTTTGAATTTGCTCAACCCCAATACTTGACATGGAGTGCTCAGAAAATAACCTCTGTCAAGGTATTGAAGTTGTATGCTGCTGGGAAATTCATCAATGTGAAGTTCAGGGTGACCCGAGGTTCTGATAACTCGATTCATGTGATTTCATTAGCTGATCTTCCTAACCTGAACCTACACTATTGGATTCTGGTGTTCAATATTTTGCTTACAAATCAAGAACAGTATGGCCCGATCCTCGATCATATTAAGAGAATGTTGGCTTCCTACATCCATGAGGTTGCTAAGATGGATCGGGAAATTGCAAATGTTCTGAGAAAGAAGCCAATTGTGAAGAATATTGGGAAGCCAAGTGATTTAAATAAGATAAAATTGGGCAAGATTGATCCAGTCCATCACACTGTCATGTTCACTAGAAGAGAAGGTGACAAATTTCTTTTTGCTCTTATTGACAAACACATGTTCTCCATTTCCTGCTTGGAGCACGTTCTTGACATAACTCACAGGTGTAAACAGAATAGTGATTCAGATAAGAAGAACTACTCTGACATGCTTCGGTGGTATATATCCTTTCGTCACACACTTTTGGCCATTATACCGAAGGTGTTCAAGACAGTGAAGAAGTCTGTTCTTTCTCAACCGAGCTAGTCTTTTGCCTCTACTAACGCAAAGGGGGAGCTTGTGATGGGTTTTGGACATAAGAACTTTCCCTATGTGCACATACAACCCTATAGCTTGGATCAAGGTTTCTCTAATCAAACATGCATTATCTATCCAAGACTTTCATGGCTAGATCTAATGTAAACTAACAATCATAACATATGAAAATAGATCTAGAATCATACCTTGAATTACTTGCTTGAAACCTTCTTCTCCTTGGAGCTTAGAGTCCCAATTGTCACTCCTCTAATGGATTACAAACACCAACTAGCAAGAAGATGATTTGAGAGAGGTAAGGAAGAGAGAAATCGGCCCTAGGGTTACTCCAATAACAAATGATTTCCACAACCCCAAGGGTTTATTTATACTGTGAGCTCCTAGGGTTTCACCCTAAAACCCTAATTGGATAACATAGCCTCAAAGCAATCCAATATCCCTCCTAGATAAGCCTTGGATGTTTTCTAGGTGATCCACATCCCTAAAATCGTCCAACCCATATCCATAAGGATTCTTAGCTCAAAATACAACTATCACACATTTGACAGTTTATACCCCTTCCTTTAAGTAATCTCTTTAAGTCACCAAATTAATTCCTAATTAATTTATGACTTATATTAATCAAATATTATTATTATTCCTTTAATCCAATAATACCTTAATAATAATATCTCTTCTCTCTATATAAATCATCCTATCAAGTTTTACAGTGAAGGCAACCCAAAAGGACCATGCACAATCGGGTCAAGTACTTACCAAATATAGTTACAACCTGAGACACTAATCCAACAGTCTCCCACTTGGATAAGTGTTGTAACTATAAATGCAAACACAATCCGATCAGCAATTGTAGCTCTCAAAGACGCTATCAACTCTGATCTTATCAGTAACCTATCCTTTAGATAAGGGATCGTATAGTCCTCTGTTTTGATATCGGGCAGACGATTTCATGAAACATTGTCATACTTATTGTCCAGCAACTATTTTGTCGATCTCAGATTTATTTGACATAGAACTTAATTGGACACATCAATTCAGTCCTGACCGGGCCCGGCACATAAGTCAAATCTAATCATCGAGCGGCCGTGATATCGCTTTTACCCTCTTAGGATAAAAGTAACAGATAAACTTCGACTTATATGCATCTACTTATCGACTAATCAACTATACACAACAATGCGTTTTATGACATCAATTTACTGATGCGGCTTCGCATTATCAATGTACAACCAATTAGTAAATAATAAACCATATATCTAGGTTTTAAGACCATATGATATTATCGTCTTGCGATCACTCCAAAGTGATTCCAGCAAGCGCGGGTTTATTCCAATGCTCAAAACTTGTTCATAAGCACTCATGAACGTTGTAGAAAAGCTTTGCTATGTCTAATACCATTTAGACAATCTACACACCAATTCATGAAAATCTTCATTCATACCTACTTCCAACATATGAACGATTGTGGACTGTTTAAATAATTCGATTATTCTCAATAACCTCAATTATTTTGGAAGTCAAAACATGCAAAGTGAAACAATAGCTAAATAATTAACATGAGATAGTAACTTTACTTATAAACAATACTCTTTTATTTAATCATCAAATGTCAATTACATTTATCTATTACATGTTTCTAAAACTATCTAATCTGAACTAATATCATCCTTCAGCCCAATACTCCTAGCATGCTGCAAGTGCTTAACCCTGCTCAGTGCCTTCGTAAGCAGATCTGCTGGGTTATCTTCTGATGATATCCTCTTAACCACGAGGTTTCCTTCTTCTACTCGATGTCTAATAAAGTGATATTTTCTGTCGATATGCCGAGATCTACCATGATCCCTCGGTTCCTTGGTCAAGGCAGCCGCTCCTTCATTATCACAGAAAATTTCCATGGGCTCCTTTATAGTAGGCACAACTCCAAGATCACCAATGAAGTTCTTCAACCTTCTTGCCTATTTTGACGCTTCGCTTGCTAAAATGTACTCTGATTCACACGTTGAATCATCTACAGTTTCCTGTTTGGAACTTTTCCAAGTTATCGCTCCTCCATTAAGGGTAAATACCCATCCTGACTGTGAACAGTAGTTGTCCCTATCGGTCTGGAAACTGGCGTCACTATACCCTCGCACCTTTAAGTCATTACTCCCTCCGAGGACTAGAAACCATTCCTTGGTCCTCCGAAGGTACTTAAGGATGTTCTTGACCGCAATCCAATGCGCTCTTCCAGGATTCCCTTGATATCTACTGACCATGCTCAAAGCAAAGGCCACATCAGGACGAGTACAAGTCATAGCATACATGATTGAGCCAACTGCGGAAGCGTAAGGTACTCGGCTCATATCAGCTATTTCGGCTTCGGTACTCAGGCTCTGAGTCTTACTCAACTTTGTATTACTCTGTATCGGTAGTTCTCCCTTCTTCGAGTTTTCCATACTAAAATGTTTTAGTACCTTATCTAAGTAAGTATTCTGACTAAGTCCTATTAGTCTCTTACTTCTTTCTCTCACTATCCTTATTCTGAATATATAGGAAGCCTCTCTGAGGTCCTTCATAGCAAAGCACTTCCCGAGCCAGGACTTTACCTCCTGCAGAGTCGGGATGTCGTTTCCTATGAGTAGTATGTCATCGACATACAACACGAGAAAGCTAACTATGCTCCCACTGGCTTTGACATATACACATGATTCATCTTCGCTTCGTACAAATCCAAACTCTTTGACTTTCTCATCAAAGCAAAGATTCCATCTGCGAGATGCTTGCTTAAGTCCATAAATGGACTTCTCAAGCTTGCACACTCTATTGGGATGCTTTGGATCAACAAAACCCTCTGGATGAGCCATGTAAACATCCTCAGCCAACTTCCCATTAAGCAAAGTGGTTTTGACATCCATTTGTCATATCTCATAATCATGAAATGCGGCAATAGCTAGCATCACCCTAATAGATTTTATCTTCGCAACTGGTGAGAAGGTTTCATCATAGTCAACTCCGAGAGTCTGAGTAAAGCCCTTCGCCACTAATCACGCCTTATATTTGTGCACATTCCCATCCATGTCGGTCTTCTTCTTGAAGATCCATTTGCACCTAACCGTCTTATGTCCGGGCACATTTTCAACCAAATTCCAAACTTGGTTGTCATACATGGACTGAATCTCGTTGTCCATCGCCTCTTTCCATTTTACAGACTCCGGGCCTGCCATGGCTTCCTTATAGGAATTAGGTTCATTTAGATTTATTAGTGTACTATCTCTAATATACGTGTCCCCTTTGGTAGTAATATGAAAACCATACAACTGGGGTTGAACTCTAACTCTTTCGGAACGTCTAAGAGGTAATGACTCGTCAATTGGTTCAACTGGAGTTTCCTCCTCGGGTTGAGTGCCAACGGTAGAGGTTCCTTCATCACTCGACTCTTGAATCTCTTCAAGATCGATCTGCCTCCCACTATCTCCTTGGCTTATGAGTTCTCTCTCTCGGAAAACCCCTCTCCTCGCAACGAAGACAACATTGTCACTTGGTCTATAGAAGAGATATCCAAAGGATTTCTGTAGGTTGCCGGTGAAAATACATCGCTCACTACAGGGTTCGAGCTTGTCATGAGTTTCTCGTCTTACGAAAACTTCACAACCCCAAACCTTAATATATGCCAACGAGGAAGCTTTCCATGTCCACATCTCGTGAGGTGTTTTGGCAACCTTCTTTGTAGGGACTCGGTTAAGGATATGGGTGGCAGTCTCTAAGGTATACCCCCAAAATGAGATAGGTAGCGAAGCACGACTCATCATTGAAAGAACCATGTCTAACAAGGTTCGATTGTGCCTTTCTGCCACACCATTTAACTGTGATGTCCTAGGTGGTGTCAATTGTGAAACTATTCCACATTCCTTGAGATAGTCGTGGAATTCAAGACCTATGTACTCTCCTCCTCGATCGGATTGAAGCATCTTGATTTTCCTGCCCAATTGATTATCCACTTCATTCTTGAACTCTTTGACCTTTTCAAACGTTTCAAACTTGTGCTTGATTAAGTAAATATACCCATATCTACTATAATCATCGGTGAAAGTCACGTAGAAGCAGTTTCCATGCTTTGTGGTGGATCTAAAGGGCCCACATACATCGGTATGTATGAGATCCAATAAACCCTCACCCCTCTCACAAGTGCCAGTGAAGGGTGACTTGGTCATCTTTCCAAGTAAACAAGATTCACACGTGTCATCTTCCCTAAGGTCGAATGACTCCAATACTCCATCCTTTTGGAGTTGGGCTATGCGCTTCTTTTTGACATGTCCAAGACGACAATGCAACAAAGATGCTTTATCCATGCTATTAGAAGAATCTATACACAACACATCATTTCGTAGGTTATCTACAACCATAACAGTTTCATAAATTTCATTACAAGGCATTGCTTCAATGTAAAAAACACCATTTAGATAAGTATAAATAGAACCATTCATATTATTAAATGTATATCTAAATCCTTGTCTAAACAAACCATGAAATGAAATGATGTTTCTTTCCATATATGGTGAGTAGCAACAGTTATTTAAATCTAAACCTAATCCATTACTAAGCACTAAAGAATACACTCCAATCTTGGTAAAAGGCGACGATCTTCTGTTCCCCATGATTAGGTTTATTCTTCCTTGCTCCACATATCTATCTCTTCTTAGTCCCTGCAAATCAGAACAAATGTGATAACCACATCCTGTATCAAGAACCCAAGAAATAGTATGAGGTGAATTGTTAGATTTAATTGTGTATATACCTGCAAAATATGGCTTGATCTTTTCATCCTTGATGGCTTGTAGATATTCCAGGTAGCTTCTCTTCCAATGCCCTATTTTGTGGCAATGATGGCACTATTCCTCCTTTGTGTTAGGGTTGGGCTTAGGAGGATCAACCTTGTTCCCACTAGAAGAGGAACCATCTTGGGACTTTCCCATGCGGTGGCTCTTTGACGGAGCCTTCCTCTTCTTACCCCTTCCCTGCCCTATAGACAAAACAGGAGCATCAGTTGGTGCGGGAGTTGGTGCAACAGACTTGTCCTTTAGGTTGCTCTCAGCAGTCCTTGGAGTTTGCTTAGGGTGACATCTTCCTTGTTCATGTGGTAGGTCATCCTAAATTGGTTGTAGCATGAAGGCAAGGAGTGAAGAACAATGTCAATGGCCAAATCCTCCCCAAAGTTAGCATTTAACTTGCGAAGACGATCAACATATCATTGCATCTTTTGCAAGTGCACGGTTAACGATTCTCCACTTCCCATATTGGCGGTGATCATGTTGGTGATGATCTTGTAGTGCTCTTGCCTTGCGATTTGGTGGTACCTCTCCATTAAGTCTTGATGTATTTCATAGGGATACATGTCCTCATAGGATTTTTGGAATTCTTGGTTCATAGTGGCTATCATGATGAAATGGACCTTTGTTGCATCATGTTAGTGTGTCTCAAAGACATCCATCTCTTCGGGAGTAGTGATTTCCGGGTTAACCTTCTTGAGCTTTTTGTCGAGGACATACTCTTTGTCCTCGTAGCGTGCAATGGTGCGAATGTATCTTATCCATTCGCTAAAGTTCATACCATCGAAGGTCACCTTTTGGCAAAGACTCATTAACGTGAATGAGTTAGCAGCAACGTTGTTTGCGTTCGACATCTACAAATAGAAAGGACAAAGTTTGATTAGAATTGGATCCCTAATTAAACACCGAAAATGAAAAATTAGGGCTAGGACCCAACAACATTATTTACATATTAGAAAAGGGATGCCGTAATCCAATATGCAAACAATTTGGACGTAAGTGAATGAGGATTCACTAATTCTTCACCTAGAAAACATAAGCTTAAGTTTTATTGAGAATTCCTAGATTTTCTTTGAGATTCATTGAACCTTTCAATGGCATGTTTAAATCTCGACATGCCCCTCTAGTTTGTGACTGGGATACCGAGGATCACAAAGCGGGTGTGAATTACCATGCAAATCTACATGGTGCCTTCATTGTTACAATCATCTATTCGATGTGCCGGTAAACCACATACGCTCCATCGAACTATGATAAATAATGAATCACCCTTTGCCACCTTTGCTTAGAACCAATTAGTGTGCCGGTAAACCACACACGCTCCATTAACTTGTTAGCAAGGGGCAAAGTGCAATTTCATGGGATTGCATCAATTCACTTTTCCTAAAGTAATAAGATTGGGAATTTTATAAAATAGTTTAGTTACTTTATAGGTTCATTATACTTATTAATGAGGAGAGAGAGTTTCCCTATCCTACCCGTTCGGCTAACAACCCTCCACCGGTGAAGCAAGTGGTGGGTGTGAGTGTACACCCATTAAGCGCCATTTTATTGGCAGCAACCTTATATCCACCTTATAGACCGGCTTCATGAATGAGGCCTACTAACGGTAAGACTAGCATTTTAATTTTACTTATATATATATTAAGCCTTTAATAATATAATAGTATAGGGTTGAATTTTAAACTTGTAAAACTCTAGGGGTTGAAATTTAAATTCTTCTAAATTAAACTATTAATCACAAAATTCAAATTTCAAAACTTCGGGATAGAAATTGAACTTTTCAAAACAATAGGGATCAAATAACAAATAATTCAAATTAAACAATTAATTTCATAATTATCTATATTTGACCTAATCCAATTTTAGTCATTAGATAATTACCAAATAATCTTAAATAGTCCATCTTTATCATATAAATAATTAATATTCAAAAGATTTGAAATTATCTATATTTATGTCAAGGATAATCATTAAATTAAGTTAAAATTCGGATTTTTACATAATAAAACAATTTAGGTATCAATCCAAGACAAAACAGCAACAAAATCCTGAATTTTCCTCTGTCTGATGCTGGAACTCGCCGAGTCAAGCTTTGGACTCACCGAGTTGAAGCTACTCGCCGAGTCCATAGTGGAACTTGCCGAGTTCATCAGGCAGATGACTAAAAATTGAATTTTTCAAGCAACAAGCAATTAACCAATGCATCAGTTCAATAGAAATCAATCAAAGCTCTGATACCATTGATGGGTTTTGGACATAAGAACTTTCCCTATGTGCACATACAACCCTATAGCTTGGATCTAGGTTTCTCTAATTGAACATGTATTATGTATCCAAGAATTTCATGGCTAGATCTAATGTAAACTAACAATCATAACATATGAAAACAGATCTAGAATCATACCTTGAATTACTTGCTTGAAACCTTCTTCTCCTTGGAGCATAGAGTCACAATTGTCACTCCTCTAATGGCTTACAAACACCAACTAGCAAGAAGATGATTTGAGAGAGGTAAGGAAGAGAGAAATCGGCCCTAGGGTTACTCCAATAACAAAGGTCACGATTTCCACAACCCCAAGGGTCTATTTATACTGTGAGCTCCTAGGGTTTCACCCTAAAACCCTAATTAGATAACTTAGCCTCAAAGCAATCCAATATCCCTCCTAGATAAGCCTTAGATGATTTCTAGGTGATCCACATCCCTAAAATCATCCAACCCATATCCATAAGGATTCTTAGCTCAAAATACAACTATCACACATTTGACAGTTTATACCCCTTCCGTTAATTAATCTCTTTAAGTCACCAAATTAATTCCTAATTAAGTTATGACTTATATTAATCAAATAATATTATTATTCCTTTAATACAATAATACATTAATAATAATATATCTTCTCTCTATATAAATCATCCTATCAAGTTGCTATGGTGAAGGCAACCCAAAATGACCATGCACAATCGGGTCAAGTACTTACCAAATATAGTTACAGCCTTAGACACTAATCCAACAGCTTGTTGGGTTTAGAATGTTGCGTCATATGGTCTTAATGTTATATTTTGATTACCCGGTTTGGGCCTGTCCAACCATGGTTTAAGCTTAGGGTTAGTTTATATATTATGCATGCATGTATAACATTAGAGTGGAGTTCTCTTTAATAGCTTTTGTTATGTAACCCTAAAACACACCTGTACTGTTGAACTTCTTTATTGAGCTCTTTTGAGTTGCGAGTGTTGGAGCATGGAAATTCTCTACACATAATGAGTGATAGTTAGGTTGTATTTTCCCTTTATTGTATTTATGGTGTAAATACTCTCCCTCCTATATAAAGGGAGAGTTGGTCATTTCTTACTTAAGCTAGCTCACTTTTTCTTAGTTAGAGATTACTTTTACTTTCTTACAATGTAATCTAGAGAAAGAAAAAGTGGTGGGTTCTGCCACCCAGGGAGAGTTTCTCTCCCACTATGTTCTTCATGCAATATTATTATTATTCTCTCTTTATTCTTAGCTTTCTTCCATGAACTCATAATATTTTCTTCGTGTTCATACTTACAAAAACATGAGTAATCTCAAGATATCTTACTTCCGCATTCACCGTTCGTTATAAAAATGGGTCTCTATAATTGGTATCAGAGTCGTACCTTGAATATCTCACGATTAGTTCAAGGGAACGACTCCCGTTTGATGATTATCTTGTGATTTTTCTGTGTTTCTGTAAGAAAAATTTTCGGGTTTCAAACCGGAATTTATTTATGAAGTTTGTTCTTAGTTCTATTTTTCTGGGGTGATTCTATCTTAGTAAAATAAATTGTTGCTGATGCTGCTCGTTCTATTTGTGGCTGGAAAATGATGTTCTTGAAGTTCTTAATATTTCTCTGTTGAATAAGTGTAGAAAAAATGGGAGAATAATTAATTTGGTGGTCTCTTAAAAAAGTTGAAGATGTATTCCAGAGAGTTCTTTTTTCCTTGGATGAGAAGACACAAGATTATGGGCTTATTTTTCTTGAAGAAAGTGGAGAAAAGCATTTCTTTTTGAAGATTTTTATTTCCCAGCAACTTTCATCATCATGAGGTATGAGGATTTTGATTCTCATGTATTAGTTGTTGAAGATCTCAAAATTGAATTGTTTTGGATGTAATATTTGTTTGCAAAAAGCATATTGTCCTTGTTACTCTTTTCGGTAAAGAGTACTCCACTATTTACTCCCTCGAAAAGACAAAAACCATGTGACATTGTCCAATCCCATCACCTTTTGTCCCTAAAACCCACCTGCACACTTTTCTCTTTGCCTTCCCAATACCACTTTTTGACTCAAAATGCTTTAAAAAATATTCCCTTCACTAAAATATGAATAAATGGCCTTTGCGGTACCATTTTTCATGAGAAAATAGCATTTTTCGTTACCTGTTCAGCCCTTCTCAGAGCCCAGAACCGCACCCAAAAACCACCTACCGGAGTCTCCTAAGAAGCCTCCTGGCAGCCCCTCCCAGGCCTTGGTCCGCATCCCTTCTCAACATTGGACCGCAGCCTAGTCTTCTTCTCCTCTGATTGAGGTCCTCGCATCGCAGCCTCGGACGACTGCTGATGGACCGCATCCACCTTCCTTGATGATGAACCGCAGTAAGACCGCAGCCATCCTTCCATGGCTCGGACTGTAGGCTTCTTCCTTCGGTTCGGACAGCAACGCGCCTTCTAATGCTTCGTTCGAAGTGGCTTGCCTGCTCGCGCCTATCGCGGCTCACATGCGCAGTGGCTTCCCGGCTCGCACCATCAGCAGCCAGCTCCCTCTATCCGCAACCTAGCCCCATCTGCACCCAACGCTTCCCACCGCAACTACCTTCCATCCGCAACCACACCTCCACCTTCCCCATCTGACCACACCCTCCTAGACCCACAACCATCACCTTCTCACCCGCAATGCCCTCCTCAACTTTATATTCCCTCATTCCTCCTTCCAGACTTCACCCAGACCTCCCCCCTCCTCCTTCTTCCTTCAGCCCCTTCCTCTTCCTCCTCCTCCCTCCTTTCCTCCTCCTTTTTTCCTCCCCTCCCCTCCTTTTTCCCTTTCTTTTTTTTTAAAACCCTTTTTTCAAGAATTCAATTTTTTATTTTATTCAGTTTTTTTTCTTCATTATTTTTTTCAATTAATTTTTTTCAGCCAATTTTTTTTTATTTAGCCAATTTTTTGTATTTACCCCTTTTTTTATTATAACCAATTTTTTTAAAAAACCAATTATTTTTTTTACACCAATTTTTGCTACAACCGAACATTGGATTTTCACATTGGTTAGTTCATGCCGGTTATTATTTTTGGAAGAATACTTCTACCGCAGTCGAACTTCATATTATTCTTTGTGATGCTTGCATCGCAACGACGATTGATCAACAAAGTTGTTTCATATTCTTCACTTTATGGGATTTATGACTTGTTGCTTATGATTTTTTGGTTGACGAATCATGTATCTTGAGCACGTGGACTTTATTGTCTATTGAAGACCACTACAAGAGTTCCGACACCGTAGTTTGGATATTTGGATATTATTTTTGGCACAACATATTATTTTCTCAGCATAGCTTCAGCAACTATGTCACCCACCTTCTCATGATCGCAAGAGTATCTCTTTTACTCTTTCTCGTTTCTTATCGAGACCCTTCATACATCTACGGAGAGCTTCTCTTAGCTCTTGATATCCGACACTCTCCATCCGATGATTAGTTGATTTTTATATCCGGTCATTGGTTATCAAAAATAGGGAGAGAATATCATCCGGATTTGATTATTATGATTGTTTGAGTTTGGATTTTTGATGACTTCTGAAGACGATTATATATTTAGTGATGCGATGTGGCACTTTTTTTTGGTCTTTACGGATCAAAGTTTTGGCATTACTCGATGTTTTCCAATTCATATTATTTATTATTCGGACCTAACACTAGATGATTTTGTGTTCGCATCCGGTTCAGATCTTATGGTTTCATGAGTTTGGATTTGTGATATGTTGAAGATGAAGATTGTTTTAGCGATGTGATGTAGCACGTATTTTTGATCCTTGGATCAAATTTTTGACATTGCTGGACCATGTTTTTGGACTCACATTATCTTTATCTGGACTACATTTTATGGATGCTTCACATTTTTAGCGGGTTATTCTTTGAAGAATTTCAGATACATTATTATTCAAGAACTCAAGATGTTTTTAAAACTTTTTGAAGCCGAAGTGTTTCTTTTATTGGATCTTCTACTTGCTCATGATGACCTCCTTCTTCGGGTGATTATGACTGGTTTGAAGATTTGGATCTTATCTTTTCTGCTTCATTGGTTGTGTTTTGAAGCCGAAGACCTTCATTTCAGAGATTCATGGCAAATTTCAGACTTCATAGACACTTCAGAGTTTCAGAGACATTTCAGCACTTGATTTCATTTTATTACCATACTTGCTAGTCGGATTACTATATTATAGCCTTGTATCACTTGTTGTATCTCTCATAATTTGTTAGCATTTAGGGAGAGAATGTTGGAGCATGGAAATGCTCTACAAATAATGAGTGATAGTTAGGTTGTATTTTCCATTTATTGTATTTATGGTGTAAATACTCTCCCTCCTATATAAAGAGAGAGTTGGTCATTTCTTACTTAAGCTAGCTCACTTTTCCTTAGTTAGAGATTACTTTTACTTTCTTACAATGTAATCTAGAAAGAGAAAAAGTGGTGGGTTCTCCCACCCAGGGAGAGTTTCTCTCCCACCATGTTCTTCATGCAATATTATTATTACTCTCTCTTTATTCTTAGGTTTCTTCCATGAACTCATAATATGTACTTCGTGTTCATACTTACAAAAACGCGATTAATCTCGAGCTATCTTACTTCCGCATTCACCGTTCGTTATAAAAATGGATCTCTACAGTGAGATATTAATCATTCGACATCATTTGATCCATTCTTGTGTTCTTTGATTACTTCATTCCTATTTATCTATTTTGAATCTGTTGATCTAATAGTGTAATAGTCTCATCAAAAGCCTTTAGAAATAGGAGTGTATCGGAAGCACTAAGCATTTTTTAATGATCTAGATTTGAAGGTGTTAACTCCCTCCTGTCTGACATTTGACCAGATGTCTTTGAATTCTTTTCAGTGTTTTTTTTAAATTGATACCATATTTCAAACTCAATTTGAATTCTTCTGGAGTCGAGAATTTTGAGATAAAATTCTTCAAAAATATGAAATAATTGGTCGTTAGGGTATATCCTAATACATTTCATCTCCAAGTTTGTGAAAGTTAGAGGAGGAGCATAGTCTTCAAATAGTATTTACCCATGAGTGGATAAGGAATTCATTTATGTGAATGTCAAAGCTCTGATTTTTCCAAATATTATCACCAAACTTGGTTGCCCTCTAGTCGGATTTCCTTTGTCGAATGGAAAGAGAATCAAATGACATCTCATCAGATAATTATGGTTCAGGAGTTACTAGCTTTTGAAGAGATGTGTAACACCCAAATTTTCAAATAATTTTTCACATTTTATAAAACACATTTCCATTCATAATTGTTATAAAAACACCATCTTAACACATAGTCAAATTATAACATCACATCCCAAAATCATAATATAAAAACTCCTCATGTGTGTACTTATCAAGTCGGCGCCTTCGCGTGATCCTCACTGGTACCTGAAACACATAACACAACACTGTAAGCATAAATGCTTAGTGAGTTCCCCAAAATACCACACACAACACATATTAGCCACTCGAGGCTATAACTCTGTTTGACCCTCTGGTCAATTTGCCTCAGTGGGACCCTCCAGTCCCATAACTCTGTGGGCCCTCTAGCCCTAACTCTGTGGACCTTCTGGTCCTAACTCTGTAAACTCTGTGACATACATAGCATAAAGCACATAGAAATCACATCATGAAAAAACATAAAAATACTCTATCACATAACTCTAATTACCACTCTAGGTAAAGTATAGTGAGAAGACTCACCTCGGGTAACTCGGTAAACCTCGAACTCTGAAATACTGCACTAGCCTTCGCCTATTCACAAAATAGTTACTCTAATTAATACAACTTCTAAAGGATAGGCCAGCCCCTCTCTATAAATCCTCTAAGAACGGTAAAAGACCATCTTACCCCGTTAGTGACTCATAAGTCCAACCACTGACTAAACCCTAATAGTCAACAAAGTCAACGGTCAGCATTGACCGGACTCGCCGAGTGCACTAGGGTGACTCGACGAGTACACACCTACCCTATTCGCCCTTGGTCCTCTCTTGACTCGCTGAGTCGACACTATACTCCCCGGGTCGTCACAGGTCGTGAGTCTCGGGGCAACCTTACTCGACTCGTTGAGTCCCTTATGGACTCTCGGCGAGTTTCTCCCATGAAAACTATCAAAAGATCTCTTGAGGCTAGATCGGCTTCACCAAACAGTAGATCCATCCTTCTAAGACTCAAAATTCATGTAAAGGTGCAATATTTACGTGCGTGCAACCGATATCAAGCCTCAAATGGAGAAATAAATCTAACAATGGCAACCTAGTCTCCAATTGCTTACTTGCTTGCAAAAAGCTAGAGGGTAGTGACTCCATGGACCTCTCAAGGCCCAGATCTGATATCATCAACACAAAGGAGACCTCATACTCCCTAGATCTCATAAAAAGGGGAGATAAAACCCTAAAATCATGGAATCTATCATATCAACACGAAATAGAAGGAATTATACCTCCAAAGGTGAACTCTCAAGATGAACAGCTCTAATCCAAGCTCCCTTCTCGCTTTAGATGGATCCTATCTTCTTTATCTAGCAAAATCACCCCAAAAATGAATATTATAAGCCCTTTCTTGCACTCAAGCCTTTCCTCTCTCTCTACGGTTTCTCTAGAACAAGGTAGCCGCAAATGACAGCCATAAGGGCCTTTAAATTGGGCACAAGCCCCGAAAATTAGGGATTCATTTAACTTCGCGGACTCGCCGAGTCTGAGCGCCTACTCGTCGATTCCCTCTATAAAATTTAACGAAAATACTTAAAACAAGACACCTGTGAATCCAGATGTTACAATTCTCCCCCAATAGAATCAGACGTCGCCCTCATAGTCTTGCTCGATAAACAACTCTGGATGTTACTCCTGCATCTCCGACTCCAGCTCCCAGGTCAGCTCGGACCCCTTCTAATGTTGCCATTGGACCTGCACTAGTGACACCTCCTTGTTCCTTAGAACCTTGATCTTCCGATCCCGAATCGCGATTGGCATCTCCGCATAATTCAAGCCCGCATCCACCTGAATATCCTCCATTGGCACCACTAGCGACTCGTCGGCTATACACTTCCTCAACTGAGACACGTGGAGGGTATCATGAATCTGGCTCAGCTCTGTAGGTAGCTACAATCGATATGCTACCCTCCCCACCCTCACAGTCACCCTGAACGGACCGATGTATCGGGGCCCCAGCTTGCCCCTCTTCATGAATCGGATCACTCCTTTCCAAAGATATACCTTAAGTAGTACGAAGTCCCCTATCTGGAACTCACGCTCGGATCATCGTCGGTCCGCATAACACTTCTGACGACTCTGAGCCGTCAGTAACCTCTGTCTAACCTGTTGTATCTGCTCTATCATCCGAAGCACTATCTCAGTTCTACCCAACACACGCTGCCCAACCTCACCCCATCAAATGGGAGTCCGACACCTCCTCCCATACAACAACTTAAAGGGAGGCATACCAATGCTAGAATGGTGGCTGTTGTTGTACGAAAACTCAGCCAATGGCAGATACGTGTCCCAACTTACTCTGAAGTCTAACACACATGCTCAGAGTATGTCCTCGAGTGTCTGAATCATTCGCTCACTCTGTCCGTCCGTCTGGGGGTGGTTAGCGGTACTGAAATGCAACCTTGTACCCAACTCCTCATGGAACTTCTTCCAGAACCTAGAAGTTAAACGCACATCTCGATCTGACACAATCGAGATCGGTACGCCATGTTGCGATACCAATTCCCTCACATACACCTTTGCCAGCCTCTCTGCTGAAGATCTCTCACTGATAGCAAGAAAATGAGCGCTCTTCGTCAGCCGGTCGACGATCACCCAAATTGCATCGATACCTCTCGTAGTCCTTGGCAAATTGGTGATAAAATCCATGGAAATATGTTCCCACTTCCACTGGGGAACCTCAAGTGGCTGCAACTTGCCATGCGGACACTGATGCTTGGCCTTAACCCTGCGACAGGTCAAGCACCTCTCTACAAATCAAGCCACATCCCTCTTCATACAGGGCCGCCAATAGTCTCTTTTCAGGTCCAAATACATCTTAGTGGCCCCGAGATGGATCGAAAACCTCGACCTGTGTGCCTCCTCCATCAAAATGGCACATGCTCCACCCTCATACGGTACCCAAATCCGGCCCCGGAAGGTCATAAGCCCCCGGCTATTGGCGATGAACTCAGATATCTGACCAATCACCCGCTATCGCTTACAGTTCTCCGGCCTCAAGGCCTCCACCTGGGCCTCCCGAATGGTGTCTAACACCGGAGTCATCACTATCAAACTCATACAAACGTCTCGCAAAGGGTCACTCTCTGCCCTGCGACTCAAAGCATCGGCTACCACATTAGCGTTGCCCGGGTGGTACAGGATCTCACACTCATAATCCTTTACCACGTCCAACCGTCTCCTCTGTCGCATGTTCAGGTTGGGTTGATCCATCAGATACTTCAAGCTCCTGTGGTCCGTGTATATGGTACACCGAACCCAATACAAATAGTAACACCAGATCTTCAAGGCGAACACCACAACCCCCAACTCCAGATCGTGAGTAGGATACCTCGTCTTATGAGGCTTCAGCTGCCTCTGTTGGGTTTTGAGGATTCTAACACTCCTAAGTGTACATGCAACCCTAAATACCTTGGATCTATTTTTTCTCTATTATACATGCAATTATGAACATCCAATGTATTATCCTAATCTAGCATACAAAATAATGAATATAACAAGATAGAATACATACCTCTTTGATGAAAAATGTCTTCATGAAGCTTGAGTGCCTAGTGCCTCAAGTGTGACACCTCAAATAGTTCACACAACACTAAATACACTTTTCAATAACTTGAGAGAAACTTGAACACTCCTAAAATAGGCTAGCCCTTTCTTATTATTCATAGTGGCCGATTTTTCCCAAAGAATATGATCTTATATAGTCGTTACAATTAGGGTAAACCCTAATTGTCATGGCCTTCCATTTCCTTGGATCCATGGGTTCAAATACACCATGGAGCCTCCATGGACCATCCTATGGGTTTTAGCCCAACTTGATTATCCATGGAGCATTAGCCCACTATACAAGTATGGATGATTTACACAATCAACCCATATATTTAATTAGTCTTCTTTTGATCACTTAATTAATTCTAGATTAATTAGAAATTATAATATATTAATCAACCTTAAGTGTTATTTCTCTCATTATAGTCTATCCAAGTGCAAGATGCCATGCAACCCAAATGGACCATGCCAGGTCAGGTCAAGTCTTACCAATTATAGTTATGGACTTAGACATTAATCCAATAGTCTCCCACTTGGATAAGTCCAAAACTATTATTGTGAATGACTTCAAGAACCGACCGGAAATCGTAGCTCTCAAAAGCTTCTGTCGAACTCTGACCTTTGTCAATGACTTGTCCATTAGATAAGTGATCATACATTCCTCCATTCTAGATATCATATGCACTGAGACATGGATTGTAAATCATTCTCTCTGTCTATCTGTTGTTTCCCGATTTCCAATTCATGATGACTGACTGATTGAACAAATCAAATCAGTCCTGGCTTGGCCAAGCACTCACATATATCATCATTAAATCATCGAGGGGCCAATAGATATCACTTTTATCCCGAAGGTAAAAGGAATGGATAAACTTCGACTTGTATGGCTTGTTCTGCTACTTGTTGAATCATACACAAAGGCACGTTTTATAACATCAAGTTACCAATGCGTTTTCGTGCAATCAATGTACTATCAACTCATAGTAACACCTCATATCTCTAGGTTTGAAGAATATAAGATATTATCGCCTCATGATCACTCGTGATAAAATCCATGAAGTGATTCAAATGTGCGCGGGTTGAATCCAATACTCGGAACTTATGAGCACTCATGAGTGTTGTAGCACAACTTTGTCCATCAACTTGGACCTCTACAAGCCAACCCATGACAGTCTTGATTCATATCTACTTCCAACATATGACCAACTGTGGATGGTTTGCATAACTTAGTCATTCCGGAAGAATAACCTAGTTATTATGGAAGTCAAAACATGCAAAGTGAAACACAATAATAAATGAATCTAATATGGTCTCAGAACTGATGAATATAAATAAAACACCTTTTATTTATCACCATATGATTGCACATTATTCACTTTATACTATTTCAACTATCAACTTTACTCTTGACTTTAAAACAATAGTTGTCCCATGCTCCAAGCATGTATACTATGTTTTCTAAACACTAGTCAGCCATACACCAAGTATGCATACTATGTTTGTCTATGACCCTTACTTTGTGAACTAAACCAATTTACCATAACTTTCGAAGATTTTAATTTCACACTCCCGAATTCTTATGGCAAATGCAGGAATTCCAAATTGATGCCATTTTACCTAAATCTGTTAGATTCTCAACTTATATGCAATGATTCTCTTGTAATGATTATGCACAAAGCCACAAAGATTTGACAATAAACATTACAGAGCATTCCAAAGGAGATCAACTCCTTGGAAACATCCTTCTTGCATTAAGTTTCCTAATCTTATACAGACTTATTGAGCAACTTCCACCAATGGGATCATTTCCACATTCCCTTTTTTACTATCACTTCTGAACAAGAGTTGCCTCTTTTCAGAATATGTCAATATGGTCCTTCCAACAATTAACACTATACTTCCAACTGTCCCTGAGCAACCAATCTTTGGTAAACCTTAGATTGTCCTCGACAATTGCTTAATTATTTTAGTCATATCCAGTTCTAGATCTTTTCCCTTCTTAATGCCCCAGGCATCTGGAAAATTTTAGACAGGATGAATATAGCACATGTAATCGATCCTATATCTGAAGCATATGGGACACGATTCATGATGTCTCACATAAAGACTAAACCAGTCTTTTGCTATAATATTTTCATTTCTATTTGCCAAGTTCTCATAATTCAGATTATGAAAAGGGATGCCGTAATCATAATCAAATTTTAGAATGCAAATAATGAACCCATATATAGAGTTTCCTTATGTTAAGGCATTCCAACATGAAATTCATATATATTCTTGACTAAATTTGATTAAAATCTCAATCTATGCTTTTAGAATTGAAATGAAGTATAATTTCATCTCCCTTAATTATAGCAAAACAACTTTTTCAACCACTGCATCCTCACGAATTGAAACTTTTGTTTTCTATAATTAACATTGCTAACTTGCAACCTTTATCATAATTATCATGCTCCCACTAACATGATGATTATTAGAATAACACTTATACTCCCACTAGCTTTGAAATGTACTCAGAAATCAGCTGGACTTCTAGAAATCAATACTTTATTGACTTTCTTACCAAAGTTCAGATTTCTGATACTAGATTGCCTTGATAAGACTTTATCCAAAACATACACCTCTCTTAGATAACTCACAGGTGTGTCTAAACAATTATGAAGAGGGATGCCGTAATCATAATGTTTAGAGCTTTTGTTATTCCCACAATTGCTATCTACACAAAATCTACTTAGTGAAAGAGTTTACTTGCCATCATTTTCATGAATCGGAGAGAAACCTTATGACACTTAGATTTTATGGTGTACGTGTTCTTATCCATGTGAAGTGTCAAAACCATAGTCACAAGACAAGGCTAATGACCAATCCAAACTCATATGGACTGAACTCAATCTTAATTTCATGCCATCTGGCAGCTCAAGGGCCTGCCATTGCTTCCAAGTTGTTATGCAACCAATTGAGAACTATAAGAACTCATATACAAGGCCAACTTTAACTGGAATGGGCACAGAATATGTCAACACGATAGGTTATAAACCTCAAGTCGTGTGCTAGTGAAGAACTTCAGGTTTTATTCTTGATTAGTTCTTGAGACTTTCAAGACCTTTAAGACCCATTGTCCTCTTGACATATAAAACTCTCTTGTCAGATATTCAAGAGATAGTGTGGATTCTAATCAAGATAAACACTTCACACAATTGGCCTTAGTTGGTCTTTGTTTTATCCAAAACATCACAACTTACCAATTTCAAATGTACAAGAGTAGAAAACTTTTACTCTTACATTTGACAAGTGTTTTAAACCTTCTTTAAGACATGTCACTCAAGTTACAATCTTAGAGTGTTTTTTTTGGAACGAAGTATGAATCATCTTCTTGATTTGACCACTCCAACAATTCATAGCTCCTCTCCTTGCCTATCAGAGTCCACTTAGAGGATGAATTGTGATAAGGTCTCTTAATCATTAAGATGATTATATAACATGATACTAAAGTACTCTCCCATCTTTTCAGATTTGAGAGACTTTTATCTTTCTGCCTAAGTTGATTCTTCTTATTCGCTCTGCCATACATTGGAACTTTCCAATATTTCAGAATTATACTTTAGCCTGTAAGTATAACCATATTTACTAAGCTTTAGTAAATTATGATGAATAGTCTTATCGATCTTTTGTGGTGGACTTAACCAGTGCACAAGAATGTGTACTCGATCCCTTAGTCCTTTACTTGACTCACACATCCATGTGAACAAGTAGTTAGTCTTAATTTTTCCAATGCTTGAAAGTTCTCATCCATCATGCTATACAGCTTGCATGATTCCAAGTTTCAGTCCAATTGAAACTTGTGTGATGAGAATCTTTCCTTATTTTGTAAATTTAGACACTACCACAAATGAAAGAATCAAATTCATATTTCCACTCTTGCTATTAACGGAGTCTTATAAGCAACAAAACTTTTCACAAAAGCCACTGTAAGGATATTTTAAAATAAATAAAATTAAAATTTTTTTCCTTTTATTTAAAAAAAACTTTGCGGAAAAACTATCCTTACAGTGCAATAGCACATGAAAACTTTGTTGTTATCTATTCCTAAGCAATATATCATAACTCCTAAGAAGTAGTTCAAGAATCCGATCTTCAACCTATGCGATAGAATTCCATTTACACGTTCAGATTCAACATATTCTTTCTTTAAATTTCCTTCATTTTCCTTTGATTCTTAAAACATCACCATGTAACCCAGTCACATCATGTATCAAGAATCTCAGAATAGAAACTTAGCATAGTTAGATAGTGGACTTTACCTGAAGTAGAGTCAAACTTATTGACTTTAACACCCTTAGGTAAATTGGCAGCTTCACAACTAATGCCCCTTCCATTGGCAATTTAACATATGGACGCTTTGGTAATGGAACATGGGACTATCACAGACTTAGCCTTTCTCTTTACAATTTGGTCAACTGAGTTGACTATGGTTGATCCCTTTCCATTGGGAAGAGAGAGCTTTATTGGATGTCCAATGTCATTATTGTCAATGTCCACAACTTTTAGGAAGTTGATCTTAGCAAATAGATAAGATCATTAAGGGTCTTGTCATAGTTTGTTTCATAGGAGTCCCAAAGGAACTCACTATGTGACTTAGAAAGTGATTGAACATCCAACTTTCTTAAGACTTTGACACCCAACTCTCCCGGCTGGTCAATATGTGACTTCATCTCCAAGATGTGATCACACCTAGACCTTGCCTTGCAAATAGGGCTTGAGTGACCTTAAACTTTTAAAGAACTTGTGGGTTAGGGAGAATAATTGGAGGAGGTGAAAGAAGTATGATTTCCATGGGACATCATCTTCGAAAACTTGTTTCAAGAGATTTGGGAAGATCATAGATGTCTAAACCAGAAATCTTTTGAGAGATATTCAAGATAGTTGATCTAAAGTCCTTAATATGACACCCAATATGAAATATTAAGGCTAGGACCCAACAGACTATTTTATAACTTAGAAGTGGGATGCCGTAATCCAAGCTATAAAATATTTGAAGGTAGGTGAATGACGATTCACCAATTTCCACCAAGATAAATGAAATGTATTATTAGGTTTTAATTGGATTTGAAACTCCTAGATCTTTTAAGATTCATTGAACTGTTCAATGGCATGTTTCAATCTCGAGTGTGCCCTTCAGGTTTTGTGACTGGGATGTCGAGGATCACAAAACAAGGTGTGAATAACCATGCAAATATACTTGGTACCCTTAAGTGTTTACCCCTCAATCGATGTGCCGGTTAACCATACACGCTCCATCGATACTATGATAAACATTAAGTTACCCTTTTCCTACCTTGTTAAATATGAGTTAGTGTGCCGGTTAACCACACATGCTCCACTAACCGACTTAAACAAAGTGCAAAGTGTAATTTCATGGATTAGCACCTTATTCACATTTTCCTAAGTAACTAAGATTGGGTATTTATAAATGGTTTAGTTACTTAGTATTTATCATTAATATTTTTAATGAAGGGAGAATTCTAGTACTTGTCCTACCCATTCGACTAACGACCCTCCACCGGTCAAGGAAGCGGTGGGTGAGAGTGGACACCCATTAAACTGCCATTTTATAGGCAGTAACCTTATACCCCCAATTATAGACCAGCTTCGTGAATGAGGCCTACTAACGGTAAGACCGACTTTACTCTTATACATATATATATAAATATTATTAACTTATAATATTATAAAGTATAAGGGTTGAATTTTAACACTTTAAAATTCTAAGGGCTTAACTTGGAATTAAATTATTCATAAGAGAAAACTTTTTCAAATTCCAAAACTTGAGGGCATGTTTTGAAACTATTCAAAATTAATTAATTCCATAACTTATGAGTTTAAAGTAGTTTTAATTAAAAACTCTTCAAGTTCCATAACTTGAGGACAAGTTATGGAAGACTTTAAACTAATTAATAAAAAAATAACTTTTTTTTATTGTAACTTATGGGACTAATTAATGTTACACTTTTTATTTATTTATTATTTAATGAAGAGACTCTTGAACCTCCATAACTTGAGGATAGGTTATGGAGTCATAAAACTATTTAATTAGAACTAGACTCTTCATTTTGTAACCTTTGCCAACTTTTATGAGTTTTATGATTCTTAGATGTGACTTTTCATATAACTTGAGGACAAGTTACAAAACACACTTTGGAATCAACTCTTAGATTAAAATGGATTGAAATCAACTATTTCACACAACTTTTCTATTAATCTAAGAACAAGATAATTCAAATCATCAATCTTCAAGAAATTAGCATGAACATACAAACTAATACAAATCTTGAAATTATGACAATTATCTTAGAAATTGGATTAGCATGAACATTACCACATCAAAAACAAGTTTATAAGTTCAAAAACATCATAGGGTAATGTTCCTAGTCCAATTCCAGCCAAAACAATCGAATATATGCAATCAAGGGGTCCAACTCGTCGAGTGCACGAACCAACTCGGCGAGTTGGATGCATTTTGCATTGGACTCGGCGAGTCCATTCATGGACTCGGCGAGTCCATTCATGGACTCGGCGATTCTGCTGTGCAGACATCATCAAAACTCGATTTTTTCAGCTACTTTTGCAAGTATAACAAGAAAACAAGCCTAGTCTCTGATACCACTATTGGGTTTTGAGCATTTTAACACTCCTAAGTGTACATGCAACCCTAAATACCTTGGATCTATGTTTTCTCTATTATACATGCAATTATGAACATCCAAGGTATTATCCTAATCTAGCATACAAAATAATGAATATAAAAAGATAGAATACATACCTCTTTGATGAAAATGTCTTCATGAAGCTTGAGTGCCTAGTGCCTCAAGTGTGACACCTAAAATGGTTCACACAACACCAAATACACTTTGGAATAACTTGAGAGAAACTTGAACACTCCTAAAATTGGCTAGCCCTTTCTTATTATTCATAGTGGCTGATTTTTCCCAAAGAATATGATCTTATATAGTTGTTACAATTAGGGTAAACCCTAATTGTCATGGCCTTCCATTTCCTTGGATCCATGGGTTCAAATACACCATGGAGCATACATGGACCATCCTATGGGTTTTAGCCCAACTTGATTATCCATGGAGCATTAGCCCACTATATAAGTATGGATGATTTACACAATCAACCCATATATTTAATTAGTCTTCTTTTGATCACTTAATTAATGCTAGATTAATTCTTGATCAATACTAATTAAATAATCATATTAATATATTAGAACTTATAATATATTAATCAACCTTAAATGTTATTTCTCTCATTATAGTCTATCCAAGTGCATGATGCCATGCAACCCAAATGGACCATGTCGGGTCGAGTCAAGTCTTACCAATTACAGTTATGGACTTAGACATTAATCTAACAGCCTCGATACATATGCTATCACATGCCCTCTCTATATCAACACCGCACCCAGTCCCGATATCGACGCATCATAATAAACCACAAAGTCCTCCATTCCCTCCCGAAGGGCCAACACTGGGGCTTCGCACAATCTCTGGCGAAGTGTTTCGAATGAGGTCTGCTGCTTTGGGCCTCAAATGAAAGTCACACCCTTCCGGGTCAGCCTGGTGAGAGGAACAGCAATCCTGGAGAAATCCTGAATGAACCTCCAATAATATCCGACCAACCCCAGGAACCTCCTAATCTCCGAAGGGGATCTCGACACCTCCCAACTCATCACTACCTTAATCTTGGCCGGATCGACCAATATCCCATTCTAGTTGTCGAGGTGTCCTAGAAACTAAACCTCCCGTAACCAGAAAGCACACTTGGAGAATTTGGCGTAAAGCCTCTCCAATCTCAAAACTCCGAGGATCTCTCTCAAATGTGCCTCATGCTGCTCTCTGGACTTTGAATACACCAATAAATCATCAATGAACATGATCACCGAATGATCCAACATTGGCCTGCACACCCTGTTCATGAGATCCATGAACGCCGCCGGTGCATTGGTGAGTCCGAAAGGCATCACCACAAACTCGTAATGCCCTTGAACGCTGTCTTCTGGATATCCTCATCACTCACCCTCATCTGATGATATCCAGACCTCAAATCAATCATGGAGAACCAAGACGCTCCCTGCAACTGATCGAACAAATCGTCGATCCTTAGTAAGGGGTAACGGTTCTTGACCGTCATCTTGTTTAACTCCCGGTAATCAATGCACATCTGGTGTGAACCATCCATTTTCTTTACAAAAAGCATCGGTGCTCCCCACGGCGAGCTACGCGGCTGTATAAACCCCTTTCCCAGCAGCTCCTGAAGCTGCGAGGATAACTCTTGCATCTCTAGAGGTGCAAGGCGATAAGGCGCCTTGGCGATAGGTGCTTCCCCAGGAACCAAATCGATACGGAATTCCACCTACCTCTCGGGAGGCACACCCGGTAACTCCTCGGGGAAAACATCCGGGAACTCACGCACTATCGGAACCTCATCGACCGACCTCGGTCTCTCTGCACCTACCCTCAAATGCATCACATAAGCCACATACCCACTACAGCCCTGCTATAGACTCTGCCTCGCTCTCGCGGCTTAACAAAATGTCGACCCAGAACAGGTACCCTCACCATAAACCGTAAGAACTCCCCCACTAGGGTCTCGAATGATCACCAGTCGACACTTGCAGTCGAAAACTTCTCCAAATCTGCTCAAGCAGTCCATGCCCACGATGACACGGACATCTCCCATAGCAATCGGAACCAAATCAATTGGAAACCCAACGCCGAAGATCTTGAGTACACATCCTCGATTCACATCAGTGGCATACACCGCTCTCTCGTCAACTATGGAAACTCGCAAAGGTCGACTCAACGCCTCTCGACGAATACTGATGTGCTGACTAAATGCTAACGACACAAAAGAACGACTCGCACCGAGTCAAATAACACCAATGCAGGTACAGAACACACAAGACATGTACCTACGCATATCACAATATAAGCATAACACCACAAACTCAAAATAAACATATGAAAGAATACATACTAGCCACAACAGCGGGTGTTGCGTGGATGTCACACCCAAAACCTGATAACGGTAGAATACGTTTCGGGGTGGAGGACATCATGTACAGTATCATCACAATTGTATAATAGTAAAAACAAGAAACATGCAACCATTTCATTTACATAGTGAGTTTAATTACAAGTGTGTTCTGTAAAGTTCAACAACGCCAAAAGTATACAAAAATAAGAGATGGATCTTGTATGCTCCACCTTCTCCAAAATGTTGCACCTATACCTGTCTATCTTTGACCTGAGGATACAAGTTATTTGAAAACGAGTATCAGCATAAAGCTGGTGAGTTCATAAGAGTTTAGTGTAATTTTTTTTTGTATAAAAGGTATTAGTGTTGATAGTGTGAAAAGCTGCAGTTTATATTTGTAAGTAGTAGAAAACTCTAGAAAATCCTATATTTTCCAGAAAATACCTTGTAAGTGAAAGCCTTTAAGTTGCATGTAATTATCTTCATTTAAAATCATTTGTTGTAAAGGTATATTAGTGAGTCTCCAATAGGTAGTGTAATAAGAAAAGTTATGCCTGATATCAGTGATAGTGGGGAAAACTCCCATAAGAAATAGATACTTATTTACTTCGGGAATTTGAACTTATTCTTTAGTGTTAGTAATTTAGTGTGAATGTAGTGTATTCCTTGTATGCTACTGATAGTGTGAGTAATAGAGTACCCCATGACCTTCCCGGTCATGCATAGTGTAGAGAAGTAGCGGCATCCCTGGGCCTGCACGGCTCGGACTGAGGATAACAGTCGGGATGTAATAGCGTTTGCCCCGTATACATCTATACATGTAGCGTTGTCTTCCTGTCGAAAAACTCTGGGCATAGTATGTAGCGAATAGCGTATCTCGTAGTGGGTTAGTGTGTTATCCCCTGATTAGTGCTTTCTCTTGTATTATAGTGTAGTAGTCTTTTGTAAAGTTCGTAGTGAGTTCTATTACTAGTGAGTCTTCTCGTGATAGTGTGTATTATAGTATGTAAAATAGTGGCAGTAATGAATAGTAGTGGCCTTAACTATACCTATTATAGTTAACTTAGTGTGTGTAATTCTTGGAAATTATGTAGTGTAGACATCAACTGAAATGAAAAGGCCCGTATCCAACACCAATATACATGATATATAATTAAGAAATAAACGACAGTCGGATGGATAACAACTACCCTAAGCCCACAATCAAACAAGAACAGGAAATAAGGCGAGCTATCGGTCTTAATTCCTTCAAGTCTTACTTATATAAATATATTAGTGTGGTTACATTTTATAAGAAAATATGTTGAACAGGAAATAAGGTGAGCTATCGGTCCTCAGACTCTGGGCCAACTCCTTGGCACTGTCGAAGGTGGTAGGGCGTGAGGCTAGAACATTTCCTCGAAATGGGGGCACTAGACCCCAGATGTATCGTTCGATCTTTTTGCTTTCGGATGGGATCATGTTGGGACACATAGCCGCCAAGTCGCAGAACCTGGCCGTGTAAGCTGTTATGTCGGTCCCTACCATCTTGAGGTTCCAGAGTTCCTCCTCAAGTTTCTGAATTTCGCCCCTCGGGCAGTATTCTTTTCTCATGAGATCCTTTAGAGTGTCCCAGCCCATGGCATTGGCTGTGACCAAGGAGAGTGCACTGACATGACCGTTCCACCATGTCAAGGCTCTGTTAGTGAGGGTGGCAGTAGCGAACTTGATTTTGCTCTCTTCGGGGCAAGAGCACATTTCGAATACAGCTTCGGTTCTTTCGAACCATTGGGATAATGCCAGAATTCCTCCAGTACCATCAAAGAAGGTAGGTTTACAGTTCATGCAGTCCTTATAAGTGCATCCCTTCACTCTTTGATGGACTTCACCAAATCTAGAGTTACCACTGCTCGCATCACCAGAGTTCATTTGAGCCATGGCTGCTGTCACAGCTGCAGTGACAGCCGTTTGGAACAACACTGGATCGAACTGCGTAGGAGGAGGTGGTGGAGGAGGGTTTGAGTTGCTGGTCTTCCTCTTCTTGGATGCTTTCGTGGAGGCATCTTTTACTGGAAGATCATACGGATGATAGCAATAGTAAGAGTCTATTACGAATATGAGTAGAGTGTTTCATGGATTAATTCAACATAATCCAAAAATCAAAATGAGCGTCATAGCAATAGAATAGTTAGCTGCCAATATGATGTAATACAAGTTCAGGAAAATTGGGCCTAACAAAAGGTCTTACAGCAAACCATAGGGAAAAATGTTGGCAGTTTAGAGGTCTAGTTAGGATACTTTTTAGAGCTAGGAATGTTTACAGACAAATGATCTACGAACATAGAGAGGGAAAGCTAGTTCTTTAGACAAAAGAGTGAGGTACTATACGTCTTCTACTAGCGACGGTTACTTGTTGGGCGAACCCTTAGATCCCCTATCTGACGCATAACTTCTTGAAGGTTTCGTTCATGAGTCCTTTAGCGTGCTTGGAGTTCCCTAACTTCGGCTCGAGATGCATCCAGCTGATGTTGCAGAGCCTCGTTGGTCCTCCTTGCCCTGTCCATGGCTCCTTCGAGTTGGCGGATGTGAACCGTGTTGAGATTTGAATTGGCATCCACTTCTACAACTCGACCAATGGCTGCTTGACCCTGCTCGACATTCCTGGCAATCCTTCGGACCATGATGGGCAGAACCCGATCCACTGATCCTCTGTCACTTAGGTTGTAGAAGCTTCGGTCTCCATTATAAGGTAAAGGCTGGCCCTGCTCCTCGCTCCATCGGTGCAAGGATATGGCCCACATAGGAGTGGGACCCTGAAATGTCGGACAGGGGTTGGGGTTCGGAGTTTCAGGAGGTAGGTTGTTAACTTCTAGTTCGGAGCTAGAACTATCTGAGAAGCCTTTAGCAAGATGATCATCCAAAGGGATCGGGTGATCATCATATGACTCCTCATCGAGCCATCTTCCATTGCCCTGGTTTGGATAATACGGGTCGCCGGGTAGGTGGAAGCCAGCCATGCTATCTAGGCGAGAAAGGGGAAAATATGATTAATAGACGTACTAACCTAAATTACTTATAAGATGATCTTCACGAGTTGGAACAATACTTGCATAATGCATACTAATTACATGTGATCGGTACAGGATAGTCCGTCGAATAAGTGACCCTAACTCTAAATCCACAGCCAAACAACGAACAGGAAGTAAAGCAAAGATCACAGATTCTAAGTCTATGACGCCCTAATCACAGGTAACCGGAAATTATCCATTTAGCAACCATTGCTCCATTAGTAACGACTCGTTTTAGTTATCACATAAGTATGTTTTAGAGATACAAAATACTCCTATAGTATTCTTATGGTAACGTTATTATGGTAGTGTTGGTAAGTTTTTAGACTTGTTGCAACACCACAACTAAGCTTAGGCACATGCTAGTCACTCTCAGGAAAACGTAGTTGATCAGGCTACATCCCCCCAAATGTGACTATATGTCTCTAAACCCAATTGTGCTGTCCAACAACCTTAATACTTTAGTTATGTTCTAGCGTGAACTGACTTTTGTGTTTTATAAAGATGTGTGTGTATATATACTTAGTTAAATCTGTTTAATACTCAACAGTATATATATTCTTGGTCAGAGTGTTTTAGTCCCGAAGTGTTTATAGTTCGTATATATTTTTATAGGTTGATATACTTGATTCACTATAAACAATGCTCTGATACCAATCTGTCACACCCCAAAACCGATAACGGCAGAATACGTTTCGGGGTGGAGGACATCATGTACAGTATCATCACAATTGTATAATAGTAAAAACAAGAAACATGCAACCATTTCATTTACATAGTGAGTTTAATTACAAGTGTGTTTTGTAAAGTTCAACAACGCCAAAAGTATACAAAAATAAGAGATGGATCTTGTATGCTCCACCTTCTCCAAAATGTTGCACCTGTACCTGTCTATCTTTGACCTGAGGATACAAGTTATTTGAAAACGAGTATCAGCATAAAGCTGGTGAGTTCATAAGAGTTTAGTGTAATTTTTTTGTATAAAAGGTATAAGTGTTGATAGTGTGAAAAGCTGCAGTTTATATTCGTAAGTAATAGAAAACTCTAGAAAATCCTATATTTTCCAGAAAATACCTTGTAAGTGAAAGCCTTTAAGTTGCATGTACTTATCTTCATTTAAAATCATTTGTTGTAAAGGTATATTAGTGAGTCTCCAATAGGTAGTGTAATAAGAAAAGTTATGCCTGATATCAGTGATAGTGGGGAAAACTCCCATAGGAAATAGATACTTATTTACTTCGGGAATTTTAACTTATTCTTTAGTGTTAGTAATTTAGTGTGAATGTAATGTATTCCTTGTATGCTACTGATAGTGTGAGTAATAGAGTACCCCATGACCTTCCCAGTCATGCATAATGTAGAGATGTAGCTGCATCCCTGGGCCTGCACGGCTCGAACTGAGGTTAACAGTCGGGATGTAATAGCGTCTGCCCTGTATAGATCTATACATGTAGCGTCATCTTCCTGTCGGAAAACTCTGGGCATAGTATGTAGCGAATAGCGTATCTCATAGTGGGTTACTATGTTATCCCATGATTAGTGCTTTCTCTTGTATTATAGTGTAGTAGTCTTTTGTATAGTTCGTAGTGAGTTCTCGTACTAGTGAGTCTTCTCGTGATAGTGTGTATTATAGTATGTAAAATAGTGGCAGTAATGACTAGTAGTGGCGTTAACTATACCCATTATAGTTAACTTAGTGTGTGTAATTCTTGGCAATTATTAGTGTAGACATCAACTGAAATGAAAAGGCCCATTTCCAACGCCAATATACATGATATATAATTAAGAAATCAACGATAGTCGGACGGATAACAACTACCCTAAGCCCACAATCAAACAAGAACAGGAAATAAGGCGAGCTATCGGTCCTAAGTCCTTCAATTCTTACTTATATAAATATATTAGTGTGGTTACATTTTATAAGAAATTATGTTTAATGAAAATCTTGTCAAAAGGGAACATTTAGAAAATAGTTTATTTATCCAAAATAGTTTTGAAAACGCAAAGTTCTTTTATAAGGCATAGTGATAAATCACATGTGATTTGAGTTACGGATAGTGAATCACATGTGATTAATTTTCATAAACATGTATATTTGACTTGTATCCCCCCCCCCCCTAAAACATATAAAAACATTTGAAAGGTTCATTAAGGGGTATGAACTCACAGTTTATCGTAGGGTTCGAGTGTCAACTGATGCCCTGAATGCCAATGGTTCCTATAAATCATGTGATGACACACAATTGGGTTAGAACTAGGATGTTTCATGCTTAAACATGATGGAATAACATTCTTAGGGCTCGGCATTACTGAATACAAGTGTCTCATGATCCATACTTCATGATTCATGCAAGTTTAGGGCCAAGAGTGGGCATTTGAGTGAGTGCATGGCCTTGAAATTGAGTGTACGGCTGAGGTGTGTGGCCATAAGGATGTGTGAGGCTGCACACAAGTGTGTGCAGCCGTACATAGGAGTGTGCGGTCGTACAATCCTCTTGTGAGTCCATATGAAGTGTTTTCTCTTCACACTAAGGAGATTTGAATGTATGCTACCCCCTTCATGAAGGTGTGCGGCTGTACACCTTCAAGGGACCATGAATATGATGAACATGATGAGTTTTAAGGCTTGGGACTCAAGTGTTTACCACTAATAAGCTTGAAGATGAACTAGATCACAAATATGAGGCCTTCAAGGTGTTCTCGGTTGAAGATTTTAGAGAGAGAAAGTAGAGAGAGTAAGGAGCATTCAAATGAATGAATGAAGAAGGTATCCATATATATATATATATATATGTTTGGGTGTGAGGCTAGAGGGTGTGCGGTTGGGTGTGCGGCCGCACACATGGGTGTGTGGCCGCACACACCTCTTTTGGTGTGTTTAATCCAATTTCATGATGCAAAACACTTTCCAATACCTCCTAAGACCAATAATTTGACTATATTGTGTTCAAAACACGCATTTGGAACCACAAGATTTACAAAGGATGAAGAATTCAAAATTTAAAGACAATAAGCAGACCAATTACATAGGATGAAAGTGTCAGGTTGTCACAGCGGACCTCCTCCGCTATCAACTGGAAGGCTCTCCCACGAGCCTTCAGCGCCTCGGTCTTCACCGGCCGACTCTCCGTAGCTTGAACAGCAGCAAGGACCGATCCCTGAGAAGCTCCCTGAGCTGACCCTCGCAACTGTTGAAACGCGGCCTTCCGGTGTCCGGTCTGGTTGCAGTGAAAAGAAACTGCAAACCCCTTGGGGCAATCCTTGGCCATGTGCCCCTCCTTACCACACTTGTAGCAAGACCCTGATCTTTACACCCCCTCATGACTCTTGCCGCACTTGCCACAAGTGTGGCCCTTCTGGTTCCCTGATCTCGAATCAGCGGGCTTTGCCTGCTTGGCAGCCGGCTGGGATTGTGCTGGTCGACGATCCCTCTTCTGAGACTCCGCCTCCTCCCAGGCTTGAGTCTAGATCTCAATCTCCCTCTTTCGAGAATTTGCCTGAAGCTTGGAAAATATCTGGTACGTCGAGTTCGCCACGAACTTGCGGATGTCTCTCCTCAAAATGCTCAAATACTGGCTCATTCATGCATGCTCGGAACACACGTGCTCAGGGCAGAACATCGCCCTCTCATGAAACATCCTGGTGATCACAGTAGCAAACTCATTACCCTGCTTGAGGGTCAAGAACTCATGGGCCAAACACTCCCTTTCCACTGGGGGAACGTACTCATCATGAAACATAGCGGTGAACTTCTCCCAAGTCACCGCAGCGAGCTCTGCTGAAAAATAGTGTGCTGTCACAAACTTCCACCAGTCCTTCGCCCCAAGCGAAGCTGGTTCAGCGCGAACTGAACTCTCAGATGCTCCGGACATGAACATGTGTAGAAGCACCCCTTAATGTCAAAGATCCACCTCATCGCGGCTATCGGATCCTGAGTCCCATCAAACTCTGGTGGCTTCGTGTTGCTGAACTCCCGGTACAGCAACGCGTCACCCCCTGCAGCCTGGCAGCAGCAACGGCCGCAGTGGCTGCAGCATCAGCAAGAGCAGTATAACGCTCATCAAAAGTTTCGATCAGGGTGGTCTTGATAGACCCGAACATCTCTGGAATCTCAGAGCGGATGGCAGCAGCCACCTCATCATAAATCATCTGGCGGAGCTCCTCATCGCTCACACCCCCTCGCTAGTCCCTGGCTTGTGGCGTGTCCCCACCATGATGTCTCTCTGAAATACAACACAAAATATCAGAAGCTCGCTCGAGTGTACACACACTCGATATCCCAATCCTACTTGATCCCTAGTAACTTAAGGATTCTTAATTGGGCTGCGCACTGATTCGGTGTCTTCAGTAGTACGGGCCCAATACTACCGTCCACACCGCATCAATATTCACCCCAAATCTTCCTCCTAGGGTTCCAAATCCCAAGTACTCTACTCTCTCTCTCTCTCTCTCTATGCATAGTCTACTCTCTAGCAGATCTCTCATAAGCTCCTCGCTGCAATCTATTCACTCTCAAGCATCTCCTAGCAGCAAAATCCCTAGGCTAAGGCATCACAATCAGGCCACTCTAGTCCTAATAAGAATACCTAGCCTATTCTAGCATGCATATCAAATCATAACATATCTCATAACTTACAATGTAAGGGTATTTTGGGAAATCACTGTTCGGGCGCTGGTTGATCGTACACACCGATCTGCTCTGCTCTTTCAAAAATATTTTTACTCTTGAGAAAATTTTGTAATTTTATTTTGAAAATCTCTCAAATCCTCTGTTTGAGTTCAGATACGCCCGAAGGTGTACCCGAACCCCTCAAACCAAGGCTCTGATACCAACTTGTAACACCCAAATTTTCAAATAATTTTTCACATTTTATAAAACACATTTTCATTCATAATTGTTATAAAAACACCATTGTATCACATCGTCAAATCATAACATCACATCCCAAGATCATAATATAAAAACTCCTTGTGTGTGTACTAACCAAGTCAGCGCCTTCCCGCGATCCTCACTGGTACCTGAAACACATAACACAACACCGTAAGCATAAATGCTTAGTGAGTTCCCCAAAATAACACACACAACACATATTAGCCACTCGAGGCTATAACTCTGTTTGACCCTCTTGTCAATGTCCCTCAGTGGGACCCTCCAGTCCCATAACTCTGTGGGCCCTCTGGCCCTAACTCTATGGACCTTTTGGTCCTAACTCTGTAAACTCTGTAACATACATAGCATAAAGCACATAGAAATCACATCATGCAAAAACATAAAAATACTCTGTCACATAAGTCTAACTACCACTCTAGGTAAAGTATAGTGAGAAGACTCACCTCGGGTAACTCGGTAAACCTCGAACTCTGAAATACTGCACTAGCGTTCGCCTATTCACAAAATAGTTACTCTAATTAATACAACTTCTAAAGGATAGGCCAGCCCCTCTCTATAAATCCTCTAAGAACGGTAAAAGACCATCTTACCCCGTTAGTGACTCATAAGTCCAACCACTGACTAAACCCTAATAGTCAACAAAGTCAACGGTCAGCATTGACCGGACTCGCCGAGTGCACTAGGATGACTCGACGAGTACATGCCTACCCTCTTCGCCCTTGGTCCTCTCTTGACTCGCTGAGTCAACCCTATAATCCCTGCGTCGTCACAGATCGTGAGTCTCGGGGCAACCCGACTCGATTCGTCGAGTCCCTTATGGACTCTCGGCGAGTTTCTCCCATGAAAATTCTCAAAAGATCTCTTGAGGCTAGATCGGCTTCACCAAACAGTAGATCCATCCTTCTAAGACTCAAAAGTCATGTAAAGGTGCAATATTTACGTGTGTGCAACCGATATCAAGCCTCAAATGGAGAAATAGCTCTAAAAATGGCAACCTAGTCTCCAATTGCTTACTTGCTTACAAAAAGCTAGAGGGTAATGACTCTATGGACCTCTCAAGGCCTAGATCTGATATCATCAACACAAAAGAGACCTCATACTCCCTAGATCTCATAAAAAGGGGAGATAAAAAACCCTAAAATCATGGAATCTATCATATCAACACGAAATAGAAGGAATTATACCTCCAAAGGTGAACTCTCATGATGAACAGCTCCAATCCAAGCTCCCTTCTCGCTTTAGATGTATCCTCTCTTCTTTCTCTAGCAAAATACCCCAAAAATGAAGATTATAACCCTTTTCTTGCACTCAAGCCTTTCCTCTCTCTCTCTCTCTCTCTAGGGTTTCTCTAGAACAAGGTGGCCGCAAATGACGGCCATAAGGGCCTTTAAATAGGGCGCAACCCCGAAAATTAAGGATTCATTTAACAGCGTGGACTCGCTGAGTCCACTCATTAATCCAGGCTGGCAATGCATGATTCCACTCGGCGAGTCTGAGCGCCTACTCACCGATTCCCTCTATAAAATTTAACGAAAATACTTAAAACAAGATACCTGGGAATCCGGATGTTACAAGATGGTTTCTGAGTAGAATGAGGATGTGGAGTTTTTCCTTCAGAGGTTGGAGTTCTTTGGGGATGAGACTTGGGAGATTCATCAGTGGAGCTTTCTTCCTCTTCATCATCATCCATTCCAATGGATGACTTTGATTTAGACCTGGACCTCATACGAGATTCACTTTGTGGTGGAGGTATGTTGTCTTCATTTACTGGTGTCTCCCCAGTCTAGCTAATCTTTCCCCCATTTAGGGATGAAGGATTTGTCTTCTCTACAAACTCGCCATCCTTTAACTCTTAATGGATTTTAATCACTTTTCCGAAGCCAATATGGGTCTTTAAGTTGAAATCATTATTTGTGATGATTAGGGGATTCTTCATCTGATCGATAATATCCTAGGAAACTTGAATGATTTCATCCTGAGTTTTTTTCAGAGCATTCAACCATGTTGCACAAACAACCTTTGAGAGTACCTACAATTAAACCAATTTGTTTGTCTACAGTTCCATCATGTTAATTTGGATTTCTTCGTATCCCACTTCGTATGTGTTTCAGGACTCATGAAGTAGGTGTCTCTATTTTTTTCTCAAGGTCTAGAGAATCTGCTCCCAACTTCTATTTAAATTCTTTCATCTCCTTAACCACATCTTCATGAATTTAGTCGGATCTCACTTTTTGGACTCATCCATAGCTTGTAATCCCAACTGATTTCGAATTATGACTCTTTGATCCAGTACTCTCTCTCCCTTACTTCAATCTATGTGACTCTTTGAGTAATGTCTTCAATTTTGGGAGGAATTGTGATATGTGGTGGAAGACGTAGTAGATTTGTGACTACGCTAAACATTTGATCCACTCTATCAACTAACTCAAGAGATTATTTCCTTGATATTGTAACCATCTTCTTCTTTTTCTTCTCATTATTATTCTTTTTCTTCTTCTTTGTTTTCTTGGTGAAAGATAGCTGCAAAGCACTAGCTTCCTCATTAGAAAGGAGCATTTCAAAGTCACCATCTTGAACATCCTTTTGAACCTCTTCTTCACTCAAGTAATATCCTTGTAAAATCACGGGTTTTACATGGACAAGGTTTGAAAACTCAAACCTTGAATTAACCTAAGATCATTGATCGCTTCTAATATAGTTCCAGTCAAGTCTGGTAAACCAATCTTATCACAGATTAGATAAACCCAACAAAGTGCTCAATAAAGAGAAATAGTAAGTATGAACAATGTAAAGAAACAAGAACAACTCCTTAAATGGTCAAGGAGTTACTAAAAGACAAAATAGATAAAGAGTGCATGGACTGAGAGACGACTAAAGATCAACAGAAGGAGACATTCGTTGTTATTCATCTTGTCTCTTGGACTATGGTAAAATACATTAAGAACAATAAAAAAATAGTGCCTCACACAATTATTACATTACATACACAAAATACTTTCAAACAATGATTGATGTTAGAGAAGTCTTCACTTCGTAACTGCTTCAGATTGGACTCAATCTTAATCTCAGACAGTTGCATCTCGAATTTCATAAGGATCACTTGTTCATGTTCGAACAATATCCCATAAGTGACCATGATAATCACTTAACTCTTTACTTGGCTTCATCGAATACATACATATAAGCACCTTGCAGCCAGCTCCGAACCTCAATATGCCATTGAGGATGCTCAATAAATTTCTTTTTAATGTGTTTAGGAGAATCACTCTTTACGGCATTAGTGATGAACTTTTGAAGAATCATGGTTGGAGCAAGATCTTTTTCTAGAACTCGAAAGAATTCTTTTCTATTTGCCTTTTTCTTAAGATATACAAATTCGAGTTTCAGTTCTTCAATATGGCCTTCGACCAAGATTTATGCTCTGGAAGCTCGGTGCTAATCTTCACCAGTAGATTCTCAGTCCTAAATAATTGAGTAAATTCCACATCATATCTACAATATTCATCTATATAGTACTTCAGGAAGCTAATAGTAGTGTTTAAAGCTCTGATGCTAGATTAATTTGATTGTTGATCTTTGAGGTAAACAGCAGTGGTGAGAATGTCATTAGGATTGATTGAAGGGAAATTCACATCAATGATTAGTATGGGGTATTCCTTGTTCTAAGACACATAGTATCTGTACAGAAGAGAATCGAGATCAAAATTGCTTTGAACCATTTTACCATATCCAACAAACTTGGTGATTTTGTTCTATGACCACACTAATTTTTTAGGTCGTACGTTTGTAGAACAGAAGGTATTTAATGTCTCACGTTCAATTCAAATGAAAATTTCTAGATCATCGGATGGATGCAATGGTGCGAACTTGGCGTAAGAGCGTCTTTGAGGAGAAATTGGTAAGTTAAGTTGATCTGAATTGTTGGTTGGAAGCTCAAAAATCATCAAGAGCACAAAATTGATGTAATGTACGATTCTTTCTTGGAAAATGGAGAAGTGCCCAACATTCGATTGGTATTTTCATTTAACTCTAGAATCTGAATGTTTTCTTCAAGAGCATGTTGCATTTGTTCTTTACACCAGCCCTCGGATGTTTTCGATAACTTCAATGGGCTGTCTGCTTTGGTTGCAATCTTTCCCCTTTGTCTTTAATTGGATCTTATTTAGTAGAGATGGAAGATATAATTTGATGACCGGATTGAGTGATGAGCAGTTCGGATATAGGATGAACCAAGGGCTCTTCAGAAAGTTCATTAAGTTTCCTAATGGGTCAACCTTCATCAACTGGAAAAATCCTTGAAGCAGGAATTGGAGGAGACATTGCTAATTAGATCGAAAAGTATCAATGGTTAACTTGGTTTTCAACTTAGCCATTTCTCGACTCCCTTAAACGTTTCTGCTAGAGTTGATGTCCAACTAACTGAGGACCGTTTCTTCTTTCTTCTTCAGAGAGGAGTTTCGTAATGGAAGGTTGTTCCTTAATGGATTGTAGTCCGATAATTTCATTTAGCACAAGATCATTTTCATCAAACTCAACTTCTTCTTCAAGATTTTCTACTTCGACAATCTATGCATCAGTTGTTTCATCTCGAAGCTCAAATTCCGAGATAGGTGTCCATTAAACAATCTTATATCCCCTTTTTACATAGGAAGTCCCAGCCGTCGATGTGTGAAAAGTATCTGATTTCATACCATCTAACCATTTGGACAGTCATTGAAAGCTCACGTTGATTTGCATGGAAAGCGAATCACAGGCATTAGCAATATTAGTTTGGGTTTGAGATTTTCGATGGTTTCATCTAGGATGATAAGCATTTCATGAAATTTGTGGTTCGAAGTATCCACAATGTGTTAAGCTAATTAGATGACTTTAATGAAAACATCTTTCATAACTATATTCATTGCATCCTTGTGAAGAATGTCCTTCTTCAATCGTTGAGTTTATTTTTCATGACGTACATGAGTCTGCTTGATAAGCTCATTTGTAGCTGAAATCATGTCGTCGTGAATTTTGAGCATTGTAGAAGTGGTGTATATTTGATTGACAGGGGTTGTCTTTATATCGATCCTCGGCTTCTTCTAAGGTGTGCTTCAGGCAGAGAGAAATGAGTTGATCAAATTGGTAGGCTCGGTCAATTTAAAGGAGCAGCAACCATGATCTCATAGAGAGATTTAATCACCAAATCGAGTTTCAAATCAAGAGAAGCAACATTAGACGTAACTTTATTGACTTTGCAATAAAATTTAGTGACATTAACTCGAAGTTCAAGCAGAGCATATCGATCAACAATGTTTTCGTCTGAGGATCTCGTATTGTAAGTAGAGCTTTTGGACTTTTTTTATCATCATCTTCATCGTCATTAGAGTCTTCGGGACACTTTCATCATTGTTTTGGTTAACTTGAATTTGATTTTCTTGATTACCATATATGGTTGTTTCTAGAAGATGAGAGGTGTTGTATTTTCCATCTTGATTCTCTTATTCTTCTATGTCGTCTGAGGATGATGAGTGACCGAATTCAAAGTGTACCTAGTCAGATTATACAATAGTAAGTAAGTCAGGTGTCGATCATAGGGAATGGTATTTATTTAATATAATAACTACTAAGAGTTAAACTAAGAAAAACAACTAGAAGTAGGGGTTTTTGTTGAGAAAAAAACTTGAGAAACACACTTGAACAATCGTTAGAACAAGTTTATATTGCGGAATTTAAACTTTAACTCAAAGGATCATAAAGCTCAACAATAATAGAAGTTAGAGTTAGATAGTTAGATGATTAGATGCGGAATTATAAGGAAATATAAATAACAACAAGTATTATATCAAGTATACACTTAAGTTGATTCTTAACACGGAATGCAATCAGACTAGGTTAGTAAGTGAGATCAAACTTAGTGATTACATCAAGATTGACTTGCTCCGAAGGAGAGATTTAGCTATGTTATATTTTAGATTACGTTTAGTAGAGTTTAGAGAATAAGATGGAGATGAGAGAGTAAGTTATGAATTTCAACAGATATGAGATTCAAGATGCATAGATGATGTATTCATTTAGAAGGAGAAAACTCCTTTTATAGAGTCTCAAAGATTACAAAGGTCCTATCTGTTTAAAGTTGCCATGCAAGGCACATTGGATAAAAGAGTACATTTAGAAAAACTGATAAAAGACTAAGACTAAGTGCTAATGACGATGACTGCGGTTGCAATACTTGACTGCGGATGAGAAAGTGGTTGCTGATAAGGGAGAGGCTGAGGTTTGGATTAAGTTAAAGAGGGTCACTTCTATGTTTCAACAATTTCCCCTTAATTGGCCTCTTGAACTTCCCTTTATTTGTCAAGCTTTAGGAACTTGATGAGAATCCACCAGAAACTTTCTTACTTCTCCAAGCCAGGTGATCCTTCTTGAAATCTCAAACTTGACTCTAGTAGCTGTGTGTTTTGACTTATGAACGGCGGTTTGAGTTAGTTCAAGTTGCTTCCAAGTGAGACGATGCATGGCAGTCATAGGAATGAAATATTTAATTTCATAATTTTTGCGTTTGAAAATGACTCCACGATCTGGGAAGTTTGTTGCTCCAAGAGATCTTTCTTGAAAACCTTCAGTCAGCATTAGGGCCGAATCAGGAGGTGGAAGGTTAAACTTCTGAACAAGTGCAGTGTGAATGTCAGCATCAATTTTTGATAAATCATAAACAGTTTCTCTCATAAACGTGTTGGCCGTTTCAAATGCAATTTTCATCTTGGGATTCTTCTCTAAATTGATCTGAAACACCCTTGCTATCAGAAAGACTTCCTTCGGGTTCATACAGGGAAAGTTAGCTTGGTTTCGGACATAGTCCTGATTTCTTCTGGTGAGAGTGTATTGAATGAAATTTGCTTTCATGAATTTTTGAGGCTGAAAGTTTTTGACTACAGTGGGCCTATCATTTGACCAGATTTCTCAATTGTAGACCCATGCTTGGCATAGAATCTGTTGAGCCTTTTCAAATTCTAAGGGCAACCTCTTATCATCGGAAAGACTATGGTCAAAAGATTCAAATAATTTAAAGTATTTTGCGTTTGGAGAGATGGGAATGTCCCAAGTGATACAATTGAGTGTGGGTTGAATCCAATACTCAGAACTTATGTGCACAAATGAGTGTTGTGGCAACACTTTGCTATGTCCAACAACTTAGACATCTACAACCAACTACATGAAAGTCTTGATTCATATCTACTTCCAACATATGACCGACTGTGGAAAATTTGAATAATATGAAATACTATAACATAATTATTATGGAAGTCAAAACATGCAAAATGAAATGATAGTAAAAAATTGACAAAAGATAGCAACACTTTACCATAAATAAACAACAACTTTTATTCATCATCAAATGTCAATTACACTTCACACATTTCAAAGCTATCTAACTACTAAAACTAATATCATCCTTCAGCCCAATGTGCCTTGCATGCTGGAGATGATTAACCCTACCCAGTCTCTTCGTGAGGGGATCTGTTGGGTTCTCATCTGATGATACCCTATTTGCCATGAGGATTCCTTCTTCTATTCGATGTATGATGAAATGGTATTTTCTATCGGTGTGTCTGAATCTCCCGTGATCCCTTGGTTCCTTGGCTAAGGCAAATGCACTTTCACTATCGCAAAAAATCTCTATAGGCTCCTTTATAGCTGGTACAACTCCAAGTTCTCCAATGAAGTTCTTCAGCCATATAGCCTCCTTTGCTGCCTCGCTTTCCGCTATATACTTTGATTCACAAGTTAAATTAGTTACTGTCTCCTTCTTGGAACTTTTCCAAGAAATTGCTCCTCCGTTTAGGGTAAAGACCCAGCCTGGCTGAGAGTGGAAATTATCCATATTATTCTAGAAGCTAGCATCACTATACCCTAATACTCTCAAGTCATCACTCCCACCGAGGCTAAGGACCCAGGTCTTAGTCCTCTGTAAGTACTTGAGAATGTTCTTTACCGCAGTCCAGTGAGCATTGCCAGGGTTTCCCTAATATCTGCTGATCATGCTCAATGCAAAGACCACATCAGGACGAGTACAATTCATAGCATACATGATCGAGCCTACAGCGGAAGCATACGGTACTCGACTCATCTCTGCTATCTCATCCTTTCTACTCGGGATCTAAGTCTTACTCAATTTGGCGTTACTATGGATTGGTAACTCTCCTTTCTTGGAATTCTGCATGCTGAACCTATTCAACACCTTCTCAAAGTAAGTACTCTGACTAAGTCCAATTAGTCTTTTACACATGTCTATCAAAATCCTTATCCCTAGGATATAGGCAGCTTCTCAAAGGTCCTTCATAGCGAAACACTTCCCAAGCCAGGACTTCACTTCCTGCAAAGTTGGGATGTCATTTCCTATGAGTAGTATGTCATCCACATACAGCACCAAAAAGCTAACTATACTCCCACTATCCTTGACATATACACAAGATTCATCTTCACTCCTCAAAAAACCAAACTCTTTAATTTTCTCATCGAAACAAAGATTCTATCTGCGAGGTGCTTGCTTTAATCCATAGATGGATTTCTCAAGCTTACACACTCTATTAGGGTACTCTGTACAGACAAAACCCTCTGGCTTACTCATGTAAACATACTCAGCCAACTTTCCATTGCGGAAAGCGGTTTTGAAATCCATTTTCCATATTTCATAATCATGAAATGCAGCTATGGGTAACATAACCCTATTAGACTTAATATTCGCTACTAATGAAAATGTCTCATCATAATCAACTCATGGGGTTTGAGAAAAGCCCTTTGCAACCAGTCGCGCCTTATAAGTGTGTACATTACCATCCATGTCAGTATTCTTCTTGAAGATCCATTTGCACGCGACTATCTTGCGACCTGGTACATTGTCAACCAAGTTCCAAACTTGATTGTCATACATGGATTGTATCTCGTTGTCCATAACCTCTTTCCATTTAGCAGCCTCAGGGCCTACCAAGGCTTCTATGTAGATGTTATGTTCAACCAGACTTACCAGTGTGCCATCACTGATAAGTGTATCACCTTCCGCAGTAATATGGAAACCAGAGTAATGATCAGGTGCATTCCTAACTCTCGTGGAACGCCTCAGAGGTACAGACTATTCTGTCGGATCAATAGGAGTTTGCTCCTCAGGTTGATTGCTAGGATTTGAGGTTCCTTCACCACTTGACTCTTGAATTTCTTCAACGTCAATTTTCCTCCCACTGTTTCCTTGGCTCATGAACTCTCTCGCGCGAAAGACTCTTCTCCTAGCTACAAAGACCACATTATCACTAGGTCTTTAGAAGAGGTAACCAAAGGATCTCTGTCAGTATCCGATGAAAAGACACCTCTCACTTCGAGCTTCAAGCTTATCATGAGTGTTGCACCACACAAAAGCCTCGCAACCCCAAATCTTGACGTGGTCCAGATTGGGAATTTTTCCGGTCCACATCTCATGAGGTGTTTTGGCAACCTTTTTGGTAGGGACTAAATTAAGGATATGGGCAGCAGTCTCTAAGGCATACCCCCAAAAAGAGATTGGTAGCGAAGCTCGACTTATCATGGAGCTATCCATGTCCAACAAGGTTCGATTTCACCTCTCATCCACACCATTAAGTTGTGGTGTCCTAGTAGGTGTCAATTGTGAGAGAATTCCACATTCCTTAAGATAGTCAAGGAACTCTGTACTAAAATACTCACCACCTCGATCGGATCGAAGCATCTTAATGTTCCTGCCCAACTGATTCTCCACTTCCTGTTTAAACTCTTTGAATCTTTTAAAGGTCTGTGACTTTTGCTTAATTAAGTAGACATATCCATATCTAGTAAAATCATCAGTAAAAGTCCCATATCACAAGTACTAGTGAAGGGTCCACACACATCAGTATGTATTAGCATCCCTTGTGGCGGTTCTGAAGGGTCCACACACATCAGTATGTATGAGATCCAGCAAACCCTCATCCCTATCACAAGTACCAGTGAAGGGTGACTTTGTCATTTTCCCAAGCAAACAAGATTCACAACTATCATCTGATTTTAGGTCAAATAACGCCAAGACACCATCCTTTTGGAGTTGGCCTATGTGTTTCTTGCTTACATGTCCAAGATGACAATGCCATAATGATGCTTTATCCAAGCTAGTGGAAGAATCGATACAGAATATATTATTTCCTAGGTTATGATCAACAACCGACACAGTTTCATATACACCATCAAAAGGTAATGCTTTAAAATAAAGAACCTTATTAAAGAAAGAATTAATACCACCACATTCATTATCAAACGAAAAGGTAAAGCCTTGTTTGTACAAACCATGAAAGGAAATAATATTTCTTGCCATTTCAGACGAGTAACAACACTTATTCAAATCTAACACTAACCCACTACTTAGAAATAAAGAATAAACTCCAATCTTGGTGACATGTGAAGCTTTCTTATTCCCCATGATCAAGTTTATCTTCCCACGCTCCACATTCTCACTTCTTCTTAGTCCCTGCAAATTAGTACATATGTGAATACCACAACCTATATCAAGGACCCAATATTTAGAATGGGGTGAGTTATTAGACAATATAGTGTATATACCTGCATGGTTGGGTTTTACTTTCCCATCATTTACATCTTGCAGGTACTTTGGGCAGTTTCGCTTCCAGTGCGACTTTTAATGGCAATAGAAGCATTAAGCCTCTTCAAGGTTGGCAGAAGGAGTGACGAAACCTTTCTTGGTTCCACTTGAAGAGCATCCATCAAGGGACTTTCCCTTGGTACCCTTCGAGGGGATCTTCCTCTTCTTTACTTTGCCTTGCCCGATTTCCAAGATAGGGGCCGCGGTAGGAGTAGGAGTAGTAACACCCGACTTACCTATAAGACCACTTTCCGCGATCTTAAAAAGTCCTTGAAGTTTGCTGAGTGTAACTTCGTCCTTATTCATGTGGTATGTCATACGGAATTGATCATAACACAAAGTTAAATAGTGCAAAATGATGTCAATTGACAACTCATCAGGGAAGTTCACATTCATTTTCAGCAAACGGTCCACATACCTTTGCATTTTCTACATGTGATCCGTGATGGGTTCACCATCCTTCATTCGGGTTTTTATCATGGAGGAGATGATTTCATACCTGTAACACCGTGAATTTAAAAATAATTTTTTCCATAATATAAAAACATTTTCATTAAATTTTCATAAAAACATCAATGTTTTAAAACTCCAATCCATATCATACAAAAATCCCAAGATCACATATCATAAAAATCCCATGCGTGTGTACAGATCAAGCCGGCGCCTTCCCACGATCATCACTAGTACCTGAAACAAACAACACTAACACTGTAAGCACAAACCTTAGTGAGTTCCCCAAAATACCACACATAACACATATTAGCCACTCGAGGCTATAACTTTGTGGGTCCGTAGACCCTACTCTGCAAACCCACTGGTTCTAACTCTGGGAACCTTCCGGTTCCAACTCTATAAACATGCACAGCATAAATCACATAGAAATAATGCAGTACAACACATAACATACATATAGCAGACAAATAGTCTGTCACATAACCCTGATTGCCTACTCAAGGTAAAGTATAGTGAGAAGACTCACCTCGCGTATCTCTATAACTCGCAAATCCCATAAATCACTCGCGCCCGATCCTCTGAGCTATAATCCTCCTATAACACAATATATCTCTAATTAACACTTTCTCAACTAAGGTTGACTATCCCTATCAAGTCAACACTGGTCAACTATGGTCAATGGTCAACGGTCAACTTTGACTGGACTCGGCGAGTGCACTAGAGCGACTCGACGAGTCTATACGTGTTCACTGACTCCCTAGGATCCTCTTTTGACACGTCGAGTACTTCCCTGACTCGACGAGTTCCACCTGGCATGAATCGCTGGGCCATCACGACTCAAATCGCCGAGTCTCAAGAACAACTCGGCGAGTTCCAGATCGACTCAGTCCATCTGTCAACCCTCTCCAACTCTCCCTGACTCACTGAGTCAACCCCTTAACTCGGCAAGACAACTCGCTGAGTGGTTAAGGACAATCTTCATGCTACTCGTCGAGTCTGTTCTTCGGACTCGGCAAGTCCATGCCATGCATCAACTCAATCTCGCTCCTGAGGTCAAATCCGCTCCAACAACTCATAGATCTAGCCCTCCCAAGCACATTCATTACGTAAAGTTACAATCTTGGCTACCATGCAACGCCCACAAGGCTTATTTTGATGAAATGACATCTAAAATGGTAACCTAAGTCTCCAACACGAAAGGAAAGGCATAAAGCAGAGCATTTGGGACTCTCTGGACCTACTAAGGTCCAGATCTAGGTACCATTTCCCCATGGGGCCTCTCGCACTCCAATTACAAGGCAAACAAGGCATGAAGAAACCCTACATTTGACCATATCAAGAAAAACATGAGAATAAGCTATGAATGTTACCTCAAATAGCTTCCTATGCCGAAATGGAAGTAGATCCAAGCTCCCCAACTCTCCTAGCTTGGCCTTCCTCTTCCTTTATTGCAAACACACACAAAAATGGTGAATAATGGCCTCTTATCTCACTCACAAGGACTCTCTGCTGCTCTGGTGATCTCAAGGTCGAAGGTAGCTGCAATGAAGTGGTATAAGGTCCTTTAAATAGGGCTCAAAGCCGGGAAATTAGGGTTTCATTAAACAGCATGGACTCGCCGAGTCTGGACGTGGACCCGCGTCCAAATCCGCGATCATACTTGGCGAGTCTAGGCTCCAACTCGCCGAGTCTCCTCACAATTTACCAAAAATAAATAAATGAATAATACCTGGGAATCCGGGCTGTTACAATTCTCCCCCACTAGAACTAGACTTCTCCCTCGAAGTCTCGCTCTGCAAATAACTCTGGATGCTGCTCACGCATCTCACGCTCCGGTTCCCAAGTCATCTCGGACCCCTTCCGATGCTGCCACTGAACAAAAACCAGGGGTACCTCCTTGTTCCTCAGAACCTTGATTTTCCGATCTCTGATGGCCATTGGTCTCTCAGCGTAATTCAGGCTTGCATCCACCTGAATATCCTCTAATGGAACCACTGCCGACTCATCGGCTATACACTTCCTCAGTTACGACACATGAAAATTGTCATGAATTTGCCCCAACTCTGCTGGCAAATCCAAACGATAGGCTACCGAGCCTACCCTCGCGATCACTCGGAATGGACCAATATATCAATTGACCAATATATCTGGGCCCCAACTTGCCCCTCTTCCTGAATGGAATCACTCCTTTCCAAGGGAGACCTTCAGGAGTACAAGGTCGCCGACCTGAAACTCAAGCTCGGACCGGCGTCTGTCTGCATAACTCTTCTGACGACTCTGAGAGGTCAACAACCTCTGTCTGACCTGCTGGATCTGGTTTGTCGTCTGAAGCACAATCTCTATACTGCCCATCACCCGCTGTCCAACCTCTCCCCAACAAATGGGGGTCCGACACCTCCTCCCATACAACAGCTCAAAGGGCGGCATACCAATGCTCGAATGATGGCTGTTGTTGTAGGAAAACTCTGCCAAAGGCAAATATGCATCCCAGCTACCCCCGAAATCCAACACACATGCCCGGAGCATGTCCTCAAGTGTCTGAATCGTCCGCTCACTCTGACTGTCTGTCTGGGGATGATATGCGGTACTTAAATGCAGTCTAGTACCCAACTCCTCATGAAACTTCTTCCAGAATCTGGAAGTGAAACACACATCACGGTCTTAAACAATCGAGATCAGCACCCTATGCCGAGATACCACTTCCCTCACATACACCTCTGCCAATTTCTCTACTGAAGAATTCTCGCTAATAGCAAGAAAATGAGCGCTCTTCGTTAACCTGTCCACAATCACCCAAATTGCATCAACTCCTCTTGTAGTCCTTGGAAATTTGGTGATGAAATCCATGGTGATCTATTCCCACTTCCATTCGGGAACCTCCAATGGCTGCAACTTACCATGCGGCCTCTGGTGCTCGGCCTTAACCCGATGGCAGGTCAAGCACCTCTCAACAAACCACGCAACATCCCTCTTCATACAAGGCCACCAATACTCCTTTCTCAGGTCCAAATACATCTTAGTGGCCCCAGGATGGATCGAAAATTTCGACAGATGAGCCTCTTCCATCAAAACGGTACGTGTTCCTCCCACAAACGGCACCCAGATACGCCCCTGAAATGTCATAAGCCCCCGACCATCAGTAACAAAATCTAAAACCAAACCAACAACCCGATCTTTCTTCTGCATCTCAGGTTGCACAGCCTCGGCCTGTGCCCCACGAATGGCGTCCAACACTGGAGCTACCACGGTCAATCTCAACCATACGTCCCGCAGCGGGGTGCTCTCCTCCCTGCAGCTCAGTGCATTGGCTACAACATTAGCCTTGCCCGGGTGGTACAGGATCTCACAATCATAATCCTTGACCACATCCAACCACCTTCTCTGTCGCATATTTAGGTTGGGCTGATCCATCAAATATTTCAAACTCTTATGATCCGTGTATATCGTACATCGAACCCCATACAGGTAGTGACGCCAAATCTTGAGGGCGAACACCACTGCCCCCAACTCAAGATCATGGGTGGGGTATCTCATCTCATGAGGCTTCAGTTGTCTCAATGCATATGCTATCACATGCCCCCTCTGCATCAGCACCGCCCCCAATCCCAGAATCGATGCGTCACAGTATACCACAAAGTCCTCCATCCCTTCCGGGAGGGCTAACACCGGGGCTTCGCATAACCTTTGGCGAAGTGTCTCAAAGGAGGCCTGGTGCTCGGGGCCCCATGAAAAAGCAACACCCTTCCGGGTCAACCTGGTGAGTGGCACTGCGATCTTAGAGAAATCCTTGATAAATCTCCGATAATACCCTGCCAACCCTAGGAAACTCCTGATCTCGGAGGGTGACCTCGGCACCCCCCAACTCATCACCGCCTCAACCTTAGCCGGATCGACCAATATCCCTTCCTGGTTAACGAGATGTCCTAAGAACTGGACCTCCCGCAACCAGAAATCACACTTGGAGAATTTGGCATAAAGCCTCTCCGATCTCAGAACTCCGAGAACCTCTCTCAAATGCTCCTCATGCTGCTCTCTAGATCTCAAATATACCAAAATGTCGTCGATAAATACAATCACCAACCGATCCAACATCGGCCTGCACACTCGGTTCATGAGATCCACGAACACTGTCGGGGCATTGGTGAGCCCTAAAGGCATCACCACAAACTCATAATGCCCATAACGCGTCCTGAACGCTGTCTTCTGGACGTCCTCATCCCGCACCCTCACCTGATGATATCCAGATCTCAAATCGATCTTGGAGAACCAAGATGATCCCTGCAACTGATCGAATAAATCGTCGATCCTCGGCAAAGGGTAACAGTTCTTGACCGTCAACTTGTTCAAATCCCGGTAATCAATGCACATCCGGTGTGAACCATCCTTCTTCTTGACGAATAGGATAGGCGCTCCCCACGACGAGCTGCTCGGCCGAATAAACCCCTTCCCCAGCAGCTCCTGAAGCTGCGAGGATAACTCTTGCATCTCTGGAGGTGCAAGGCGATAAGGCAACTTAGCGATAGGCGCGGCCCCCGGAACCAAATCGATACTGAACTCCACTTGCCTCACAGGAGGCACACCCAGCAACTCCTCGGGAAATTCATCCGGGAACTCACGCACTACCGGAACCTCCTCAACTGACCTCGGTCTCTCAGAATCCACCCGCGTATCCATCACATACGCCACAAAACCCTTACATCCCTGTTGTAGACACTACCTCGCCCTAGCGGCCGAACAAAACGCCGATCCTGAACGTGTACCCTCGCTGTACACCGAAAGAACTCCCCCACTAGGGTCTCGTATGGTCACCAACTGTCGCTCGCAGTCGATAACCGCACCGAATCTGCTCAACCAGTCCATGCCCATAATGACACAGACATCACCCATCGCAATAGGAAGCAGATCAATCGGGAACTCAACACCAAAAATCTCGACTACACACCCTCGGAGAACCTCCGTGGCATATATCACCCTCTCGTCAGCTATGGAAACTCTCAGAGGCTGACTCAACGCCTCACGACTAACACTGATATGCTGACTAAAAGCCAAAGATACAAAAGACCGACTCGCACCCGAGTCAAATAACACCAAGGCAAGTACAGCATTCACAAGAAAAGTACCTACGCATCACATAATATAAGCATAATATTTCAACATCAAAATAAATACACGAAAGAATACATACCAGCCACGACATCGGGCGCTGCGCGGACCTCCTCCGCGGTCAGCTGAAAAGCTCTCCCTCGTGCCCTCGGCGCCTCGACCTTCACTGGCCAACTCTCGGTAGCTCTAATGGCGGCAGGGGCAGATCCCTGAGGTGCTCCCTGAGATGATCCTCGCAAATGCGGACACTCTGCCTTCCAGTGTCCGGTCTGATTGCAGTGAAAAGACACCACAAACCCCTTGGGGCAGTCCTTGGCCATGTGCCCCTCCTTGCCACACTTGTAGCAAGATCCCGCTCTACAGATTCCATCATAACCCTTGCCACACTTCCCACAAGTGCAGCCCTTCTGGCTCCCTGGTTTGGGATCAGCGGGCTTGGCCCGCTTGGCTGCCGGCTGAGACTGTGCCAGTCGCCGATCCCTCCCCTGAGACTCCACATCCTCCCTGGCCTAAGTCTCTAGCTCACTCTCCCTCTTCTGGGTATTTTCCTGAAGCTCGGCAAATGTTCGGTATGAGGAATTCGCCGCGAACTACCGAATATCTTGCCTCAAGATACTCAAATATCGACTCATTCGTGCCTGCTCAGTGGACACGTGCTCAGGGCAGAACATCGCCCTCTCATGGAACATCCTGGAAATCGCTGTAACAGACTCAGTACCCTACTTGAGGGTCAGAAACTCCTGGGCCAAACACTCCCTCTCAACCTGGGGAACGTACTCATCTCGGAACATGGCAGTGAACCTCTCCCAGGTCACTACTGCAAGCTCAGCAGGCGTAAAGTGCACCGTCACAAACTTCCACCAGTCCTTCGCTCCCAAGTGAAGCTGGTTTAGCGCGAACTGAACCTTCAAATGCTCAGGAGTTAAGCAAGTGAAGAAACACCCCTCCATGTCAGAAATCCATCTCATAGCTGCCACCGGGTCCTGGGTCCCATCAAACTCTGGTGGTTTTGTGTTGCTGAGCTCTTGGAACAGCAACGCATCACCACCCTGCGGCCTCGCGGCAGCAATAGCTGCGGTGGCCACTGCAACAGCAGCCTAAGAAAGAGCGGCATAACGCTCGTCAAAGGTCTCAATCAGCGTGGTCTTAATAGACCCTAACATCTCTGGTATCTCTGCCCTGATGGCCGCAGCCACCTTCTCATGGATGATCCGGCGGATCTCCTCATCACTGGTCTCACTGCTCTCAGGCATCATACGTGTCCTCACCATGATCTACCTCTGAAATACAGCATACGATAAATTAGAATCCATTCGAGCATACTCACACTCGATAACTCATCCCTCCTTGATCCTTGGTATCCCAAAGATTCTTACTTGGGCTGTACACCGCTCCGGTGCTTTCAGTAGTACGGGCCCAATACTACTGTCCGCACCGTATCAGAATACACCCCAAGTCCTCCTCTTCGGATCCCAAATTCCAAGTACTCCATCATGCACAATCCACTCTCTAACAAATCTCTCATAAGCCCCTCGTTGCTACCTACTCCCTCTCAAGCATCTCATAGCAGCTCACCTCTCCCTAGGCTAAGGCATCACAAATCAGGCCACTCTAGTCCTAATAGGAGTACCTAGCCTACTCTAGCATGAGAATACATCATATCATTATTAATATCACATAGCATGAGGGTATTTTGGGAAATAACTGTTCGGGCGCGGACTGATCGTACACACAACTCTGCTCTACATTTTTCCAAAAATCTTTTACACTTTTTGAAAATACTTCTCAAATCCTCAGTTTGAGTTCAAATACGCCCGAAGGTGTACTCAAATCCCTCAAACCAAGGCTCTGATACCAAGTTGTAACACTGTGAATTTCAAAATAATTTTTCGCATAATATAAAAACATTTTCATTAAATTTTCATAAAAACATCAATGTTTTAAAACTCCAATCCATATCATACAAAAATCCCAAGATCACATATCATAAAAATCCCATACGTGTGTACAGATCAAGCCGGCACCTTCCCACGGTCATCACTAGTACCTGAAACAAACAACACTAACACTGTAAGCACAAACCTTAGTGAGTTCCCCAAAATACGACACATAACACATATTAGCCACTCGAGGCTATAACTCTGTGGGTCCGTAGACCCTACTCTGTGAACCCACTGGTTCTAACTCTGGGAACCATCCGGTTCCAACTCTATAAACATGCATAGCATAAATCACATAGAAATAATGCAGTACAACATATAACATACATATAGCATACAAATACTCTGTCACATAACCCTGATTACCTACTCAAGGTAAAGTATAGTGAGAAGACTCACCCCGCGTATCTCGATAACTCACAAATCCCAGAAAGCACTCGTGCCCGATCCTCCGAGCTATAATCCTCCTATAACACAATATATCTCTAATTAACACTTCCTCAACTAAGGTTGACTACCCCTATCAAGTCAACACTGGTCAACTCTGGTCAATGGTCAACGGTCAACTTTGACCGGACTCGGCGAGTGCACTAGAGCGACTCGGCGAGTCTATACGTGTTCACTGACTCCCTAGGATCCTCTTTTGACATGTCGAGTACTTCCCTGACTCGACGAGTTCCACCTGGCATGAATCGCGGGGCCACCAAGACTCAACTCGCCGAGTCTCAAGAACAACTCGGCGAGTTCCAGCTCGACTCAGTCCATCTGTCAACCCTCTCAAACTCTCCCTGACTCACTGAGTCAACCCCTTAACTCGGCAAGACCACTCGCTGAGTGGTTAAGGACAATCTTCATGCTACTCACCGATTCTGTTCTTCGGACTCGGCGAGTCCATGCTATGCATCAACTCAATCTCACTCCTGAGGTCAAATCCGCTCCAACAACTCATATATCTAGCCCTCCCAAGCACATTCATTACGGTAAAGTTACAATCTTGGCTACCATGCAACGCCCACAAGGCTTCTTTTGATGAAATGACATCTAAAATGGTAACCTAAGTCTCCAACTCAAAAGGAAAGGCATAAAGCAGAGCATTTGGGACTCTCTGGACCTACTAAGGTCCAGATCTAGGTACCATTTCCCCATGGGACCTCTCACACTCCAATTACAAGGCAAACAAGGCATGAAGAAACCCTAGATTTGACCATATCAAGAAAAACACGAGAATAAGCTCTGAATGTTACCTCAAATAGCTTCCTCTACCGAAATGGAAGTAGATCCAAGCTCCCCAACTCTCCTAACTTGGCCTTTCTCTTCCTTTCTTGCAAACACACACAAAAATGGTGAATAATGGCCTCTTATCTCACTCACAAGGACTCTCAGCTGCTCTGGTGCTCTCAAGGTCGAAGGTAGCCGCAATGAAGGGGTATAAGGTCCTTTAAATAGGTCTCAAAGTTGGAGAATTAGGTTTTCATTAAACAGCGTGGACTCGCCGAGTCCACTCTTGGACTCGCCGAGTCCGGACGCGAACCCGCGTCCAAATCCGCGATCATACTCAGCGAGTCTAGGCTCCAACTCGCCGAGTCTCCTCACAATTTACCAAAAATAAATAAATGAATAATACCTGGGAATCCGGGATATTACAATACCGCTCTTGACGAGCACTCTGATGGTAGCGGTCCATCAAGTCCTGGTGCATCTCAAAAGGGTAGTAGTCCTCATAGGACTTTTAGAGCTCAGTTGTCATTGTCGCCAACATGATACATGCCACTTTGGTACCATCTCTCTCATGTTCCTGGTATTCAGCGATCTCCTCAGGAGTAGTAAACGACTCAAGTTCCATAAGCTCCTTGTCGAGGACATATTCCTTGTCCTCATATTGAGTGTCCATCCTGATGTTCCTGATCCAATCCATAAAGTTTGATCCATCAAAGATGACTCTCTCAAAAAGGTTCATAAGAGAGAAGGAGTCAGTAGGGTTTGAGCCAGAAGCATCATTGTTGGAAGACATCTAAAAGGAAGAAAGACAAGTTTAGAGTAGATATTAAGATAGTAATTAATAAGACACCCAAGTGTAATAATAAGGCTAGGACCCAACACAATATTTTATAACTTAGAAAAGGGATGTCATAATCTAAGCTATAAAATATTTTAAGGTAGGTGAATGACGATCAACCAATTTCCACCATGAAAAACGAAATAAATTATTAGGTTTTAATTGGTTGTGAAACTCCTAGATTCTTTGAGAGTCATTGAACTTTTCAATGGCATGTTTCAATCTCGAGTGTGCCCTTCAGGTTAGTGTGTCGGTTAACCACACACACTCCACTAACAACTTAAGGAAAGTGCAAAGTGTAATTTCATGGTTAACACCTTATTCACATTTTCCTAAAGTAACTAAGATTGGGAATTTATAAAAACATTTAGTTACTTTACATTCAACATACTTTTAATAATAATTTAAAGTTCTTGTCCTACACGTTTGGCTAACGACCCTCCACTGGTCAAGGAAGCGGTGGGTGAGAGTGGACACCCATTAAGCTGCCATTTTATAGATAGCAACCTTATACCCCCTTATAAACTGACATTGTGAATGAGGCCTACTAACGGTAAAACGACTTGTTCTTATACATCTATAATAATTATTAAACTTATAATATTATAAAGTATAAGGGCTGAATTTTAACTTTTAAAATTCTATGGGTTGGAACTAAAATTTGTAAAGTGACTTTACACGTTCGAAAACTTGAGGGAAATTTTTGTAACTTTCAAAAATTTTCATCTTTCATAACTTATGAGTTAAATGGTTTATTAAAATGAGAGACTTTTCATTTTATGTAACCAATGTGTTTCTTTAATGGACTTTGAAAGAGTGACTTTTGGTAATCCATAACTTGATGACAAATTATGGATTCCATTAAAACACATCAAAATCAAGAATCAAACTAACAAGCAAGTTGAAAATTATTCCTATGATCTTCTAAATTTATAAGTTCATGAACATTCATATCAACAATTTCCGGAATCAAAAAAAATCCATACAAAACTTGAAATTTTGATAATAGCCATTGAAAATGGATTAGCATAACCATTACATCATCTAAAACAAGTTTTATAAGACCAAAACAGTTTATGGTAATGTTTCTAGTCCATTTGCAGCAGTAATACTCGAAAACTACCTACTAGATGACAAACTCGTCGAGTTCATCAAGGACCTCATCGAGTTCATGTAATAACACATAAACTCGGCGAGTTTTTGGCTAGAACTCATCGAGTTTTCTTGTCTAGGAAATTTTTGGCTTTTGAAAACAAGTTTGCATCAAGTATCAAGTAAACAAGCCTAGGATCTGATACCAATGAAGGTTTTGGAGCATTCTAACACTCCTATGATGTACATGCAACCCTAGAAACCTTGGATATATGTTTTACTAAGATACATGCAAATTTGATTTTCCAAGGTTCTTCAACTATCTAGCATAGCATGGGAACTTGAATCATAAAGCTAGTAAGAAAACATACTTTTCTTTGTTGCTTGGATTCCTTGAGAACCTTTTGAGCCTAGAACCTCAAGTGTGATGCCTCAAATGTCTCACACAACACCACAACACTTGGAATAACCTTGAGAGAAGTTCACTAACACTCATAAATTTGGCTAGCCCTCTTTTTCTTGCTTGTAGTGCGATTTTGCTTATCTAGGGATCTTTATATAGTTGTGACACAAGTAGGGTTACACCATATAAACCGTAATTGTCATGGCTTTCCATATTCCATGATCCATGGGTTTGTAACCTCCATGGACTATCCATGGATCACCTTATGGGTTTTAACCCAATCCGTACAAACCATGGATCATTAGCCCACTATATAAGAATAGATGATTTACACAATCTACCCCATATATTTAATTAGTCTCTTTTTGATCACTTAATTAATTCCAAATTAATTCTTTGATCAATACTAATTAAATAATATTATTGATATATTAGAACTTATAATATATTAATAATCCTTAAGTGTCCTTTTTCTCATTTATTCTATCCAAGTGTTGCAATGCCATGCAACCGAAATGGAGCATGCTAGTCGGGTCAAGTACATTCTAGAAATAGTTATGAGCTTAGACACATAATCCAACAATAATAACTGTCATGAGGGGGTTTTGCGTATGTGAGGTAAGGCTTGTAATCGTCATCAAGTAATCTTCTATGTGGATTGACCCAGGAGTTGATGATGGATTCATCCATTGTGATATCAAATCCATTTTCCCTCCAGATCAACTCAACAAATTTAGCTGATTTCCAGTCAGCTTTCTTCTGTTTGATTGCGGGTGAGTCGAAGGAGTGTTAGGATGACATATGATAGGCTAAGTTTTTGAAATAGGGGGGAGTCACCGGTCTCCTGGGAGAGGGATGAGATTCTCAAATTGTTTGTTGTTGCGGTGGTGACTGATGGATTGGACTCTTTTGAGGAGAGGGAACAGGTGTTTTCTTTTCTGGAGATGGTTGCGGTGAAGGTTGTGGAGTAAGAAATTTTTCTTGAATAATGGGATGCTGATGACTAAGATGTGTTTGGATAGGAGAGTTTAGATGTTGGTGCGGATGAGAATGTTGATGAGAGATGTGATCCGAGTCTCGGTCTTCAGTTCCCCCTCTTGAGGAAGGAGCATTTGGTACATCCTCAAGCCATTGCTTAAGACCATCAATCCTAGCACACACTTCGTTGAATTAAGCTTTGAGTGCATTAGCAAGTTGTTGATTGTTTGGAATTGCGGTGTTGAAAAGCAGTTTATGGATCTCCTTGGTGAGTTGTAGAATTTCCTGGCCATGAAAGTTGGATGATAAAGAACGGCGTAAGTTTTTGATGGTTGAGTGTAGGACTGAAATGGTGGACTCATACGTATTATGAGTTTCTTCGAAAAGCTTCCTGGATTGAGTTGATTGATCCGTAATTATCGATTGAAGTTTGGACTTGATTGCGGATACCTCTGAGATGAGTCGCTCAGCAGTTGCCAAAAGTTGCTGATGATTAGCTTTGCGGTTGGTATCCAAAGCTCGAATACCCATTTCAACTTTGAGTAAATTACACGAATGGTCCCTATGGTGTAGGGTAATTTATGCGTTTAATCCCTAACTTATTTTTTTAACTCGGAAGGTCCCTACTGTTTGTTTTTGTTACGCACTTGGTCCCTGTCTTACCTAAAAAGGCTATTTTTCCATTGATTTTTTAATTTATTTAAACAAACACACCCTCAACCCCACCCCTCTCACCTTACTTTACCTACCCCACCATTTTTGCCTATTTAAATAATGGTATTTTTAGATAATACATGGACCAAGTGCATAACAAAAACAAACAGTAGGGACCAAGTGCATAACAAAAACAAATAGTAGGGACCTTCCGAGATAAAAATAAGTTAAGGACCAAGCGCGCAAATTATCCCAAACTATAGGGACCATTCGTGTAATTTACTCTTCAACTTTAAGAGAGATTCTCTCTACAGTAAGGCGTTCTCTGGCTTCAATTCGTTCGATGCGGTCAATGGGGTACTGTGGTCCAGGCAAGTCCTCCGATTGCGGTTGAGTAGATTTCACAGCAGTTAAGATCTGATCAACTTTGTCTTGCAACCTCAAGAATTCTTTTCTCGAGATAGCTAACTTCTTTTTCTTTTTCTTCTCCTTAGGCTTAGCGGTTAAGTGCTGAGAAACACTTGATTCTTCTTCTTCATCAAAAATCATGAGATCATTAGAAGGATCAGGTTGGTTTACCTCATTTATGTCGATGTCGTCAAAACTGAAGGTTGGCCCGGAACTAACTTCAATCTCGTTTCCATCATTTTGTGATTCTATAACAGTTTGACTTGAAGGGGTCTGAGATAGACCTGCACCACCAGGAATGGACTGAGTATTATAGATTGTCTCATCTATTGTGGACATCCAATCCTGGACCTTTAGAATTATGGTTACGGTGTTTGCATTGTTGATTGCATCAGCCCAATACTTGGCCACAGTTAGAATATCCTGCTGCTTTTATTGAAGTTGCTTGGTTTGTTGATCTTTCCTTGCTTGAAATTCCCTATGGAAAGCAGCATACTTCTTGGCTTCAGAATCAGTGGTTGGTTTGTAATGTCCCCAGAATTATCAGATTCCTTAAAAACACACAAAGGTGTCCCTCGGGTTCACGGATCCTTGCACATTTGTGCTCACCATGCCTAATCCACCTGTATTAGATGTAACCAGAGTAGGATTTCTAGAGCTTCCTTGGTCTCCTTGACCCGTGGTCAAGTTTGGCCTTGGCTCTGTTCAGGCATGGGCTGAAGAATTGCCCTACGGTTGGGAAGGTGTATCGAGTGTTTGGATTACAAGGTCTAGAAAGGAGTACAACTCCTGTTCCTCAAAGAAATGAAGTTTGGAAGCCCTGGAGACCTTAGGGCGAGAAGAGCCAATTAAATCCTATTGGGATTTAGCTGGGGTTGATTCTCCATGTTTGGATGAAACAGACACACTTGTTGTGCTTGACTAGTCATGAAGGGTTGAAACAAATAGGTCTGTGGCAACCCCATGGACTGCCAAAGTCTTTTAAGAGACTACGGTATCTGTCTGGTCACACATTTGGCTAGAGGTGGGTTTTGTTTTTCTTCTCTTGAGAACAAGAATTGGTACTGAGTCACTATCAGACTCATCATCTATATTAACTGTAGGAATGGGACTGGATTTATCATCTGAAGACACAACATGTCTAAGTTTTTGTTTCTTGGAGGGTTCTGCTTTCTTGGATGCTTTACTTTTCATGGATGTTTCACCCTTTTTGGGTGTTTCATCTTTCCTTACCTTACTACGAGGGGCTTACTTGGATTTAACCAGCTGTTTGAGCCTTTTGGCTAAGGGAAGATTAGATAAAGTAGTAGAAGATGGAGTTGCGGAATGCTCTGGTTGATTGGGTGATGTAGAGGATAAAATGTTCTAACTGGGTAGAGGCGAGGTAGAAAGGTATGGGTCAATACCTTCCGTAGCCTCTATATGATATGTGACTTCTTTGGTCTCAAGTCCAACAATAGTCAAAATGTGAATGGGTAAGCTTCTAATAGGTCCAAAAATAGATTAATCTTTAGAAGGTGCGTACTTTTTAAGGTCACGAGTGACGAAGAAGTTGATGTCATTCCCCATGCTGATCTTGACGGCATGATAAAGATCGGAGATGCAGAGAGACCAGAACCTTGCAAAAGTGAGCTCGGTTAGGTTTTCCTTTGGAGTCTCCTTAGGGATGGATTGGAGAAAATCATCCCATAGGATTTGACCGTAGTTGACATCGTTGCCCGTGAAGATGCTACATCCTAACTCGAGTAATTTGAGGCCCATGTTGTCAGTGCCTCCGGTTCTCCCTGATTAACTGCGGATCACAAAATGGCACACGAACTGCCATACCGCTGGAAGTTGATTCTTCTTAAACTCGCCAATGCCCTTGATCATCTTCTGGTATCCCATCTGGTAAAGTGTAGAGATGATGTCTATCACACTTGGTGAGATGAATTTGGTAGAGGGATGAACTAACAGATTGATTGTAGTGACAAACTTGTCTTTGTTCAAGATGACTAAATTATCATCCACCAAGTTCATATGAACTTCTTGCAGATTGTTGAGGGGTCGATATGCTGAAAAAGCACATTTGAACAGTGTCGATGGGAACAACATCAGTGAATGAGTTGAATGGTCCAAATAGTGGATGATTGGAGATCAACTTGATCATGAGACGGATGGGTCATTGTAAGTAGAATGATCATCAAATACTACCCTAAAATTGCTAGATGCAATTGAAGGCGATTGGTTCCTTGTAGCAGAGTCGGAACCAGTTGGTTGAACAGATGCTGATGCCTTCGATTGTTTCCTTCAGATGCCTAATTTCACCATTTTTGAAAATTTTGAAGAACTTGCAGAAAAAGTTTGAAGTTCAAGAGGGTGAAGAAGATGAAGTTTGTCTTAAAGGGTTCAGATGGCGTAAAGCTTTCTTGAGGAAGAAAAGAGAGTTTATATGGGGGCGGATCTCAAAAAATTGTTTTTACCCTAAAGAAAGCGGTTAAAGGAAAAGAAAATTTTTATTTAATTAAGAAGATCATTAAGCCACAAAAGCATTAACAAAAAGTTTTTTTATTTATTTATTTTCCAAAAATGTGGCACTAGCCCAAAGTCCCACGTTTGAAGAACCTGTGGTGAGGGGCTATAGTCCGTTGAATAATGGTGGAATTTGAAATGGATTTGACATTTTGGGGTAAAGGGAAAAGACAGTTTAAAGAAAAAGATTTCTTAAAAAGATTTACATGGGAAACTATTTTATTTTGGCATCACACCTAAAATAGGTCTGACAAAAGGTTTATTTGAAAAGAAGAACTGAAACAATAATGTGCTACACAACGAATGTTTTTTTAGAATGTTTTTTTTTCTTATTTAATGAAGGATCATTAAATAGCACACAATGTCTCAAGAATTTATGAAGTAGTTGAAAGTTGAATCAATGTGATTGCGGATTGATCACTCGTTGCAGATTAAGATATCATTGCAGATGGATTCATCCTTGCGGTAGATGGTTAGATGACCGCAGTAGAAGAAACTAAGAGAAACACTTGAACAAAATCAGAAATAACAAACAATAAGGACCCTGGAAATATAGGTATCATATGGAATTGTGGTACATAACATATACTACCGTACATAAAGTATACTACAACTATGTATGATAGATATATTCAACTAGGACCGCAATGTTTATCAAGTATGGTCTGTAGTACCTATCAATTCAAAAAGAATTGTGGGTCCAGATTCATCATTCCTAACATTTGTAAGAAACTGTTGAGTTTTGTAAAGTCAAGTGCCTTTGTGAATACATCAGCAATCTCTTCATGAGTGTTAACAAAAATTAGTTCAATGTTACCTTTTAGAATGTGGTCTTTAATGAAGTGATATCGTAGTTCAATATGCTTCATTTTAGAGTGATGAATAGGATTATGGGAGATCGCTATTGCACTCTCTGAGTCACAATAAATCAGTATCCGTAGTCCATAAGTTGTGTTTTCATCCACAAGACTAGTGAACAACATCTGGTTGCGGCCATATATTCAGCTTCTGCTGTAGACAGTGAGACATAGCTTTGTTTCCTTGTTGACTAGCTGACGAGTCTTCCACCCAGAAAATGACATCCACCTGAGGTGCTTTTTCGATACAATCTACATCCAGCATGATCCGCATTAGTGGATGCTTGTAGGAGGAAGTCATTCCCTGCAGGATACCAGAGGCCAAGAGCTTTGCTACTCTTTAAGTATCTGAGAATTTGCTTAGCTGTGGTCAGATGTGATACTTTCGGATTGGCCTGGTACCTTGCGCATACGCCTATTGCAAAGAAAATATTTGGTCTACTTGCAGTGAGGTACATCAACGAGCCAATTATTCCTCTATAAGTTTGTGGTCTAATGATTCTTCGGAAGGTTCAGCAGATCTCTTATATCTGAAGGCCATAGGAACCTTGGCTGAGGAACAGTTGTCCATTAAGTATTTCTTAAGCAGTTCAGAGTTGTATTTCTCCTGATGGATGAATATCCCTTGAGGGACCTGTTTTATTTGAAGTCCTAGAAAAAATTTAATCTCTCTTTTCATTCTCATTTGAAATTTTTTGGTCATGAGCCTTGCAAATTCATCCACCATCCCCTGATATGTAGATCCGAAGATGATATCCTCAACACATATTTGTACAAGCATAAGGTGATTACTGTTCGCTTTTCTAAATAAAGTGGGATCAATTACTCCTCTTTTATATCTAGAAGTGACAAGAAACTCTAATAGAGTCTCATACCACGCCCTTGGTGCTTGCTTTAGACCATAAACTGCTTTCTCAAGCTTGTAGTAGTGATCTGGGAGTTCATGATATTCGAAGCCCGGAGGTTGTTGATGATAAACCTCCTCTTTTAATTCACCATTTAGGAAGGCACTCTTTACATCCATTTTACGTACTCTGATGTTTTTGTGAGTTGAATACGCTAAGAAGATGCATATGGCCTCCATTCTGGCTACAGGGGCGTATGTTTCATCATAATCAACACCTTCAAATTGACTATACCCCTTGGAAACTAGTCTTGCCTTGTTCCTGATGACTGCACCAGATTCATCCAACTTATTCTTATACACCCATCAAGTACCAACAATAGTGTGACCTTGCGGTTTTGAAACGATTTTCCACACCTTGTTTCTTTCAAATTCTGCCAACTCTTCTTGCATTGTTGCTATCCAGTCGGGCTCCACTAACGCTTCTTTGATCGTCCGAAGCTCAACCGAGGACATAAACGCTGCATAGTGACAGTGATTAGATAAATCTTTTGAAGATCGATTTTGGATGCCTGCTGATGAGTTTTTGATGATTTGACCTGGTGGGTGGTGCTTCGTCAATACGTGTAGATAGGGTTGCAGATGGTCAGCGGCTGCGGTAGAAGGAATGTCTTCAATATCGGAAGACTATGTAGTTGGAGATAGCAGTTCCCCCTGGACCTGAGAGCGGCCCGCAGAATTATCTTGGACTGTTGGAGCGTGATCAACATTTTCGTGTGCAATAAAAAGAGGTTCCCCCTGGATTGTGGATGGGAGCTCCCCTTGAACCTAAGAAGGTTCCCCTGGATTGTGGATGGGAGTGTAATAACCCTCGGGTCGGTTCTTGTGTCAATATTTTCTATATTTTCATCATCTGAGTCCAAAGCGACATTTGAGAGCTGAGATCCTCTGTGGAGAGGAACTGGAGCTACATCTTCAAGTATTGGAACCTCGATGGTTGTCACCTAATCCAAAGATAAACTTTCCCCCTCAACCAGCGAGGTGGAAGTATTGAGTGATACTTCATCTGATACAGTAGGACCAGAGACTTTGGCATGCTGATGTTGAGCTTCCGGGGACACAAGAACTTCGGATAACTTAGAAGTCTCTGCAGGGTCAAAGAGATCATCATATTTTACTTCAACTATGTTTAATGGATCCGAAGGGTAGTGTTGCGGACGTAATAGTCATCGAATTTGACGTCAGAGCTTTCAACTATTAGTCTCGTGTGTCTAATGAGAACCCTATATGCTACCTTGTTTGTTGAGTAGCCAAGAAAGATTCCTTCATCAGACTTCGGTGCAAACTTGTTAAGATGATCTTTTTTGTTGATCACAAAACATCTACACCCAAAGATGTCGAAGAATCGGACATTTGGTTTGCGGTTGTTAAGGCCCTCATATGGAGTTTTGCTGAGATGCTTGCACACAATGCCTTGGTTTTCAGAAAGCATGTTGTGGCCACCGCTTCGGCCTAGAAGTAAAGAGGAAGATTGGCAAAGTTGAGCATAGATTTGGCTGCTTCCACCAGAATTCAGTTTCTTTGCTCTACTACTCCATTCTGCTGCGGTGTGTAAGGAGCTGAGAAATTGTGACTGATACCCTTTGAAACCAATAAATTGTTTAAGAGATGATTGGTGAACTCGGTTCCATTATCACTGCGGATGCAACGTACTGGTAACTTGATCTGTAGTTCAATCTCCCTGATAAAACTGATCAGCACCTGCGGTGTTTCTGACTTGAGTCTCATAAAGAAAACCTGTGTGAAATGAGTGAAATCATCCACTATAACCAGTATGTATTTCTTATGATGAAGACTGGCTATGGTAGACGGACCGCAAAGATCAATATGTGAAAGTTCTAGTGGTTCAGAAATTGAAGAATCAATCACCATCGGATGATTTGCTTTGGATTGTTTGCCACATCCACAAGCTGGCCAGAGGGTATCATTGTGACATTTCATAATGGGAGACCTCGGACGAGTTCACCGGTAACCAAGTTGGTTATATAGCAAAAGTTGAGATGAGCTAGCTTGCGATGCCATAGCCATCTAACTTCTGATACTGCTTTGGATAGGAAGCATAGTTGCGGTTTCCCTAGGATTAAAGAGACTTCCAAAGGATACATTGTACCTTTGGATTTGGATTTGATCAAGAAAATACTTCTATCAGTTGTCGTTACATAGCAGAATTCACTATCAAATTCACCCCGATGGCCTGCTTTACATAGTTGACCAACACTGATGAGATTGTGTCAAGGTTTTGAAAACCGGACCGGAGACCGAACCGGTCGTCTTACTGGTTCGATGGTTTAAGTGGTCCAACCGGTCGGACAGGTCTCAAAAACCGGAAAAACCGGATAGAGTCATAATTATATTTAATTATATAAAAATACAAAAAATGAAAAAAAAAATATATATTTTTCAAAATTTCCAGTTTTGACCGGTTTTACCGGTTCAACCGGATCGGTTTTTACCGATTCGACCGGTTCAAATAAATACTGGTTTTTTGACCTTTATGAACCGGATCCGGGACCAGTTCCCGGTTGAACCGGTCGAACCGGCCGGTCCGGTCCGGTTTTCAAAACATGGGATTGTGTTTAAGACCTTCCACATAAGTGACCTTTTGGATAGATAAATTCCCAATAGTAAGAACACCATAACCTCGGATTATCCCATTCACGATGTTGCCGAATGTGACTTTTCCACCGTTGCAAATTGTCCTGAAATCCCGAAGGTACTCCAACCTTTCGGTCATGTGCAAGGAGCAGGCACTGTCGATTAACCATTCTTCTTCTTTTTCCTTCTTGCACATAGCCTGAGAATTACAAGGTTAGCTTGGGCACCCAAACGAGTTTGGAGCTTGGGGCAAATGATGATTTTCTAATTGATGCATGATCCGAGGTTGCAGGGATAGGTTTCGTGTCAACTTTTAGGCCTAGTCCTAGGTATTTGTGAATTATTAGAGTGTTGTGAGATTTAGAAAAGTTATGAGGTTTTTGAAAAGAACGAGATTTAACATGAGATGAGCCTTTTTGACAACTACATTGATATGCAGAAATTTTTTCATTTACCCTAACACTTTGCTTGGTCAGCGACCTGGGTGAAGACCAATTTGAGAGAAGTGAGATCTGACCGTGGTGCTACTGGGATTTCAAAAAGTACGTTTTGCAGGAGTGGGAGCATGTGTAGATCTCTAGGAAAGTGATTTCTTAAGACTTTGATGTGATTTTAAAAGTGTCGGGGTTGGTAAAATCCCCTTATATTTTGGGTCATCTGGGGAATAGATTTCAAAACCATTGCTTCAAAAAGACTTTACTTTCTTTTGGGTTATGTCTAATGTTTTTGAAATGGTTTTAGAAACTATAGATTCCCTTTTGTTTGTTTTCTTGATTAAAGAATTTTTTGAAAAGTAATTTGAGAAAACAAGCTTTTCTGGACTCTTAGATTTCACGTGATCGAATTTCCTCTTTGAAAGCCTTTTCAGCCTCGGCTTTTGGAGAACCGCAGTCATTGATGTTCAGCTGCAGTTTCCTGGAACACTTTGATAATTTTTTAAAAACGAGGACTTGATTCATCCAAACTAGAGGATTCAGTATTTTGGGAGCATTGACCCACTTCAAAGTTTTCTATGGGTATTTCAAGATGAATTGGCTAAATGGTCAGAGTGCTCTTGACTATGTTCTGTGGTAAGGAAGATTGGACTACCATAGAGTAAGTCTGAGTTGAGACTTTTATGGGACACTTGATGACAGGCAGATGGACAGACTGTGGTTCATGACTGCTGTAGAGACGCTGTGGTCTGAAGTCTGAGAATTGGGATAGATTTTGTCATGGATAGGAGATTGATCACTTGAGTGACCCAAAAATTTAGGCATAATTTCCTCAATGACACAATTGTTACTCAGATTATGAAGTCTACCGAAGTAAGCTCTAATGTCTTCGGAAAAGGTTTTGTCATTGACTGGGAAATGGAATTCTCGGTCAGGAGGGACATAGGGACGGTCCTTGTTAAATCGGGGTGATGAGTCCTTTGCGGTAGAGTACCCATTGGACCAACCCCAATTGTATGTGTTCTCCACGGTTCCATTATTTACAAGGTTCTCAATAGCTTCACTTTCATTAAAGAGTTTTTATATTAAAAGATTTAAACGTACAATTTAACCCTGACCTAAATCTCTTTGGTTTAAAGCTATTTCTAACTGTGTTCCACTCAACATTCTTGCATCTTTCTCTACCACTAAGTCCTTTTCTAACATAGCTACTTCGAGTCTTTTGTCATCCAGTCATCCTCTTACATGAAACTATTGGATTAATGTCTAAGTCCATAACTATATTTGGTATGTACTTGACCCGACCCGACATGGTCCATTTGGGTTGCACTTCACCGACACAATTTATATGGATAATCTTTGAGAATAGTATGGTTATGATGAATATTAATATATTATAAGTTCTAATATATTATTATGGAATCATATTATTTAATTAGTATTGATCAAGAATTAATTTAGAATTAATTAAGTGATCAAAAGGAACTAATTAAATATGGACTCTTATATATATGGAATGGGCCAAGTTCATTTAGGTTGGGCTAAGCCTTCATGGATAGTCCATGGAGTGTTTAACCCATGGATCCTAGGAAATGAAAGGTCATGGGTATTAGGGTTTAACCCTAATCCTCCACACTATATAAAGATGTCCTTGGTTGGTGAAATTGGCACTAGTGTGGATACACTAAGAAGGGCTAGAAAATTTCACAAGAGAGAACCAAGTGTCCATATTCTCTAAAGTATTCCAAGGTGTCTTGGTGATTTGTGATTCCACTTGAGGCTTCCACACTGTTGGGGCTAAGCTCTTAAAGCTTGAAGACATCAAGCTACAACAAAAGGTATGTATTCTATCTTGTTACATTCATTGATTTGTATGCTAGATTAGGATAATACCTTAGAAGTTCTTATTTGCATGTATAATAGAGAAAACATAGATCCAAGGTATTTAGGGTTGCATGTACACTTAGGAGTGTTAGAATGCTCAAAACCCAATAGTGGTATCAGAGCCTAGGTTTGTTTTCTTGTTATACTTGCAAAACTGCTTAAAAAATCGAAATTGTTGCTGTCTGATCATCAGAATCGGCGAGTCCATCAGGAGAATCGGCGAGTCCATGCCTAAAAAGTGATCAATTCGATCCAACTCGCCGAGTTGGTTCATGCACTCGACGAGTTGGACCCCCAGACAGCATATTTTCGAGGTTTTTGGCTAGAAATGGACTAGGAACATTACCCTAAGTTGTTTTTGAACTTATAAACTTGTTTTTGATGTGGTAATGTTCATGCTAATCCATTTTCAAAGATAATTGTGAATAGATTCATGTTTTGTATTAGTTTAAGGTTTAGACTAATTACATGAAAAAGTTTGATTTGAATTATCTTGTTCTTATGAGTTGCTTAGATTAATAGAAAAGTTGAGTGAAATAGTTGTTTTCAATCCAAATTAATCTAAGAGTTGATTCTAAAATGTGTTTTTGTAACTTGTCCTCAAGTTATTTGAAAAGTCACATTTAAGTTTCATAAAACTCATAAAAGTTGGAAATGGTTACAAAAGATGAAGAGTCTTGTCCTTAAGTTATGGAGGTTCAAGAGTCACTTCATTAATAAATAAATAAATAAAGTGTAACCTTAATTCCATAAGTTATAAAATAAAGAAAAGTTAATTCTTTTATTAGTTTAAAGTCTTCCATAACTTGTCCTCAAGTTATGGAACTTGAAGAGTTTTTGGATTAAAACTACTTTAAAGACATAAGTTATGGAATTAATTAGTTTTGAATAGTTTCAAAACTTGCCCTCAAGTTTTGGAATTTGAAAAGTTTTCAAGTATGAATACTTTAATTCCATGTTAGCCCTTAGAATTTTAAAGAGTTAAAATTCAACCCTTATACTTTATAATATTATAAGTTAATAATATATATATATATATATATATATATATATATATATATATATATATGTGTGTGTGTGTGTGTGTGTGTGTGTGTGTGTGTGTATAAGAGTAAAGTCAGTCTTACCGCTAGTACGCCTCATTCACGAAGCCGGTCTATAAGGTGGGTATAAGGTTGTTGCCTATAAAATGGCAACCTAATGGGTGTCCACTCTTACCCACCGCTTGCTTGACTGGTGGAGGGTCGTTAGCCGAACGGGTTTGACAGGACTATAGTTCTCTCTTCATTAAAAGTATTAATGATAAATACTAAGTAACTAAACTCTTAATAATACCCAATCTTAGTTACTTAGGAAAAATGTGAATAAGGTGCTAATCCATGAAATTACACTTTACACTTTCTATAAGTCGTTAGTGGAGCGTGTGTGGTTAACTGGCACACTAACTTGGACTTAACAAGGTAGGTAAAGGGTGACTTAATATTTATCATAGTATCGATGGAGAGTGTGTGGTTAACCGACACATCGATTAAGGGGTAAACAATTAAGGGTACCAAGTAATTTGCATGGTTACTTCACACCTTGTTTTGTGATCCTCGGCATCCCAGTCACAAAACCTGAAGGGCACACTCGAGATTGAAACATGCCATTGAACAGTTCAATGAATCTCAAAGATCTAGGAGTTTCAAAACCAATTAAAACCTAATAATACATTTCGTTTATCTTGGTGGAAATTGGTGAATCGTCATTCACCTACCTTCAAATATTTTATAGCTTGGATTACGGCATCCCTCTTCTAAGTTATAAAATAGTTTGTTGGGTCCTAGCCTTAATATTTCATATTGGGTGTCATATTAAGGACTTAAGATCAACTATCTTGAATATCTCCCATAACATGTCTGGTTTAGACATTTATGATCTTCCCAAATCTCTTGAAACAAGCTTTCCTAAATGAAGATGATGTCCCATGGAAATCACACTTCTTTCTCCTCCTCCAATTATTCTCCCTAACCCACAAGTTCTTGAAAAGTTTAAGGTCACTCAAGCCCTATTGGCAAGGCAAGGTCTAGGTGTGATCACATCTTGGAGATGTAGTCACATATTGACAAGCCGGGAGAGTTGGGTGTCAAAGTCTTGAGAAAGTTGGTGGTTCAATCTCTTTCTAAGTCACATAGTGAGTTCCTTTGGGACACCTATGAAATAGACTATGACAAGACCCTTAATGATCTTATCTATTTGCTAAGATCAACTTCCTAAAACTTTATGGACATTGACAATGATGACATTGGATATCTAGTAAAGCTCTCTCTTCCCAGTGGAAAGGGATCGGCCATAGTCAACTCGGTTGACCAAATGGTAAAGAGAAAAGCTAAGTCTATGATAGTCTCGTGTACCATTATCAAAGGGTCCATATGTTTATATTGCCAAAGGAAGGGGCATTGGTTGCGAAGCTTCCATATTTACCTAAGGATGTTAAAGTCAATAATTTTGACTCTACTTCAGGTAAAGTCCACTATCTAACTCTGCTAAGTTTCTATTCTGAGATTCCTGACACATGATGTGACTGGGTCACATGGTGATGTTTTAAGAATCAAAGGATGTGAAGAAACTTAAAGAAAAAATATGTTGAATCTGATCGCATAGATGGATTTCTATTGCATAGTTTGAAGATCGGGTTCTTGAGCTACTTCTCAGGAGTTATGAGATATTGCTTAGGAATAGATAACAACAAGTTTTCATATGGATTGTAAGGATAAGTTTTTTCCGCATAGTTTTAAAATAAAAGAAGATTTTTTGATTTTATTTATTTTAAAATATCCTTACAATGGCATTTGAGGAAAAATTGTTGCTTATATGATTCCATTAAGAGCAAGAGTGGAAATATGAAATTGATTCTTTCATTTCTGGTAATGTCTAGATTTACCAAATAAGGAAAGATTCTCATCACCCAAGTTTCAATTGGACCGGAACTTGGAATCATGCAAGTTGTATAGCATGATGAATGAGAACTTTCAAGTTTTGGAAAATTAAGACTAATTACTTGTTCACATGGATGTGTGAGTCAAGTAAAAGACTAAGGGATCGAGTACACATTCTTGTGCACTGATTAAGTCCACCACAAAAGTTTGATAAGTCTATTCGTCATAGTTTACTAAAGCTCAGTAAATATGATTATACTTACATGCTTAAGTGTAACTCTGAAAATTGGAAAAAAGTTCCAATGTAAGGCAGAGCGAATAAGAAGAATCAATCTTGGCAGAAGGATAAAAGTCTCTCAAATCTGAAAAGATGGGAGAGTACTTTAGTATCAGTTTTGTGATCATCTTAATGATTAGGAAACCATATCAAAATTAGTTCTCTAAGGAAATCTTAGTGCATTCTTATGACTAAGAAGAGGGATCTTGAATTGTTGAAATGGTTAAATCAAGAAGATGAGTCATACTTCGTTCTAATACAAGTCTTAGAGTCATACTCCAAGATTGTCATTTGAGTGACATGTCTTAAAGAAGGTTTAAAACACTTGTCAAATGTAAGAGTAAAAGTTTCCTACTCTTGTACATTTGAAATTGGTAAGTCGTGATGTTTTGGATAAAACAAAGACCAACTTAGGCCAATTGTGTGAAGTGTTTGTCTTGATTAGAATCCACACTATGTCTTGGATATTTGACAAGGGAGTCTTATAGGTTAAGAGGACAGTGGGAGTCTTAAAGGTCTTGAAAGTCTCAAGAACTAATCAAGAATAGAACCTGAAGTTCTTCACTAGCACACGACTTGCGGTTTATAACCTATCGTGTTGACATATTTTGTGCCCATTCCAGTTAAAGTTGGCTTTGCATATGAGTTCTTAGAGTTCTCAATTTGTTGCACAACAACTTGGAAGCAATGTGTCACACCCCGAAAACCAGAGGCGGAAACGTCTCCGGGGTTGACTACCACGTTGTGTATCAAATCCAATGTACATAGTATTCACAGTAAACAAACATTACATTACATATATATGAAAGTTTACATGTGTTTCAAAAGTAAAGTTATACATATATACATATGCATCATATAAACAAAAGTTGAGACGAGTCTTCTATGTACTCCGTCTTCGCCAAAAGAGATCACCGGGTACCTGTCTAACTTGGACCTGAGAATACAAGCGGTTTGAAAATCAGCATAAAGCTGGTGAGTTCATAAGCGGTTTTGTTTTGTGAAAATGTATCGGTTTCCTTTAGTTTCCGAAAAGATTTGTTATCCAAGAAAATCCCATATTTTCTTATGTGAAGTTGATTAAGTTATCGTTTGTTACCAAATCGATTATGTATTGTATTTACCCCAGGAAAATCCCATATTTTCCTAATTGTAAGATCAATAGTATAACACAAGTATAGTTTAACACACAAAACTATATAATGAAATTCTTGGGATCACTATCCCGAAAGACATATAAGTTAGTTTGAGATATTCGAAAGTACGGTTCAAGATCATGGGACTATCATCCCGAACTAACACGAGATAAGTTAATGTTTGTATGTAAATATAGATTTGAAACCATGGGATCACTATCCCGAATAAGATACAAATTATTAGAAACCATGGGATCACTATCCCGTATAAGATATAGATTTAGAAAGCCTTGGGATCACTATCCCGAATAGTTTACAGATTTAGAAAGCCATGGGATCACTATCCCGAATAGATATCGATTTAGAAAACCATGGGATCACTATCCCGTATAGATATAGATTTAGAAACCATGGGATCACTATCCCGTATAGATATAGATTTAGAAACCATGGGATCACTATCCCGAATAGATATAGAAAACCTTGGGATCACTATCCCGTATAGATATAGATTTAGAAACCATGGGATCACTATCCCGTATAGATATAGATTTAGAAACCATGGGATCACTATCCCGAATAGATATAGAAACCTTGGGATCACTATCCCGAATAGATATAAAAATAAACCATGGGATCATTATCCCGAATAGGACATAGAAACAATACCATGGGATCACTATCCCGAAAGAAACATAGAATATAGATACAAAACCATGGGATCACTATCCCGAACGAAATAAAGATCCTGAACCCAATCTGTGAATAAGCTGGTATTAATACATATTGTGAGTCGGGTAACCATACTGATACGACAACGTGACCTCCTTGACGTTTGTCAGACGTCGAACGATTTCTAGAAATTTGTCACCCTAGGCGTGCCCGCCTAACTATAGCTAGCAGTTAAGGTGTGGGATTGTCAGTCCCGAATAGATCTATTCACAAATTCCGCGCTCTCCCTCCAGGAGACTCTGGTTACACTTCCGGAGAGGATTTACTGATCATCCATAAAGGGTAGTGACTATCTCACAAGCTAGTACTAAACTATTCACAGGGTTCGTATAAGATATAAACATACAGAAAGTTGTGAAACATAGTACAGTAAAGTATAGATACATACATGAAATCATCGGATAACACATTCAAATGATACGGAGATAAACTGAACGGACATAGTTTATCTAATAATTTAGTATAGATATCAGTATAAGATAGAAAGCACAGTAAAGACCCCCAAATTATTCCCATAATAATTTGATTAGTTTGATTGTTTCTTAACTAAAATCCATTTAGTTGAAATCGTGTAGTCATTCCTTATGCTCAGCATAATACATAAGGAGTAAAAGAGCGTGTAGGTTTATCAAAGATTGTTTGAAACACATCAATGTTATGATTGGAAAACAGTTATGGTTTGCTTGTATTCCCCCCCTGAAAACATTGAAAACAGTGAAAAAGCCGTAGGGGTATGAACTCATCGAACGAGGCACGAGACGGTTTGGATGCTAAGAGTTGATCCGGGACTTGTAAACACACGAGGTTCCTAATTATGAAGTAAAGATACACATTTGTATCTAATTAGGACATAGATTGATTGCCGGATAGGGACAATTGTTTCAGGTCGCGATAACACTCCGATACAAGTGTTTGGAGGGACCCGGGTGGCGTTTAGGGACATGAATGGCACAAGGGACTTGGGAAATGAGTTGGGACATCAAAGGAACACTCCCCTTAAGGGAGTTTATGGCCAAAACACCCTTCCCCATGAGTTTACGGCCGTAAACTCATGATGGGTGTTTTATGGTGCCTTTTGGACTTCCAATACTTAGGGGATGATTTCTAGACTTGGATTAAGGACTTGGAATGGCTTAATACATCAATTTGACCCTCTTTGATGGGAGTTTACGGCCAAGCAAGGCTCCAAGGCCGTAAACCCTCATTTGTCCAAGAAAATGATGTCTAATGATGCTAGAACAAATCACATGTGATTGATAAAATTAATTCAAGGCCTAACATGAGTTTGCATGTGATTTTTGAGGTGTTTGGGGAGTTTACGGCCAATGAAACCCCCTTCATGGCCGTAAACTCTAGTGTGTGGTGTTCCAAGGTGTTTCAAGGTCTAGAACATGCATGAATGGACTTCTAAAATTCATCTAAGGGCCTTAGGGGTGTGTAGTTTGCATTCTAACACCAAATATTTTGGAGTTTACGGCCCAAGAACATGTCTTGGCCGTAAACCCTTAGAAACCCCATAAAAGTTGTGTTTTTGGCCCTCAAAGTATTTTTGGTTGGTCCCTTGATTTATTCCAAGGCTTTTGGTGGTGTTGGATGGCTTTCTAACACCTTAGAATGAGATTTATGCCCACTTTTGTGGATTTTACGGCCCAAGAACTTTCCTTGGCCGTAAACTCATCTAAGTCCCCCATAATCCATGTTTCAAGTGTCCAAATGCAAGAATCAAAGTCCCATAATTTATATCTAAGCTGTAGGGGTGATTTGGGAGGGTTTAAGGGCTTAAAAACCCTCATTATATGAGTTTACGGCCCAAGAGTATTCCTTGGCCGTAAACTCCTCTAATCATCACCAAATGCAAGTTTTACATGTTTAGATTATGTATTCTAAAGTCTCATAGCCATATCTAAGGTCCAAACTAGTCAAGGAAGGGTTCAAAGACTCAAAACCCCACTTATTGTGAGTTTACGGCCCATGCATGCTCCATGGCCGTAAACTCATGTTATGTGGTCACAAATCATGTTTAATTCTCGAATTTGAAGGTTAAAGATGCTTTAGATTAAGGCTAGGGAGGTACCTTAAGGATTTGAAGCCTTAAATTTGAGTTTTGGACACTAAATCTTTGGATTTTGGAGAGAGGTTAGAGAGAGAGTAGTGAGAGAGGGAAAAAGCTTCAAATGAAAGGTGAAACACATTTATATAGTTCCCAAAATTTACACGCGGTGGAATTCTACCCGATACCGACGCTAACCGCGGCTTTTGGTCGCACCCGATTGAGTTTCCGTCACCCGACGGGAACATTTTAAAAACTCGTGAAATAATCATTTTGGGCGAATAACATAAGTTCCTGAGTGCTTTAGACACTCATTAGGATAAAATAAACATATAATTTATATAAATAAATTCCAACGAGAAATCGGAACGAATCCGATAACGGCGATTTTCCGGGTAGAACGGTTCTTGGCGACGAACAAATTTCGGGTTGTTACACAATGGCAGGCCCTTGAGCTGCCAGGTGGCAAGAAATTAAGATTGAGTTCAGTCCATATGAGTTTGGATTTGTCATTATCCTTGTCTTGTGACTATGGTTTTGATAATTCACATGGATAAAAACACATACACCGTTAAATCTAAGTGTCATAAGGTTTCTCTCCGATTCATGAAAATGATGGTGAGGAAACACTTTCACTAAGTAGATTTTAGCTAGATAGAAATTGTGATATTTGCATTCTCAAAGTCGTTAGTGGAGCGTGTGTGGTTTACCGGCACACTAATCTGGGCTTGTGAGAAGTGGAAAAAAGGTCTAACCATTATGATTACGGCATCCCTCTTCATAATTGTTTAGACACACAAGTGTGCTATCTAAGGGAAGGTGTATGATTTTGATAAAGTTTTATCAAAACAATCTAGTATCAGAAATCTGAACTTTGGTAAGAAAGTCAATAATGTATTGATTTCTAGAAGTCGAGCTTTCTGAGTACATGTCAAAGCTAGTGGGAGCATAAGTGTTATGCTAATAATCATCATGTTAGTGGGAGCATGATAATTATGATAAGTATTGCAAGTTAGCAATGTTTATTATAGAAAATAAAAGTTTCAATTCGTGAGGTTGCAGGGGTTGAAAAAGTTGTTTTGCTATAATTAAGGGAGAGGAAATTATACTTCATCTCAAATCTATAAGCTTAGATCGTGAGGTTTTAATCATTTAGTCAAGGATATATATGAATTTCATGTTGGAATGGCTCAACATAAGGAATTCTGTATATGGGTCCATTATTTGCGTTCTAAAATTCGATTATGATTACGGCATCCCTTTTCATAATCTAAATTATGATAACTTGGCAAATAGAAATGGAAATGTTATAGCAAAAGACTGGTTTAATCTTTATGTGAGACATCATGAATCGTGTCCCATATGCTTCGGATATAGGATCGATTACATGTCCTATATTCATCCTTTCTAAAATTTTCCAAATGCCTGGGGCATTAAGAAGGGAAAAGGTTTAGAATTGGATATGACTAAAAGGATTAAACAATTGTCGAGGACAATCTAAGGTTTACCAAAGATTGGTTGCTCAAGGACAGTTGGAAGTATAGTGATAATTCTGGAAGGACCATATTGACATAATCTGTAAGGAGGCAACTCTTGTTCATAAGTGATAGTCAAAATGGAATCTGGAAATGTTTCAAAGTTAGAAATTTCAATTTGTGTAAGATTAAGGAAACTTAATGCAAGAAGGATGTTTCCAAGGAGTTGATCTCCTTTGGAATGCTCTGTAATGTTTGTTGTCAAGTCTTTATGACTTTGTGCACAATCGTTACAAGAGGATCAATGCATATAAGTTTAGAATCTAACAGATTTCAGTAAATCGCATGAATTTGGAATTCTTGCATTTGCAGTAAGGATTTGGGAGTGTGAAAAGAGAATCATTGAAGTTATGTTCAATTGATCTAGTTCACAAAGGAAAGATCATAGACAAACATAGTATGCATACTTGGTGTATGGCATGACTAGTGTTTAGAAAACATAGTGTACATGCTTGGAGCATCGGACAACTATTGTTTTAAATTCAAGAATAAAGTTGATAGCTGAAACACTATACAATGAATAATGTGTAATCATATGGTGATAAATAAAAGGTGTTTTATTTATATTCATACGTTCTGAGACCATATTGGATTCTATTATTATTGAGTTTCATTTTGCATGTTTTGACTTCCCGAATAAACTAGGTTATTCTTCCGGAATGACTAAGTTATTCAAACCATCCACAATCGGTCATATGTTAGAAGTAGATATGAATTAAGACTGTCATGGGTTGGCTTGTAGAGGTCTAAGGTGTTGGACAAAGGACTACAACACTCATGAGTGCTCATAAGTTCTGAGTATTGGATTCAACCCGCGTTCATTGGAATCACTTCATAGATTTTATCACGAGTGATCATGAGACGATAATATCTTATATTCTTCAAACCTAGAGATATGAGTTCTTACTATGAGTTGGTTGTACATTGATTGCACGAAAATGCATTTGGTAACTCGGTGCTATAAAATGTGCCTTTGTGTATGATTCAACAAGTAGTAGAACAAGCCATATGAGTCGAAGTTTATCCATTCCTTTTACCTTCGGGATAAAAGTGATATCTGTGGGCCCCTCAATGATTTGATGATGACAAATGGAAGTGCTCGGCCGGGCCAGGACTGATTTGATTTGTTCAATTAGTCAGTCGTCATAAATCGGAAATCGGGAAACAACAAATGGACAGAGAGAATGATTATAATCCATGTCTCAGTCCATATGATATCTAGAATGGAGGAATATATGATCCCTTATCTAATGGACAAGTCATTGACAAAGGTCAGAGTTCATCGACAAGGTCAGAGTTCGACAGCGGCTTTAAGAGCTACGATTGCCAGTCGGTTCCTAAAGTCATACGCAATAATAGTTTTAGACTTATCCAAGTGGGAGACTGTTGGATTAATGTCTAAGTCCATAAATATATTTGGTATGTACTTGACCCGACCCGGCATGGTCCATTTGGGTTGCACTTCACCGACACAATTTATATGGATAATCTTTGAGAATAGTATGGTTATGATGAATATTAATATATTATAAGTTCTAATATATTATTATGGAATCATATTATTTAATTAGTATTGATCAAGAATTAATTAAGTGATCAAAAGGAACTAATTAAATATGGACTCTTATATATATATGGAATGGGCCAAGTTCATTTAGGTTGGGCTAAGCCTTCATGGATAGTCCATGGAGTGTTTAACCCATGGATCCTAGGAAATGAAAGGTCATGGGTATTAGGGTTTAACCCTAATCCTCCACACTACATAAAGATGTCCTTGGTTGGTGAAATTGGCACTAGTGTGGATACACTAAGAAGGGCTAGCTAATTTCACAAGAGAGAACCAAGTATCCATACTCTCTAAAGTATTCCAAGGTGTCTTGGTGATTTGTGATTCCACTTGAGGCTTCCACACTATTGGGGCTAAGCTCTTAAAGCTTGAAGACATCAAGCTACAACAAAAGGTATGTATTCTATCTTTTTACATTCATTGATTTGTATGCTAGATTAGGATAATACCTTGGAAGTTCTTATTTGCATGTATAATAGAGAAAACATAGATCCAAGGTATTTAGGGTTGCATGTACACTTAGGAGTGTTAGAATGCTCAAAACCCAACAGAAACAACTCTTGGGATGCTATGTTCTTCTCCTCTAGAGCTTTGTTATAGTCTATAAGGACGGCAACACATGTGTCATTAAGATTGTCTATGAAGAGTTGATAGTTATGCATTCTATAATTTAGAGTTTGAATCATAAGTTTTCCCTGTTCAACGATGCTTAGAGTCCCATCCTTTGCCATGTAGCAGTAGTTCTTTTCCAGCTTTGTAGACCCATCCTCATCCATAGTTGACAGCATGTAAATCTTGCATTTTCCTTTGACGTTGCTGATGTCTTCATCCTCATCTCCGGATGACCAAACTGATGGTCCCTTTTCACAGGGGCTACATATGCCCTTGCTTTCTCCTTTTCCACCAATTCTTGAGCCATTCTAAGATAGAATGCTCTATCTTTCACCATAATAGCTTTGTAGTCTTTGGTAAAGTGGTTCTCCTTGTTGCACTTGTGACAGATTAGAACATCACTTTGATCTTCTTAAAAGGTGCCGGAGTCAGTTAATTGGTGGGCTTCGGTGCCTCTTTGGTTTGAGAGTTCTAAGGTTGTGGTGGTGGGTGAGTGTTTTTGGAGAAACGGGAATGATTGTTTTGAGGATTAAAGTTGCAGTTGAATGGAGGTTTGTTGAACTGATGATTTTTACGAACAGAAGAGGGTGGTAGCCGGTTGAAATGTTGGCTAACAATAGTAATTGCATTATGGAATTCTTCTTCATCATCATCCTCTGAGTCAGCTTCGTATGACTGCGGAGGATTTTCATGCAAGGGAGAGTAATATTAAGTATGTGGTGCTTGTGCTATGAGAGCAAGTGGTCCTCCAAAGTCAGCACAATCCTTGAATACGGTAGATTCTTGTGCTTGTAATTCACCATAGATCTTGTAAAGAGATAAAGAATGGATCTTTCTATCTCCTTAGACTATCATCTTAGCAGTCATCCAGTGTCTTCCCAAACCATTGAGTAATCGAAGGTTTGTCTCATGGTTGCTTCGAACCGTGCCAACATTAGATAACTTAGTGTCAATCAGATTGAACCTTTTGAATGAGTCTTCGAAACTTTCACCAGCATGAGCTTTGAAATTGTTGAACTCATTGAGTGCGATTGTGAGCTTCTTATCTTAAGCTTGTTCTGTACCCTCATATAAGTTCTTGAGAACATCCCAGATCACTTTTGCTGATTTGCAGTTTATGATAACGTCGAAGTTGTCGGGAGCAACTCCATGGGAAATCTCATAAAAGGCAATAGCGTCATTTTCCATTTTGTCAAGATCATCTTTGGTGGGACGATTCAGGTCTGGTTGACCTCCTCCTAGTCTAGTTGTGTTGTCGTCGGTTTGAACTGGTGTCAGAACAGGGACATGTGGCCCTTCTTCTACAGATCTCCATACATCTCTTCCAAGTCTCCATAAGTATCTATCCATCCTCTAAGACCAGTGATGATATTCGTTTGCCACCAATATTCGAGCTCTATTAGAACCACCAACACTGTTGGAAACATTGAGAGATAATGCTTGTGCCATATTTCCTTGTTTTGAAAATATTTTTTTTTGTTTTAAGAAATGAGCTTCATTGGTATAGAAGGCTTTTTGAAAATCAGAGTTTTGCTTCAAAAGGCAACCACTTTGGCTCTGATACCAATTGTTGAGAGAAAAACTTGAGAAACACACTTGAACATTCGTTAGAACAAGTTTATCTTGTGGAATTTAAAGTTTAACTCAAAGGATCATAAAGCTCAACAATAATAGAAGTTAGAGTTAGATAGTTAGATGATTAGATGCGGAAATATAAGGAAATATAAATAACAACAAGTATTATATCAATTATATACTTAAGTTTATTCTTAACAAGGAATGCAATCAAACTAGGTTAGTAAGTGAGATCAAACTTAGTGAATAAGTCAAGATTGACTTGCTCCGAAGGAGAGATTTAGATATGTTATATTTCAGATTATGTTTAGTAGAGTTTAGAGAGTAAGAAGGAGATGAGAGAGTAAGTTGTGAATTTCAAGAGATATGAGATTCAAGATGCGTAGCTGATGTATTCATTCAGAAAGAGAAAAATCCTTTTATAGAGTATCAAAGATTACAAATGACCTATCTGTTTAAAGTTGCCATGCAAGGCACATTTGATAAAAGAGAGTACATTTAGAAAAACAGATAAAATACTAAGACTAAGTGCTGATGACGATGGCTGCGATTGCGGTACTTGACTGCGGATGAGAGAGTAGTTGCTGATAAGGGAGAGGCTGAGGTTTGGATTAAGTTAAAGAGGGTCACTTCTATGTTTCAACAGTTTTATCTGATTTTTACTAGTTTATATTAAATTAATTAAAATACTCAACTAATTACTAAAGTAAACAACTATAACGATGATTTTAAATCAAGAATGAAGGGTGCTTTCGTTTAGCTTTGAATCCCTCGTGTTTCCTAAATTTGATTTCAAGATAGTGGATTAATTCTGTTAATTACCAAATAAAAGTTACTAGTCATCATGATCAAACTAACTAGCACAAGTCAATTCAATAAATTTAACCCTAATGAACATGCAATTTAAGGATAATAAATTGATTTTAAATATAATTTGGACTCTAAATGATAGAATCTATAGACTACTATTCTCTGGTCAAGTCTAGTAATCAAGCAAATATTATGATCAAATATTTTTGTCTAACACAGTTAAGCAACTAAGTTATCCCCTATATTATGATATGACTGATCACTAGCTCTAAGAATTTAATGATTATAAATAGCTAGGTAAATCAATTTCATGCAGATAACTCAAGATTAACTACACAATCTTGAGACAAGTAAATAAAGATAGAAACTTAAGCAGGCTAGTTTTAGATTCACCAAACAATATTTAAAGCTAAAACTAACTTCATCAATCCATAAAATAAGAAATCAACACATAGTAATTAAGAGTTCATCTCATCGAAATAAAATCAAGGGCTTTTAGCCCCTAAATACAGCTGAAAAACACATATACAAAAGGTAAACCACGCTAAACATCATTAAAATAAGCAAATTGAATGTATAGATGTGAATCCTTGCTCCAGTCTCGTTATCCTTTAATATCTAGTCGAATTATGCCCTCCAAGAGTTCTGGGAAGGGTTTTTCCTAGTGAATAATCGCATCCCTAAATCCTCTCCATCTTGAAATATATTTAATGTTCGAATATATATACTTTCCTAAAATCTGACCACCACGACGCGGTTCGAAAGGCAACACGTCGTGGTCTTCATGAATATCCCATATTCTCTAAGTTACCTCATTTTTTGAGAATCTTCCATTCACCACGTCATGGTGGATGATTCCCACGTTCTGGTCTTTTGTCTTCAAGCCTTCTTTGTCTTCTTTTGCCTTAGCTCATATTTTCTTGCTTCCAGCTCCTTGTTTGCTTCTTTTTCATCTCAAATATTTCTTTGCTACTAAACAAACATATTTCAAACATAATAACTACTTTATGTCCCAAAATAAAAATAATTTTAGGTAAGACTATTTGAAATATGTACAAAATACATGAATAAATATGCATATATCACAGACCCGAAACAATTATTATTGATTATTTTAATTTTATCAGATTCATTTAATTGCGAAACCACATTATTTCATGCTCTAGACTCAGCCACTGTGTAGAATATTTTTTGGTTTTAACAAATAAAATTATGATCCAAATGATCTTTATAAACCTCTACGAATCCTAATGTATAACATTTTTAGAATAAAAACATTACGTCATGCACTAGGGTTGAAGTGTTAATGGTACAAGATCGGGGAAAAGCTTGTGTAGGGGGTGGTGTTATGCCCTGTAGATGAGGACGAAAATAAAATTTTGAGCAGGGTGGCTTACGAAGTAAATTAATTATAAGAGCATATCCAATGCTTAACTCCTGGTATAACTTAAAATTATTGTCACCTCATTATTTATTAATTTTGACCTCTAAAAAACTGACTTCTCCAATGGTTAACCTTATTTTAATAGTTTTTCTACAAACTTGACTATTTTTCCCTCATCCACATAAAATGTTTTATAGAACATCTAATTTAATTAATCATTTTTTAACACAAAACATTTCTTAATATGAATATATAAAATACAACTATATCAAGCCTTTATTTATATACCTATAATATCAAAAAAAATGTATTATGTTTTAGTTATAAAAATAAAATAAAAATATTGAAAATATTATAAAATAGTTATAAAATAAAATATATATTAAAGTGGACATGTAAAATTTATGATATTATTGAGTGGTCAAACAAAAAAACAAAAAAAAAATTGTTTGCTCAAATAGTTTTAAATGGTCATTTAAAAGACTAACTAATAATACGCCATAAAAAATACGCCATTGAAGATGTTCTAAAGCTAAATTATTCCTTTTATATTGGATTCGTGAAGTAAAACAAAATTATCTTAGTCGTGGACTGAAATATCTATAAATAATGGTTTTGGCATCCGCAAATGTTACATAGTTTTTTATATGATAATCATAAATATAAAAAAATTTACAAATTCAAAATGTAATATATTTGTCTATTATATAGGCTTTGTAACATTGTATACTACACTATTTATTTGTAACTAAAGAAATTATTATCCACGCTAGTTTGAATTAGTCATTTTGATACATATGGTAGTAAGTCCTAGAAAAAAAATTAACTTGTTTTCCAAATCTTCTAATTTTTATATGTTATTATAGTAAATTAGGATGAGATTTGTAAAAGTTCTTTAAATCTGTTAAACCTTTTATATGGTTTACCAATTTAATTTGAAACACTCTTTTTCCATAAAAATAATTATACATATTTTTTTAAATTTGTTATTTATGTATTTTATATGAAAAATAAAATGAGACATAAATGTGTAATTGATAAGTCTCCTTCAATGTAAATTAGAAAAGAAGTTAAAGAAGAAGATTGACGTACACATTAATAGCGTTTGAACTTAAATAGTTGGATTCTTTACTAAATAACATAAAGACCTTTAGGTTGAAATACTTCATACTAGTAAATTGATTACTAAGTTACTAAAATATTAAAATATGTTTTCTTTATTTGTCATTCCATTTAAGTGCAATTGTAATCATATATTTGCTTTTGAAGAGACACAAAATGATACAATTATGATATACTAGCTATGTATCACGTTAAATTAAAATGAAATAATTTTGAATTATTTAATAAAATATAAACAAATATAAAATTATTACTTATGTCAACTCAAACAAGTTGTACAATATGTAAAATAGTGGTACTAATGTATAGTTTTAAACGTAAACCGGTTAACATAAATACAACTTAACTACCATATTTAATAACTACACATATAAATCCATATATATAGAAGTCATGATAAAAAGTTTTAAGTCACGAGTGGAATATTAAGAAAAGCTACACAATGTATCTTAAGCTTTTAAAGGTTGTTATTGTATCGTTTTTTATTATCACAACTGACATTGTTTGTGGTAAAAAGCTTGTTGGAGAAGAGAAGAAAATCCTAGAATATAGTGAGGACATTATTAAGAGTGGTTGTGATTCAAAAACAAGCTTATCATGCAGTGTTCGTGATGAAATACATGGAGGAGGGCATGTTAGAGATTACATTCAAGATGAGATCCTTAATAAGTTGCGAGGAAATGGCCAAGGTAAAGAGGAAGCAATGTCAAAAGGAAGTATAACAGTAAATATGGACCACGATAGTCAATCCAAGAATGGAGCTGCGATCAACGAAATTAATATAAGAAAAATGTCAACTAATTCAATCTACAATGCTGCACTTAGCACAACAACTAATCCCAGTCAACAATATGCCAATCAATATCCTAACACTCAAGTGTATTCTAATGGAATGTCTAACAACCAAGATGGTGGTGGAGGCGGTGGAGGAGGGGGAGGCGGATCTGAAGGTGGAGGCGGAGGAGGTGGTGGTGGTGGTGGTGGTGGAGGAGGAGGAGGCGGTGGTGGTGGAAGATAATCTACTATAAATTTAAATGCAATGTCTATCGTAATAAATAATAAAACATCATAAAATGCATATCTAATTATAATAATGTCCGCATTGATTGAATCGATATCAGATATGCATGTATTATCTCGTTGTGTACTATACAAACGTAATTTAATCAATAAAGACATTGATGTTATATATATATATATATATATATATATATATATATATATATATATATATATATATATATATATATATATATATATATATATATATATTCGTTAGAGAAATGTCGACTTACATACTAAGTTAGTTATATTACTAAAAATACGTATGCATATTGCATTGCACACAATCTGCAATCTAAAATAAAACGAATAATAAATATGTGATAGTTTCTTATTTATTAATAGTTTGGTAGTTTAATAAGAAACTATTAAAGACATGGACTAGATTTTCAATTAGTCGAATTTAATTAAACAATACAAAATTATCTATTTATCTAATAGATAATTATGTTATAATTTTAATTGGATTGTTTTGTGATCAATAAAAATTATGGAGAGCCTTTATAAGGTTTTCGTTTCACGACCAAATGTTAACATCTTCCATTCGATCTCTCTCTCTCTCTCTCTCTCTATATATATATATATATATATATATATATATATATTCAATCTTCATCAAACTTTCAAAGAAATCAAGAAACCCAAGATAAGTTGTTTCTCTTACTCATTTAACAAGAAAGTAACATATTTATCAATGAATCTCTAGTGGTTGAGATTAGCACGACAATGAAGAAGTGTTGAGAGAAGAACTTAACCATGGAGATTATGATCGGATTTAAAGTTAATCTCATGGATCTTTTGGTTAGCTAAAATAAATAATTGTGGAATTATAAGAACAACTCAAATGAAAACATAACATCAACATAACTAAATAAATATTAACAAGATATAAGAAGCCTTGTTGAATTGTAACTACGTTTGAATGCAAATTATAACACCAGCAAAAATTAGATCAAAAATAAATTTGTTCGGTAACCATAATTGGGATGTACTAAGTGGTAGATATCGTAACAAGGTTTCTAAAATTATAAAGAACACTAAAATATGAGTTATAACGAAAAAGTTATGACCAATCGAAGATCCGCGACAATACCGGTTAAACATAATTAAGCATAAAATACGAAATTCCAATCAAATACTTTTTGGCCTTAGGTATCTAAATTAAAGTTGTAGATATCATTAAACCGTAAATGTACACAAAAAAAACGCCCAAATATGACTTCGTATGAGGAAGTTATGATTTTTCGAAATTTCAGACATAGCAGTAGACAACTTAAAACTCGAAATAGAGATCGGGCGACTTTTAACCAACGCAACCTAAACGAGAATCAAAGATCTCAACAATAGTAGTACAACTGTAAAAAGACTGAAAAAAAATGTACATCAGATGAAGAAGTTATGGATTTTTAACGGATATTTCCTGTCCCGGCCTGTTAAAAATATAATATTAAAAATTAAAGTCAAAATTAAATGCAATGTCTATCGTAATAAATGATAAAACATCATAAAACGCATATCTAATTATAATAATGTCCGCATTGATTGAATCGATATCAGATATGCATGTATTATCTCGTTGTGTACTATACAAACGTAATTTAATCAATAAAGACATTGATGTTATATATATATATATATATATATATATATATATATATATATATATATATATATATATATATATTCGTTAGAGAAATGTCGACTTACATACTAAGTTAGTTATATTACTAACAATACGTATGCATATTGCATTGCACACAATCTGCAATCTAAAATGGAAAGAATAATAAATATGTGATAGTTTCTTATTTATTAATAGTTTGGTAGTTTAATAACAAACTATTAAAGACATGGACTAGATTTTCAATTAGTCGAATTTAATTAAACAATACAAAATTATCTATTTATCTAATAGATAATTATGTTATAATTTTAATTGGATTGCTTTGTGATCAATAAAAATTATGGAGAGCCTTTATAAGGTTTTCGTTTCATGAACAAATGTTAACATCTTCCATTCGATCCCTCTCTCTCTCTCTCTCTCTCTCTCTCTCTCTATATATATATATATATATATATATATATATATATATATATATATATATTCACTCTTCCTCAAACTTTCAAAGAAATCAAGAAACCCAAGATAAGTTGTGTCTCTTACTCATTTAACAAGAAAGTAACATATTTATCAATGAATCTCTAGTGGTTGAGATTAGCACGACAATGGAGAAGTGTTGAGAGAAGAACTTAACCATGGAGATTATGATCGGATTTAAAGTTAATCTCATGGATCTTTGGTTAGCTAAAAATAAATAATTGTGGAATTATAAGAACAACTCAAATGAAAACATAACATCAACATAACTAAATAAATATTAATAGGATATAAGAAGCCTTGTTGAATTGTAACTACGTTTGAATGCAAACTATAACAACAGCAAAAATTAGGTCAAAAATAAAGTTGTTCGGTAACCATAATTGGGATGTACTAAGTGGTAGATATCGTAACAAGGTTTCTAAAAATATAAAGAACACTAAAATATGAGTTATAACGAAAAAGTTATGACCAATCGAAGATCCGCAACAATACCGGTAAAACACAATTAAGCATACAATACGAAATTCCAATAAAATACTTTTTGGCCTTAGGTATCTAAATTAAAGTTGTAGATATCATTAAACCGTAAATGTACACAAAAAGAACGCCCAAATCGTACTTCGTATGAGGAAGTTATGATTTTTCGAAGTTTCAGACATAGCAGTAGACAGCTAAAAACTCGAAATAGAGATCAACATAAACGAGAATTGAAGATCTCAACAATAGTAGTACAACTGTAAAAAGACTGAAAAAAACGGACATCAGATGAAGAAGTTATGGATTTTTAACGGACATGAGATGATCCTTTTTGACAACTACATTTATATGTAGAAATTTTTTCATTTACCCTAACACTTTGCTTGGTCAGCGACTTGGGTGAAGACCAATTTGAGAGAAGTGAGGTCTAACCGTGGTGTTGTTGGGATTTCAAAAAGTACGTTTTGCAGGAGTAGGAGCACGTGTAGATATCTAGGAAAGTGATTTCTTAAGACTTTGATGTGATTTTAAAAGTCTCGGGGTTGGTAAAATCCCCTTCCATTTTGGGTCATCTGGGGAATAGATTTCAAAACCATTTCTTCAAAAGGACTTTACTTTCTTTTGGGTTGTGTCTGATGTTTTTGAAATGGTTTTAGAAACTGTAGATTCCCTTTTGTTTGTTTTCTTGATTAAAGAATTGCTTTTCTGGACTCTTAGATTTCACGAGATTGAATTTCCTCTTTGAAAGCCTTTTCAGCCTCGGCTTTTGGAGAACCGCAGTCATTGATGTTCAGCTGCAGTTTCCTGGAACACTTTGATCATTTTTTAAAAATGAGGACTTGAGTCATCCGAACTAGAGGATTCAGTGTTTTGGGAGCATTGACCCACTTCAAATTTTTCTATGGGTATTTCATGATGAATTGGCTAAATGGTCATAGTGCTCTTGAGTATGGTCTGCGGTAAGGAAGATTGGACTACCGCAAAGTAAGTCTGAGTTGAGACTTTTGTGGGACACTTGATGATAGGCAGACGGACAGAATGTGGTTGATGACTGCCGTGAGAGACGCTGTGGTCTGAAGTCTGAGAATTGGGATAGATTTTGTCACGGATAGGAGTTTGATCACTTGAGTGACCCAAAAATTTAGGCATAATTTCCTCAATGACACAATTGTTACTCAGATTATGAAGTCTACCGAAGTAACCTCTAATGTCTTCGGAAAAGGTTTTGTCACTGACTGGGAAATGGAATTCTCGGTCAGGAGGGACATAGGGATGGTCCTTGTTAAATTGGGGTGATGAGTCCTTTGCGGTAGAGTACCCATTGGACCAACCCCAATTGTATGTGTTCTCTACGGTTCCATTATTTACAAGGTTCTCAATAGCTTCACTTTCATTAAAGAGTTTTTATATTAAAAGATTTAAACGTACAACTTAACCCTGACCTAAATCTCTTTGGTTTAAGGCTATTTCTAACTGTGTTCCACTCAACATTCTTGCATCTTTCTCTACCACTAAGTCCTTTTCTAACATAGCTACTTCGAGTCTTTTGTCATCCAGTCATCCTCTTACATGAAACATCTCTTGGGATGCTATGTTCTTCTCCTCTAGAGCTTTGTTATAGTCTATAAGGACGGCAACACATGTGTCATTAAGATTGTCTATGAAGGGTTGATAGTTATGCATTCTATAATTTAGAGTTTGAATCATAAGTTTTCCCTGTTCAACGATGCTTAGAGTCCCATCCTTTGCCATGTAGCAGTAGTTCTTTTCCAGCTTTGTAGACCCATCCTCGTCCATAGTTGCCAGCATCTAAATCTTGCATTTTCCTTTGACGTTGCTGATGTCTTCATCCTCATCTTCGGATGACCAAACTGATGGTCCCTTTTCACATGGGCTATATATGCCCTTGCTTTCTCCTTTTCCACCAATTCTTGACCCATTCTAAGATAGAATGCTCTATCTTTCACCATATTAGCTTTGTAGTCTTTGGTAAAGTGGTTCTCCTTGTTGCACTTGTGACAGATTAGAAGATCACTTTGATCTTCTTAAGAGGTACCGGAGTCAGTTAAATTGGTGGGCTTTGGTGCCTCTTTGGTTTGAGTGTTCTGAGGTTGCGGTGGTGGGTGAGTGTTTTTGGAGAAACGGGAATGATTGTTTTGAGGATTAAAGTTGCAGTTAAAGGGAGGCTTGTTGAACTGATGATTTTTACGAAAAGAAGAGGGTGGTAGCCGGTTGAACTGTTGGCTAACAAGAGTAATTGCGTTCTGGAATTCGTCTTCATCATCATACTCTGAGTCAGCTTCGTATGACTGCGGAGGATTTTCATGCAAGGGAGAGTAATATTAAGTATGTGGTGCTGGTGCTATGAGAGCAAATGGTCCTCCGAAGTCAGCACAATCTTTGAGTACGGTAGATTCTTGTGCTTGTAATTCACCATAGATCTTGTAAAGAGATAAAGAAGGGATCTTTCTATCTCCTTAGACTATCATCTTAGCAGTCATCCAGTGTCTTCCCAAACCATTGAGTAACTGAAGGTTTGTCTCATGGTTGCTTCGAACCGTGCCAACATTAGATAACTTAGTGACAATCAGATTGAACCTTTTGAATGAGTTTTCCAAACTTTCACCAGCATGAACTTTGAAATTGTTGAACTCATTGAGTGCGGTTGTGTGCTTCTTATCTTAAGCTTCTTCTGTAACCTCATATAAGTTCTTGAGAACATCCTAGATCTCTTTTGCTGATTTGCAGTTTATGATAATGGCGTAGTTGTCGTGATCAACTCCATGGGAAATCTCGTAAAAGGCAATAGCGTCATTTTCCATTTTGTCAAGATCATCTTTGGTGGGACGATTCAGGTCTGGTTGACCTCCTCCTAGCCTAGTTGTGGTGTCGTCGGTTTGAACTGGTGTCAGAACAGGGACGTGTGGCCCTTATTCTATAGATCTCCATACATCTCTTCCAAGTCTCCATAAGTATCTATCCATCCTCAGAGACCAGTGTTGATATTCGTTTGCCATCAATATTCAAGCTCTATTAGAACCACCAACACTGTTGGAAACATTGAGAGATAATGCTTGTGCCATATTTCCTTGTTTTGAAAATAATTTTTTTTGTTTTAATAAATGAGCTTCATTGGTATAGAAGGCTTTTTGAAAATCAGAGTTTTGCTTCAAAAGGCAACCACTTTGGCTCTGATACCAATTATTGAGAGAAAAACTTGAGAAACACACTTGAACAATCGTTAGAACAAGTTTATCTTGTGGAATTTAAAGTTTAACTCAAAGGATCATAAAGCTCAACAATAATAGAAGTTAGAGTTGGATAGTTAGATGATTAGATGCGGAAATATAAGGAAATATAAATAACAACAAGTATTATATCAATTATATACTTAAGTTTATTCTTAACAAGGAATGCAATCAGACTAGGTTAGTAAGTGAGATCAAACTTAGTGATTAAGTCAAGATTGACTTGCTCCGAAGGAGAGATTTAGATCTGTTATATTTCAGATTATGTTTAGTAGAGTTTAGAGAGTAAGAAGGAGATGAGAGAGTAAGTTATGAATTTCAAGAGATATGAGATTCAAGATGCGTAGATGATGTATTCATTCAGAAAGAGAAAAATCCTTTTATAGAGTATCAAAGATTACAAATGACCTATCTGTTTAAAGTTGCCATGCAAGGCACATTTGATAAAAGAGAGTACATTTAGAAAAACAGATAAAATACTAAGACTAAGTGCTGATGACGATGGCTGCGATTGCGGTACTTGACTGCGGATGAGAGAGTAGTTGATGATAAGGGAGAGGTTGAGGTTTGGATTAAGTTAAAGAGGGTCACTTTTATGTTTCAACAGTTTTATCGGATTTTACAAGTTCATATTAAATTAATTAAAATACTCAACTAATTACTAAAGTAAACAACTGTAATAATGATTTTAAATCAAGAATAAAGGGTGCTTTCATTTAGCTTTGAATCCCTCGTGTTTCCTAAAATTGATTTCAAAATAGTGGATTAATTCCGTTAGTTACCAAATAAAAGTTACTAGTCATCATGATCAAACTAACTAGCATAAGTCAATTCAATAAATTTAACCGTAATGAACATGCAATTTAAGGACAATAAATTGATTTTAAATATAATTTGGACTCTAAATGATAGAATCTATAGACTACTATTCTCTGGTCAAGTCTAGTAATCAAGCAAATATTATGATCAAATATTGTTGTCTAACACAGTTAAGCAACTAAGTTATCACCTATATTATGATATGACTGATCACTAGCTCTAAGAATTTAATGATTATAAATAGCTAGGTAAATCAATTTCATGGAAATCACTCAAGATTAACTACACAATCTTAAGATAAGTAAATAAAGATAGAAACTTAAGCAGGCTAGTTTTAGATTCACCAAACAATATTTAAAGCTAAAACTAACTTCATCAATCCATAAAATAAGAAATCAACACATAGTAATTAAGAGTTCATCTAATCGAAATAAAATCAAGGGCTTTTAGCCCCTAAACACAACTCAAAAACACATAAACAAAAGGTAAACCACGCTAAACATCATTAAAATAAGCAAATCGAATGTATAGATGTGAAACATTGCTCCAGTCTCGTTATCCTTTGATATCTAGTCGAAATATGCCCTCCAAGAGTTCTGGGAAGGGTTTTTCCTAGTGAATAATCGCATCCCTGAATCCTCTCCATCTTGAAATCGATTTAATGTTCGAATATATATACTTTCCTAAAATCTGACCACCACAACGCGGTTCAAAAGGCAACACGTCGTGGTCTTCATGAATATCCCATATTCTCTAAGTTACCTCATTTGTTGAGAATCTTCCATTCACCACGTCATGGTGGATGATTCCCACGTTTTGGTCTTTTGTCTTCAAGCATTCTTTGTCTTCTTTTGCCTTAGCTCATATTTTCTTGCTTCCAGCTCCTTGTTTGCTTCCTTTTCATCTCAAATATTTCTTAGCTACTAAACAAACATATTTCAAGCATAATAACTACTTTATGTCTCAAAATAAAAATAATTTTAGGTAAGACTATTTGAAATATGTACAAAATACATGAATAAATATGCATATATCACCGACCCGAAACAATTATTATTGATTATTTTATTTTTATCGGATTCACTTAATTGCGGAACCGCATTATTTCATGCTCTAGACTCAGCCACTATGTAGAATATTTTCTGGTTTTAACAAATAAAATTATGATCCAAATTATCTTTATAAACCTCTACGAATCCTAATGTATAATATTTTTAGAATAAAAAGATTACGCCATGCACTAGGGTTGAAGTGTTAATGGTACAAGATCGGGGAAAAGCTTGTGTAGGGGGTGGTGTTATGCCCTGTAGATGAGGACGAAAAGAAAATTTAGAGCATGGTGGCTTACGAAGTAAATTAATTATAAGAGCATATCCAATGCTTAACTCATGTTATAACTTAAAATTATTGTCACCTCATTATTTAATAATTTTGACCTCTAAAAAACTGACTTCTCCAATGGTTAACCTTATTTTAATAGTTTTTCTACAAACTTAACTATTTTTCCATCATCCACATAAAATGTTTTACAGAACATCTAATTTAATTAATAATTTTTTAACGCAAATCATTTCTTAATATGAATATATAAAATACAACTATATCAAGTCTTTATTTATATACCTAAAATATGAAAAAAAATATTATGTTTTGGTTATAAAAATAAAATAAAAATATTGAAAATCTTATAAAATAGTTATAAAATAAATTATCTTTAAAGTGGACATGTAAAATTTATGATATTATTGAGTGGTCAAACAAAAAAACAAAAAAAAAATTGTTTGCTCAAATAGTTTTAAATGGTCATTTAAAAGACTAACTAATAATACACTATAAAAAATACGCCATTGAAGATATTCTAAAGGTAAATTATTCATTTTATATTAGATTCGTGAAGTAAAACAAAATTATCTTAGTCGTGGGACTGAAATAACTATAAATAATAGTTTTGGCATCCGCAAATGTTACATAGTTTTTTATATGATAACCATAAATATAAAAAAATTTACAAATTCAAAATGTAATATATTTGTCTATTATATAGGCTTTGTAACATTGTATACTACACTATTTATTTGTAACTAAAGAAATTATTTTCCACACTAGTTTGAATTAGTCATTTTGATCCATATGGTAGTAAGTCCTAGAAAAAAAATTAACTTGCTTTCTAAATCTTCTAATTTTTATATGTTATTATAGTAAATTAGGATGAGATTTGTAAAAGTTCTTTAAATCTGTTAAACCTTTTATATGGTTTACCAATTTAATTTGAAACACTCTTTTTCCATAAAAATAATTATACATATTTTTTAAATTTGTTATTTATGTATTTTATATGAAAAATAAAATGAGACATAAATGTGTAATTGATAAGTCTCCTTCAATGTAAATTAGAAAAGAAGTTAAGAAGAAGATTGACGTACACATTAATCGCGTTTGAACTTAAATAGTTGGATTCTTTACTAAATAACATAAAGACCTTTAGGTTGAAATACTTCATACTAGTAAATTGATTACTAAGTTACTAAAATATTAAAATATGTTTTCTTTATTTGCCATTCCATTTAAGTGCAATTGTAACATATATTTGCTTTTGAAGAGACACAAAATGATACAATTATGATATACTAGCTATGTATCAAGTTAAATTAAAATGAAATAATTTTAAATTATTTAATAAAATATAAACAAATATAAAATTATTACTTATGTCAACTCAAACAAGTTGTACAATATGTAAAATAGTGGTACTAATGTATAGTTTTAAACGTAAACCAGTTAACATAAATACAACTTAACTACCATATTTAATAACTACACGTATAAATCCATATATATAGAAGTCATGATAAAAAGTTTCAAGTCACGAGTGGAATATTAAGAAAAGCTACACAATGTATCTTAAGCTTTTAAAGGTTGTTATTGTATCGTTTTTTATTTTCACAACTGACATTGTTTGTGGTAAAAAGCTTGTTGGAGAAGAGAAGAAAATCCTAGAATATAGTGAGGACATTATTAAGAGTGGTTGAGATTCAAAAACAAGCTTATCATGCAGTGTTCGTGATGAAATACATGGAGGAGGGCATGTTAGAGATTACATTCAAGATGAGATCCTTAATAAGTTGCGAGGAAATGGCCAAGGTAAAGAGGAAGCAATGTCAAAAGGAAGTATAACAGTAAATATGGACCACGATAGTCAATCCAAGAATGGAGCTGCGATCAAGAAAATTAATATAAGAAAAATGTCAATTAATTCAATCTACAATGTTGCACTTAGCACAACAACTAATCTCAGTCAACAATATGCCAATCAATATCCTAACACTCAAGTGTATTCTAATGGAATGTCTAACAACCAAGATGGTGGTGGAGGCGGTGGAGGAGGGGGAGGCGGATCTGAAGGGGGAGGCGGAGGAGGAGGTGGTGGTGGTGGTGGTGGAGGAGGAGGAGGTGGTGGTGGTGGAAGATAATCTACTATAAATTTAAATGCAATGTCTATCATAATAAATGATAAAACATCATAAAACGCATATCTAATTATAATAATGTCCGCATTGATTGAATCGATATCAGATATGCATGTATTATCTCGTTGTGTACTATACAAATGTAATTTAATCAATAAAGACATTGATGTTATATATATATATATATATATATATATATATATATATATATATATATATATATATATATATATTCATTAGAGAAATGTCGACTTACATACTAAGTTAGTTATATTACTAAAAATACGTATGCATATTGCATTGCACACAATCTGCAATCTAAAATAAAAAGAATAATAAATATGTGATAGTTTCTTATTTATTAATAGTTTGGTAGTTTAATAAGAATCTATTAAAGACATAGACTAGATTTCCAATTAGTCGAATTTAATTAAACAATACAAAATTATCTATTTATCTAATAGATAATTATGTTATAATTTTAATTGGATTTCTTTGTGATCAATAAAAATTATGGAGAGCCTTTATAAGGTTTTTGTTTCACGATCAAATGTTAACATCTTCCATTCGATCTCTCTCTCTCTCTCTCTATATATATATATATATATATATATATATATATATATATATATATATATATATATATATATATATATTCACTCTTCCTCAAACTTTCAAAGAAATCAAGAAACCCAAGATAAGTTGTTTCTCTTACTCATTTAACAAGAAAGTAACATATTTATCAATGAATCTCTTGTGGTTGAGATTAGCACGACAATGAAGAAGTGTTGAGAGAAGAACTTAACCATGGAGATTATGATCGGATTTAAAGTTATTCTCATGGATCTTTTGGTTAGCTAAAAATAAATAATTGTGGAATTATAAGAACAACTCAAATGAAAACATAACAACAACATTACTAAATAAATATTAACAAGATATAAGAAGCCTTGTTGAATTGTAACTCCGTTTGAATGCAAACTATAATAACAGCAAAAATTAGGTCAAAAATAAAGTTGTTCGGTAACCATAATTGGGATGTACTAAGTGGTAGATATCGTAACAAGGTTTCTAAAAATATAAAGAACACTAAAATATGAGTTATAACGAAAAAGTTATGACCAATCGAAGATCCGCAACAATACCGGTAAAACACAATTAAGCATACAATATGAAATTCCAATAAAATACTTTTTGGCCTTAGGTATCTAAATTAAAGTTGTAGATATCATTAAACCGTAAATGTACACAAAAAGAACGCCCAAATCGTACTTCGTATGAGGAAGTTATGATTTTTCGAAGTTTCCGACATAGCAGTAGACAGCTAAAAACTCGTAATAGAGATCGGACGACTTTTAACCAACGCAACCTAAACGAGAATTGAAGATCTCAACAATAGTAGTACAACTGTAAAAAGACTGAAAAAAACGGACATCAAATGAAGAAGTTATGTATTTTTAACGGACATGAGATGTTCCTTTTTGACAACTAAATTTATATGCAGAAATTTTTTCATTTACCCTAACACTTTGCTTGGTCAGCGACTTGGGTGAAGACCAATTTGAGAGAAGTGAACTCTGACCGTGGTGCTGTTGGGATTTCAAAAAACATGTTTTGTAGGAGTGGGAGCACGTGTAGATATCTAGGAAAGTGATTTCTTAAGACTTTGATGTGATTTTAAAAGTGTCGGGGTTGGTAAAATCCCCTTCCATTTTGGGTCATCTGGGGAATAGATTTCAAAACCATTGCTTCAAAAAGACTTTACTTTCTTTTGGGTTGTGTCTGATGTTTTTGAAATGGTTTTAGAAACTGTAGATTCCCTTTTGTTTGTTTTCTTGATTAAAGAATTTTTTGAAAAGTAATTTGAGAAAACAACCTTTTCTGGACTCTTAGATTTCACGAGATCGAATTTCCTCTTTGAAAGCCTTTTCAACCTCGGCTTTTGGAGAACCGCAATCATTGATGTTCAGCTGCAGTTTCCTGCAACACTTTGATCATTTTTTAAAAATGAGGACTTGAGTCATCCGAACTAGAGGATTCAGTGTTTTGGGAGCATTGACCCACTTCAAATTTTTCTATGGGTATTTCATGATGAATTGGCTAAATGGTCATAGTGCTCTTGACTATGGTCTGCGGTAAGGAAGATTGGACTACCGCAAAGTAAGTCTGAGTTGAGACTTTTGTTGGACACTTGATGATAGGCAGATGGACAGAATGTGGCTCATGACTGCCGTGAGAGACGCTGTGGTCTGAAGTCTGAGAATTGGGATAGATTTTGTCACGGATAGGAGTTTGATCACTTGAGTGACCCAAAAATTTAGGCATAATTTCCTCAATGACACAATTGTTACTCAGATTATGAAGTCTACCGAAGTAACCTCTAATGTCTTTGGAAAAGGTTTTGTCACTGACTAGGAAATGGAATTCTCGGTCAGGAGGGACATAGGGACGGTCCTTGTTAAATCGGGGTGATGAGTCCTTTGAGGTAGAGTACCCGTTAGACCAACCCCAATTGTATGTGTTCTCCACGGTTCCATTATTTACAAGGTTCTCAACAGTTTCACTTTCATTAAAGAGTTTTTATATTAAAATATTTAAACGTACAATTTAACCCTGACCTAAATCTCTTTGGTTTAAAGTTATTTCTAACTGTGTTCCACTCAACATTCTTGCATCTTTCTCTACCACTAAGTCCTTTTCTAACATAGCTACTTCGAGTCTTTTGTCATCCAGTCATCCTTTTACATGAAACATCTCTTGGGATGCTATGTTCTTCTCCTGTAGAGCTTTGTTATAGTCTATAAGGACGGCAACACATGTGTCATTAAGATTGTCTATGAAGGGTTGATAGTTATGCATGCTATAATTTAGAGTTTGAATCATAAGTTTTCCCTATTCAACGATGCTTAAAGTCCCATTCTTTGCCATGTAGCAGTAGTTATTTTCCAGCTTTGTAGACCCATCCTCGTCCGTAGTTGCCAGGATGTAAATCTTGCCTTTTCCTTTGACGTTGCTGATGTCTTCATCCTCATCTCACTACTAGAAAAATAGCCTTTTACGACGCTCATTGCGCGTCGTAAAAGGCTCAGACGACGCGCAAACGCGCGTTAAGGAAGGCCTTGTCATAAAGAGAGACGACGCGCTTTTACGACGCTCATTTACGACGCGCAATTACGACGCGCGTTTACGACACGCAATGCGTATCAAGGAAGACCCTGTCATCAAGGAAGACGACACGCGTTCGCGTGTCATAACCTTACGACGCGCGTGTTAATGACACGCAATGCATATCAAGAAAGCCCCTGTCAAGAAAGGCCATGTCATAAATGAAGATGGCACACATTTTTGCGTATTGTAAATTTAAATGTTTAAAAAAATAAATTTATATATTTATTAATTTTTAAATTAAATTTGCATTTAATTTCTCATAATAGAAATAAAACACCATATACAAAAAATACAATCCATTGCACAAAAATTAATGTCATACAAGATACAAAATAAAATACAATAAATAAGTAAGATAATTCATTGCATAAAATGTCAAATACAAATAATCATCGGTAACTATATAACCTAATACTACATTGCTATTAAGGGACATCATCATAACTCACTAAAGGTCTTGGAACAATGTTCTCATCATTAACTCTTACACTAACCTTGCTTTAGTAGATGACTTTCACACAATCAATATTGAAATAGATGCTGCCCGGGCCACCATAGCTGCCCGAACTTTCCGAGTTCAAACTTCCATTGTTTGCTTCAGCTCTGCTAACTTCTTTCTGCTTCAAGAGCACAAAAGAAAATGAAACCATGAGAATATCACATGAAATTTAATACCCTCATAAAATGATATTAGGATTAAGGGAGTTGAAGGTACTTGTATTCTTCGAGGAAACAACTACCATCAAGATCATCTTCTAAATCTTTGAGTTCTTCTGTCTTGTTATCGATCCGAGATTTGGTTTTAAGTTTGGAATCTTCGTCTTCTACAGGAGTGAAGGGATCGGGTTTGAAGGTAGAGGGTTTGGGAGGTAAGTTCCCGAGTTTTCTTTAAATATCATCCCATTGAGTTGCTACTCTTTCAACATCTTTGTAGACAAAGTGAAGATCAGCTTTATTACTTGGCTCCCAAGATCTCTACATGCATAAGGAATAATGGGTATTAAGACTTAAGAGATTACATAATAAAAGTTATAGAATCTGAATTACAATATAGATCATACCTTCATATATCTTTCCTGCCCATCAAAAGCCATTTGTAGTTTCAGGTGACTTCTGGTAGAAGCTAGGATTTAAAAAAAGCAATTAAGTTAGCTTTATCAAATTTAATACATGAATTTGGTAACTTTTTAAGGAAATTGATAAAATAGTAAGAACATGTGTCTCCAAAGAGCCGAAACCTCCTTCAGAATCAAGAATGTTGATTAGCCCTTCCAATCCTCCCATGATTGACTCAATGAGCGACTCAACATATAAAACTGCATCTCGACCAATTCTAGTTAACTGCATCAACCAATCAATATTCAGTAAATTTCCCTTCAAAAGATAAAATAAAATTTACATATAAAATTTAGAGTAAGTTACAATTTAGAGTGGTGTCCAGGTCAAGAGCATGATATTAACTGCATTGTCAACTGTCATTCCAGGTATTACCTTCATCAACACTTGCACAAAATATTCCCTCTTGTTGTAGTTGTCATTGTGTAGCATCACTCTATATGGTGGTGCCATTTTCCTTGATTTCCTAAAAAAACAAAAAAAAAAAAAAAAGGTAAATCGACCTAATCTTTTACTATATGCATTTCAAACTTCATTAAAAGTGATACAATACCTCAAGTATGAACATCCCTAATTGTATGAATATTGAAAATAATACCTGGAACATCCATCCATAAGTAACTGTATGAATATTGAAAATAATACCTAATTGTATGAACATCCATCCATAACTAACTGGAGATCCTGTTTCAATATCAATTGCAAGAATAGAACAATCTGGAGAACCAGTGAGGATCACTGATGACAAAAACACACATTCAAAATCAAGTTTAAAGAAATAGCAACTATGTTGCTACTGAGGGTAAAAAGTAAATTACATGGTTCAAGAGTATATAAAGTATAAGGCGGCTATTGCCGCCGCTCTCTGGGACCCACGAGCTAGCATTCTTGGAGGTGGTCCATGTTGAGGAGTTTTAGGAGCAGTAGTTGATTTTGAAAAAGCAGAGGTTAAAGCTGCCATGGCTGATGCTCTTTGGGTGGCCCCACTAAGTTTATTTCCCGGGGGCTTAACATCTTGGCTTTGTTGTAATAAAATAATATGATAGGGGCCACTTAAAAAAAATTAATCCAAAAAAAAACTTTTTATATAAGAAATACCTCTGCTACACAGCCTAAGCCGAAGAGTTGCACAGCCTTCTTGTGGAATGCATTTCCGTGAGCCTGGTTCCATTGAGAAAGAGAAAAATGAGATACAAATTAATTATTAATTATTAATACATATGTATACATACAGTTGTTTTTGCAGGATCCCATGAGAAATATGTTGTGAAGAAGCAAGGTTCGTTTCCCTCTGTTACTCTGTATAATATGACAGATGGGGACAAGGAATCCATAGATGCAGCCAGCTCTACATATTTCTGAAATCAACTTTTTAAAAAACATACCAACCAATACAACGTATAATTTTGCATTTGTATAATTATTATTATTATTATTATATGTACCTTGCCAGTTTCAAAAGTGTTTTGTTTTTCCGTTGACTGTGCTAAATGACCAACCCAAACGATGACCTCAGCATGTGTATCTAATATCAAGATATCCTCTGGAAACAAGTCATCTTGTTCAAAGCTGTGAACTTCTTAAATCTCTAACTTTCCTATAGAGGAAAATAAGATGATAAAAACAGTTGGTGGATATAATCAGCAAAAATGGACATGTGAAAGATGGATGATGGTTTATGGTTTTGAAACCTTTATTGCTTATTACTTCAAACAAGTGAGGTTCACAGATGATTTCCTGTGTTACTTTTCTACTTGAGTAGCTTTGTTTTCCACCAAGTGCAAGCCAGAAAGCTAAGCTCTCTTTTACTTCTCTAGAGAATTTTACAGGTACTCCAGACTAAAGATATAAGAAAAAAGAGTTGAATAAATTATCAAGGACTAGAAAGGGGTATAAAAGTAAATAAAGATGTAAGACCAATAATTTAAAAAGCATACCTTCAAAAGTTCAACAACTTTTGTTGCTAATTGCTGCTGTTCAGGTGTACTCTGGTTTCCATACCCTCTCTACTTGTTGAGCTTTATTATTATGAACTGAAGTTCCTAATATTTCAATCAGTGCAGCAGTATCTGGACTGTAGGTCTCATCATGCAGTCCTTTCTCTACAATGTAGTTTTTATAACCAGAGCTCAATCCACCCTAGTAAAAGTAAAACCAAATATTTACCATAGTTAACAGCCTTCTTCTAGAGCTATATCTTTTACAACTACTACAAGTGGAAGAGAGTACCTTGAGAACAACCATAGGATGAAAGATAGCAACAAATTGTGGTGCTTCTTTTCCTTGATGCATTCGACCCTACGATAAGATACTAATATTTCAAAATTAAATTTATATATAATCAGCAGTGCAACAAGTAAAAAAAGCTATTATATTTATGGTACCTGAACAGGTTTGCATTTCATAGAGTTGAACATTGAAGTAGTTTGTTGAACAGCTGTTTTTTAGTCCTCCTGTGATCAGACAACATAACAAGTCTTCATCCCAAATACACAATTAAAGATTTTTTTTCTTAAAAAAAGAAAAGAAAAGAAATAATACGGTTTTAGTTTACCTGGATGCTATCCTTCCCAATCCAACAGCACAGGTAGTGATCTTCTTTCTTTTCATCAGAATGGTAGGAGTAAAGACAAATATAGCAATCTCCACTGTAAAATTTTCCAATATCCTCCTTGGGTAATTCCGTCTTTTCTTCACCATCAATACGCCATACCTAAAGAGCCCACAATTATTTTATCTTTCTACATTAAATCTAAATGTAGCAACAAGTTTATGATCTGAAACCTCAATTTTTCCATTTTCTCCAAGCAAATGTGGAACTTCCTCCTCTACAGGAGCCGTTTTTGTCTGACCCTTGGCAAAAGCACCTTGTTGCTTCAGCAGAGCTAGTCATTAGAACAAGAGTAGAACTTAGGGTAAGTTTTAGAAAAAGTCAAAAATAGCCCTAGAAAACTCAAACACCCATGTCCCATGTAACAAAAATATATATAAGATATAGAATGAATCTACCTGCTACTTTTCCTCTAGTTTCCTCAAGAGCAGAAGCTGTTGAAGCTACTGACCAAGAAGCAAAGTTAGATTTAAATGAACTTGTCTCATGACCTTGACTAATACGGGTTATAGGAGTTGACTTTGGCAGATTTTCTTTGAGAATAAACTCCTATAGATGGTGGTTATATTATATAGGGGAGAATCAATAACAGATACACAACATAAAAGATAAAAGATAGTAAAAGGTATAAGAGGGAGGAACACGATGGTGGCAGAGAGTTAAATCATAACACAGTACCTGCTACTAGATGGAGAACCGCTGCTTCCAAAGCCAGGAAGCAAATCATCGAAACCTCTTGAACTCTTACAGGCAGCGCGTAGGTCAGCGACGGTGGCGGAGAGGAGAGATGGGTTGGAGGATAGCTACCGCTGCCACCAGTCTTGTCAGACACGAATACAACTTCTCCGCCATCGCGGTTGTAAAAACCGTTGTTTCTTCACAAACATAAATCATTATCTACGGACTATAATCGTGAAGAGGCGTGGCTAAAGCTGAAGGACAACCACCAGCAGCGCCAGCACCTCCATAGGCGGAGCAAGAGCTTGATGGTGGAGTAGAGATAACTGGCGAGGGCTCGTTCAGATGCTGGTGGAGGCTGTTTAGGGCTTAGGGCTTGAAAGAGAAGGGAGATAGAGAGAGAGAGAGAGAGAGAGAGAGAGAAAGAGAGAGAGAGAGAGAGAGAGAGAGAGAGAGAGAGAGCTAGAGAGAGAGAGAGGGGAAGACGAGCTGCTACGGACTATAATCGTGAAGAGGTGTCACTGAAGCTGAAGGACAACCACCAGCAGCGCCAACACCTCCATAGGCGGAGCAAGAGCTTGATGGTGGCGTAGAGGTAACTGGTGAGGGCTCATTCAGATGTTGGTGGAGGCTGTTTAGGGCTTAGGGCTTGAAAGAGATGAGAGAGAGAGAGAGAGAGAAATAGAAGATAGAAAAAATGAGGCGGGTTTTCAAAATTTTAGGGATTTCGTTTCCCCCCTTTTCTACTAAAAGCGCGTTTCATTAAAATTATAAAGCGACAGGTACAGACGACGCGCATTTAAGATAAAGTGCCCTCCGTGTTTTTAATTTTTTTTCTTGAGACACTAAATTAAGGGCACGCAATAATGCGTGACGTGAATCCTTAAATTTTTTAGAGAGATGACACTATTTTAAGGGCACGTCCTTTTGCGTATCATTAATAAGTGCGTGTCGTAAAAAGCGCGTCATTAAAGGTCTGTTTTCTAGTAGTGTCTCCGGATGACCAAACTGATGGTCCCTTTTCACATGGGCTACATATGCCCATGCTTTCTCCTTTTCCTCCAATTCTTGAGCCATTCTAAGATAGAATGGTCTATCTTTCACCACATTAGCTTTGCAGTCTTTGGTAAAGTGGTTCTCCTTGTTGCACTAGTGACAGATTAGAACATCACTTTTATCTTCTTAAGAGGTACCGGAGTCAGTTGAATTGGTGGGCTTCGGTGCCTCTTTGGGTTGAGTGTTCTGAGGTTGCGATGGTGGGTGAGTGTTTTTGGAGAAACGGGAATGATTGTTTTCAGGATTAAAGTTGCAGTTGAAGGGAGGTTTGTTGAACTGATGATTTTTACGAAAAGAAGAGGGTGGTAGCCGGTTGAACTGTTGGCTAACAATAGTAATTGCATTCTGGAATTCTTCTTCATCATCATACTCTGACTCAGCTTCGTATGACTGTGGAGGATTTTCATGCAAGGGAGAGTAATATTAAGTATGTGGTGCTTGTGCTATGAGAGCAAGTGGTCCTCCGAAGTCAGCACAATCCTTGAGTAAGGTAGATTCCTGTGCTTGTAATTCACCATAGATCTTGTACAGAGATAAAGAGTGGATCTTTCTATCTCCTTAGACTATCATCTTAGCAGTCATCCAGTGTCTTCCAAAACCATTGAGTAATTGAAGGTTTGTCTCATGGTTGCTTCGAACCGTGCCAACATTAGATAACTTAGTGACAATCAGATTAAACCTTTTGAATGAGTCTTCTAAACTTTCACCAGCATGAGCTTTGAAATTGTTGAACTCATTGAGTGCGGTTGTGAGCTTCTTATCTTAAGCTTGTTCTGTACCCTCATATAAGTTCTTGAGAACATCCCAGATCTCTTCTGCTGATTTGCAGTTTATGATAATGTCGAAGTTGTCTGGAGCAACTCCATGGGAAATCTCATAAAAGGCAATAGCGTCATTTTCCATTTTGTCAAGATCATCTTTGGTAGGACGATTCAGGTCTGGTTGACCTCCTCCTAGTCTAGTTGTGGTGCCATCGGTTTGAACCGGTGTCAGAACAGGGACATGTGGCCCTTCTTCTACAGATCTCCATACATCTCTTCCAAGTCTCCATAAGTATCTATCCATCCTCTGAGACCAGTGATGATATTCGTTTGCCATCAATATTCGAGCTCTATTAGAACCACCAACACTGTTGGAAACATTGAGAGATAATGCTTGTGCTATATTTCCTTGTTTTGAAAATTATTTTTTTGTTTTAAGAAATGAGCTTCATTGGTATAGAAGGCTTTTAGAAAATCAGAGTTTTGCTTCAAAAGGCAACCAGTTTGGCTCTGATACCAATTGTTGAGAGAAAAACTTGAGAAACACACTTGAACAATCGTTAGAACAAGTTTATCTTGTGGAATTTAAAGTTTAACTCAAAGGATCATAAAGCTCAACATTAATAGAAGTTAGAGTTAGAGAGTTAGATGATTAGATGCGGAAATATAAGGAAATATAAATAACAACAAGTATTATATCAAGTATATACTTAAGTTGATTCTTAACAAGGAATGCAATCAGACTATGTTAGTAAGTGAGATCAAACTTAGTGATTAAGTCAAGATTGACTTGTTCCGAAGGAGAGATTTAGATCTGTTATATTTCAGATTATGTTTAGTAGAGTTTAGAGAGTAAGAAGGAGATGAGAGAGTAAGTTATGAATTTCAAGAGATATGAGATTCAAGATGCGTAGATGATGTATTCATTCAGAAAGAGAAAACTCCTTTTATAGAGTATCAAAGATTACAAATGTCCTATCTGTTTAAAGTTGCCATGCAAGGCACATTTGATAAAAGAGAGTACATTTAGAAAAACAGATAAAATACTAAGACTAAGTGCTGATGACGATGACTGCAATTGTGGTACTTGACTGTGGATGAGAGAGTAGTTGCTGATAAGGGAGAGGCTAAGATTTGGATTAAGTTAAAGAGGGTCACTTCTATATTTCAACAGTTTTATCTGATTTCACAAGTTTATATTAAATTAATTAAAATACTCAACTAATTACTAAAGTAAACAACTATAATGATGATTTTAAATCAAGAATAAAGGGTGCTTTCGTTTAGCTTTGAATCCCTCGTGTTTGATAAATTTGATTTCAAGACAGTGGATTAATTCTGTTAGTTACCAAATAAAAGTTACCAGTCATCATGATCAAACTAACTAGCATAAGTCAATTCAATAAATTTAACCCTAATGAACATGCAATTTAAGGAAAATAAATTGATTTTAAATATATTTTGGACTCTAAATGATAGAATCTATAGACTACTATTCTTTGCTCAAGTCTAGTAATCAAGCAAATATTATGATCAACTATTGTTGTCTAACACAGTTAAGCAACTAAGTTATCACCTATACTATGATATGACTGATCACTAGCTCTAAGAATTTAATGATTATAAATAGCTAGGTAAATCAATTCCATGCAAATAACTCAAGATTAACTACACAATCTTGAGACAAGTAAATAAAGATAGAAACTTAAGCAGGCTAGTTTTAGATTCACCAAACAATATTTAAAGCTAAAACTAACTTCATCAATCAATAAAATAAGAAATCAACACATAGTAATTAAGAGTTCATCTAATCGAAATAAAATCAAGAGCTTTTAGCCCCTAAATACAGCTAAAAACACATAAACAAAAGGTAAACCACGCTAAACATCATTAAAATAATCAAATCGAATGTATAGATGTGAAACCTTGCTCCAGTCTCATTATCCTTTGATATCTAGTCGAATTATGCCCTCCAAGAGTTCTTGGAAGGGTTTTTCCTAGTGAATAATCGCATCCCTAAATCCTCTCCATCTTGAAATCGATTTAATGTTCGAATATATATACTCTCCTAAAATCTGACCACCACGACGCGGTTCAAAAGGCAACACGTCGTGGTCTTCATGAATATCGCATATTCTCTAAGTTACCTCATTTGTTGAGAATTTTCCATTCACCACGTCATGGTGCATGATTCCCACGTTCTGGTCTTTTGTCTTCAAGCCTTCTTTGTCTTCTTTTGCCTTAGCTCATATTTTCTTGCTTCCAGCTCCTTGTTTGCTTCATTTTCATCTCAAGTATTTCTTTGCTACTAAACAAACATATTTCAAACATAATAACTACTTTATGTCCCAAAATAAAAATAATTTTAGGTAAGACTATTTGAAATATGTACAAAATACATGAATAAATATGCATATATTACCGACCCGAAACAATTATTATTGATTATTTTATTTTTATCGGATTCACTTAATTGCGGAACCACATTATTTCATGCTCTAGACTCAGCCTTTGTGTAGAATATTTTATGGTTTTAACAAATAAATTATGATCCAAATGATCTTTATAAACCTCTACGAACCCTAATGTATAACATTTTTAGAAAACATTTTTAAAATAAAAACATTACGCCATGCACTAGGTTTGAAGTGTTAATGGTACAAGATCGGGGAAAAGCTTGTGTAGGGGGTGGTGTTATGCCCTGTAGATGAGGACGAAAAGAAAATTTTGAGCAGGGTGGCTTACGAAGTAAATTAATTATAAGAGCATATCCAATGTTTAACTCATGTTATAACTTAAGGTTATTGTCACCTCATTATTTAATAATTTTGACCTCTAAAAAACTGACTTCTCCAATGGTTAACCTTATTTTAATAGTTTTTCTACAAACTTAACTATGTTTCCCTAATCAACATAAAATGTTTTACAGAACATCTAATTTAATTAATTATTTTTTAACACAAATCATTTCTTAATATGAATATATAAAATACAACTATATCAAGCCTTTATTTATATACCTGAAAAATGAAAAAATATTTTGTTTTAGTTATAAAAATAAAATAAAAATATTGAAAATATTATAAAATAGTTATAAAATAAAATATATTTAAAGTGGACATGTAAAATTTATGATATTATTGAGTGGTCAAACAAAAAAACAAAAAAAATTGTTTGCTCAAATAGTTTTAAATGGTCATTTAAAAGACTAACTAATAATACACTATAAAAAATACACCATTGAAGATGTTCTAATGGTAAATTATTCATTTTATATTGGATTCGTGAAGTAAAACAAAATTATCTTAGTCGTGGACTGAAATATCTATAAATAATGGTTTTGGCATCCGCAAATGTTACATAGTTTTTTATATGATAATCATAAATATAAAAAAAAATTTACAAATTCAAAATGTAATATATTTGTCTATTATATAGACTTTGTAAACATTGTATACTACACTATTTATTTGTAACTTATTATCCACGCTAGTTTGAATTAGTCATTTTGAGCCATATTGTAGTAAGTCCTAGAAAAAAAATTAACTTGCTTTCCAAATCTTCTAATTTTTATATGTTATTATAGTAAATTAGGATGAGATTTGTAAAAGTTCTTTAAATCTGTTAAACCTTTTATATGGTTTACCAATTTAATTTGAAACACTCTTTTTCCATAAAAATAATTATACATATTTTTTAAATTTGTTATTTATGTATTTTATATGAAAAATAAAATGAGACATAAATGTGTATTTGATAAGTCTACTTCAATGTAAATTAGAAAAGAAGTTAAGAAGAAGATTGGCGTACACATTAATCACGTTTGAACTAATCACGTTTGAACTTAAATAGTTGGATTCTTTACTAAATAACATAAAGACCTTTAGGTTGAAATACTTCATACTAGTAAATTGATTACTAAGTTACTAAAATATGTTTTCTTTATTTGCCATTCCATTTAAGTGCAATTGTAATCATATATTTGTTTTTGAAGAGACACAAAATGATACAATTATGATATACTAGCTATGTATCAAGTTAAATTAAAATGAAATAATTTTAAATTATATAATAAAATATAAACAAATATAAAATTATTACTTATGTCAACTCAAACAAGTTGTACAATATGTAAAATAGTGGTACTAATGTATAGTTTTAAACGTAAACCGGTTAACATAAATACAACTTAACTACCATATTTAATAACTACACATATAAATCCATATATATAGAAGTCATGATAAAAAGTTTCAAGTCACGAGTGGAATATTAAGAAAAGCTACACAATGTATCTTAAGCTTTTAAAGGTTGTTATTGTATCGTTTTTTATTTTCACAACTGATATTGTTTGTGGTAAAAAGCTTGTTGGAGAAGAGAAGAAAATCCTAGAATATAGTGAGGACATTATTAAGAGTGGTTGTGATTCAAAAACAAGCTTATCATGCAGTGTTCGTGATGAAATACATGGAGGAGGGCATGTTAGAGATTACATTCAAGATGAGATCCTTAATAAGTTGCGAGGAAATGGCCAAGGTAAAGGGGAAGCAATGTCAAAAGGAAGTATAATAGTAAATATGGACCACGATAGTCAATCCAAGAATGGAGCTGCGATCAACGAAATTAATATAAGAAAAATGTCAACTAATTCAATCTACAATGCTGCACTTAGCACAACAACTAATCCCAGTCAACAATATGCCAATCAATATCCTAACACTCAAGTGTATTCTAATGGAATGTCTAACAACCAAGATGGTGGTGGAGGCGGTGGAGGAGGGGGAGGCGGATCTGAAGGTGGAGGCGGAGGAGGAGGAGGTGGTGGTGGTGGTGGAGGAGGAGGAGGCGGTGGTGGTGGAAGATAATCTACTATAAATTTAAATGCAATGTCTATCGTAATAAATGATCAAACATCATAAAACGCATATCTAATTATAATAATGTCCGCATTGATTGAATCGATATCAGATATGCATGTATTATCTCGTTGTGTACTATACAAACGTAATTTAATCAATAAAGACATTGATGTTATATATATATATATATATATATATATATATATATATATATATACATTAGAGAAATGTCGACTTACATACTAAGTTAGTTATATTACTAAAAATACGTATGCATATTGCATTGCACACAATCTGCAATCTAAAATAAAAAGAATAATAAATATGTGATAGTTTTTTATTTATTAATAGTTTGGTAGTTTAATAAGAATCTATTAAAGACATAGACTAGATTTCCAATTAGTCGAATTTAATTAAACAATACAAAATTATCTATTTATCTAATAGATAATTATGTTATAATTTTAATTGGATTTCTTTGTGATCAATAAAAATTATGGAGAGCCTTTATAAGGTTTTTGTTTCACGATCAAATGTTAACATCTTCCATTCGATCTCTCTCTCTCTCTCTCTCTCTATATATATATATATATATATATATATATATATATATATATATATATATTCACTCTTCCTCAAACTTTCAAAGAAATCAAGAAACCCAAGATAAGTTGTTTCTCTTACTCATTTAACAAGAAAGTAACATATTTATCAATGAATCTCTTGTGGTTGAGATTAGCACGACAATGAAGAAGTGTTGAGAGAAGAACTTAACCATGGAGATTATGATCGGATTTAAAGTTAATCTCATGGATCTTTTGGTTAGCTAAAAATAAATAATTGTGGAATTATAAGAACAACTCAAATGAAAACATAACAACAACATAACTAAATAAATATTAACAAGATATAAGAAGCCTTGTTGAATTGTAACTCCGTTTGAATGCAAACTATAACAACAACAAAAATTAGGTCAAAAATAAAGTTGTTCGGTAACCATAATTGGGATGTACTAAGTGGTAGATATCGTAACAAGGTTTCTAAAAATATAAAGAACACTAAAATATGAGTTATAACGAAAAAGTTATGACCAATCGAAGATCCGCAACAATACCGGTAAAACACAATTAAGCATACAATACGAAATTCCAATAAAATACTTTTTGGCCTTAGGTATCTAAATTAAAGTTGTAGATATCATTAAACCGTAAATGTACACAAAAAGAACGCCCAAATCGTACTTCGTATGAGGAAGTTATGATTTTTCGAAGTTTCAGACATAGCAGTAGACAGCTAAAAACTCGTAATAGAGATCGGACGACTTTTAACCAATGCAACCTAAACGAGAATTGAAGATCTCAACAATAGTAGTACAACTGTAAAAAGACTGAAAAAAACGGACATCAAATGAAGAAGTTATGTATTTTTAACGGACATGAGATGTTCCTTTTTGACAACTAAATTTATATGCAGAAATTTTTTCATTTACCCTAACACTTTGCTTGGTCAGCGACTTGGGTGAAGACCAATTTGAGAGAAGTGAACTCTGACCGTGGTGCTGTTGGGATTTCAAAAAACATGTTTTGTAGGAGTGGGAGCACGTGTAGATATCTAGGAAAGTGATTTCTTAAGACTTTGATGTAATTTTAAAAGTGTCGGGGTTGGTAAAATCCCCTTCCATTTTGGGTCATCTGGGGAATAGATTTCAAAACCATTGCTTCAAAAAGACTTTACTTTCTTTTGGGTTGTGTCTGATGTTTTTGAAATGGTTTTAGAAACTGTAGATTCCCTTTTGTTTGTTTTCTTGATTAAAGAATTTTTTGAAAAGTAATTTGAGAAAACAACCTTTTCTGGACTCTTAGATTTCACGAGATCGAATTTCCTCTTTGAAAGCCTTTTCAACCTCGGTGCCTCTTTGGGCTTCGGTGCCTCTTTGGGTTGAGTGTTCTGAGGTTGCGATGGTGGGTGAGTGTTTTTGGAGAAACGGGAATGATTGTTTTCAGGATTAAAGTTGCAGTTGAAGGGAGGTTTGTTGAACTGATGATTTTTACGAAAAGAAGAGGGTGGTAGCCGGTTGAACTGTTGGCTAACAATAGTAATTGCATTCTGGAATTCTTCTTCATCATCATACTCTGACTCAGCTTCGTATGACTGTGGAGGATTTTCATGCAAGGGAGAGTAATATTAAGTATGTGGTGCTTGTGCTATGAGAGCAAGTGGTCCTCCGAAGTCAGCACAATCCTTGAGTAAGGTAGATTCCTGTGCTTGTAATTCACCATAGATCTTGTACAGAGATAAAGAGTGGATCTTTCTATCTCCTTAGACTATCATCTTAGCAGTCATCCAGTGTCTTCCAAAACCATTGAGTAATTGAAGGTTTGTCTCATGGTTGCTTCGAACCGTGCCAACATTAGATAACTTAGTGACAATCAGATTAAACCTTTTGAATGAGTCTTCTAAACTTTCACCAGCATGAGCTTTGAAATTGTTGAACTCATTGAGTGCGGTTGTGAGCTTCTTATCTTAAGCTTGTTCTGTACCCTCATATAAGTTCTTGAGAACATCCCAGATCTCTTTTGCTGATTTGCAGTTTATGATAATGTCGAAGTTGTCTGGAGCAACTCCATGGGAAATCTCATAAAAGGCAATAGCGTCATTTTCCATTTTGTCAAGATCATCTTTGGTAGGACGATTCAGGTCTGGTTGACCTCCTCCTAGTCTAGTTGTGGTGCCATCGGTTTGAACCGGTGTCAGAACAGGGACATGTGGCCCTTCTTCTACAGATCTCCATACATCTCTTCCAAGTCTCCATAAGTATCTATCCATCCTCTGAGACCAGTGATGATATTCGTTTGCCACCAATATTCGAGCTCTATTAGAACCACCAACACTGTTGGAAACATTGAGAGATAATGCTTGTGCTATATTTCCTTGTTTTGAAAATTATTTTTTTGTTTTAAGAAATGAGCTTCATTGGTATAGAAGGCTTTTAGAAAATCAGAGTTTTGCTTCAAAAGGCAACCAGTTTGGCTCTGATACCAATTGTTGAGAGAAAAACTTGAGAAACACACTTGAACAATCGTTAGAACAAGTTTATCTTGTGGAATTTAAAGTTTAACTCAAAGGATCATAAAGCTCAACATTAATAGAAGTTAGAGTTAGATAGTTAGATGATTAGATGCGGAAATATAAGGAAATATAAATAACAACAAGTATTATATCAAGTATATACTTAAGTTGATTCTTAACAAGGAATGCAATCAGACTATGTTAGTAAGTGAGATCAAACTTAGTGATTAAGTCAAGATTGACTTGTTCCGAAGGAGAGATTTAGATCTGTTATATTTCAGATTATGTTTAGTAGAGTTTAGAGAGTAAGAAGGAGATGAGAGAGTAAGTTATGAATTTCAAGAGATATGAGATTCAAGATGCGTAGATGATGTATTCATTCAGAAAGAGAAAACTCCTTTTATAGAGTATCAAAGATTACAAATGTCCTATCTGTTTAAAGTTTCCATGCAAGGCACATTTGATAAAAGAGAGTACATTTAGAAAAACAGATAAAATACTAAGACTAAGTGTTGATGACGATGACTGCGATTGTGGTACTTGACTGTGGATGAGAGAGTAGTTGCTGATAAGGGAGAGGCTGAGATTTGGATTAAGTTAAATAGGGTCACTTCTATATTTCAACAGTTTTATCTGATTTCACAAGTTTATATTAAATTAATTAAAATACTCAACTAATTACTAAAGTAAACAACTATAATGATGATTTTAAATCAAGAATAAAGGGTGCTTTCGTTTAGCTTTGAATCCCTCGTGTTTGATAAATTTGATTTCAAGATAGTGGATTAATTCTGTTAGTTACCAAATAAAAGTTACCAGTCATCATAATCAAACTAACTAGCATAAGTCAATTCAATAAATTTAACCCTAATGAACATGCAATTTAAGGAAAATAAATTGATTTTAAATATATTTTGGACTCTAAATGATAGAATCTATAGACTACTATTCTCTACTCAAGTCTAGTAATCAAGCAAATATTATGATCAACTATTGTTGTCTAATACAGTTAAGCAACTAAGTTATCACCTATACTATGATATGACTGATCACTAGCTCTAAGAATTTAATGATTATAAATAGCTAGGTAAATCAATTCCATGCAAATAACTCAAGATTAACTACACAATCTTGAGACAAGTAAATAAAGATAGAAACTTAAGCAGGCTAGTTTTAGATTCACCAAACAATATTTAAAGCTAAAACTAACTTCATCAATCAATAAAATAAGAAATCAACACATAGTAATTAAGAGTTCATCTAATCGAAATAAAATCAAGAGCTTTTAGCCCCTAAATACAGCTAAAAACACATAAACAAAAGGTAAACCACGCTAAACATCATTAAAATAATCAAATCGAATGTATAGATGTGAAACCTTGCTCCAGTCTCATTATCCTTTGATATCTAGTCGAATTATGCCCTCCAAGAGTTCTTGGAAGGGTTTTTCCTAGTGAATAATCGCATCCCTAAATCCTCTCCATCTTGAAATCGATTTAATGTTCGAATATATATACTCTCCTAAAATCTGACCACCACGACGCGGTTCAAAAGGCAACACGTCGTGGTCTTCATGAATATCGCATATTCTCTAAGTTACCTCATTTGTTGAGAATTTTCCATTCACCACGTCATGGTGCATGATTCCCACGTTCTGGTCTTTTGTCTTCAAGCCTTCTTTGTCTTCTTTTGCCTTAGCTCATATTTTCTTGCTTCCAGCTCCTTGTTTGCTTCATTTTCATCTCAAGTATTTCTTTGCTACTAAACAAACATATTTCAAACATAATAACTACTTTATGTCCCAAAATAAAAATAATTTTAGGTAAGACTATTTGAAATATGTACAAAATACATGAATAAATATGCATATATTACCGACCCGAAACAATTATTATTGATTATTTTATTTTTATCGGATTCACTTAATTGCGGAACCACATTATTTCGTGCTCTAGACTCAGCCTTTGTGTAGAATATTTTATGGTTTTAACAAATAAATTATGATCCAAATGATCTTTATAAACCTCTACGAACCCTAATGTATAACATTTTTAGAAAACATTTTTAAAATAAAAACATTACGCCATGCACTAGGTTTGAAGTGTTAATGGTACAAGATCGGGGAAAAGCTTGTGTAGGGGGTGGTGTTATGCCCTGTAGATGAGGACGAAAAGAAAATTTTGAGCAGGGTGGCTTATGAAGTAAATTAATTATAAGAGCATATCCAATGTTTAACTCATGTTATAACTTAAGGTTATTGTCACCTCATTATTTAATAATTTTGACCTCTAAAAAACTGACTTCTCCAATGGTTAACCTTATTTTAATAGTTTTTCTACAAACTTAACTATGTTTCCCTAATCCACATAAAATGTTTTACAGAACATCTAATTTAATTAATTATTTTTTAACACAAATCATTTCTTAATATGAATATATAAAATACAACTATATCAAGCCTTTATTTATATACCTGAAAAATGAAAAAATATTTTGTTTTAGTTATAAAAATAAAATAAAAATATTGAAAATATTATAAAATAGTTATAAAATAAAATATATTTAAAGTGGACATGTAAAATTTATGATATTATTGAGTGGTCAAACAAAAAAACAAAAAAAATTGTTTGCTCAAATAGTTTTAAATGGTCATTTAAAAGACTAACTAATAATACACTATAAAAAATACACCATTGAAGATGTTCTAATGGTAAATTATTCATTTTATATTGGATTCGTGAAGTAAAACAAAATTATCTTAGTCGTGGACTGAAATATCTATAAATAATGGTTTTGGCATCCGCAAATGTTACATAGTTTTTTATATGATAATCATAAATATAAAAAAAATTTACAAATTCAAAATGTAATATATTTGTCTATTATATAGGCTTTGTAAACATTGTATACTACACTATTTATTTGTAACTTATTATCCACGCTAGTTTGAATTAGTCATTTTGAGCAATATTGCAGTAAGTCCTAGAAAAAAAATTAACTTGCTTTCCAAATCTTCTAATTTTTATATGTTATTATAGTAAATTAGGATGAGATTTGTAAAAGTTCTTTAAATCTGTTAAACCTTTTATATGGTTTACCAATTTAATTTGAAACACTCTTTTTCCATAAAAATAATTATACATAATTTTTAAATTTGTTATTTATGTATTTTATATGAAAAATAAAATGAGACATAAATGTGTATTTGATAAGTCTACTTCAATGTAAATTAGAAAAGAAGTTAAGAAGAAGATTGGCGTACACATTAATCACGTTTGAACTAATCACGTTTGAACTTAAATAGTTGGATTCTTTACTAAATAACATAAAGACCTTTAGGTTGAAATACTTCATACTAGTAAATTGATTACTAAGTTACTAAAATATGTTTTCTTTATTTGCCATTCCATTTAAGTGCAATTGTAATCATATATTTGCTTTTGAAGAGACACAAAATGATACAATTATGATATACTAGCTATGTATCAAGTTAAATTAAAATGAAATAATTTTAAATTATTTAATAAAATATAAACAAATATAAAATTATTACTTATGTCAACTCAAACAAGTTGTACAATATGTAAAATAGTGGTACTAATGTATAGTTTTAAACGTAAACCGGTTAACATAAATACAACTTAACTACCATATTTAATAACTACACATATAAATCCATATATATAGAAGTCATGATAAAAAGTTTCAAGTCACGAGTGGAATATTAAGAAAAGCTACACAATGTATCTTAAGCTTTTAAAGGTTGTTATTGTATCGTTTTTTATTTTCACAACTGATATTGTTTGTGGTAAAAAGCTTGTTGGAGAAGAGAAGAAAATCCTAGAATATAGTGAGGACATTATTAAGAGTGGTTGTGATTCAAAAACAAGCTTATCATGCAGTGTTCGTGATGAAATACATGGAGGAGGGCATGTTAGAGATTACATTCAAGATGAGATCCTTAATAAGTTGCGAGGAAATGGCCAAGGTAAAGGGGAAGCAATGTCAAAAGGAAGTATAATAGTAAATATGGACCACGATAGTCAATCCAAGAATGGAGCTGCGATCAACGAAATTAATATAAGAAAAATGTCAACTAATTCAATCTACAATGCTGCACTTAGCACAACAACTAATCCCAGTCAACAATATGCCAATCAATATCCTAACACTCAAGTGTATTCTAATGGAATGTCTAACAACCAAGATGGTGGTGGAGGCGGTGGAGGAGGGGGAGGCGGATCTGAAGGTGGAGGCGGAGGAGGAGGTGGTGGTGGTGGTGGTGGAGGAGGAGGAGGCGGTGGTGGTGGAAGATAATCTACTATAAATTTAAATGCAATGTCTATCGTAATAAATGATAAAACATCATAAAACGCATATCTAATTATAATAATGTCCGCATTGATTGAATCGATATCAGATATGCATGTATTATCTCGTTGTGTACTATACAAACGTAATTTAATCAATAAAGACATTGATGTTATATATATATATATATATATATATATATATATATATATATATATATATATATATATATATATATGTATGTATATATATTCGTTAGAGAAATGTCGACTTACATAGTAAGTTAGTTATATTACTAAAAATACGTATGCATATTGCATTGCACACAGTCTGCAAACTAAAATAAAAAGAATAATAAATATGTGATAGTTTCTTATTTATTAATAGTTTGGTAGTTTAATAAGAAACTATTAAAGACATGGACTAGATTTTCAATTAGTCGAATTTAATTAAACAATACAAAATTATCTATTTATCTAATAGATAATTATGTTATAATTTTAATTGGATTGCTTTGTGATCAATAAAAATTATGGAGAGCCTTTATAAGGTTTTCGTTTCACGACCAAATGTTAACATCTTCCATTCGATCTCTCTCTCTCTCTCTCTCTCTCTATATATATATATATATATATATATATATATATATATATATATATATATATATTCACTCTTCCTCTATCACAATTAGAAATTTTGTGTCTTGTAATCACTATACTCAAGTTAATGTTGAATTCAAAAACTCAAAAGCATGTATGATGCTTACTCAACGGAAAACTAAACCCCAATTCACTACATCAAGCAATTGGAAACCCTAGAAGTGCTTGATTAGGTCCATTTTGGACTAGGACTTCCTTATTGGACCTAAATGGACCAATAAGCTTCCAATTTGACTATCATGGGCTTAGAACACTTAAATGGGCTCTAATTGGACCCACATCTATTTATTTCAACATTTTGGGCTATATTGGGCCTAGAATGAAATAAATTCAAAATTTGGAACCATGATTAACCTAAACTAGCCCAACAAAGTGTAAAAATCATATTATATTTTTTTTTAGGTTAAAACTCATCCAACTTAATATACACATGGGCTTGTGGGCATTAAAGCCCAAATTTTCCCTTTTTCACTCCAAATTCTCGGCCCAAGGTCCAAGCCCAAGAAGAAATGAAGAGAGTTGACTTGTAATTGACACCTCATTATTGTCTTTTGGATCTCCATGCAACCCATTCCATGTATCCATGCATATCACTTTATTTCTATTTCTCCCTCTCTCTTCTTGTTTCGGCCGTGAGCAACACACACACACACACAAATCTCTCACAAACTCTCTCTAGATCACTCAAGACTTCTCTCTTCCTCTCCATCTAAAATCTCGAAATTGGCTTGTGTTTCAAGAGGATTCTTCAAGATTATCATCATCCTTTGGTAAGTTTTTCCATTTCTAAGCTTCAAAACTTCCCCCTCACATGAGATCTCTTATTCTAAACAAGTTTCTTTGGTGATCATACTCCTAGAAAACTCCATAAACTCGAGATCTTCATCAATGGGTGCTAAGGCCGAAAAAATCACTTCATTTCTTCCATCCTTTCTTCAAAAACCGAATCAACACCCAAGGTGAGCTTCATACCCCCTTATTTTCGGTTTTTATAAGTTTTTTGGGGGAGAATACAAGCAAAGGTGTAGATCCATCACTATGTGTATGTTTTGGTTGATTTCTATGCTTATATGTATGTTTTGTATGATTTTGATGCTAGATCTAGTTATGAATTGCTAAAAACCGAGATATATCTTATACTAGCATAAAATATAGTACTACATGCAAAGTATACCAAGAAAAATAGCCAAATGGCTTGACAACACTTATCTTGGGCTAAAAACACATTTTTTTGACACAAAATGCTAAAAATACAAAGTTGAAGGGCCAAAAATGAAATATTACGAAATCTGATGGGTGAGATGAGTCAAAACAGTTTCCATAATGTATTTTCTGAAAATATACTATTTGGAGGATTAAAAGCATAAATTTCAAGCTTAATGGGCTAAAAATGACAATTTCGGCCCAATAGGGCCCATTACGCGAAATTTTCTGTTTTGGAGGGCCAAAACTGTGTTTTTCTGTAAAACAATGGACCATTAGTGTCACAAGTACTTTTCAAAGGTTTAAAATGCTTTTCAAATTTAAAAAGGACCAAAGTTGCAAAAAAAATTTCCAATTTGGGCCAAAAATGTAAAAATTGCGAAAAAGAGGGGTTACAACCGAGAAAACTGCAATTTCAGGGACTTAAACTGTTTTCAATGAAAAATATGCTTAAAAATATTAGTTTCAATAATTTTTGGTGTTAAAATGTCAAGAAAAATGGTTTAAGGACTAAACCGGAAATTTTTTTCTAAAGGGGTGAAAAAGTAAATTTACAAAATAAAGAGGGGTTGTAAACAGAAAATTTTCAATGGTAATTCAATACACTCGTTGTGAACAAAGATTGACACTACGACTCTCGATGAAGTACAATACACAATATCACCAACAATTGTTACCAAACGAATTGGTTCGGTCTCGAATCAATAACAAATCCAAAACTTCTAACACTATAACGCTCAATACACATATGAAACTCTTGGAACTCTTTACTCTCGTGGAATTACTCAATACGTCGACGTACACTCCTTAGGCCCAAAAGTTACAAATCATGCTTGTCGAGCCTAGCTAGCCCAATGACATGATCTTTAGGCCCAAAGGACACTTGCTTACATGTAGTTGGGTCTAATACGACTCGACCGCGTGTAAGAGGACTTTCAATGGCAAACATGCTGCTGGTCCCCAAGGGTCCCTCAGTGCTGCTAGTAAAGTCGGGAACTCACGATTGCGGGTTGGGCTTCGGGCCCTTCGCAATTGCAATGGTCTTGAACGACGTAGGGAAATACCGAGGGTTTCGCACCTTCTCTTTTTCCCTTCGGTCGTGGGACTACACAAGTCCGGGAGGATTGAGTTGTGTGGATAAGTGCGAGTGACGCCTAAGGGATCACTAGTACGATTGTCGACTGGACGTTTTCATTAACGGACGTTACAACAATTCACCACCCACTGTATACTCAATGCCTCCGGAGCTCAACAAATACCTCTAACGTAACGAAATAACCGTACACAAAATAAGTAAAGCAAAGTGATAGGAAAACGTCGGGTTTTCCTAGGGGTTTCAACGAGTACACTTATGAACTACATGTCGAATTTCACAACTATTACGCTTACATCTATAGAATTCAAACAAGCATACTCATGGATCTTCACATATTTTTACGCTATTCTATTTTCAGAAAATATCGGATTTTCTGGTGGTTTTTTTTTTTAAAAACATTACAAACATTGGATTTTAAACATTACTTATGAACTCACCAACATTTCACATGTTGACGTTTTTCAAAATACTTGTATTCTCAGGTAACAGATAAGTGAAGAAAGGACAGTATTCTATGATTGTTTTGCGGTTGTTTAAGTAACAATGAACCATGTATTTTGGAATGTAATATTTTGAAACAATGTAATGGATGTGAACGCTACCAGTTGTATCATTCCAATGCTTGGTGATGTATAATGTTATGTTTCATGTATATTCATTGTGATGGTATTCAATTGAGTCACAACAGCCCCCGGACGTTTCCACCGTCTGGTTCGGGGGTGTGACAGGTTGGTATCAGAGCTTTGTTTATAGTGAACTAGCATATCTAGCCACACATTGATATGCAACTATAAACCAAAAAGAGGGACTAACATAACTCTGAACAAAACAAGTAAATAAAACACCCTTGCTTGCATTAGGAATAGGAACATAACGCTGAACCAAACAAAAATAATGCTAGTATCTCAGTTAAATTCAGGACTGCTCTTAGTGATACCAAGGAGTGAATGTAGCCTGATCAACTACATTCTCTCCAAAGTAAAACTAACACACGTCCTGATGAGATCGGGATAGCTAGGGAATCTAAAACTATACCCCTACCACCGAAAAGAGAACGCCTACTTGATCTATGCGATAATTGTAGCATCCTAGGAATAACGTTAGCATAATTACGCACTCTCGCAGACCGCATGGCTGGTTTTCATCACCCTGGAGATCCTTACTTCCCTAACCAGGGGAACAACGGATGGCTAGAGGAGGAGCCCGAGGAAGAGCCTGAGGAGGTGCCCGAGGAAGACCTCAAAGAGGAATCTCATGGGGAACCAGAGGCCGAAGTTGAAGGCAAGCCTGCCGAATCAGAGGAAGATGAAGGAAGCCTCGAGGAGGATACTGATGATAGTGAAGGGGGTGATTCGGATGCGGAGTCCGAAGTCATCAACCCCCCCCCCCTTACCCGATCAGGGTGCCTGCCTATCGTGTAGGCCCCACTGGTCCTACATCGCCCTGGGTATTGATCTTTGGAGATGGAGCAGACAGCAGGGACAGCGACCCCCGTACGGCATGTCACGCGAGTTCTTTGACCTGAGAGACGGAGGACCGGCTGACTGAGCCCTTCCAGTCATGGTGAAACGGTTACGGAATACGGGCGACTTTGCCCAGGACACTGCTGATCAGGTGCGCCAGTTGAGGACTAGGGTCGAGCGTGCGGAGCAGGAGACGCGTGACATCCTCCGAGATTTTCACATGAGGCAGGTTCGGTGGGAGTCTCGACTTTGGCACGCAGAACGCTTGGTGGCTCGTCTTCAGGGAGCATCCACATCCTCGGCACCACCTCCGGACGCAGCTCATCGCGGTTAGGGATAGACTTATCTTAGTAGGTCATTAGGAAATATGCTATGTACTCCGACTCTATGTTTAAGTGACTACACTACTCATAGAGCCGTTATGCTGTTGAACTAGTATCACTCATGTATGCTCTTACGAGCAAAATTTTCATGTATCAAATGCGGATAATATTAATAAATTTTTACGTGTTTTGTTACGATATTACAAATTGCTATGTGTTGAGAAATTATGATTGATTGGTCAATAGTAGTAGTGTTTAAGTTCGTACCATGCACCTAGTCAGTAGGATCACGACCTCACGGAAACAACATACCCTCAACATCTTTCCGTTTTGTGACAGAAAGATGCCCCCCCGACCTACTCGCGGAAACCCAGGACCAACCCCACCTGAAGTTGACTCAGCCGCGTTCCAGGCAGCTGTATCTGCAGCAGTCACTGCAGCGATTGTGCAAATTCATCAAGGGAACAATGGAGGAGTCAACGGGCAAGGAGCCGGAAGTTCGAACAACGGAATGAATCAAGGACCCACCAAGACATGTACCTACAAGGACTTCACAAACGCCAAACCACGAACTTTTAATGGCACTAGAGGGGTGATCACTCTGAAGCGATGGATCGAAAAGGTGGAGTCGGTATTCGAGATATGCGACTGCCTTGAGCACATGAAGGTGAAGTTCGCGGCCTGCACTTTTGTGGATCAAGCGCTCACCTGGTGGAACGGACATGTAGAATCCATGACGCTTCCTGTAGCCCACTCTATGCCGTGGGCAGAGATGAAAGAAATGTTAATGGCTGAGTACTTCCCACGAGGCGAAATACAGAAGATGGAGCAAGAGCTATGGAACCTCACTGTGCAGAATGCGAATATCGATGCCTACATATCGAGATTTAGCGAACTATCTTTGCTGTGCCCGGGTATGATCACCTCGGAAGGAAAGAAGATTGAGCGATTCATCTGGGGACTAACATCACCAATTCAAGGGAATGTGATAGCTGCAAACCCCGAAACATTTGACAGTGCGAAAAGATTGGCAAAGAAGCTGTATGACCATAACAACAAGAAGGGAGAGAAGCCAGTGGAGACTGAGAAGACGAAGGAAGGTGATGGCAAGAGGGGAAAGAACAATAAGAGAAAGTGGCGCCAGGGCCCCGACACCTCCAAGAAGCAGCAGACAGTGGCGGTTAATGCTGTTACCGCACCGGTTCCAGCCGCACCACAAGCTCCAACCTCAGCCACTTCAAATGCTTCCAGAGCTTATTCCGGTAATCTTCCCAAATGCAACAAGTGCGGGTTCCATCACAATGGAGAATGCAAGAATTTTCAGTGCACCAGTTGCAACCGAAGGGGACACACTGCAAAGTACTGCAAGACTTACCCTCCCCAGAACCAAAATCAGGGAACCAACAACAACAACCATCGCAGCAACAACAACATCAATGCCGGCGGCAATAACGCAGGGCCTAGCCACACCTGCTTCGGATGTGGGAGGACTGGACACATCCGCCGAGACTGTCCTAACAACAACAATTTAAGAAGTGGGGGAACAGGAAGGATGTTGACCATGGGTCAGGGTGAAACGACTCAAAAATACGACCCAAAAATTTCGTTTTTCAATATAATCAAAAACCATAATATGAGTATCATAACATAAAAACATACGCGATGCATCCCAAATCATAATAAAATACTGTGCAGAAAACTGTATCATACTATATCAAATCCAAAACAACTAAACCATCCCCAGGACAAAAGCTGAGCTGTGGTGTGTGCGATGCTATCACCCCGAGCTCTTCCCTTTGCTTGCGGAAGTACCTGAAACCAAAACTGAAACTGTAAGCACGAAGCTTAGTGAGCTCCCCCAAACTACCACATACCATACAATAACATATAAACACATATTGGGCCTAGCCCACTGCATCAGGCCGAAGCCCGGAAACTGCATCGGACCGAAGTCCGGGACTAACTGGGACCTTGTCCCCTGCATAGGACCGAAGTCCAGGACTGACTGGGACCTTGTCCCCTGCATCGGATCGAAGTCCGGAACTAACTGCATCGGACCGAAGTCCGGAACTATCTGCATCGGGCCAAAGTCCGGAACTAACTGCATCGGAGCGAAGTCCAGAACTAACTGCATCGGACCAAAGTCCGAAACTAACTGCATCGGACCGAAGTCCGGAACCGACTGGGACCTTGTCCCCTGCATCGGACCGAAGTCCGGAACTGACTGACTGAGCATGACATAGCATAACACATCAACTAGAGTGAACACATATACTGCATACTACATCGGGCCGTAGCCCGGAACACATAACACTTAACACATAAAACATAGCACACAAATCCTGTTCGAGCCACGAAGGCATCAAACATGCTAGCTACTGCATCGGATCAAAGTCCGGAAACTACTGCTAACTGGACGGGCCGGCATTGTGGCCTTAGACCCATCCCTACTGGAAGGAAACTCACCTCGTAAACTGGCTGCTGAGTGTGTGGCTCTGGAAGCTAATGGCTGCTGCTCCTGAATCTCCTCGGCTACAAGTCCATAAACACACTCAATCAAATACTAAACACTGCACTTGGGGTAAAATGACTCTTTTACCCTTGGTCAAAGTCACTTCTCAGTTCTACACGCTGCTACTCGTCGAGCGTGGCATCGACTCGACGAGTACCCTCTTGTTCCAAGAACTCAGACAATCTTCATCCGACTCGCCGAGCCGTATGAACAAACTCGACGAGTTGTTCTTGATCTTAAGAAGATTGCCTTGCACTCGCCGGGTTGTATGAACAACTCGCCAAGTCTCTCTATTACCGAGAGTACCCTCAACTCGCTGAGTTCACTCTCTAACTCACTGGATCCACTCGACACTGATAAAAATGAAGGAATCGGGAACTCGCGACTCAACTCGCCGAGTCGTTCTTCCCGACTCGCCGAGTTGCTGCCATGCAACTGATTTTTACTCGATTTTGTTTGAATCCAACACATACAATTGATAGATCTGAGTCCAATAAGCTGATTTACCACGTAAAGTTTCCAACTTTACGTGTACAACCTCATGAATAAGGGAAATAAGGCTAAAAGATGCATAAAATGGGTAGATCTAGGGTTAATATGCAAAGTGACTCCAAAAAGGCAGTAGATCTGGGCTCTACAACACCCAATCATTCAGATCTAAAGATATCTCGACTCATTAAGGCATTCATGCAAACATAAGGCTTGGAACAAGCATCAACTAGATCTTAGAAGAGCTCTAATGGAGGTTTAAAGCATATAACAAGAGGGGATATCCGAAAATACCTCAAATAACTCAGATTTTCCCTTGGATCTTTGCACAACTCTTCTTCTCCTTGCTCCTTTCTTCTTCTCCTTTCTTCAAGCCTTCACAAACCACACAAAAATCACTTATAAGCTCTCAAGGTGTATTAGGGTTTTCTCACAGTGTTCTCAGGGTGAGGGAGGCGAGAGTGGGGCTATAAGGTGGCTTAAATAGTGGGCAACCCGGGGATTTAGGGTTTCACCCAGACGGATGGACTCGCCGAGTCAGGGATATGGACTCGCTGAGTCCCCGGCTCACGCGTGCTCGAAGTCGCGACCCTACTCGGCGAGTCAGGCTATGAACTCGCCGAGTCCCTCTAGCAAAAACTTACAACAATTACCAATGAATTAACATACCGGGAACGGGTCGTTACAATTCTCCCCCACTTGTCTCAGACTTCGTCCTCGAAGTCTGCTATGGCTGGATCTGCAAATAACTCCGGGTAGTGCGCTCTCATTTCCTCCTCAGCCTCCCACGTCCATTCAGACCCCTTCCGGTGCTGCCACTGCACCTTCACTAGCTGAATTACCTTGTTCCTCAAGGTCTTGATCTTCCGCTCTAGAATCGCGACCGGCCTCTCAATATAATTCAGGCCGCTATCAACCTGAATGTCCTCTAGGGGAATGACTGCTGACTCATCCACCAAACACTTCCTCAACTGCGACACGTGGAAGGTGTTGTGGATCTGACTAAGCTCCTCAGGAAGATCCAATCGATAAGCAACCCGACCCACCCGGGCCAAAACCCTGAAAGGGCCAATAAATCTGGGGCCCAATTTTCCCCTCTTCCGGAACCTGATGACACCTTTCCAAGGTGAGACTTTCAGAAGAACCATATCTCCCACCTGGAATTCCAAGTCCGAACGCCTCCTGTCGGCGTAGCTCTTCTGCCGACTCTGTGCAGTCTGCAACCTACTACGGACCTGCTGGATCAACTCAGTCGTCTTGAGCACCACTTCGGTGCTCCCGATGACTCGCTGACCGACCTCGCCCCAACAAATCGGGGTCCTGCACTTCATGCCATATAACATCTCAAAAGGAGGTCTATCAATGCTCGCATGATAACTGTTGTTATACGAGAATTCCGCTAACGGAAGATACGTATCCCAACTTCCCCCAAAATCTAGAACACACGCCCTAAGCATGTCCTTAAGAGTCTAAATCATCCTCTCACTTTGCCCGTCAGTCTGAGGATGGAAAGCGGTGCTGAAATGGAGACGAGTACCCATCTCGTCATGGAACCGCTTCCAGAATCTGGATGTGAAACGGACATCTCGGTCTGACACCACCGATACCGGCACTCCATGACGTGCCACAATCTCCCGCACATAGATATCAGCTAAATTTTCCGCCGATATACTCTCCTGAATCGGAATAAAATGGGCACTCTTCGTCAACCGATCCACTACTACCCATATCGAGTCCACTCCACGTGCGGTCCTGGGGAGTTTGGTGACAAAATCCATGGTGATATCCTCCCATTTCCACACGGGAATGTCTAATGGCTGCATCTTGCCGTGAGGTCTCTGGTGCTCCGCCTTGACCTTCTGGCAGGTCAAGCATCTCTCAACATACCAAGCGACGTCCCGCTTCATTCAGGGCCACCAATAATCAGGTCGCAGATCTCGATACATCTTCGTCGCCCCTGGGTGGATAGAAAATCGAGACTTATGAGCCTCATCCATCAATACTTGCCGTACCCCACCCCAGTACGGTACCCACACCCTACCATGAAGCGTCATCAAACCCCGACTGTCATAATCAAACGAAGCTACTCGACCTACTATCCTCTCACACTTCTGCCTCTCCTCCTTGAGGCCCTCCATCTGAGCCTCCTTGATCTGCTCCAACAACGGAGTGATCACTGTCATCCTCATACACAGATCTCTGATAGGGGCCGCCAACACCTTGCGGCTTAGGGCGTCGGCCACCATGTTGGCCTTCCCTGGATGATAAAGGATCTCACAATCATAATCCTTCAGCACGTCCAACCACCTCCTCTGCCTCATGTTCAGACTCGGCTGATCCATAAGATACCGCAAACTCTTGTGATCCGTGTATATAGTACAACGGACCCCATACAGGTAATGTCTCCAAATCTTAAGGGCAAACACAACTGCCCCCAACTCCAAATCGTGGGTAGGATAATTAGCCTCGTGAGGCTTCAACTGTCTCGAGGCATAAGCTACCACATGGCCTCGCTGCATCAATACTGCTCCCATACCTGTGATCGAAGCATCACAATAGACTACGAAGTCCTCTACTCCCTCTGGCAAGGTAAGGATCGGAGCCTCGCACAATTTCTGTCTGAGAGTCTCGAACGCCGCCTGCTGCTTAGGCCCCCAACGAAATACCACCGACTTCTTGGTTAGTCGGGTGAGCGGCACTGCTATCTTGGAGAAGTCCTGAATAAATCTCCAATAATACCCTGCCAACCCTAGGAAGCTCCGAATCTCAGATGGAGACCTCGGCACCTCCCACTGCATCACGGCCTCAATCTTGGCCGGATCTACCAAAATGCCCTTCTTGTTGACGAGATGACCAAGAAACTGCACCTCGCGCAACCAGAACTCACACTTGGAGAACTTTGCAAAAAGTCTCTCCCTCCTCAATGTCTCCAACACCTACCGCAGGTGCTCCTCGTGCTGCCCCTGTGTCTTGGAATATACCAAGATATCGTCTATAAATACTATCACCGACCGATCCAGCATCGGTCTGCACACGCGGTTCATGAGGTCCATGAACGCGGCTGGGGCATTGGTGAGCCCAAATGGCATCACCACGAACTCATAATGACCATACCGGGTCCTGAAAGCAGTCTTCTGTACATCCTCATCTCTAACCCTCATTTGATGGTAACCGGAGCGTAGATCGATCTTGGAGAACCAAGACACTCCCTGAAGCTGATCAAACAAGTCATCTATCCTCGGAAGTGGGTAACAATTCTTCACCATTACTTTGTTCAACTCCCGATAGTCAATGCACATACGATGCGACCCATCCTTCTTCCTCACAAATAAGATCGGCGCTCCCCAAGGCGAACTGCTCGGCCGAATGAAACCCTTGTCTAACAGCTCCTGAAGCTGTGTAGACAACTCCTGCATCTCAGGGGGAGCTAGTCGATATGGTGCTTTGGCTATCGGAGCCGCACCAGGAACTAGGTCGATCCTGAACTCAACCTGCCTCTCAGGAGGTATCCCCGGCAAATCCTTGGGAAACACATCCGGGTAGTCTCGAACAATAGAAACATCATCAATCGTCGTCTTGCCCTCCTCCCGGGCATCCAAGACGTAGGCTACAAAACCGGCGCAACCCTACTGAACATAGCGCCTCGCCCTTGCGGCGGAACAAAAGGTCGGTCCTCGCTGGGGCCTCTCGCCCTGAATCACTATCTCTCCCCCACTGGGAGTGCGAATCCTCACTAGCTGGAGCTCACAATCAATCACCGCCCCATTGGGGCTTAGCCAATCCATGCCCACAATAACTTTATTCCCTCGCAGGGGAATAGGAACCAGGTCCACTGAAAACTGCTCATCAAATATTTGAAGGGAACACCCTCTTTGTACTCTGCCGACCCTCACGGTCCTATCATCTGCTATCTCAACCTCTAATGGAAAATCCAGATCCCCTGGAGCTCTGCTAAATCTCTTGCTAAGTGCAAGCGATACAAATGATCGGGTGGCCCCCGAATCGAACAATACCAAAGCAGGGATGCCGTTCACCGAGAACGACCCTAAATAAAACATATCATCAAGTAATATTCAAACGATATACTAATAATTAAAAGATGAAGGAAAATATACATACCCGTCACCACATCAGGAGTCGCTCGCGCCTCCTCTGCTGTCATCTGAAATGTCCTGCTCTTCGCCACTGGCGCATCAGATCGGCCCTGCCGGCCATCCGTAATCCTCAAGGTGGCAGGGGCAGGTGCAACCACCTTCCCTGCTGCAGCTAAACTGGGACACTGGGACTTTTTATGTCCCCTCTGATTGCACTGAAAGCAAATCAGATCTGATGTTGTAACCGTAGTAGCAGGGGCCGTACAATCCCTACTCAAATGCCCAGTCCGACCGCACTTGTAGCAGCCGGAACTCCCTGCCTTGCACGCCCCCTCGTGCAATCTCCCACACTTGCCACACCGACCGTGGCTCTGCTGACTCCTGGACCTGTGATCTGAAACCTTGGGCTTTTTGCCCACACTGCCTGAACCCGAAACCACCTCCGGTTTCCTCTTCTTCTCCATCTCGAGATCAATCTCCCTCTCCCTGGCTCTAGCAATCATGTCATCCAGCGTTTTACAACTGGACCGGCTCACAAACATGCGGATGTCACTCCGCAACATCTCATGATAACGGGCCTTCTTCATCTCCTCATCGGCTGCATACTGAGGAACAAGAAGGGCCCTCTCCCTGAACTTGGCGGTGATTTCCGCCACTGTCTCGGTAGTCTGGGTAAGGTCCTGGAACTCCCTAGCTAACTGCTACACCTCAATGACTGGTGCAAACTCCGCCCTGAACCTGGTAGAGAAATCAGCCCAGGTCATGGCATCCAATGCCGCATCATCCCCGATGGCATGTCCGACCTCCTCCCACCAATCCAGTGCCCTGTCCTTCAGAATACAGGATGCCAATCTGACCTTGTCCCCCTCGGGACACCTGCTAGTGCGGAAAGCATTGGCCACATCTGCCAACCATCTGGTACTCGCTATGGGGTCCTGCGCTCCATGATAGTCTGGAGCTCCGCATGCCATGAACTCCCTGAACGTAAGTGTGCGCGACCCCATCATGGCCGCCATCTCAGCACGGAAAGTACTCAATCTCTCATCCATCAGCTCTAAAATACCCTCCTTGATCGAACCGAAGATCACAGGAGTCTGCTCCAGTATGATGCGGGTAACCTCAGAAGAAAGGAACTATCTGGTCTGCTCATCCATATGCCCGACCTCCGAGCCTGATCCCCCTCCGGCATCTGAGCTGCCGACTGCTGGTCTCGGACGCAAAACTACCATTCTGAAATATATCATAACAACATCAGAACACTGAAATATCTCAAGGGATCGTGACACTGCTACTAGCTTCCTGGTCTTGTCTTGGCCTTCCTTGATTCGAGTACGGATCCTCTGCTTTCAGTAGTACGGGCCCATACTACCTTCCACATCTATCCGTACTTTCCTCAAGAACTACCCTGACTCCACCAAGTCACTTCTACTACTGCTATTCTCTGCTACTCTCATCCTAGGCTTGCCCTAGGGAAACCTCAAGCTCAACACGACTGGTCCTCAGCTGCTGTAGGTCTCCTCATAATGCCAGTTAGCCACCACCTAAACACCATCACATGTGATGAGGATCAGATAATCCTTCAAGTAAAAGATCCGTCCCTACAACGGTTGGACTCAAACAAGAGCTGTGCAATAGGGCCAGTTCCAGCACTCTGGGATTATTCAAACCTGATCACATGTGGTGTGACGTGTTCACCTAATGGCTAACTCCCATTACTCAGAACCCCACCAAGCACGAAGCAAGCAGCATTCGGATAAGGGAAACAGACTCAGGCAAAACTATTCTCATAACAAGAAATTGCACTAGCATAGGATGCTAAGCTCCCATTAACAGGCATAACCTAATCAGGCTATCCTACTGCTGTCTACTCAGTACTAACATGCAATACACATAAAGCTGTAACACATAAGCAGGCACATAAGACATTCTCCTAGATCCTTAGTCCTATACTAGCATGCTATTCTACTGAAACTGAAACTAAACAAATAACTTGTATGGGTAATTTGGGAGTACCTACTTGAGCTCGGCTGACCGCATGCACACACCTCTATCTTGTTAAAAACAATTCTTTCTTTCTAAGTGCTTTCAAAATTCTTTTTGTAAAACATTTTTATTTTACTAAAATCTTTTATTTCCCTTAGTTTGAGTTCAGATACTCCCGGAAGTGTATCCGAATCCCTCAAACCAGGGCTCTGATACCAACTTGAAACGACCCAAAAATACGACCCAAAAATTTCGTTTTTCAATATAATCAAAAACCATAATATGAGTATCATAACATAAAATCATACGTGATGCATCCCAAATCATAATAAAATACTGTGCAGAAAACTGTATCATACTATATCAAATCCAAAACAACTAAATCATCCCCAGGACAAAAGCTAAGTTGTGGTGTGTGCGATGCTATCACCCCGAGCTCTTCCCTTTACTTGCGGAAGTACCTGAAACAAAAACTGAAACTGTAAGCACGAAGCTTAGTGAGCTCCCTCAAACTACCACATACCATACAATAACATATAAACACATATTGGGCCTAGCCCACTGCATCGGGCCGAAGCCCGGAAACTGCATCGGACCGAAGTCCGGGACTGACTGGGACCTTGTCCCCTACATCGGACCGAAGTCCGGGACTGACTGGGACCTTGTCCCCTGCATCGGACCGAAGTCCGGAACTAAGTGCATCGGACCGAAGTTCGGAACTAACTGCATCGGACCAAAGTCCGGAACTAACTGCATCGGGCCAAAGTCCGGAACTAACTGCATCGGACCAAAGTTCGGAACTAACTGCATCGGACCGAAGTCCGGAACTAACTGCATCAGACCGAAGTCCGGAACCGACTGGGACCTTGTCCCCTGCATCGGACCGAAGTCCGGAACTGACTGACTGAGCATGACATAGCATAACACATCAACTAGCATGAATACATATACTGCATACTACATCGGGCCGTAGCCCGGAACACATAACACTTAACACATAAAACATAGCACACAAATCCTGTTCGAGCCACGAAGGCATCAAACATGCTAGCTACTGCATCGGATCAAAGTCCGGAAACTACTGCTAACTGGACGGGCCGGCATTGTGGCCTTAGACCCATCCCTACTGGAAGGAAACTCACCTCGTAAACTGGCTGCTGAGTGTGTGGCTCTGGAAGCTAACGGCTGCTGCTCCTGAATCTCCTCGGCTACAAGTCCATAAACACACTCAATCAAATACTAAACACTGCACTTGGGGTAAAATGACTCTTTTACCCTTGGTCAAAGTCACTTCTCAGTTCTACACGCTGCTACTCGTCGAGCGTGGCATCGACTCGACGAGTACCCTCTTGTTCCAAGAACTCAGACAATCTTCATCCGACTCGCCAAGCCGTATGAACAAACTCGACGAGTTGTTCTTGATCTTAAGAAGATTGCCTTGCACTCGCCGAGTTGTATGAACAACTCGACGAGTCTCTCCATTACCGAGAGTACCCTCAACTCGCTGAGTTCACTCTCTAACTCACTGGATCCACTCGACACTGATAAAAATGAAGGAATCGGGAACTCGCGACTCAACTCGCCGAGTCGTTCTTCCCGACTCGCCGAGTTGCCACCATGCAACTGATTTTTACTTGATTTTGTTTGAATCCAACACATACAATTGATAGATCTGAGTCCAATAAGCTGATTTACCACGTAAAGTTTCCAACTTTACGTGTACAACCTCATGAATAAGGGAAATAAGGCTAAAAGATGCATAAAATGGGTAGATCTAGGGTTAATATGCAAAGTAACTCCAAAAAGGCAGTAGATCTGGGCTCTACAACACCCAATCATTCAGATCTAAAGATATCTCGACTCATTGAGGCATTCATGCAAACATAAGGCTTGGAACAAGCATCAACTAGATCTTAGAAGAGCTCTAATGGAGGTTTAAAGCATATAACAAGAGGGGAAATCCGAAAATACCTCAAATAACTCAGATTTGCCCTTGGATCTTTGCACAACTCTTCTTCTCCTTGCTCCTTTCTTCTTCTCCTTCTTCAAGCCTTCACAAACTACACAAAAATCACTTATAAGCTCTCAAGGTGGATTAGGGTTTTTCTCACAGTGTTCTCAGGGTGAGGGAGGCGAGAGTGGGGCTATAAGGTGGCTTAAATAGTGGGCAACCCGGGGATTTAGGGTTTCACCCAGACGGATGGACTCGCCGAGTCCCCAGCTCACGCGTGCTCGAAGTCGCGACCCTACTCGGCGAGTCAGGCTATGAACTCGCCGAGTCCCTCTTGCAAAAACTTAAAACAATTACCAATGAAATAACATACCGGGAACGGGTCGTTACACAGGGTGAGGCTATTCAAGACCCCTCTATTGTTACCGGTACGTTTCCCTTAAACCACACTTATGCATGCATCTTATTTGACACCGAAGCGGAGCGAAGTTTCGTAAGCAATAAGTTTAAGCATTTATTAAAACAACTGCCCCAAAAGCTAAATGAAACCTATACGGTGGAAATGGCCAATGGGAAAACCGAATCCACTGGGGAAATCTACACCGGATGTACCCTAACTCTTAATCAACACGTCTTTCGAATAGATCTAATGCCAGTGTCAATTAGGAGTTTCGATGTGATCATCGGCATGGACTGGTTAAGCCCCCACCATGCTGAAATTATGTGCCACGAGAAGGCCGTTCGTCTTCGTCTTCCAAATCACGAAACCCTAGTAATTTACGAAGACAAATCTAGCATGAACCTTCACCTCGTTTTGTGCATCAAGGCACAAAAATATCTAAGAAGGAACAATCTGGCGTTCCTGGCTCACGTGGTGGATAAAACCAAGGAGGAGATTAACGTTCGAGACATTCCCGTAGCGTGTGAATTTCCGGACGTGTTTCCTGAAGATCTTCCGGGAGTACCCCCAGAGAGACAGGTTGAGTTTCAAATCGACCTCATTCCAGGAGCAACTCCTCTCGCTAAATCACCCTACCGGCTAGCTCCTGCCGAGATGTAGGAATTATCCAGCCAACTCAACGAACTTTTAGACAAGGGATTTATTCGACCTAGTTACTCGCCATGGGGAGCTCCGGTGCTCTTTGTCAAAAAGAAGGATGGATCTTTTAGAATGTGCATCGATTACAAAGAGTTAAATAAACTCACAATCAAGAACCGTTACCCACTCCCACGAATCGATGACCTATTTGACCAGCTCCAAGGAGCTAGTTATTTTTCTAAAATAGATCTACGGTCCGGATACCACCAACTCAAAGTCAGGGAAGAGGATATTCCAAAAACCGCTTTCCGAACTCGCTACGGACATTATGAATTTGTCGTAATGCCCTTCGGTCTAACGAATGCCCCTGCCGCATTTATGGACTTAATGAATCGAATTTGTCGACCGTTCCTCGACAACTTTGTCATTGTTTTTATCGATGACATCCTCGTCTATTCTCGAAGCAAGGAAGAGCATGGCCAACATCTTCGACAAGTCTTAGAAACTCTGCGATCAGAAAAGCTTTATGCCAAACTCTCCAAGTGCGAGTTCTGGCTGCGGAGTGTAAACTTCCTAGGTCATGTAGTCAGCCAAGATGGAATCCATGTGGATCCCTCTAATGTCAAAGTTGTAGAAGGATGGGCAATCCCGACAACGCCCACGGAAATTCGTCAATTCTTGGGTTTAGCAGGCTACTATAGGAGATTCATTCAAAACTTCTCTAAGATCGCCAAGCCACTTACCTCGCTTACGCAAAAGGGCGTACCATTCAAATGGACAGACAAACAAGAGATTGCGTTTCGAACCTTGAAACAAGCTCTCTGTAGCGCACCTGTACTATCTCTGCCTGAAGGAACGGAAGATTTTGTAGTCTACTGCAACGCGTCAAATCAGGGCTTAGGTTGCGTTCTCATGCAACGTGGGAGAGTGATAGCCTACGCATCCCGCCAGCTAAAGACGCATGAAGTAAACTATACGACCCATGACCTAGAGTTGGGAGCTGTAGTCTTTGCCCTAAATATTTGGAGGCATTACCTTTGCGGTACAAGGTGCACCGTCTTCACGGATCACAAGAGTCTCCAACACATCTTGAACCAAAAGGAGTTAAACATGAGGCAACGAAGATGGGTTGAATTGCTAAACGATTATGAGTGTGAGATTAAGTACCATCCAGGCAAGGCCAACGTGGTAGCTGATGCATTAAGTCGGAAGGAGTACTCTAATCGTTGTACGAAAACACTCTCGATAACCATTCAATCTCACCTGGCCACTCAAATTGCAGTAGTCCAGTCAGAGGCCATGAAGACGGAAAATAGAGCAAGCGAAGTATTGCGCGGAATGGAAAAGAACCTGGAGGCAAAGGAGAATGGAGTATACTATTTCATGAACCGTATTTGGGTCCCTAAACTTGGAGGGTTTAGAGATGTTGTCATGAAGGAAGCCCACAAGACACGATACTCCATTCATCCCGGTTCCGATAAGATGTATTTGGATATTAAACAACACTATTGGTGGCCTAACATGAAGGCGGAAATCGCGACCTACGTCAGTAAGTGCCTTACGTGCGCCAAAGTAAAGGTGGAATACCAGAAACCCTCAGGATTGTTACAGCAACCGGCAATCCCTGAGTGGAAATGGGAGGGGATTTCTATGGATTTCGTGACCAAGCTACCCAAAACGTCGGATGGATTAGACACCATATGGGTAATAATCGACCGACTGACGAAATCTGCCCATTTCCTGCCAATTAAAGAATCTTACAAGATGGAGAGATTGACGTGTTTATACATTCGAGAGATCGTGAGACTCCATGGAATACCAACATCTATCATCTCGGATAGAGACAGTAGGTTCACGTCACGATTTTGGCAATCACTCCATAAGGTGATGGGAACAAACCTCGACATGAGCACCGCTTATCATCCACAGACGGATGGTCAAAGCGAGCGAACCATCCAAACGCTCGAAGATATGCTCCGCGCATACGTGATAGACTGTGGAAAGTCTTGGGATACCCACCTACCCTTAATCGAGTTCTCATACAACAATAGTTACCATTCGAGCATCATGGTGGCTCCTTTCGAAGCACTGCACGAGCGTAAATGTAGATCACCGTTATGTTGGGCTGAAGTAGGTGACACCCAGCTAGCAAAAACCCATATGTCGAACAAAGCACTAACGGGACCGGAGATCATCCATGAAACCACGGAAAAGATCGTTCAAATCAGAGCTCGATTGCAAGCATCGCGTGACCAACAAAAGAGCTACGCTGATAAACGGCGAAAGCCCTTAGAATTTCAGGTCGTTGATCGAGTAATGTTAAAAGTCTCGCCCTGGAAAGGAGTTATTCGTTTTGGGAAGAGGGGAAAACTAAATCCACGATACATTGGACCTTTCGAAATCGTTGCCCGAATTGGTCCAGTAGCATACAGACTGCAACTACCCGCAGAGCTAAACGGTGTACACCCCATGTTTCATGTCTCTAATCTGAAGAAGTGTCTCTCAGATGAAACACTCGTCATTCCTCTTGACGAAATCGAAATCAATGAGAATCTCCTGTTCGTGGAGGAACCAATTGAAATCATGGACAGGGAGGTGAAGCGTACTAAGCAAAGTCGCATCCCGATCGTGAAAGTACGGTGGAACGCAAAGCGTGGGCCAAAATTCACATGGGAACGCGAAGACCAAATGAAGCAAAAGTACCCTCACCTATTCTAGCATTCTCAAAATCTAGCTTTCAAACAGAATTTCGGGATGAAATTCCCTCTAACGGGGGGATGATGTCACAACTAGAAATTTTGTGTCTTGTAATCACTATACTCAAGTAAATGTTGAATTTAAAAACTCAAAAGCATGTATGATGCTTACTCAATGGAAAACTAAACCCCAATTCACTACATCAAGCAATTGGAAACCCTAGAATTTCTTGATTAGGTCCATTTTGGACTAGGACTTCCTTATTGGACCTAAATGGACCAATAAGCTTCCAATTTGACTATCATGGGCTTAGAACCCTTAAATGGGCTCTAATTGGACCCACATCTATTTATTTCAACATTTTGGGCTATATTGGGCCTAGAATGAAATAAATTCAAAATTTGGAACCATGATTAACCTAAACTAGCCCAACAAAGTGTAAAAATCATATTATATTTTTTTAGGTTAAAACTCATCCAACTTAATATACACATGGGCTTGTGGGCATTGAAGCCCAAATTTTCCCTTTTTCCCTCCAAATTCCCGGCCCAAGGCCCAAGCCCAAGAAGAAATGAAGAGAGTTGACTTGTAATTGACACCTCATTATTGTCTTTTCGATCTCCATGCATCCCATTCCATGTATCCATGCATATCACTTCATGTCTATTTCTTCCTCTCTCTTCTTGTTTCGGCCGTGAGCAACACACACAGACACACACAAATCTCTCACAAACTCTCTCTAGATCACTCAAGACTTCTCTCTTCCTCTCCATCTAAAATCTCGAAATTGGCTTGTGTTTCAAGAGGATTCTTCAAGATTATCATCATCCTTTGGTAAGTTTTTCCATGTCTAAGCTTCAAAACTTCCCCCTCACATGAGATCTCTTATTCTAAACAAGTTTCTATGGTGATCATACTCCTAGAAAACTCCATAAACTCGAGATCTTCATCAAGGGGTGCTAGGGCCGAAAAAATCACTTCATTTCTTCCATCCTTTCTTCAAAAACCGAATCAACACCCAAGGTGAGCTTCATAACCCCTTATTTTCGGTTTTTATAAGTTTTGTGGGGGAGAATACAAGCAAAGGTGTAGATCCATCACTATGTGTATGTTTTGGTTGATTTCTATGCTTATATGTATGTTTTGTATGATTTTGATGCTAGATCTAGTTATGAATTGCTAAAAACCGAGATATATCTTATACTAGCATAAAATATACTACTACATGCAAAGTATACCAAGAAAAATAGCCAAATGGCTTGACAACACTTATCTTGGGCTAAAAACACATTTTTTTGACACAAAATGCTAAAAATACAAAGTTGAAGGGCCAAAAATGAAATATTACGAAATCTGATGGGTAAGATGAGTCAAAACAGTTTCCATAATGTCTTTTCTGAAAATATACTATTTGGAGGATTAAAAGCATAAATTTCAAGCTTAATGGGCTAAAAATGACAATTCCGGCCCAATAGGGCCCATTACGCGAAATTTTCTGTTTTGGAGGGCCAAAACTGTGTTTTTCTGTAAAACAATGGACCATTAGTGTCACAAGTACTTTTCAAAGGTTTAAAATGCTTTTCAAATTTAAAAAGGACCAAAGTTGCAAAAAAAATTCCAATATGGGCCAAAAATGTAAAAATTGCGAAAAAGAGGGGTTACAACCGAGAAAACTGCAATTTCAGGGACTTAAACTGTTTTCAATGAAAAATATGCTGAAAAATATTAGTTTCAATAATTTTTGCTGTTAAAATGTCAAGAAAAATGGTTTAAGGACTAAACCGGAAATTTTTTTCTAAACGGGTGAAAAAGTAAATTTACAAAATAAAGAGGGGTTGTAAACAGAAAATTTTCAATGGTAATTCAATACACTCGTTGTGAATAAAGATTGACACTACGACTCTCGATGAATTACAATACACAATATCTCCAACAATCGTTACCAAACGAATTGGTTAGGTCTCGAATCAATAACAAATCCAAAACTTCTAACACTATAACGCTCAATACATATATGAAACTCTTGCAACTCTTTACTCTCGTGGAATTACTCAATACGTCGACGTACACTCCTTAGGCCCAAAAGTTGCAAATCATGCTTGTCGAGCCTAGCTAGCCCGATGACATGATCTTTAGGCCCAAAGGACACTTGCTTACATGTAGTTGGGTCTAATACGACTCGACCGCGTGTAAGAGGACTTTCAATGGAAAACATGCTGCTGGTCCCCAAGGGTCCCTCAGTGCTGCTAGTAAAGTCGGGAACTCACGATTGCGGGTTGGGCTTCGGGCCCTTCGCAATTGCAATGGTCTTGAACGACGTAGGGAAAGACTGAGGGTTTCGCACCTTCTCTTTTTCCCTTCGGTCGTGGGACTACACAAGTCCGGGAGGATTGAGTTGTGTGAATAAGTGCGAGTGACGCCTAAGGGATCACTAGTACGGTTGTCGACTGGACGTTTTCATTAACGGATGTTACAACAATTCACCACCCACTGTATACTCAATGCCTCCGGAGCTCAACAAATACCTCTAACGTAACGAAATAACCGTACACAAAATAAGTAAAGCAAAGTGATAGGAAAATGTCGGGTTTTCCTAGGGTTTTCAACGAGTACACTTATGAACTACATGTCGAATTTCACAACTATTACGCTTACATCTATAGAATTCAAACAAGCATACTCACGGATCTTCACATATTTTTACGCTATTCTATTTTCAGAAAATATCGGATTTTCTGGTGGTTTTTTTTTTAAAACATTACAAACATTGGATTTTAAACATTACTTATGAACTCACCAACATTTCACATGTTGACGTTTTTCAAAATACTTGTATTCTCAGGTAACAGATAAGTGAAGAAAGGACAGTATTCTATGATTGTTTTTCGGTTGTTTAAGTAACAATGAACCATGTATTTTGGAATGTAATATTTTGAAACAATGTAATGGATGTGAACGCTACCAGTTGTATCATTCCAATGCTTGGTGATGTATAATGTTATGTTTCATGTATATTCATTGTGATGGTATTCAATTGAGTCACAACAGCCCCCGGACGTTTCCGCCGTCTGGTTCGGGGGTGTGACATCCTCAAACTTTCAAAGAAATCAAGAAACCCAAGATAAGTTGTTTCTCTTACTCATTTAACAAGAAAGTAACATATTTATCAATGAATCTCTAGTGGTTGAGATTAGCACAACAATGAAGAAGTGTTGAGAGAAGAACTTAACCATGGAGATTATGATCGGATTTAAAGTTAATCTCATGGATCTTTTGGTTAGCTAAAAATAAATAATTGTGGAATTATAAGAACAACTCAAATGAAAACATGACATCAACATAACTAAATAAATATTAACAAGATATAAGAAGCCTTGTTGAATTGTAACTGCGTTTGAATGCAAACTATAACACCAGCAAAAATTAGGTCAAAAATAAAGTTGTTCGGTAACCATAATTGGGATGTACTAAGTGGTAGATATCGTAACAAGGTTTCTAAAAATATAAAGAACACTAAAATATGAGTTATAACAAAAAAGTTATGACCAATCGAAGATCTGCGACAATACCGGTTAAACATAATTAAGCATAAAATACGAAATTCCAATCAAATACTTTTTGGCCTTAGGTATCTAAATTAAAGTTGTAGATATCATTAAACCGTAAATGTACACAAAAAGAACGCCCAAATCTGACTTCGTATGAGGAAGTTATGATTTTTTGAAATTTCAGACATAGCAGTAGACAGCTTAAAACTCGAAATAGAGATCGGGCGACTTTTAACCAACGCAACCTAAACGAGAATCGAAGATCTCAACAATAGTAGTACAACTATCTCAACAATAGTAGTACAACTGTAAAAAGACTGAAAAAAAAAATGTACATCAGATGAAGAAGTTATGGATTTTTAATGGACATTTCCTGTCCCGGCCTGTTAAAAATATAATATTAAAAATTAAAATCAAAATTAGCCAACGAAGTCTAAACGAAAGTTGTAGAGCATAATCTCACCTACGCGTTCATATAAAGAATGTAAAAATCGGAGCTCGTATGCGATAGATATGAATTTATGAAGTTCAAGACACAAAAAACAAAGTTGTCAGACAGCTCACGACGTGAGCCTGTGACTGATGGATTCCAGAGCTGGCAGCAGATGTCTCGTCGATGGAAGAGAATAAGGATTGACCTTACAATGTGAGCAACTCCATTCTCACGCGGTGAGACCCAAAAAGATGGACTATAAATAGAACTCAAGGGGGTTCCGGGTTCAGTTTGTCACTTTCTCTCTTTCTTATGCTTTTGCTCTGCGTTTAACCCCTCGAAGCCATCGCGAAGCCCCGGTTTTCATATCCAAGTTCTGAAGGAAGTTTTATGCTCCCAAGATTCCCGAGAATCCTGAGAAATCAGCTTTCTTCAGTCGAAGTTTTGCTCGATTTTTGTCTCACCTTCAACAAACTACCAAGTGAGTTCATACCCCTATCACTACGTTTTCAAATACTTTTTAAATGTTTTTAAACACTTTTAAGGGGGGAATACAATTAAACACACGGCTAAAATCGTGTGAAACATTGATCTTTTGTTATACATTTCATGTTGTTTTTATAACTATCATATGGACTTGGTTAACATGCAAGCATCTTACACCACTTTACCCTCTCAGGATGAAATATAATTATAAATATTATAAGTTTTATTTATATGTTTGCGTCATATCAAGGGTAACCATTTCAACTACAACATTATGTGTATTCGACAAATCACAATTTGTTATTATGCCTTTGTTAACACTATAGAAAAGGTAATCATTTTGGACATAAACATACACCTTTTGCATACGTGACTTAATTGTTATCCCGAATTATCTAAATATTTTTCATCATATTACTCGTGAACATCGTTGTTAGCAATCATGTGATTTCATATGGCTTTGTTTGTACCAAACAAAAGTCCCCACCCATAACCAGAGTCTCTTGGAGGGAGAGTGTGACAAGTGTGTATAGATCTATACGGGGCTGACGACTCCGCACCCTGATTGTTAGCTACAGTCCCCGGGGTGACAAATGTCAACATTATGTATTGCGTCTAGTATGGTTATGAGGAACTCACAACACATAGAAACAATGTCTCATGCACATAGTAATACATAACTCAATCATGCTCTGGGGGTAATAACTATATTCTAGGGTATTATCGGCGTGTTCAGAATTCGGGATAAACACTTTCACAACTAGTTTTACTAAATAATAAAACTATACATCTTCATTTCTAAGCATGACATATTTGCTTACCGGTTACAGTCTTGGTCATTTAAGAGGGCATCTCATTTTAGGAAAATATAGGATTTTCCTGGTCTAAATACATTCATTTTGTACAAAAATGATTTACAGCATCATTCTTAAGAAAATATCGGATTTTCTGGAAATCATACACGAAATTTCGAATGGCAGTCATTTTATCAAAACACTACTTATGAACTCACCAACTTAAATGTTGACACTTTTTCTTTGAAATAACTTGTATTCTCAGGAATTGCTAAATCATATGAGCAACTGCTTTTGAAGACTTACGCTCAGGCGTTAGTTTAATATTTTGGACATCATATTGTAATTAACTTTTGAAAACATGTAATACTAAAATCATGTAAGCTTTTCAATTATGTATATGATGGTTGTGTGTACTTTCTTTACTATTCATTTGTTATGATATTGTACATGATGTCCTCCGCCCCCGAACGTTTCCGCCATTCAGGTTTGGGGGTGTAACACAAACACTAAGTTAGCAAATGAAGAACAACAAAATCATAAATAAAGACAAGTAGGATTTGTATTTCCTATAAATTGACTACAATGATGAAATGATGTTTATACACACTTTTGAATACTAACTCACACAATATATTCATGGTGAAACAAGGTACTAGCTATTGATTGGATAATACAAAAAGGTATGGAGAACAGGCGGCCATGATTTCCATGTCTATTCCAACAAACATCACGAAACACTCAAGGTCATAAAAACTTGGTTATTGTACTCTACTCCTTTCAAGACAAAAACACTTGAACTCTTTGCATTGTTTCCTGATCTCTAGTCGTTACATATATTCACCAACAATATTCTTCCCATAACCAGAACACTTCTTGCATCCATATACTTTGAAAAGGACTTTGCATGTCCTTTGAACTCATTATCTGTTAAGGGTCACTTGATGCATCAACTATTCCCCTAAGTTACCTTGAAACTAATACCTTCATTTATCAAGTTTGAGAAACTTGATTAGAATCTTACAAAATTTCCTTACAAAAACCAAACAAGTAATCCTTTCATGTAATTATTCTTTCACTTCTTTATTGGTGTACTTGGATTTGTTAACGACTCGAAGAACTTCATATAGTTGCTTGTTTGTACAACAATGGAGTGCACTTGTGGGGAGAAGATTCTTCTTAGTCTTTTTTCCAAGACGAAAGATAATGCCAAGCTCTGGATAGTCTGTGGCTCCACAATTTATTTCTAGGATTCCTTCAACTCTCACCATGGTTTATTCAAAAGGAGGTAGATTCACTCTATTGACGAGCATGGGGTGAATCTTGACATCGATAGTTGCAAAATCACAGACAAGTGATCTAAGGAAATCAAAATCTTTGGCATATATTGCAAAATCACCAGAAGAATTCTTGATCATGTTAATGAAGTTGGATTAAGTTCTATTATAATCAACGCCTTTGCAAAAGAGCATTTTTGAGATCCAGTTTTTACACTGTTGACTCCCTCCTGTCTGAAATTTGGCCATATGTCTTTGATTTCTTTTTCGTGTTTCTTGTAGAATTGATATCATATTTCAAACCCTATTTTGAATTCCTTTGGAGTTAGGAATTTTGAGATAAAATTCTTCAAAAACAAGGAATAATTGGTCACTGGGGGACATTGGGATATCCTAGTACAATAAATCTCCAGGATTTACGAATGTTAGAGGAGGAGCATAATCTTCATCGATAAGTCTGCAGATAGAATTTACCCATGAATGGATAAGGGATTCATCTATTTGTCAAAGCCATGAGTTTTCAAAATATCATCACCAAAATTTGATGCCCTCTAGTCAACTTTCCTTTGTGTAGTGGTAGGAGAATCAAATGACTTCTCATTGGACAATGATGGTTCTAGAGTCACTAGCTTTTGAGAGAGGTTTCTTGGCAGATTGAGGAGGTGGAGTTTTCTTAGGAGAGCTTAGAGTTCTTCGGGGATGAGACATGGGAGATTCATTAGTGAAGCTTTCTTCTTCTTCATCATCATTCGTTCCAAAGGACGACTTTGATTTGGACCTGGACCTCAGAGGGGATTCACTTCGTGGTGGATGTCTATTGTCTTTATTTAATGGTGTCTCCTCAGTCTCGCTAACCTTTTCCCCTTTTGTGGATGAAGGCCCTGGCTTCTCTGCAAACTCGCCATCCTTTGCCTCCTAAAGGATTTTAATCACTTTTACGAAGCCAATCTAGGTCTTTAAGTTGACATCATTGTTTGTGATGAGGAATGGATTCTTCATGTGATCGATAATATCCTTGGAAACTTGAATGATCTCATCTCGAGTTTTTTTAGAGTATTCAACAATGTTGCAGCTTCATAACAACCTTCGAGAGTACCTGTAATCAAACCAAATTGTTTTTATGTATTTACATGATGTTAGATTTGAGTTCTCCGTATCCGACATCTTATGTGTTGCGGTCTCATCAAGTAGGTGTCTCAACTTTTTCAAGGTCTAGAGAATCTGCTCCCAACATCTCTTTACATTCTTGTATCTGCTTAACCACATTCTTCATGAATTCAGCATGATCTCTCTTCATGGACTCATCCATAACTTGTAATCCCAACTGATTGCGAATTATAACTCTTTGATTCAGTACTCTCTCCCTTGCTTAAATATTTGTGACTCTTTGAGTGGCGTCTTCAATGTTGGGAGGTATTGTGATTTGCGGTGGAGGATGTAGCAGATCTGTAACTGCGCTCAAGAATTGATCTACTCTATCATCTAACTCAAGAAATTATTTCCTTGATATTGTAACCTTCTTCTTCTTCTTCTTCTTTGATTTCTTTGTGACGCTAACTACAGAGCACTAGATTCCTCATTAGAAATGGAACATCTGAAAGTTACCATCTTGAACATCCTTTTAAACCTCATCTTCGCTCAATTCATATCCTTGTGAAAGAAAGGGTTTTGCACGTAAAAGGTTTGAAAAATCAAACCATGAGTTAACTTAAGATTAATAATTGCTTGTAATATAGTTCCAGTCAAGTCTGCTAAACCAATCTTATCTCGGATTAGATAAACTCTACAAAGTGCTCAATAAAGAGAAACAATAAGTATGACCAATGTAAAGAGATAACGATTAACTGAATGATTCTTTGATTGATGGAAAAAAGCTGCATACTTCTCTATCTACAAAGGTTGACAACTCCTTAAATAATCGAGGAGTTAATAAATGACAAAACAGATCAAATGTGCATGGACTGAGTGACGATTGGAGATCAACAGATGGACACATCCGTTGTTATTGATCTTGTCTCTTGTACTATAGTAAAAGATGTTACAAACAATACAAAATAGGACATGACACAATTAATGCATTACAGACACAAAATGCTTTCAAACAATGATTGATCTTAGACAAGACTTCACTTTGGAACTACTTCACTTCGGACTCCATCTTAATATCAGACAACTACATCTCGAATTTCAAAAGGATCACATCATGTTCCAACCATCTCACCCTAAGTGACCATAGAAATTACTTGACTCTTTACTTGACTTCAACGAAGAGATATAGATAAACACTATAGAGCCAGCTTCGAACCTCGATACAACATCGAAGATGCTCAATAAATTTCTTTTTGACGTGTACAAGGGATTCACTCTTGATGGCATTACTGATGAACTTTTGAAAAATCTTGGTTGGAGCAAGATGTTTGTCTAGATATCGGAAGAATTCTTTTCTATTTGTCTCTTTCTTATGATAGACAAATTCGAGTTTTGATTCTTGAGTATGGCCTACGCCCAAGATTTATGCTTCTGGAAGCTCGGTGCTAATCTTCGCTAGTAGATTCTCAATCCTGAATAATTGAGTAAATTCCACATTCTATCTGCAGTATTCATACTGCAGGAAGTTGATAGTAGTGTTGAAAGCTCTGATGCTAGATTAATTTGATTGTCGATTTTTTGAGGTAACCAGCAAAATTGATATCATGTATGATTCCTTCTTGGAAAATGGACAAATGCCCAACGTTCGATTGGTATTATGATTTAACTCTTGAATCCAAATGCTTTCTTCAAGAGATTCTTGCATTTGTTCTTTACACCAGCCCTCAGACGTTTTCGAGCACTTCAATGGGTTGTTTTCTTTTGTTGCAATCTTTTTGCCTTTGTCTTTAATTGGATCTTCTTTATTAGAGATGGAGGAGATAATTTGATGACCTGATTGAGTGATGAGTAGCTCAGATGGAGGAAGAACCAAGGGCTCTTCAGAAAGTTCATTAAGTTTCATGATGGGCCAACCTTCATCAACTGGAACAATCCTTGGAGTAGGAATTGGAGGAGGAGTTGGCTAATTAGCTTGAAAAGCATCAATACTTAACTTGGTTTTCAACTTAGCCATATCTCGACTCCTTTTATACGTTTCTGCTAGACTTGATGCCCAACTGACTGAGGACCATTTCTTCTTTTCTTCTTTAGAGAGGACTTTTGTGATGGAAGGCTATTCCTTAATGGATTGCAGTCCAATAGTTTCATTCTGCATAAGATCATTTTCATGAAACTCAACATCTTCTTCAAGATCTTCTACTTCAACTATCTCTTCATCATTTGTTTCATCTAGTAGCTTAAATTCAGATATAGGCTTCCATTAAACAGTCTTATCTCGCCCTCTTGCATAGGAAGGCCCGGCCTCCAATGTAAGTAGAGTATCTGATTTCAAACCAAGCTAAACATCATTAAACTAAGCAAACTGAATATGTATATGTGAATCCTTGCTCCAATCTCGTTATCCTTTGATATCTAGTCGAATTTTGCCCTCCAAGGGTTCTTGGAAGGGTTTTCCCTAGTGAATAATCGTATCCCTAAGGCCTCCCCATCTTGAAATCGATTTAATGTTCGGATATATAATATTTCCTAAAATTTGACCACCATGACGCGGTTCAAAGGCAACACGTCGTGGTCTTCATGAATATCCCATATTCTCTAAGTCACCTCATTCGTTAAGAATCTTCCATTCATCACATCATGATGGAAGATTCCCACACTGCGGTCTTCTGTGTTCAAGCCTTCTTTGTCTTATTTTGCCTTAGCTCATATTTTCTTGCTTCCAGTTCATTGTTTGCTTCCTTTTCTTCTTGATTATCTATTTGCTACTAAAAATATATTTCAAACATAATAACTACCTTATAACCCAAAATAAACATAATTTTAGGTAAACCTATTAGAAATATGTACAAAATACATGAATAAATATGCATATATCACCGACCCGAAACAATTATTATTGATTACTTTATTTTTATCAGATTCACTTAATTGCAGAACCACATTATTTCATGCTCTAGACTAAACCACTATGTAGAATATTTTCTGGTTTTAGCATAAAAAAGTAAGACCCAAATGATCTTTATAAAGCTCTATGAATCCTAATGTTTAACATTTTTAGAAAACTTTTCTAGAATAAAAACATTACGCCATGCACTAGGGTTGAAGTGTTAATGGTACAAGATCCGGGAAAAGCTTGTGTAGGGGGTGGTGTTATGCACTGTAGATGAGGACTAAAAGAAAATTTTGAGCAGGGTGGCTTACGAAGTAAATTAATTATAAGATCATATCTAATGGTTAACTCATGTTATAACTTAAAGTTATTGTCACCTCATTTATTAATTTTGACCTCTAAAAACTGACTTCTCCAATGGTTAACCTTATTTTAATAGTTTTTCTATAAATGTAACTATTTACCCTCATCTGCATAAAATGTTTTATAGAACATCTAATTTAATTAATCATTTTTTAAACACAAATCATTTCTTAATATCAATATATAAAATACAACTATATCAAGCCTTTATTTGTGTACCTAAAATATGAAAAATTATTATGTTTTAGTTATAAAAATAAAATAAAAATACTAAAATTATAATAAAATAGTTATAAAATGAAATATATTTAAATTGGAATGGGTTAAATGTATAATTTATGATGTTATATTAACCACTCAAATATATATTGAGTGGTCAAACAAAAAATCAAACAAAAAAACAAAAAAAATTATTTACTCAAATAGTGTTAAGTGGTCATTTAAAAGACCAACTAATAATACACTATAAAAAAATATGCCATTGAAGATGGTCTAAAGGTAAATTATGTTGGATTAGGTGTGTAAACCCATAACTATATTCGGTATGTACTTAAGCCGAGAGTAGCATGGTCCTTTTGGGTTTCATTCACCAAAACCATCTGATAGGATGGATATTTGAGAAATAGTAATTATGATTTATTAATATATTATAAGTATAATATATTGATAGAGAAATCATATTATTTAATTAGTATTGATCAAGAATTAATTTGAAATAAATTTAGTGATCTAAAGAGACTAATTAAATTAACGGGGACTGATTATGTAAATTAGTGATACATATGGTTTGGGTTATTGATCCATGATGGACTAAGTTTATGTGAGAGTCCATGAAGAGTTAGTCCATATGAGTTATTGGATTATAAGACTAAGTGTAAGAATTAGGGTTTACATCTGACTCTTTAAATTCTACACTATATATGTATTCCCTAAACCCTAAAATCGGCACTTGTGTATTTCATAAAGTGGATAGCCAATTTTGTGTCTCCAAACATCTCTCTCAAGTCCTCCAATTATTCATGGTGTCTTGTGATTACATTAGAGGTGCAAAATTTGAGGCACTAAGCTCTTGAAAAGCCAAAATTTCTACAAGCTAAAACAAAGAGGTATTCATCTAACTTATTTTTATGTTTTTAAATATCAAGTTGTATGCTAGTTATAGGTTTCATGCTTTGGATATTTTGTTGCATGTATAACTAGAGAAAACTTCGATCCAAAGCATTAGGGTTGTATATGCACCATAGGGATGTTAGAGTACATAAAAACCATCGGTGGTATCAGAGTCATGGGTTGTTTTCTGTTATATTGATGCATGGCTAATTGTTCAAGGTTAAAGCAAGTCGAAAACTGCACTCTGACAGAAGGACTTGACGAGTTCATAGTGAACACAACGAGTCCGTAAGCTTACTCGACGAGTTGGACTGTCTGTTGGCAGATTTTTGTATTTTTTGGCCTGTTTTGGATTAGGATCAATACCACAAACTATTTTGGTTCATAAAATTTAATTTTGTTGATATGGTAATGATTATCCCCATCTAATAACATGATGATTGACAAATTTTAAGATACTTACTTGATTTTGTGAAAAACAAATTATTTGTAAAATTTGAATTATTTTGCTACAATAGTTGAATTAGATCAATTTAGTAAAAACTAAAATGATATGATTCTTTTATGTGGTAAAATTTTGATCTAAATATTTTTGAGAGGTTACAAAACTTGTCATCAAGTTTTGGAACTCAAAAGTTTTTTTTAAGGAGTTACAAAACTTGTCATCAAGTTTGGAATCCAAAAGTTTTCAAGAGTTACAAAACTTGCCCTCAAGTTTTGGAACTTAAAAAGTCTTTTTTATGAAACATTAACTCTAGTAATTGAAAGGTTTCAAAATGTGTAACTCTTGCGTTCATAACTTAAAAATTAATTAAATAGTTTTTAATTTTGAATTTTTATATTTAGAACCTTGATGTTTTGAATAGTTTAATTACACTCTTATGGATTCTATTAAGTTAATTAAATGTCTAATTAAGAGAGTATTAATAAATCCATAATTACATGTTTGAGTTTAATTAAATTAAAAGTCTAGTTTAATTAATAGATTAAACCACCTAGTATTTTAAAAGTGTAAAATACACCCTTATACTATATAAAATTAAAAGTTTAATATATTAATATACGTATAAGTTAAAATTCAGTCTTACCGTTAGTAGGCCTCATTCACGAAGCTGGTCTATAAGGGGTGTTTAAGGAAGCGACCTGTAAAATGACTGCCATTGGGTGTCCATTCTTACCCACCGCACCCTTGACCAGTGGAGGGTCGTTAGCAGAACAGGTTTGACAGGACATTTAAATCCTCATTAAAAGTATAATGAAATACAAAGTAGCTAAACACTTTATAAATTCTCAATCTCAATTACTTTAGGAAAAATGTGAATTTGATGCTAATCCATGAAATTGCACTTTGCAGCTTGCCAAGTCGTTAGTGGAGCGTGTGTGGTTAACCGGCACACTAACTTAGACTAGTAAGGGTAGCAATGGTTTCTCGTAATTTATCATTGATCAATGGAGCGTGGGTGGTTAACCAACACATTGATTAGGTGACTAATGACATCGAGGGTACAAAGCTAATTTGCATAGTTATTCACACCTTGTTTTTGATCCTGGGTATCCTAGTCACAAACTTGAAGGGTATAATCAAGATTAAACATGTCATTAAAAAGTTCAATGAATCTCAAAAGAATCTAGGAATTTCAATTCATTTAAAACCTAATAATTTTTGTTTTCCATGGTGGAAATTGGTAAATCGTCATTTACCTACCTTCAAATATTTTACAATTGGATTATGGCATCCCTCTTCTGAATTGTAGAATGTTGTGTTGGGTCCTAGCCTTAATATTTCATTCGGGTGTTATATTAAGGACTTAAATCAACTTAACTTGAATTTCTCCCTTGTAGATGTCTAGTTCTGAAAACTATGGTCTTCCCTAATTTTTGGAAAAAGTTTTCCTCATGAAGATGATGTTCCTAGAAATCATACTTCACTTCCTCCACCTCCTCCAATAATTCTCCCTGACCCACATGTTCGTCGACTTGAAAAGTTCAAGGTCATCAAACCCTATTGGCTAGCAAACACAAAGATGGAAAGCTTGTGAGTGCACACGTCCTGGAGATGAAGTCACACATTGAAAAGCTGGGAATGTTAGGTATCGTTGTCTCGAGGAAGTTGGTTGTTGACTTAGTTCTTAAATCACTTCCTAAGTCATATAGTGAGTTCATTAGAGATTACTATATGACAGACCACGACGTGACCCTTATCGATCTTGCCTATTTGCTAATTGCTGCTGAATCAGAAATTATTTGGCGTACTGGTAATGCAAATTGATTGGAAGAACTACTTCCCAAACTTCCATGGACATTGACAATGGAAACATTGGAAGTCAAGAAAAGTATTCTCTTCCCAATGGAAAGGGATCGGCCATGGTAAAACCATTTGACCAAACGGTAAAGAGAAAGGCTAGATTTGTGATTGTCCCGTGTACCGTTCCGAGAGAGTCAGTTTGTTTCTATTGCCTAGAGAATGGGCATTGATTACGAAGCTGCCCTGACTACCTGAGTGATCTAAGAGATGGTAAAATCAAATTGTATGGTTCTAGTTCAGGAAAGTCCACTATCTAACTCTATTAAGTTCCTATTTGAAGATTCTTAATACATGATGTAATGAGAGCACATTTTGATGTTTTGTATGATCAAAGAAGAGAAAGGAAGCTTAAAGGAAGAGTAAGCTGAGTCTAATCGCGAAAAGAAGGATTTCGATCGCATGGTTCGATGATCGGATTTTTTTGAGCTTTTACTTAAGATTTATGATAGATTGCTTAGAAATGTGTAGTAACATAATTTTCATTTGTAATTGCATTGTAAGGACAAGTTTTTCTGCAATTTTATAAATAAAGAAAATTTTGATTTTATCTTATTTTACATTTCCTTACAATGGAATTTGTGAAAATTGATATTTGTATGTATCTATTTTTAGCAATATGGATTTGATTCTTTCATTTGTGGTAGTGTCTAAATTTACCAAATAAGGAAAGATTCTCATCACCAAGTTTTAATTGGACAGAAACTTGGAATCATGCAACTTGTATTGTATGATGAATGAGAACCTTCGTCTTTGGGAAATTAAGAATAATTTCTTGTTCACATATATATGTGAGTCAAGTAAAGGACTAGGGGATTGGGTACACTTGGTTGCACACTGGTCAGGTCCACCACAAAGAACAATAAGACCATTCGTCAAGATTTACTAAAAGTTTAGTAAATATGGTTGTGCTTACAAGATTAAGTGTAATTCTGAATCATTGAAAAAGTTTCGATGTATGGCAGAACGAATAAGAAGAATCAAATTGGGCAGAAAGATAAATGTTTCTCCATTCTGAAAGGAAAGGATAGTACTTGAGTATCGTGTTTGATGATCATCTTAATGATTATGAAAACCATATCATAATTGTTCCTCTAAGGACATCTTAGTGAATTTGTATGTCTAAGAAGAGGAATCGTGAATTGTTGAAATGGTTAAACCAAGAAGATGAGTCATACTTCGTTCCAAAATCAAGTCTTAGAGTCATACACCAAGATTGTGACTTGAGTGACATAATCTTAAGAAGGTTTATAACACATTTAGAATTGGTATTTGTGATGTCTTTAAGACAAAGACCAACTAAGACCGATTGTATGAAGTATTTTCCTTGATAAAAATCCACACTAACTCTTGAATATCTGTTTGTCAATGAGTGTTTCTTGACAAGAGAATTTTATATGTCAAGAAGTCAGTGGGAGTCTTAATGATCTTGAAAAGTTTCAGGAACTAATCAAGAATGAACCTATTGTGTATTACTAGCTCACGACTTGAGGTTTGTAACCTATCGTGTTGACATATTCTTGTTTTTGTGCCCATTCCAGTTAAATGTTTACTATGCATGTGAGTTCTATGAGTTCTCAATTGTTTGCATAAGGCAAAGGACCTCGATCAGTGAAAGTTCATTGATATGTATAGGTGATCTGCTTAACAACTTGGAAGACATGGTAGACCCTTGTGTTGCCAAGTGGCAAGAAATTAAGATTGTACAAGTTCAGTGCATATGAGTTTAAATTTGTCATAGACCTTATCTTATGATAATGGTTGGAAATGATAGATTCACATGGATAGGGACACATACACCATAAAATCTAAATGTCATAAGGTTTCTCTCCAATTCATGAAAATGCTTGTGAGGAAACTCTTTCACTAAATAGATTTTAAAGAGTTAGCAATTGTGATATTTGCATTCTCAAATTCGATTATGATTACGGCATCCCTCTTCATAGTTCGAATTGTGAGAAATGGCAAATAGTTTGAACATTCGGAACTTATTGTTGTAAGTTCTAAAATAGTTTAGATACACATACGAGCTTTCTAATAAAAGTTGTATGAACTTAGATAAAGTCATATAGAAGCGTCTTGTATCAGAAATCTGAACTTTGGTAAGAAAGTCAATAAAGTATTGATTTCTAGAAGTCCATCTGATTTTGGATGCATGTCAAAGCTTGTGGGAGCATAAATGTTATGCTAGTAACAAAATAATTGTTATGCTAGTGGGAGCATAAATATTATTGTAAGTGTTGCGAGTTAGCAATACTGTTTATAGTAAACACAGTTCTAATTTGCAAAGTTGCAAAGATTGAAAAGTTGTTTCGCTATAGTAAGGGAGAGGATACCTAAACTTTATTTCTAATCTAAAAGTTTAGATTGAAGTATTAATCAAACTTAGTCATAGATATATATGAATACCATGTGGAAATATTTCAACATTGGAAATTCTATATATGGAAATATTTTAGCAAAAGACTAGTCAAGTATCATGTCTTTATGTAAGACATTATGAATCATGTCCCATATGATTCAGATATAGGATCGATTGCATATGCTATAATATTCACATGTTCTGATTTTCCAAATGCCTAGGGCATTAAGAGGGAAAAAGGACTAGAACCGGATATGACTAAAGTGGTTAAACAACTGCCAAGGACAATCTAAGGTTCATTAAGGATTGGATGCTTAAGGACAGTTAGAAGTATAGTAATGGATGGGCCATATTGACATTATTATGAGTAGACAGAATTCTATGAATAATGCATTGTCATATGGTAAATATGGAAATGTTTGCATAATGGGAGTTGGATACTAAGAATCTATGTGTAGGTTAGAAACCTTTATGCAAGAAGGATGTTCAAAGGAATGTACTTTGAATTTGAGACTTCACTTCCTTGGAATTGTTTTGTTATCAATCTCAAGTGGAAAGTTTTGTAATATCATTGGCAAAGTCTCTTTGACTTTGGTACCTTGACATTAAAAAAGATATATTGCATGATATTTTAGAATCTAACACATTCTTATAGTGGCAAGAATTAGGTATTCTTACACTAAGTAATAAGGATTTGGAATTCTGAAATGAGCATCATTGAAATGTTTTCAATTGATATATTTCACAAAGTAAGGACCAAATAAAACATATTGTGCATTCTTGGAGCATGGGATAACTATTTTTTTAATTTAAGTATTAAGTTGATTAATAGAAACGTTATAAAATGAATAATGTGTAATCAATATGGTGATTGAATAAAATGTGTTTTATTTATATTCAAAAGTATTGAGACCATATTGAATTCGATTATTATTGTGTTTCACTTTGCATGTTTTTACTTCCCGAATAATAAGATTATTCAAACTATCCACAGTCGATCATACTTTGGAAGTAGGTATTGAGGTAAGATTGTCATGAATCCGTCTGTAGATTGTCTAAAGTATTTAGACATAGCACACGTTTGTTACAGTATTCATGAGTACTCCTGTAATAAGATTTGAGTATTGGATTAAACCCAAGCTCAACTAAATCACTTCATGGATTTCATCACTAGTGATTGTGAGACAATAATATCTTATATTCTTGAAACGGAGACATATAGTTGCAGTTTACAAGTCAGTTGCACATTGATGATATGTAAACACGCCAGTAACTTGGTGTCATAAAAATATTGTTGTGTGTGATTTGATGAGTAATTGGATCAAGCATATGATTCGAAGTTTATCCGTTCCTTTTACCCTAAGAGGGATAAAAGCGATATTTGTGGGCCCCTCGATGATTTAGTGATGACACCCTAAGCGCCTGGCCAAGCATGGACTGATTTGATTTGTTCAATTAGTCTGTCGTCATAAATCGGAAATCGGTAAACAACACATGAAGAAAGAGAATGATTATAACCCATGTATCAGTTCATATAATATCTTCTAGAATGGAAGAATATATGATAACTTATCTAAAGGACGTGTCAGAGTTTGACAGCAACTTTTAAGAGCTACGATTGCTACTCAGGTATTGGAGTCGTACTTGTAGTTATAGTTATTAGACTTATCCAAGTGGGAGACTGTTGGATTAGTGTCTAAGCACATAAATATATTTGGTATGTAGTTAACCCGAGCGTAGCATGGTCCTTTTGGGTTGCATTTGCAAGAACAATCTGATAGGATGGATATTTGAAAAAAAAGAAAATTATGATTTATTAATATATTATAACTATAATATATTGATAGAGAAATTATATTATCTAATTAATATTGATCAAGAATTAATTTGGAATTAATTTAGTAATCTAAAGAGACTAATTAAATTAACAGGGACTAATTATGTAAATCAGTGATACATATGGTTTGGGCTATTGATCCATGATGGACTAAGATTATGTGAGAGTCCATGAAGAGTTAGTTCATATGTGTTATTTGTAGCACCCCGAGATTCAGGTACATTTATTCCACCCCTATTCTTTGTCAATTGGTCATGATTGGTCCTTGAGTGGAAGAAGCCTTACAAGTGAGTACGTTGGGCGTACCAAAGGGGTACGTTGCGCGTACTCATGCTCTTATTTTGGACGTGGAGTCACTATGGTACGCTGGGCGTACCCATAGTTACGTCGGGCATACCCAGCCTAGATGCAAAACCCTAATAAGACTTGTGCACTATTTAAAGGATGCTAAGGCTCATTCCTCAGCCTCCATATCAGTGAGTAAAACCCTAAGAGAGAGCCTTCCATCATCCTTAGTGAGTGAGTGAGTGTTCTTGGAGATAATAGTGCCTTGGTGTGTTAGTAAAGAAGGAAGAAAGGAGCTTGTGGAGACTAAAAGCTTGAAGTGCAAGTTTGGATCTGAGATCTACAGAGAAGGGAGCTGCATTTAGAGGTATCAAGTTCAAAACTTTCCTCTTCATTTTGGTTTGTTGTTGCATGTGCCATTTCTAGGGATAAAAACCCCAAAGGTGGAGACTTTATGAGTGTAAGGTGCTCCATGGTCCGATATCTGTCCCTTTTCAGTAGTATTTGTGGTCTAGATCCATAAAGTTCCCATCTTGGTCGTTGATATGAGGTCATGCTTGAGTTCTATGCTTTCTAGGGTTAGAGAATGAAATGTTTTGGGTGCTATTGACTTATTCAGCCATGCAAAGGCTTAAAGTCATCGACTTTATGGTTTAAGAGGCTTAGAAATGGTCAGATCTAAAAGTTGGACGTGGGTCTTAACTGTTTAAGACCCCAAGAGCTGAAGGACTGAATCTGGGTATTACGTCGGGCGTAATTCCAGTACGCGCAGCGTAAGGGGTGGCGCACCCCAGTCCACTGAAGGTGTCGGTTACGCCCAGCGTAAATGATTGGTACGCGCAGCGTAACCTGTAGGGTTGACTTTTGTTGACTTTTAGGGTTTGGTCAACTTTAGGGTATTTGAGCCATGTGAGGGGTAAATTGGTCTTTTACCCTCACGAGAGTATTAAGAAAAGGGATGGTCTATCCTTGGGAAATGTGTTGATGTTGAGTGCTATTTCATGTGATTAGGCGGAGGCTAGATCTTATCCTAAGGAGTCCGAGATTTCTGAGATTTACAAGTTACCGAGCTACACGAGGTGAGTCTTCCCACTATACGTTACCTAGAGTGGTATTTATGTGGACCGGAGGGTCTTATGTGTTATGTATGAGATTATGTGAATCTATGTGCTATGTGATATTTGTATGTTATATGACTGTAAAGACCGGACCGGAAGGTCCAATGATACAGACCGGACCAGAGGGTCCAACGATTCAGACCGGGCCGGAGGGCCTAACGAGCTACGGGACTAGAAGGTCCCGCTGAGACACATCGACCGGAGGGTCGTACCGTAGCCTTGAGTGGCGTATGTGTTGTATCTGGTATTTTGGGGAACTCACTAAGCTTTATGCTTACAGTTGTTGTGTTTTGTGTCTCGGGTACTAGCGAGGACCGTGGGAAGGCGCCGGCGTGACCCGTACACATTAGAGACAGGATTTGATGTTTTTGAGATCTTGGGATATGTTATGTTTTGATGACTCTTGTTGAATGCTTTTGAGAATATTTTTACATAAACTTGGTTGTTGAAAAATGAAAAAAAAATGTTTTAAAAATCTCATCGTTACATTATTGGATCATAAGCCTAAGTGTAAGAATTAGGGTTTACATTTAACTCTTGGAATTCTACACTATATATGTATTCCCTAAACCCTAAAATCGGCACTTGTGTATTTCATGAAGAGGATAGCCGATTTTGTATCACCAAACCTCTCTCTCAAGTCCTCCAATTGTTCATGGTGTCTTGTGATTCCATTAGAGGTGCAAAATTTGAGGCACTGAGCTCTTGAAAGGCCAAAAATTCTACAAGCTACAGCAAAGAGGTATTTATCTAACTTATTTTATGTTTTCAAATATCAAGTTGTATGCTAGTTATAGGTTTCATGCATTGGATACTTTTGTTGCATGTATAACTAGAGAAAACTTAGATCCAAAGCATTAGGATTGTATGTGCAACATAGAGATGTTAGAGAACATAAAACCCATCAAATTATTCATTTTACATTGGATTCATGAATTAAAACAACATTATTTTAGTTGTGGGACTGTAATATCTATAAATAATGGTTTTTGGCATCCGAAAAGGTTACATAGTTTTAGAATGTGATAATCATAAATATAAAAAAAAATGTACGAATTCAAAATGTAATATATTAGTCTATTATATAGGCTTTATAACATTGTATATTGCACTATTTATTTATAAAACTAAAGAAATTTTCTATCCAAACTAGTTTGAATTAGTCATTTTGATCCATATGGTAGTAAGTCCTAGAAAAAAAATTAACTTGTTTTCCAAATCTTCGAATTTTCAATTGTTATTATAGTAAATTAGGATGACATTTGTAAAAGTTGTTTAAATCTATTAAACCTTTTATATGGTTTACCAATTTAATTTGAAACACTCTTTTTCCATAAAAATAATTATACATATTTTTTAAATTTGTTATTTATGTATTCTATATGAAAGATAAAAGGAGACATAAATGTTTAATTGAGAAGTCTCCTTCAATGTAAATTGGAAAAGAAGTTAGGAAGAAGATTGACGTACACATTAATCTCGTTTGAACTTAAATAGTTGGATTCTTTACAAAATAACATAAAGATCTTTAGGTTGAAATACTTCATACTATGAAATTGACTACTAAGTTAATTAAATAGTAAAATATGTTTTCTTTATTTGTCATTGACTTTAAGTGCAATTTTAATCATATACTTGCTTTTGAAGAGACACAAAATGATACAATTATGATATAATAGCTATGTATAAAGTTAAATTATAATGAAATAATTTCAAATTATTTAATAAAATATAAACAAATATAAAATTATTACTTATGTCAACTCAAACAAGTTGTACAATATATAAAATAGTGGTACTAATGTATAGTTTTAAACGTAAACCGGCTAACATGATTACAACTTAACTATCATATTTAATAACTACACATATAAATCCATAACTACACACACACACACACACACACACACACACATATATATATATATATATATATATATATATATATATATATATATATATATATATATATATATATATATATATATATATATATATATATATATATATAGAAGTCATGATACAAAGTTTCGAGTCAAAAATGAAATATTAAGAAAAGATATACAATGTATTTTAAGCTTTCAAAGGTTGTTACTGTATTGTTTTTTATTTTCACAACTGACATTGTTTGTGATAAAAAGCTTGTTAGAGAAGAGAAAAATCCTAGAATGTAGTGAGGACATTATTAAGAGTGGTTGTCATTCAAAAACAAACTTATCATGCCGTGTTCGTGATCAAATATATGGAGCAGGGCATGTTACAAATTACATTCAAGATGAGATCATCAAAAAGATGCGAGGAAAGGGCCAAGGTAAAGGGGAAGCAATGTCAAAAGGAAGTATAATAGTAAATATGGATGATGATAGTCAATTGAAGAATGGAGATGCTATCAATGAAATTAATATAAGAAAAATGACAACTAATTCAATCTACGATGTTTCACTTAGCACGGCAACTAATACCAACCAACAATATGCAAATCAATATCCTAACACTCAAGTGTCGTCTAATGGAATGTTTAACAAAAAAGATGAAGGTGGAGGTGGTGGAGGAGGGGGAGGCGGATTTGAAGGTGGAGGCGGAGGAGGAGGAGGAGGTGGTGGTGGTGGTGCTGGAGGAGGAGGCGGTGGTGTTGGAAAATAATCTACAATAAATTCAAATGAAACTTCTATCATAATAAATGATAAATTATGCATTGTTTGAATCTATATAAGATATGCATGTATTATCCCATTGTGTACTATACAAACATAATTCAATTAATAAAGACATTGATGTTATATATTTATATATATCTTATTGTAACAAAAATGTGGATTTACATAATAAGTTAGTTATATTACTAGTAATACATATGCATATTGCATTGCACACAATCTGCAATCTAAAATACATTTATATTACTAATAATACATATGCATATTGCATTGCACACAATCTGCAATCTAAAATAAAATCTGCAATCTAAAATAGAGAGAATAATAAATATGTGATAGTTTCTTATTTATTAATAGTTTGGTAGTTTAATAAAAAACTATTAAAGCTATGGACTAGATTTTCTACTAGTCGAATTTAATTAAACACTACATAATTATCTATTTATCTAATAGATAATTATGTTACAATTTTAACTGGATTGCTTTGTGATCAATAAAAATTATGGAGAACCTTTATAAGGTTTCCGTTTCGCAACCAAATGTTAACGTCTTCCATTTGGTTTATCTATCTCTCTCTCTCTCTCTCTCTCTCTCTATATATATATATATATATATATATATATATATATATATATATATATATTGTCACTCTTCCTCAAACATTCAACGAAATCTAAAACCCAAGATAAGGTGTATCTCTTACTCATTTAACAAGAAAGTGACATATTTATCTATGAATCTCTAGGGGTTAAGATTAGCACGACAATGAAGAAGTGTTGAGAGAAGAACTTAGTCATGGAGATTATGATCCGGATTTAAAGTTAATCTCATGGATCGTTTGGTTAGCTAAAAAATAAATAAGTATGGAATTATAAGAAAAGCTTATATTGGAAAGATAACATCAACATAATTAAATAAATATTTGCAAGATATATGAAGCCTTGTTGAATTGTAACTAGGTTTGGATGCAAACACTAAGTTAGTAAATGAATAAAACAAAAGCATAAATAGAGATAAGGAGGCTTTGAATTTCATATAAACTGACTACAAAGAAGAAATGAAGTTTAGACACACTTTTGAATACTAACTCACACCATCTATTCATGATGAAACAACGTACTAGCTATTGACGGGATAATACAAAAAAAAGGTATGGAGAACAGGCGGCCATGTTTTGCATGTCTGTTCCGACAAACATCATGAAACACTTAAGGTCATAAAAATTTAGCTATTGTACTCTACTCCTCGCAAGACAAAAACACTTGAACTCTTTGCATTGTTTCCTGATCTCTAGTCTTCACATATATTCACCAACAATATTCTTCCTATAACCAGAATACTTCTCAAATCTATATACTTTAAAAATTACTTTTCATGTTATTTGAACTCATTATCTTCCAAGGGTCACTTTATGCATCAACTATTCCCCTAAGTTACCTTGAAACTAATACCTTCATTTATCATGTTTGAGAAACTTGATGAGAATCTTCCAAAATTTCCTTTTAAAAACCAACCATGTAATCCTTTCTTGCAATTGTTCTTTCACTTCTTTGTTTGTGTACATGGATTTGTTGACGACTCGAAGTACTTCATCTAGTAGCTTGTTTGTACAACAATGGAGAGCACTTATGGGGAGAAGATTATTCGTAGTCTTTTTTCCAAGAAGAAAGATAATGCCAACCTCCGGAGAGTCTGTGGCTCCAAAATTTATTTCTAGGATTCCTTCAACTCTCACCATGGCTTATTCAAATGGAGGGAGATTCACTCTATTGACGAGCATTGGGTGAATCTTGAAATTAATAGTTGCAAAATCACAGACAAGTGATCTAAGGAAATCAAAAGCTTTGGCATATATTGGTTTTATCATGTAGTGTTTTTTGATTCTATGACCGAAGAACCTAATAAAAAGGAAAATTTATTCTTGATCATGTTAATGAAGTTGGTTTGATATCTATTATAATCAACACCTTTGCAAATAAGCATTTTTTAATGATCCAAACTTTAAGGTGTTGACTCCCTACTGTCTGACATTTGGCCAGATGTCTTTGATTTCTTTTTCGTTTTTGTTGTCGAATTGATACCATATTTTAAATTCCATTTGAATTCTTATGCAGCCAGGAATTATGAGATAAAATTATTCACGAACATGGAATAATTGGTAATTGCGGGATATACGGATATCCCAGTACATTTCATCTCCAGGATTTGTGAATGTTAGAGGACGAGCATAATCTTCTTCGATGAGTTTGAAGATAGGATTTTCCCATGAATTGATAAGGGATTCATCTATGTAAATTGATGGGTTTTGGGCGCTACATCAATCCTATGGTGTACATGCAAACCCTAAAGTTTTGGATCTAGTTTGTCTAATGAGCATGCAATAATCATCCAAAGCTCATAAACCCTAGATCTAGCATATAATAATCGATATTATCATAAAAAAGGGTTTAGATATTACCTTGATTGTTATGTAGTAATAACAATCTCAATTCCTCTTGATCTTGACCTTTGGAAATGTTTCCATGGGTTTTCTTCTTACTACGAGGGTAGATAAGTAAGTCATTACATGGAGAAATGACGAAGTGATACCAGTAAGAAAGATGTACCCTACTCGTTTAGCTCATGAAAGCTATGGGCGTATTGGTCCTATCCGAAGGGTATCACTACGGACTCGAAGTGTCCGCATCGAATTCAGAAGATAGTCTTCCGGACATCCTTCCCTAACACTCGAACTGGTCATATTCGGATCTCAGATCCATTTTTAAAAGTAATTCTTTTCATGTGTTTTCTCAACCATCTCATCTATGCGAGGCAGAGATAATGATTTCTACTGGAAAATCTTGACGGAGTCCTCGATATCCGAGGCACATACGATGCAATCCGTCGATCTCTGGAAGAATAAGACCGGGGTTCTCCAGGGTGAGAAGCCTAGTCTTCTAATTCTAATTCTGTGTAGTTCGCTAAGTTGTTTGTACTGTTCTTGTATCTCCGGAGTGTTTAGACTGTAGGGCGATCTGTTTACAAGAGTCGTATTGGGTTCTAAGTTTGTTCACATGACGATGCGATTACTCGTAGGCTTAGGCAGTTCTCCGTCCTGAAGTTCATATTAGAATTCATACCTGGTTTTACAATCACACTTTCGTCTATATGAGTCTTATATAATTAAGAATGAAAAGGTAGTCAAATAACTGATTTTTCTTTAAGCTCACATCCCATCGGGGAAAAAGAAGTTAAAGTGGAATCATCAATTCTAAACATGTAGAACCTTGATTATATATCACTCTTATGCATACAATCCTCAGTGATAGATCAATCGTATAAATCCTTGGATTGAACTTGACGTACTGCACGAGTGGTACTTCGGGGATTTCTTTGGAAAAGAAAAGAACTAAGAGGTACTCCTGGCATGAGTACTTAGGTGTTCTGATATGACGGCTTCGTTGGAAAAGCGATCTAGAAGAAAGAGGTGTACGTATGAAGCTGATTGTTTCTTGATGACGACATGATTCTGTTAGCACGAAAGATAAGGATTTTGTGAGTGATTTTGGTTGACCCTAGATGTACTTCGATTGTTCAATCAAAGAGTAAGAGTATGTTCTCGAAAGGTTGACCTACATCTTTATGATGCAGTCCTAGTACGGAATGGAAGTATGTTCGCGAAGGTTTGACCTACATCCCTATGATGCAGTCCTAGTAATGGGTAGAAGTAAGTTCGTAGAATGGTCTCAAGACGTTTGTCGTTCAAGCCGAGGTATCTCAGGTTGGTGAATAACATGATCCAACCACTGAAAGAGACTTGGAAATGTCTCCGGAGCTAAATTACTATAGTCCAATGACTTGACTAAGGTACGTTCAGATGAACTCAAATGAAAGTATGATGAGTGTACTTGAATGAAGAAGGACACGGAAGTTAGCTGACTGTCAATATCTTTGATATTCATGACGTAAAGATTCGGGGAAATGACCTTGTAACGGTCTTTCATCATATTCAGAGAAGATAGTTCTTGACAGCATAAGGACCTAACCTAAAGTACTTACAGTACAAGGTAATTTCATAGAAAATGCCACATCGGGCAAAGACAGAAAAACGATTCCTTTTAATAAGGAAAATAAAGTAAAGCGTCTACTACTGGCGACGGTCAATCCTCTGGTGAACTCTCAGTTCAGCCAGTTGACGTTCCATGTTGAGCAGGTGTCTTTCGTACACCCTCTGGCGTACTCGGAGCTCTATGACTTCGGCTTGTGATTTAGCCAGTGCTTGCAACAGGGTTTCATGCTTTCTGTCTGATCTCTCGCGAGTATCTTCTAGACGAATGGTGCGGAGGGTATGTATTCTTGCATCGGCGACAACTTCGGTGATCTAATGTAGGGCTGTACTGCCTTGAATCTCATTTCAGGCCACTCTGCGGACCAAGATTGGCAAGGTTCTATCTGTTGAGCCCCCATTGCTTAGGTCGTAAAAGCTTCGGTCGCCATTAAATGGCATGGGCTGATCTTGTCCTTGGCTCCATGTTTCCAAGCATTCCACCCACTCAGGCGTCGGGCCATGAAAAGTCGGACGAGGGTTAGGAATTGGAAAGGGAGCTGCTTGGGGTAGGTTCTCAACCTCTGGTTCGGAATTAGCATCGTCCGAAAGGTTTTCATCATGGTGATCATTCAAAGGGATAGGATGATCATTCTCTAGTTCTTCTCCAAACCAACCAGCTATGACCTCATTCAGAAGGTACTGGTTGCCGAGGGGATGGAGTCCAGCCATGTTGTCTAAGCGAGAATTTGGGGTAAGAAAATAATTATTAGACGAACTATCTAGATAATTAGTTATAAAATCTTCATCAGTTACATCGCTATTTGTGAAGTGCATACCAGTTATATGTAATCGAAACAGGATAGGCCTTCGAATATGTGACCTTAACTCCAAATTCACACAGAATCGGGGTAAAGTAAAATTTCACGGATTCTAAGTCTATAACATCCTAATTACATATATCCTTAGTGTATCCACTTAGCAACTATCAACTTAGTAATGAAGATCCCGTTTTAGTTCCCAAGTATAAAGTACTTATAGTAACACCAAATACTCCTATAGTATTTTAAGTTTAATGTTATGTTCTATTATTCTCATTGTGGTAGGGTTGGTAAGATTTTAACATTGTTGTAACCACACAATTAAACTTAGGCACATGCTAGTCAACCCTCGGATAATATAGGTGATCAAGCTATATCTTCCCAGTTTTGACCATATGTCTCTAAGCCCACTTGTGTTGCCCAACAATCGTAATTCTTTTGTACTGTCCTAGTGACACTGATTTTAGTATGAATGCAAGCACGTATACTTTATTAAATATTTTATTATTTAAAGTATAAACTCTTGGTCAGAGTATTTTTATCCCTTACGTATTTATAGTTAGTATATCTTTTATGGGTTGATATACTTAATTCACTATAAACAATGCTCTGCTACCAATCTGTCACACCCCAAAACCAAGAACGGCGGAAACGTTCTTGGGCAGAGGACGTCATGTACAGTATCACAACATTGAAAAGTAGTAAACACGCAACAACATCATCCATTGCATTAATAATATAATTATTATACAAGCGTGTTCTGTCAAATTTTGATAAACACTAAAGCATAAATCAAAATGAAAGATGAGTCTTCGACGAGCTCCATCTTCCCTAATCCTTGCATCGGTACCTGTCTATGATGACCTGAGGATACAATTAATTTGAAAGCGAGTATCAGCTTTAAAGCTGGTGAGATCATAAGTATTTTAGTGTCTTAATTTGTATGTAAGAAATTGTTTGTAAATGAACTGTAAGCATGAGAATGTTTGTAAATGAACTGTAAGCATGAGAATGTTTGTAAATGAACTGTAAGTATGAAAATGTTTGTAAAACTACTGTAAATGTTTGAAAAACCTAGAAATCCCTATGATTCCTACTTTTATAAAAAGGTGTCTTCTACCATGACTTAACTATTCTCAATGTAGTCTTCTACCAACACTTAATTGTTCTAAATGTTCGCTTCTTGTAAAAGTGTGTAATTTTCCCAAGTGTAACTATCATTATCAAAATATAGTTTTTACATTAAATGTTTAAGTGAAATAATCACTAAATATATGAAAAGGGGTAATTAATCTAGTACTGTAGTGTTGTATTATAGGAACTACTGCTGTACTAACTACCTTAAACCGGATTTATATTAAGGTACCATGTGATAAATTGCACCATACTATTGACTGGTAACAACGACATACGAATGGTCGTAAAAACGGAATAACGTTTGGCACCCGCAGACCTGCAGGTCCCGCTGTAGCTAGCAGCAAGGTGTAGGATAGTCAATCCAGTATAGATCTATACGCAAACTCACGCTCTCTCTCCAAGAGAATTTTGGCTACAACTCGGACCATGACATTTAAGGCATGCTCCGATACAGTGGATCACAATTGTTAACATATTCATGTATATGTAATGTATTGTTACTTGTTCTAGTATCGTTGTATATGTTCTCTTCCTAGTATAGTTGTATATGTTCTTCTCTAGTATAGTTGTATATGTTCTCATAGTAGTAAGTATTGACTCATGAATAAACTGACCCATAGTATGATTTTGTGTTCTAGTAATAGTTCTAGTATCTTTCGAAACTACCCATATGGTAGTTTACTAGTAATCTAACTGGTACGTATGGACATGGATGTATACCCTTGCTACCCAAGGGCATTTGATGAACTAGGGGGACCTTTATGGCTATATATGTACACATGATATATAATTAATATTTAAACGACCTTCGGATGGGTACCCGATATCCCACCAGACCACATCCAAATCGAGGAAAAGGAAATAGGGTGGATAGCCTTCCTAAGTCTTTTAAACATTTCTTATATAACCATACATATAGAGGCATGCAATTTATAATAAAATCATAAAATAAGTTTTTTAAAAACCTTTGAACATAAATATTTTCTAAGAAAAGATCAATTTGATGTCGATTTATAAAAGGGTTTTGAAGGCATGGGTTTTATAAAACGGCTAATGAGTAGTAAATCATTTGAATGTTGCTTATTAATCACATGTGATTGATATAATAAGTAGCATGATTCTACTTGTATCCCCCCCATAAAACCTTTAAAAATAGTCAAAACATTGATTAAGGGGTATGAACTCACCTGTTGGTGGGTGATACGAATGAACTGAAGAGGTAGGACTGCTAGGTGTCAAGTGAAGTCTTGAACACACTTATGATCCTAGTTAACATATAATTTCACATATATGTAACAAATTAGTCTATAAACAACTAATAAACAAGTCAAGACACCCTAGGACATGCGAAACACCTTTATCAAGTGTTATTAGCCTCTAGGATTGCATCTAAGTGTTTGTAGGGGAAGCTATGGTGTGTAGGGCTCAAGGAAAACTCCATAAGGGAGTTCACGACCCTAACAACACTACCAAATGAGTTTACGGTCGTGAACTCATACTTATGTGTCCATTTGATGCTTGATGCTCTATAAGGCCCTAATAAGCATTTCTACTTAATGGCTTGGTCTATGGAAGAGTTTAGGGCATAACATAACTCCTTTTAGGAGTTTACGGCCCTGGGACCATATTCCCTTGGAGTTTACGGCCGTAAACTCCCTTGGGAGGGTGTTTATGGTGTTTTCAAGTCTCTAAATTAACTAGGAACTAAACTAGGCTTTTGTACTTGGCTTTAGAAGAGTTTATGGCACCATTTTATGGAGTTCACGGCCCTAGAACCTTTTGGGCCATGAACACCTTACTCTTGATGTTCTAAGTGTGTCAGCTAGTCCAAAACACATTAGGGTACTTGTCTAAATTACCCTCTTGGCTTAAGGAAGGTTTTTAGGGGGTTTTGGCACCTAAAACTCGAGTTCACGGCCCAAGAACTCTCTTGGCCGTGAAGTCACTTCTAGCCATGAATCTTAATTGATTTGTGGTCTAAAACATGTAATGGTAGTTCCTAGGTTCATTCCCGAGGCTTTGAGGGACATTGGGACACTTTTGGCCCTTAAAATGGAGTTTACTCCCCAAGTGGTCTTGGGCGGTAAACTCCCAAATCTTGGGGTGGATCATCCGATTTTGATGTTTTCTAGTCATATACACACTAGCATACAAGCCTAAGGTAGTTACCTAACATGGGGAAAAGACTAGGTAGCATTTAAGCCACATATAGGAGTTTACTCTCCAAGAATGTTCTTGGGCGGTAAACTCCCGAATCTCACAAATTTGCTATGTAATCTATGTTTTTAAGCACATTATAAGCATTATAAGACAACTAGAGAATTTTACTCACGATTTGGGATAAAAACCCGAAGATCCGTGAGAGAGAAAATGGCTTTTCTCTAGTTGGAAATGCGAATAATGAATGAATTTGGTTCAGAATTCTATTTATAGTCCTGAGATATTTTTGGCTGGAAAATATTTTTATTCCCGGAATAAACTCTACTATCCTAGAATATTGGAATAATAGCGTTGCACTAAACCCTAATGCATCCACTCTCCTGATATCTCCTTAAGTGTAAATCCTGAAAAACTACCAAACTTATACTCGTAGCCTGGAATTTCACTGTAACTGTTCTAACTTCTATTGGATTGATATGGTTTGTTCAGAATGGAAATTTCGAGTTGTCACATCCATTCTAGATATCCTATGAACTAAGACATGGATTTTAATCATACTCTCTATTCATGTGTTGTTTCTCAATTTCCAATTTATGACGACTGACAACAGACTACAATTGAACACACCAACTTAGTATCGGCTTGGACAAGCGCTTAAGGGTGTCATCACTAAATCATCGAGGGGCCCACATATATCGCTTTTATCCCACTTTGGGTAAAAGGAATGGATAAACTTTGACTCAATTCTTGCTTGTACCTACTCATCAAATCACACACAACAATATGTTTTATAACACCAAGTTACTGGTGCGTTTACATATTATCAATGTACAACTGACAAGCAGAATACAGCTCACACATCTCGGTTTCAAGAATATAAGATATTATCGTTTCACTAATCACCCGTGATAAAATCCATGAACTGATTCAAGTGAGCGTGGGTTTAATCCAATGCTCAAATCTTATTCATAAGCACTCATTAACATTGCAGCAAACGTTTGCTATGTCTAATACACTTTAGACAATCTACAAACCAATTCATGACAATCTTCTTTCATACCTACTCCCAAAGTATGAGCGACTGTGGAACGTTCGAATAATCTTATTATTCAGGAAGTCAAAACATGCAAATTGAAACACAAAATAATCGAATCTAATATGACCCCAAACTCTTGAGTATAAATAAAACTTTTTTTATTTAGTCACCATATTGATTACACATTATTCATTGCATAATGTTTCGGATAATCAACTTATTACTTGAATTATAACAGCAATTGTCCCATGCACCAAGCATGCACACTCTGTTTACCTATGGTCCATACTTTGTGAGATAGATCAATTGAAAAACATGTCCAATGATGCTTATTTCACAATCCCTAATCCTTATCGTTAGTGTAAGAACATAAAGTTCTCGCCACTACTAGAATATCTTAGATTCTAACATTTTATGCAATGATCCCTTTTGTAATATTATTGCATAAAAGTCACCAAGTCTTTACCAATGAAATTACAAAGTGCTCTATTGGAGATTATTACAAGATAACCCCATAGATGTGAAGTCTCGCATTCAAAGTACATTCCTTTGAACATCCTTCTTGCATAAAAGTTACTAATCTAGACATAAATTCTTATCGTCCAACTCCCAATATGGAAACATTTCCATACTTGCCATATGACAAATCATTATTAATAGAATCATATCTAATCATAATAATGTCATTATGGTCCATTCATTACTATACTTCCAACTGCTCACAAGCGACCAATCCTTAGTGAACCTTAGATTTTCGTTGATAGTTGTTTAATTATTTTAGTTAATCTGGTTCTAGTCCCTTTTCCCTCTTAATGCCCTAGGCATTTGGAAAATTTTAGAACGGTCGAATATTATAGCATATGCAATCGATCCTATACCCAAAGCATATGGGACACGATATGAAAAACGTGATACTTTACCATTTTCTTACTATAATACCTCCATATATAGAATTCCCCTATGTTAAACCTTTTCAACATAACATTCATGTATGTCTTTTGACTAAATTCAATTAAAATTTCTCGATCCAAGTTTTTGTATTTCGAAACGAAGTATAGTATTATCTCCCTTAATTATAGCAAAACAACTTTTCAACCCATGCAACTTTGCCAAGTGAAACTTTTGTTTTCAATAATTAATATTGCTAACATGAAACACCTAAAATAATAATCATGCTCCCACTAACATGACAATTATATCCATACTAGCATAACATTTATGCTCCCACTAGCTTTGACATGTATTCAGAAAACAATTAGACTTCTAGAAATCAATACTTATTGAATTCCAAAGTTCATATTTCTAATACGACATGCTTCGATAAGCCTTTATCTAAGCATCTCTAACTCATACACCTTTCCTTAGATAGCTTATATGTGTGTCTAAACAATTTTAGCACTTATAGCAATAAGTCTTAAATGTTAAAACTAATTGCCAGATCTCACAATTCGAACTATGATGATGGATGTCGTAATCATAATCGAATTTGAGAATGCAATTTAGACAACAACTAACTCCTTAAAATCTTCCTAGTGAAAGTGTTTCCTCACAATCATTTTCGTGAAGGAGAGAAACCTTATGACACTTAGATTTTATAGTGTATGTGCTCTTATCCATATGAATTTGTCATAACCATAATCATAAGATAATATTTGTGACAAATCCAAACTCTTATGGATAGAACTTGTTCATTCTTAATTTCTTGTCATCAAGGGTCCCACCATTGCTTCAAAGTTATTTGTCATCTCACCTATACTAGCCAATGTACTTTCACTGAACAAGGTGCTTGCCTTTATGCAGTCAATTGAGAACTCGTAGAACTCATATGCATAAGTAACTTTACTGGAATGGCATAGAAATAAAAAAATTTCAACATGATAGGTTACAAACCTTAAGTCGTGTGCTAGTGTCTAATGGGTTTACTCTTAATTAGTTCTTGACACTTTTCAAGATCGTTTAGACTCCTACTGACCTCTTGACATATAAGATTCTCTTGTCAGGAAACATTTCTTGACAAACAAATATTCAGGAGTTAGTGCGGATTCTTATCAAGACAAGCACTACACACAATTGGTCTTAGTTTGTCTTTGTCTTATCTAAGACATCACAACTTACCAATTTCAAATGTGTAAGAGTAAGAAAAACATTTTTCTACTCTACATTTGATGAGTGTGTTAAAACTTCTTAATATGTGTCACTCAAGTCACAATCTTGGAGTATGACTATAATACATGATTTTGGAACGAAGTATGATTCATCTATTGATTTTACCATTTCAACAATTTATGATTCCTCTTCTTAGCCATTGTGACAATAGTCAAATTCGGGTCAAGTCGGAGCCGAACAAAGTCAACAAGTCAAACCGGTCAACTCAATTAAACCTTGTATATTACGGTTTGTATTATGTAATTATGTATAACTCACTATCTTAATGAGAAAACGTCACTTGGAAAAATTGTGTGTTTAATTTTTCCTAACCTTAGTGCTAAACAAGGAACTAGAAACAATAAAACAATGTTGCATACTCATCGGGAGTGTGTAAGATCCTAAAACATGGCTTATCGGGGTTCACGAACCTTGCATTGAGGATCCAAACACTCACTATTGTCACACATGAAGCCACTCTCAGTCGTTTTCACTCTATCTCTCTTTATTGTCAAATCTCTCCCAAATCTCTCTAAGAATGTGAAATCTCTCCCAAATATCTCTTTGTATGTGAAATCTCTCCAAGTATGTCAAATCTCTCCCAAATCTCTCTAAGAATGTGAAATCTCTCCCAAATATCTCTTTGTATGTGAAATCTCTCCAAGTATGTCAAATCTCTCCCAAATCTCTCTAAGAATGTGAAATCTCTCCTAAATATCTCTTTGTATGTGAAATCTCTCCAAGTATGTCAAATCTCTCCCAAATCTCTCTAAGAATGCGAAATCTCTCCCAAATATCTCTTTGTATGTGAAATCTCTCCAAGTATGTCAAATCTCTCCCAAATCTCTCTAAGAATGTGAAATCTCTCCTAAATATCTCTTTGTATGTGAAATCTCTCCAAGTATGTCAAATCTCTCCCAAATATCTCTAAGAATGTGGAATTTCTCCCAAATATCTCTTTGTATGTGAAATCTCTCCAAGTATGTCAAATCTCTCCCAAATCTCTCTAAGAATGTGAAATCTCTCCTAAATATCTCTTTGTATGTGAAATCTCTCCAAGTATGTCAAATCTCTCCCAAATCTCTCTATGAATGCGAAATCTCTCCCAAATATCTCTTTGTATGTGAAATCTCTCCAAGTATGTCAAATCTCTCCCAAATCTCTCTAAGAATGTGGAATCTCTCCTAAATATCTCTTTGTATGTGAAATCTCTCCAAGTATGTCAAATCTCTCCCAAATCTCTCTAAGAATGTGAAATCTCTCCCAAATATCTCTTTGTATGTGAAATCTCTCCAAGTATGTCAAATCTCTCCCAAATCTCTCTAAGAATGTGAAATCTCTCCCAAATATCTCTTTGTAATCTCTCCCAACTCTCTATAATCACTCGGGGCATCCCGACCCTCGAATTTGGCGAAAACAGCCCAAAAACGGAAGTCTACGCGAAAAACGGACTTAAGGAACCGAAACCCCTCTTAGGAACCGAACCCTTCTGAGCCGAAGGCTGCTCAACCGAACCCGAACGTTCGGCACCTTTCGGATTTAACCTCTTCTCTTCTAATGGCTACCGAACCTTCCCTTCTGACCACCTTCGCTTCTGAGCCTCGCTTCTAAGCTTCGGACCGAACCCTCGGCCAAGGACCCTTCGCATTCTCCCTCTGGTTCGCAATCCACTTCCGACTCAGCACCAGCAAGGACCGAGCCTCGGCCTAGGACCGAGAGGTCTCGCTGGGAAGCACTTTTCTCCCGGTTTTCAACCAAATTTGCGTTTTAGGCCTGTTTTTAATTGTTTTAACGCGGGATTTTCACCCAAAACTTTATTTTAACATATAAGACCCTTAAATTAATGATTTAATCACATTTTAAGGATAAAACCTTATCCAAAAGAGAGTAGGTAAAGTACAAAGGTAGAGTATTAACTTTACCTTATTTTATGACACAAGCAACCCCATACCCACTCCATGGTTAACCCACACTCCTCCCCACCATACCTTGTCACTTCCTTGTACTTTTTACCCCTCTCACAAGCCATCCCCACGTTTTTAGGGCTGGTCACTCAACCTCTCTCCTCATTTTCTTTCAATCACTCTCATTCCACCAAAGATCCAACTCCAACTTTTCTCTCCAACTTTTCTCTCTAATTCAAGATCCCAAGGCTGATCATCAAGTGTTCTTCCACTCTTGGTAAGTGTAATTCATCCTCCTTGTGATTATTTCACTTCATTCTACTCAAATCATTGATAGCTTATACAAACTCCATAACTATGATGCTAGATTCTCAAAAATCTTCAAGGCATCTCCAAGTGTTCTTGAGTTAAACACCTCCATTCTTCGACAATCATCTACTGAAATCACTTAAGGTGAGTTCACACCCCTACTTTTTTTCATGTTTTCTCAAGTTTTTTTTTTTTTTTTTTGGGGGGGGGGGGGGGGAATACAAGTAAAACAACAAGAACACAACTAAACTTTTCTAACAACCTACATCAGAAAAGTTGGACCCCATTCACGGACTGTTTTGGACAACTTAAACATTTTAATTTTCAAAACTGTTTTAGGTGCAAGTAGTTCCACTTTTTATCTTTAAAATGACTACTTGCACATCTCCAAACGATTTTTCTACAATTTATGGTGATTTTTACAAAACTGTCTATCATCTCAAACACCAATCCGGACCAGTCTGTGATTATGGACTTGGTCACACAAGTTAGAGGTCCCTAGAAATTATGGAAAATTTTATGAACCAATTAGACTCATTTTCCAAACTCTCAGAAGTTACAAACTTGATTTGGACATTTTATGATTTTTCTATAAATTTTCCAATAACAGTTACAGAAATTGTTATAATTAGAAAAACACCATAAATTTCATATCACCTTGAAACATGTTGAGCAAGGTATATATATCAATATGTGATGATGTGTTATCATAGTATGTGACATTTTTGTTGTATTCATATCTAGATATACACCCGTTAGCAAATGAAATTTCACTAGATAATACATAGAAATAACCAAGTGTTATTATTAAAGTACACAATTACATACAAATGCATATTTAAACTATGTTAAGTATAGTTTATGTACTTTACTACTTCTACCCTTATTTTGATAAATTATAAATGGTATAGTTTATGATACATACAGAATACAAATATATTTTTAGAAGGGTACATTTATACAAAAGGGAATTTTTATTACGTTAAGTGTGAATTCAATACAAAAGCGTTTTCATAAAAGAGTTTTCATACTCTACAATCGTTTTGGGGTAAACTATAATAGGTTTTATTCCCACAAGCAAAGGGCTTTACACTTATGCACCACACGTAAACTGTTAACCTAAATTGTGAGACATTCTCGTCCGTACGTCCGAGTACGTAATCTAATTCCTGCTAGTTATAATCAGAGTCTCCTGGAGGGAGAACGTGATAGTTGTGTATAGATCTATATTGGGTTTGACACCCCACACCCCGCTGCTAGCTACAGCCGGACCTGCAAGTCTACGGGTGACAAGTGTCATTTTCATATTCACGATGCCTGAGAAACGTCGCAGCAGGCATACAGGTCATTAGTATGATTATAGCGGCTCACATAGGGATCTAACAAGATAAGTTTACAGGGATTACATAAATCAAAATAGGTTTTTATCTCAATTTAAAATCACTCTTTATAACAATAATTACAGATATTATGGTACATTTTCAGTCTTGGTATCTAAGACCACGCAACATTTATTTCGGTCCTGGAATTCAGGACTACATGACTTTTATAAGGAAAATATTGGATTTTCTTGGTATCATACATTCTCTTTACAAGGATCGAATTTCGAACTCTCACTACCAAAAGCTTATGAACTCACCAACCTTTGTGTTGACACTTTTTCAAACAACTTGTATTCTCAGGAAAGCACTAAACAGGAAATCAAGAGCATTTTGAGGATGGGACGTTAAGGCGTCAAACATTTCATATTTTGTCAACATATTGTAATTGATTTAGAAACATGTAATTCATACAATGATGTAACTTTTTCAATTATATATATATGTTGGTTGTGTTTGCTTAAATCACTATTGCATTTGTTGTTATGATACTATACATGAAGTCCTCCACCCCCGGATGTTTCCGCCATCCTTGGTTTGGGGGTGTGACAGCCATACCAGTGCACTAAGGTTTACCTAGAGGATTGATTGTGATATGGTTTCATAATCAATAAGACGATCATAAAACATGATACAAAAGTACTCTCCCTTCTTTCCAGATTGGAGAAACTTTTATCTTTCTGCCTAATTGATTCTTCTTATTCGTTCTGCTATTATTGAAACTTTTCAATAATTTAGAATTATACTTGATCTTGTAAGCATAACCATATTTACTAGACTTTTAGTAAATCATGACAAATAGTCTTATTGTTATTTGTGGTGGACTTGATCGGTGCACAACATTGTGTTCCAGTCCTTTAGTCCTTCAATTAACTTACATACTTGTGTGATCAAGGAATTAGTCTTAATTTCCCAAGTACCAAGATTTCCATACATCACATGATTCAAATCATACGATTCCAAGCTTCTATCCAATTGAAACTTGGGCATTGGGAATCTTTCCTTACTTAGAAAAATTATGACATTACCATAAATAACATAACTAAGAATTACATCCACTTATTATTGCTTACAATAGAAAAACACAAGCATCAATTTTCATAAATAACATTGCAAGGATATATAAATAAGACAAAACTCAAAATTAATTTTATTTATAAAAGATGTGAAAAACTTATCCTTACAATGCAAAATCAAGTGAAAACTATGCTATTTCATATTCCTAAACAATCTATCATAACTCTAAAAGTAGTAGCTCCAAAAATACGATCATCGAATCATGCGATCAAAATCCATTTCTTCGCGATAAGACTCAACTCACTTCTTCCTTTAAGCTTCCTCTCTTTTCTTCGATCCTACAACACATCAAAATGCAATTTTATCACATCATGTATTAAGAATCTAAAATAGAAAACTTAATAGAGTTAGATAGTGGATTAAACCTGAAGCAAAGTCATACATCTTGACTCTCTCATCTCTTGGATCTCTCAAGTAGTCAAGGCAGCTTCGTAACCAATGCCCCTTCTTTTGGCAGTAGAAACATATGGATTCTTTTGGAATGGTACACGGGACTATCTTAGACTCAGCCTTTCTCTTGTGTAAATAAAACTTTTTTGGACTTCCAATGTTGCCATTTCCCATAGAAGGATGGGACATTGATTTACCAGAAAAATTTGCTTGACTAGTGCGCCAAATCATTTCTGATTCAGCGGCAATAAGCAAATAAGTCAAATCAATGAGGGTTACGTCGTGGTCTATATGTAACTTCATATCCAAGACATGAGCACATACAATCTTTCCATCTTTGTTTCTTTTTGCCAACAGGGCATGAGTGACCCTGAACTTTTCAAGTCTTCAAACACGTAGGTCACAAAGAATTATCGGAGGAGGGGGAGGAAGTGAAGCATGATTTCTATTTCCACAATTCAGTTGTGGAACATCATCTTCATGTGGAAAACTTTTTCCAACGGATTCAGGAAGACCATAGTTGTTAGACTTTGACATCTACAAAAATGGGAGAAATTCAAGTTAGTTGATTGAGTCCTTAATAAAACACCTAAATGAGAAATTAAGGCTAGGACCCAACACAATATTCTACAATTTGGAATAGAGATGCCGTAATCCAAATTGCAGAACATTTGAAGGTAGGTAAATGACGATTTACCAATTTCTACCATGAAAAACGAAAATTGAAAATTAAGTTTTAAATGAATTGAAACTCCTAGATCTTTTGAGATTCATTGAACTTTTCAATGGCATGTTTAAATCTCGAGTGTGCCCTTCATTTATGACTGGGATGCCGAGGATCACAAACAAGTTGTGGATAACCATGCAAATATACATTGTGCCCCCAATGTTACAATCACCTAATCGACGTGTCTGTTAACCACACACATGTCGGTTAACCACACACACTCCATCGATCTATGACAAACTTTGAGGCAACCTTTGCCACCTTTTCTTAGAGCCCAATTAGTGTGTCCGTTAACCACACAGGCTCCACTAACATCTTAGCAAGGGTACAAAGTGTAATTTCATGGAATAGCACCAACTCCACATTTTCCTAAAGTAACTAAGATTTGGAAATTTATAAAAGTGTTTAGTTACTTCGTATTTCATTATACTTGTAATGGAAGGTTGTGTCCTATCGTACCCGTTCAGCTAACGACCCCCCACTAGTCAAGAGTGCGGTGGGTAAGAGTGGATACCCATTTAATTGTCATTTTATATGCAATTTCCTTAAACACCCCTTGTAGACCAGCTTCGTGAATGAGGCCTACTAATGGTAAGACTGACTTTTTACTCATACATATATAATATTAGACTTTTAATTATATATATATATATATATATATATATATATATATATATATAGTATAAGGGTGTATTTTACAGTTTTAAAATACTAAGTGGTTTAATTTAATAAATTATACTTTTAATTTAATTAAATATAAACCATATCATTATGGATTTATTAACTTTATTTTAATTATACACTTAATTAACTTAATAAAACCATAGGGTGTAATTTCAACTTTTCAAAGTACTAGGGTCTTAAAATTTAATATTTCAAAATTAAACTTTTAATCAAATTTTAAATTCCAAAACTTGAGGGCAAGTTTTGAAACTTTTCAAAACCTTAGGGTTTAGAATTTAAACATTTCAAAATTAAACTTTTTAATCAAAAATTTAAATTCCAAAACTTGAGGGCAAGTTTTGAAACTTTTCAAAACTATCTAGATCAAATTACAAACAATTTAATTAATCAAATAATTGGTAATTATCTAAATTTGACATAATTCAATTTTATGGCAAGATAATCCAATCAAATAATTCAAATAAATCAAGTTTATCATATAAGGCAATGATTATCTAATTAATTTGACAATTATCTATTATTTTGGTAAGGATAATCACTCCATATCAATAAAAATCGGATTTTATCAACAAAAAACCATTTATGGTAATTATCCCACAACAAACTATGGCAAAATCCCAAAAATTCCTCCTTTTGACCATCCGACTCGTCGATTCAAGGATGGACTCGTCGAGTTCCGAGTGGACTCATTGAGTGCACCTTTGGACTCGGTGAGTTCAGGCTCCAGAAGGCAGAATTTTTGACTTTCAGTAATGAATGATCATGTGAAACATCTAATACATCAAACAAACAGCCTAGGCTCTGATAGCACCGATGGGTTTTGGGCACAACATCAATCCTATGGTGTACATGTAAACCCTAAAGCTTTGGATCTAGTTTGTCTAATGAACATGCAATACTCATCCAAAACTCATAAAACCTAGATCTAGCATATAATAATCAATATTATCATAATAAAAGGGTTTATATATTACCTTGATTGTTATGTAGTAACAACAATCTCAATTCCTCTTGATCATGACCTTTGAAAGCTTAGTGCCTCAAATGTTGGACCTCTAATGGAGTCACAAACACCATGAGCAACAAGATGAACAAAGAGAAGTAGGAGAAGGCACAAAAACGTCCAAGAACCCTAAGGGTTCACTTCCACACGTTTTTGGGGCCTTAGGGGTTCCTTATATAGTTAGGCTATTAGGGTTATCAAACAAGGAAACCCTAATTTGATTGCTTAAGCTCCAAGCAGCCCATGGACTCCCTCCTTAGAAGCCTTGGACGAATTCTAATGGGTTTCCCCATAGATTTCGTCCACTCCAACTTCTATGGATTCCATTATCCCATTTATGCAACTATCTTATAATTACAATATCAGTCCCCCAAGTTTAATTAATCTCTTTTACCCACAAAATTAATTCTTATTAGTTCTTGACTAATATTAATTAAACAATATTATTTCTCTTTTAATATATTATTCATATAATATATTAATAAATCACAATTAATCCTTTTTCTCCTTAATTCATCATATCAGTTGCTATGGTGAAGGCAGCCCAAAAGGACCATTCTCACAATCGGGTCAAGTACATACCAAAATAGTTATGGGCTTAGTCACCTAATCCAACAATCAGGTCAAAGCCATGAGTTTTCCAAATATCATCACCAAACTTGGCTACCCTCCATTCAACTTTCCTTTGTGTAGTGGCAGGAGAATCAAATGACTTCTCGTCGGACAATGATGGTTCTGGAGTCACTAGCTTTTGAGGAGAGGTTTTCTTGTCAGGTTGAGGAGGTGGAGTTTTCTAGGGAGAGGTTGGAGTTCTTCAGGGATGAGACTTGGGAGATTCATCATTGGAGCTTTCTTCTTCTTCATCATCATTCATTCCAAAGGATGACTTTGATTTGGACTTAGACCTCAGAGGGGATTCACTTTGTGGTGGAGGTCTATTGTCTTTATTTATTGAGGTCTCCTCAACCTCGCTGACATTTTCCCTTTTTGCAAATGCAGGCCCTGGCTTCTCTACAAACTCGCCATCCTTTAACTCCTAAAGGATTTTAATCACTTTCATGAAGCCAATCTAGGTATTTAAGTTGACATCATTATTTTTGATTATGAATGGATTCTTCATGTGATCGAGAATATCCTTGGAAACTTCAATGATTTCATCTCGAGTTTTTTTTATAGTATTCAACAATGTTGCAGCTTCATAGACAACCTTCGAGAGTACCTGCAATTAAACCAATTTGTTTTTCAACATTTAGATGATGTTAGATTGGAGTTCTATGTTGTGACAACCCAAAATTTCTATTTTGTACAACCCTTCAATATAATAGAAGCCAGAAAAGTTGATGCTAAGTTTCAAACTTTTTGGAACAAGTTCGAGTATTTTAGGATTTACACTTCGGGTGATATCAGGAGAGAGGGTGCCCTAGGGTTATTCAGCAGCACTGTAATTCCAAAACTCTAAGAAATTAGAGTCTACTACCTAAATAAAATATTTTCTGCCAAAACCCTAAATTTGAGAGTATATATATGAGAATAATTCATTATTTACACTTTTTCCAAATCTCAAGATCCAAGTCCCATTTCTCTCTCAAGTATCATCCAAAAGTTTTTCGAGATCTTCAATCTAGTAAGCGTTTCTAGCCTTCTTAAGTTATTATATGACTGAATCTAGTGTTTTAACACACTTCTAACCGTGAAATCATTCCATAAGGGTCAATTTTCAATTTACACCAAGAACACACACTTGTGTTCTTGGCCTTTTGGACCTTTTCGAGCTTCTAACTTGTAAGTGCTTCTATCCTAGAGTCTTACAAGCTTTATTACACATCTATACCTCAAGAAATCATCCAAGAACACCAAGAACAAGGTGTTCACGGTTCAAGAAGTTCTTGAACCGTAAACATCAAGTTAAGGTGCCAAAGGGTGCCTTAGGGTGCCTTAGTCCTTCACAAGCCTTTGAAACATGTCTAAATCCTTCCTTGATGTGTTTAAGCCCATGAAAAAGCACCAAAATCTCTCATTTATATGTGTTTACGGTTTGGTTATCTCCCATAACCGTAAACACCTCAAAGAGTGTATAAATGGCCCATATTCCTCCCTTATGCCTAGAATCTAACCTAGACTATTACCTTGATGAGCTAAGGAATTGAAAACCCCCAAAATACCATAAACCTTATGAGTTTACAGTAGTAAACTCAAAGGAAAATGGTTTAGGGACCGTAAACTCCAATTAGGAGTGAAATGGTGCCCTAGTTCCTTCCTTAGTCACATACATCAAGTAGAAAAGCTTCTAGGGACTTTTAAGGCTTCAAACAACAATTGGTCAAAAAGTGTGTGAGCTTACAGCCATAAACTCAAGGGTTTACGACTGTAAACTCTTTTGTTAGTGTCCACAAAACCGTAAACTCCCTAATGGAGTTTTCCTTGAATCCCAAACACACTAGCCTTTCCCTACAACACTTAGATGCAATCCTTGGGACTTATAACACTTGTATAAGGTGTTTAGCATGTCCTAGGGTGTCTTGACTTTGTTTATTAGTTGTTTAAAGACTAATTGGATACATATATGTGATATTATATGTTAAATATGATCATAGAGTGTGTTCAAGACTTCACTTGACACCTAACAATCCTACATCTTCAGTTCATCCGTACCACTCACTGCAGGTGAGTTCATACCCCTTAATCAATGGTTTAAATGTTTTTAAATACTTTTATGGGGGGATACAAGTTGAATCATGCTAGTTATTTTATCAATCGCATGTGATTAATAAGTAGCATACCAAAGGATTTACTACTCTTTTAGCTGTTTTACCAAATAGATTACTTCAAATGGTTTTCCAAACATTTTTACTCATTTAAAACTCTTTGTTAAACTGTCTTACATACTGAATGTATCTTTTCAAACCCTGTTACAGTTGTGATTCAAAACAAATGTTTTCCTTATACTTTACCCTGTTCTTATCAAACAAACTGCTTTCAAATTGTTTTACAATTTGACATCAAGTCATCCTTTCTTAGTTGCTAAACTTTTCAATGGTTTTATAAAACTTCTTTCATGCTTTTATATTGTCAATTGCATGCCTAGATTGTATAGTTATATAACTAATGTTTGAAGGACTTAGGAAGGCTAACCCGCTTTATTTCCTTTTCCCCGTTGGGATGTAGTCTGGTAGGGTATCGGGTATCCGTCCGAAGGTCGTTTAAATATTAGTTATATATCATGTGTACATATATAGTCATAAAGGTTCTTCCAGTCAGTTCAATACACTTGGGTAGCAAGGGTATACTTCCATGTTCATACGTACCAGTACATTACTATACATGCTAAATATATTACACACAATACATTACTATACATGCTAAATAGAGAGAGAACACACATTACAGCTAGCACACGCAGAACACTACAGTACCTACAGGCTAGACAGAGAAAGAGTACACTTTATAGTTAGCACATTCATTACATGTACATTCATGCAGTTATGTGAACCAGTAGACGGGTCATGGCACTTCCTGCCATGACCGTTTTTGTATCCCGAATCTCCTTAATTGGGGAGCATATGAGTTTGCGTATAGATATATACTGGATTGACTATCCTACACCTTGATGCTCGCTACAGTGGGACTTGCAAGTCTACGGGTGCCAAATGTCATTTCTTACGGCGTCTTACATCGTCGTTTTACTAGAGTCGGTAGTAGGATACAGGTCGATCACATGTTACTCTAAATTACAATAGATTTAAGGTAGATAGTACGGTTGTAGTTATTATTGGATATAGTGTCTAAGCCCATAACTATATTTGGTATGTATTTGACCCGACCCGGCATGGTCCATTTGGGTTGCACTTCACCCGAACAGTTTTTGGATAATATTTGAGAATAGTACAAGTTATGATTTATTAATATATTATAAGTTCTAATATATTAATATAAGATCATATTATTTAATTAGTAGTGATCTATAATTAATCTAGGATTAATTTAGTGATCAAAGATATTACTAATTAAATATGGGCTTCTATATTTATATTGTGTGGGCTAATGCTTATTTAGAATGGGCTAGGCTTGGATGGAAAAGTCCATGGGTACTCCATGGAGCTTTAACCCATGGATCTCATGGAAATGAAGAGACATGGGTATTAGGGTTTAACCCTAATCCACCACACTATATAAAGGAGGCTTTGGTTCTTGAAATGTTGTTAGTTGACACTTGTTGAGGTGAGGGCAATTTCAAGATAGTAGTGACTATTCTCTCAAAGTTCCAAGTTTGTGGTGATTTGTGACTTTCATTTGAGGCATCCACACTATTGGTGCTAGGCACTAGAACTCCAAGCAATCAACTACAACTACAAGGTAAGTATATCTACTAGCTTATTTGATTCATGTTCCCCATGCCATGCTAGTTAGGATATAAACCTTGGAAAAATAATTATTTGCATGAATCTTAGACAAACATAGATCCAAGGTTTATTAGGGTTGCATGTACACTTAGGAAGTGTTAGAATGCTCGAAACCCATCAGTGGTATCAGAGACTAGGTCTGTTTGTTTGATACTTGTGCTTAAAAGTTGAAAAAAGTCGAAAAACTTGTTGTCTGACGAATGGACTCGGCGAGTCCATGGGGGGACTCGTCGAGTTCACTTGTATCTTCATGCACTCGGCGAGTAGGGTCGACAGAGTGCAGATTTTCGACTTTAGTTGCTGGAAATGGATTGGATACATTACCCTAAACTGTTTTGGTACTTGAAAACTTATTTTAGATGGTGTAAAGTCTTTTCTAATTCATTTACAACAACTAGTTATCAAAATTACAAAGTTAAATGTGATTTTGATTCTTGAAAGTGTTCATATTCATGTTCTTGTTCTTATGATCTTTAGATGATCATAGGAATTATTTGTAACCTATGTGGTAGTTTAATTCTTGATCAGAATGTGTTTTAATGGAGTCCATAAGTTGTCCTCAAGTTATGGAAAACCAAAAGTCACTTGGATTAAAAAACCATTAAAAGAACACAAGAGTTAGAAAAATGAAAAGTCCTCATTTTATTACTCTATTAAACTCATAAGTTACAAGAAATGAAAAGTTTTGAAAGTTTACAAAACTTGCCCTCAAGTTTTGGAACAAGATTTGATGGAAAGATACCATCAAAGTGCACGACAAGAGAGGTATGAGATCATCTGCTCCATGATAACAGCCATGATGAAGGACGGGGAATCCATCACGAGCCACATGCAGAGAATGCAAAGGTATGTGGATCGGTTGCTGAAGCTAAATGTGAACTTCCCAGAGGAGCTTGCAATAGATATCATTTTGCACTCCTTACCATCGTGCTATGATCAATTCCGCATGACATATCACATGAATAAGGAAGAGGTCACCCTCAGCAAACTTCAGGGACTTCTCAAGACCACAGAATCAGGTCTTAAAGGGAAGTCGGTTGCTATCACTCCTACTCCAAACTCAACTCCGGTTTTGGCAATCAGGAAAAGTCGAGGGAGGAAGAGAAAGAGCTCTTCGAAGGGTACCAAGGTTCTGACCCTTGATGGCTCTTCTTCAAGTGGAACCAAGAAAGGTTTTATCACTCCTTCTTCTGACCCAAAAGAGGCTGAATGCTTCTATTGCCATGAAAAAGCTCATTGGAAGCGGAACTGCCCAAAATACTAGCAGGATGTGAAGGATGGGAAAGTTAAACCCAACCACGCAGGTATTTACACTATCATTTCTAATAACTCACCCTATTCTAAATCTTGGGTCCTTGATACCGGTTGTGGTATTCATATTTGTTGTGACTTGCAGGGACTAAGAAGAAGTGAGAATGTGGAGCAAGGAAGAATAAACTTAATCATGGGGAATATGAAAGCTTCACCTGTCACCAAGATTGGAGTTTATACTTTATCGGTAAGTAGTGGGTTTAGTTTAGATTTGAATAAATGTTGCTATTCGCCAGGAATGGCAAGAAATATTATTTCCTTTCATGCTTTGTACAAAAAAGGGTTTACCTTTTTCATTTAATAATAAAGTTGGTTCTGTTGATGCTTTCTTTAATAATGTTTTTTTATTTTAGAGCATTACCCTGTGATGGTGTGTATGAAGCTGTATCTGTTGTAGATAATTCAGGAAATAATGTTTTGTGTATTGATTCTACTAATAATAATAACTTGGATAAACCATCCTTATGGCATTATTGTCTTGGACATATAAGCAAGAAGCGCATAAGCCAACTCCAAAAGGATGGAGTCTTGGAGTCGTTTGACCTAAAGTCAGATGATAGTTGCGAATCATGCTTACTTGGAAAAATGACAAAGTCACCCTTCACAGGCTCGTGTGAAAGGGGTGAAGGTTTGTTGGACCTTGTACACACGGATGTGTGTGGACCATTCAAACATGCCACAAGGGATGCTAATCGTTATTATTTGACTTTTACTGGTGATTACAGTAGATATGGATATGTCTACTTAATCAAGCATAAGTCAGAGACTTTCGAGAGGTTTAAGGAATTTAAACAGGAAGTCGAGAATCAATTGGGCAGGAACATTAAGATGCTTCGATCCGATTGAGGAGGTGAGTATCTTAGTTCAGAGTTCCTCGACTATCTTAGGGAATGTGGGATTATCTCACAATTGACACCTCCCAGGACACCACAGTTGAATGGTGTAGCTGAGAGGCGTAATCGAACCTTGTTGGATATGGTTCGTTCCATGATGAGTCGAGCTACGCTACCAATCTTATTCTGGGGGTATGCCTTAGAGACTGCCGCCCATATTCTTAATCTAGTCCCTACAAAGAAAGTTGCCAAAACTCCTCACGAGATGTGGACTGGTAAAGTACCTAAACTAGACCACATCAACATTTGGGGTTGCGAGGCTTTCGTGAGACGCGAGACTCATTATAAGCTCGAACCTCGAAGCGAGAGGTGTATTTTCATCGGCTACCCACAACAATCCTTTGGTTACCTCTTCTACAGACCTAGTGACAATGTGGTCTTTGTAGCAAGAAGAGGAGTCTTTCGAGAGAGAGAATTTATAAGCCAAGGAGACAGTGGGAGGAAAATTGATCTTGAAGAAATTCAAGAGTCAAGCGGTGAAGGAACTTCAAACACTAGCCCTCAACTTGAGGAGGAAACTCCTGTTGAGCCAGTTGACGAGCCTGTACCTCTGAGGCGTTCCACGAGAGTTAGGAATGCACCTGAGCATTACTATGGTTTCCATATTACTGCGGAAGGTGAGACACTTATTAGTGATGAGACACTAGTAGGTCTGGATGAACCTAACAGCTACACGGAAGCCATGGCAGGCCCTGAGGCTGCCAAGTGGAAAGAGGCAATGGATAGCGAGATACAATCCATGTATGATAATCAAGTTTGGAACTTGGTTGAAAATGTACCAGGTCGTAAGACAGTGGGGTGCAAATGGATCTTCAAGAAGAAGACCGACATGGATGGTAATGTACACACTTATAAGGTACGACTGGTTGCAAAAGGTTATTCTCAAACTCTGGGAGTTGATTATGATGAAACCTTTTCACCAGTGGCCAAGATAAAGTCTATTAGGGTCCTGTTAGCCATTGCTGCATTTCATGACTATGAAATATGGCAAATGGATGTCAAAACCGCTTTCCTTAATGGAAAGTTGGCTGAGGATGTTTACATGGTTCAGCCAGAGGGTTTTGTCAGTACAGAGTACCCCAATAGAGTGTGTAAGCTCGAGAAATCCATTTATGGATTTAAGCAGACACCTCGCAGATGGAATCTTTGCTTTGATGAGAAGGTCAAGGAATTTGGCTTTTCAAGGAGTAAAGATGAATCTTGTATCTATATCAAGGCTAGTGGGAGCATAGTCAGCTTTTTGGTACTGTATGTGGATGACATACTACTCATAGGAAATGACATCCCAACCTTGCAGGAAGTAAAGTCCTGGCTTGGGAAGTGTTTCGCTATGAAGGACCTTGGTGAAGCTGCCTATATCCTAGGGATAAGGATTTTGAGAAACAGGAGTAAAAGACTAATTGGACTTAGTCAAAGCACCTATGTGGACAAAGTGTTGAAAAGATTCAACATGCATAACTCCAAGAAAGGTGAGTTACCCATCCAGAGTAACGCCAGATTGAGTAAGACACAAAGCCCTAGCACTGAGGCTGAGATAGCAGAAATGAGTCAACTACCTTATGCTTCAGCTGTAGGATCGATCATGTATGCTATGACGTGTACTCGACCTGATGTAGCCTTTGCTTTGAGCATGGTTAGCAGGTATCAGGGGAACCCTGGCAAGGAACATTGGACTGCGGTAAAGAATATCCTCAAGTAACTACGAAGGACTAAGGACTGGGTCCTTACCTTCGGTGGGAGTGATGACTTGAGAGTTATAGGGTATAGTGATGCTAGCTTCCAGACTGATAGGGATAATTTCCGCTCTCAGTCGGGCTGGGTCTTTACCTTAAACGGAGGAGCAATCACTTGGAAGAGTTTCAAGCAGGAGACAGTGGCTGATTCCACTTGTGAATTAGAGTATATAGCAGTAAGCAAGGCAGCAAAGGAGGCTATATGGCTAAAGAACTTCATCGGAGACCTTGGAGTTGTACCAGCTATAAAAGAGCCAATGGAGATTTTCTGTGACAGCAATAGTGCGGTTTCCTTAGCCGAGGAACCAAGGGATCACGGGAGATCCAGACACATCGACAGAAAATACCATTTTATCAGACATCGAATCGAAGGACTCCTCGTGGCGAAGAGGGTATCATCGAATGAGAACCCAGCAGATCCCCTCACGAAGGGACTGAGTAGGGTTAAGCATCTCCAGCATGCTTGGAGCATAGGGCTGAAGGATGATATTAGATTTAGTAGTTAGATAACCTCGAAATTTGTAAAGTGTAATTGACATTAGATGATGAATAAAAAGTGTTTTATTTATGAGTAAAGTGTTGCTATCTCTTGTTGATCGTTTACTATATTTCGTTTGCATGTTTTGACTTCCTGAATAATTTTGTTTGGTATAACATATTATTCAAACCTCCACAGTCGGTCATATATCGGAAGTAGGTATGAATCAAGACTGTCATGATTGGTTGCAGAGGTCTAAGGTGTTGGACAAGGCTACAACAATCATGAGTGCTCATAAGTTCTGAGCATTGGACTCAACCCACGCTTACTGGAATCACTTCATGGAATTCTATCTCGAGTGATCATGAGACGGTAATATCGTATAAGTCTTCAAACCTAGAGATATGATTTGTTACTTACAAGTTGGTTATGCATTGACTGTACGAAAACGCATTGGTAACTCGATGTTATAAAACATGCTTTTGTGTGTAATTCAATGAGTGGTAGAACAAACATATGAGTCGAAGTTTATCTGTTCCTTCTTGGATTAGAAGCTGATATCTGGGCCCCTCGATGATTTTGTTTTGACCTATGTACCGGGCCCGGTCAGAACTAACTTGATGTGTTCAGTTGAGTTCTATGTCAAACAAATCGGAAATCGGGAAACAAACTGCTGGACAATAAGTAAGACATTGTTCCATGTATTTGTCCGGCTGATATCTAGAACAGAGGATTATATGATCACTTATCTTAAATGGCAAGTTCTAGTTCAATAGAGTTTAAAGAGCTACGATTGTTGATCGGTTCCTGAAGTCATACTTGCAACTATAGTTATTAGACTTATCCAAGTGGGAGACTGTTGGATATAGTGTCTAAGCCCATAACTATATTTGGTATGTACTCGACCCGACCCGGCATGGTCCATTTGGGTTGCACTTCACCCGAACAGTTTTTGGATAATATTTGAGAATAGTACAAGTTATGATTTATTAATATATTATAAGTTCTAATATATTAATATAATATCATATTATTTAATTATTAGTGATCTATAATTAATCTAGGATTAATTTAGTGATCAAAGATATTACTAATTAAATATGGGCTTCTATATTTATATTGTGTGGGCTAATGCTTATTTAGAATGGGCTAGGCTTGGATGGAAAAGTCCATGGGTACTCCATGGAGCTTTAACCCATGGATCTCATGGAAATGAAGAGACATGGGTATTAGGGTTTAACCCTAATCCACCACACTATATAAAGGAGGCTTTGGTTCTTGAAATGTGGTTAGTTGACACTTGTTGAGGTGAGGGAAATTTCAAGATAGTAGTGACTATTCTCTCAAAGTTCCAAGTTTGTGGTGATTTGTGACTTTCATTTGAGGCATCCACACTATTGGTGCTAGGCTCTAGAACTCCAAGCAATCAACTACAACTACAAGGTAAGTATATCTACTAGCTTATTTGATTCATGTTCCCCATGCCATGCTAGTTAGGATATAAACCTTGGAAAAATAATTATTTTCATGAATCTTAGACAAACATAGATCCAAGGTTTATTAGGGTTGCATGTACACTTAGGAAGTGTTAGAATGCTCGAAACCCATCAGTTATTTGATACTACACCATAGTACTATTTCATTTTCCCATTACATTCACTTCGTGAACATTCACACGATGCACAGTAATGTAGAAACTATATTCTTGGTTAATGATAGTCAGATTTGGGAAAATACACACTCTTACAAGAGACACACACAGATACTAGATGCCTTGGTAGAAGGCTACTTTCAGTAGGAAGCATAGGGCTTTCTAGGATGTTCAAAACGTTGTCATACTTACTTTTCATATACGTACAAATACTTACACTTCATATACATACAATTACATTCTTACAAATTAAGACACTAAAATACTTATGATCTCACTAGCTTTAAAGCTGATACTCTCTTTCAAAATAACTTGTATCCTCAATTCAATAGTAGACAGGTACCGATGCAAGGTTTAGAGAAGATGGAGTTCGTTCAAGACTCATCTTTCATTTTGATTTATACTTTAGTGTCTATTAGACATATCAGAACACTTGTATTAAAATTATATTATTAATGCAATTGATGATGTTGTTGCTTGTTTACTACTATTCATTGTTGTGATATTGTACATGACGTTCTCCGCCCCAGAACGTTTCCGCCGTTCATGGTTTTGGGGTATGACATATGTATCCCAAATTGTATGTGTTGCGGGTCTCATCAAGTAGGTATCTTAATTTTTTTTCAAGGTCTAGAGAATCTTCTCCCAACATCTCTTTAAATTCTTTCATCTGCTTAACCACATTCTTCATGAATTCAGTCTGATCTCTCTTCATGGACTCATCCATAACTTTTAATCCCAATAGATTGCGAATTATAACTCTTTGATCTGGTACTATCTAGTTGGATAAGGTGTCTAAGTCCATAACTATTTCTGGTATGTACTTGACCCGGTTTGGCATGGTCCATTTGGGTTACATGGCATCATGGATTTAGATAAACTAAAATGAGAGAAATAACACTTATGGTTTGTTAATATATTATAAGTTCTAATATATTAATACCATTATTTAATTATTATTGATCAAGAATTAATTAAGTGATCAAAAGAAGACTAATTAAATATATGGGTGATTGTGTAAGTCACTCATACTTGTATAGTGGGCTAATGCTCCATGGATTATCAAGTTGGGCTAAAACCCATAGGATGCTCCATGGTGGTTATATAACCCATGGGTCATGGAAATGAAAAGTCATGACAATTAGGGTTTACATGGTGTAACCCTAATTATAACACACTATATAAGCTTCATGTTACACACTAAAATCGGCACCTAAGAGAACAAAGGAGGGAAAGTCGATTTCTAAGCGTTCTACACATCTCTCAAGTTTATTCCAAGTGCATTTGGTGTTGTGTGAGATATTTGAGGCATCACACTTGGGGTGCTAGGCTCACAAGGTTTCAAGGAACCCAAATCACTTCAAGGTATGTAATTCTAGCAAACTTTTATGATTAGAGTTCCCCATGTATGCTAGATAGGATTAAGAACCTTGAAAATCAAATTTTGCATGTATTTTAGACAAACATAGATCCAAGGTTTCTAGGGTTGCATGTACACCTTAGGAGTGTTAGAATGCTCAAAACCCTACACTCTCTCCCTTGCTTCAATATATGTGAATCTTTAAGCGGTGTCTTCAATGTTGGGAGGAATTGTGATATGCGGTAGAGGACGTAGTAGATTTGTGACTGCGCTCAAGGTTTGATCTACTCTATCATCTAACTCAAGAAATTATTTCCTTGATATCGTAACCTTCTTCTTCTTCGCTTTCTTGGTGACAGATAACTACAAAGCACTAGATTCCTCATTAGAAAGGAACATATGAAAGTCACCATCTTGAACATCCTTTTAAACTTCATCTTCGTTTAATTCATATCCTTATGAAAGAAAGGATTTTGCATGGAAATGTTTGAAAACTCAAACCTTGAATTAACTTAAGATCAACGATTTCTTGTTATATAGTTCCAGTCAAGTCTGGTAAACCAATTTTATCTTGGATTAGATAAACTCAAAAAAAACAATAAGTATGACCAATAGAAAGCAACAAGAACAAGAAGAGTGTAAGAGATAATGATTGACTAAATGATTCTTTGATTAATGGAATAAAAAAGGTGTACACTTCTCTATCTGGAAAAAAGTTTGACAACTCCTTAAATAATCGAGTAGTTAATAAAAGACAAAACAGATAAAATGTGCATGGACTGAGTGACGATTGGAGATCAATAGATGGACACATCCGTTGTTATTGATCTTGTCTCTTGTACTATAGTAAAAGATGTTACAAACAATACAAAATAGGACATGACACAATTAATGCATTACACACAAAAAATACTTTCAAACAATGATTGATCTCGGACAAGTCTTCACTTTGGAACTGCTTCACTTCGGACTCAATCTTAATCTCAGACAGTTGTATCTCGAATTTCATAAGGATCACTTTTTCATGTTCCAACCATCTCACCTTAAGTGACCATAGAAATCACTTGACTCTTCACTTGGCTTCAACGAAGACATACATATAAGCACCATGGAGCCAACTTCGAACCTTGATATACCATCGAATATGCTCAATACGTTTCTTTTTGACGTGTATAAGGGAATCACTCTTGATGGCATTAGTGATGAACTTTTGAGGAATCTTGGTTGGAGCAAGATGTTTTTCTAGAACTTTGAAGAATTCTTTTCTAATTGTCTCTTTCTTAAGATAGACAAATTTGAGTTTCGGTTCTTGAATATGGCCTTCATCCAAGGTTTATGCTTCGGAAAGCTCGGTGCTAATCTTCGCCAGTAGATTCCCAGTCCTGAATAATTCAGTAAATTCCACATCGTATCTACAGTACTCAACTATGTAGTTCTTCAGGAAGCTGATAGTAGTGTTGAAAGCTCCGATGCTAGATTAATTTGATTGTCGATCTTTGAGGTAACCAGCAATGATGAGAATGTCATTGGGATTGATTAAAGGAAAATCTACATCAGTGATTAGGATGGTGGATTCCTTGTTCTAAGACACACAGTATCTGTAGAGAAGACAATCGAGATCAAACTTGATTTGAACCTTTTTACATATCCAACAAACTTGGTAATTCTGTTCTGAGACCACACTTCCTTTTGAGGTCGTGTGTTTGTAGAATAGATGGTATTCAATCTCTCACGTTCAATTCGGATGATAATTTTTGGATCGTCGGATCGATGCAATGGTGCGAACTTGGTGTAAAAGTGTCTGTGAGGAGAAATTGGTAAGTTACGTTGATATGAAACGTTGGTTGGAAGCTCAAAACTCATGAACGGTACAAAACTGATGTCATGTACGATTCCTTATTGGAAAATGGAGAAATTCCCAACATTGGATTGGTATTATCATTTAAGTCTTGAATCTGAATGCTTTCTTCAAGAGCTTTTTGTATTTGTTCTTAACACCAACCTTCAGACGTTTTCGACCACTTAACTAGGATGTTTGCTTTGGTTGCAATCTTTTTCCCTTTGTCTTTAATTGGATATTCTATAGTAGTGATGGATGATAAAATTTGATGATCGGATTGAATGATACGCAACTCGTATGGAGGAGGAACCAAGTGCTCTTCAGGAAGTTCATTAAGTTTGGGCCAACCTTGATCAACTGGAACAATCCTCGAAGCAGGAATTGGAGGAGGCATTGGCTAATTAGCTCGAAAACCATCGATGGTTAACTTGGTTTTCAACTTAGCCATATATCGACTCCTTGTAAACGCTTATCCTAGAGTTTATGGCCAACTGACTGAGGACCATTTCTTCTTTTCTTCTTCAGAGAGGACTTTCGTGATGGATGGTTGTTCCTTAAGGGATTGTAGTCCGATAATTTCATTTTGCACAAGATATTTTCTTTAGACTCAACCTCTTCTTCAAGATCTTCTACTTCAACTATCTCCTCATCAGTTGTTTCATCTCGGAGCTCAAATTCTAAGATAGGCTTCCATTAAACTATCTTATCTCGGCCTCGTACATAGGAACTCCTAGACTCCAATGTAAGCAGAGTATCTGATTTCAATCCATCTAACCATTCAAACAGTCGTTGTTAGCTTATGTTGATTTACTTGGAAAGCGAATCATATTCATCAGCAGTAGGAGCTTAGGCTTTGAGATTTTTGAAGGTTTCATCTAGGATGATAAATCATTTCATCAAATTTATGGTTCGAAGTATCCACAACGTGTTGCGCTAATCAGTCGACTTTGATGAGAACTTCTTGCATAACCATGTTCATTGCATCCTTGTGAAGAATGTCCTTCTCTAATCACTGAATTTATTTTTCATGACGAACATGAGTCTGCTTGATAAGCTCATTTGTAGCTGAAATCATGACGTCGTGAATTTTGAGTTAAGTAACTATTAAGAATTAAACTAAGAAAAAAAACTACTAAGAATGGTATTTATTTAATAAAATAACTACTAAGAATTAAACTAAGAAAAAAAAACTATAAGTGGGGGTTTTATCTGATTTTACAAGTTCAGATTAACTTAATTAAAATACTCAACTAATTACTAAAGTAAACAAGTAAAATGATTATTTTAAATCAATAATAAAGGATGCTTTCGTTAATCTTTGAATCCCCCGTGTTTCCTATATTTGATTTCAAGACAGTGGATTAATTCTGTTAGTTACCAAATAAAAGTTACTAGTCATCATGATCAGCCTAACTAGCATAAGTCAACTCAATAAATTTAACCCCAATGATCATGCAATTTAAAGACACTAAATTGATTTTAAATATAATTTGGACTCTAAATGATAGAATCTATAGACTGTTATTCTTTGCTCAAGTTTAGTAATCAAGAAAATATTATGATCAAATATTGTTGTCTAACACAGTTAAGCAACTAACTTATCACCTATATTATGATATGACTAATCACTAGGTCTAACAATTTAATGATTATAAATAGCCAGATAAATCAATTTCATGCAAATAACTCAAGATTAACTACATAATCTTGTGACAAGGGAATAAAGATAGAAACTTAAACATGCTAGTTTTAGATTTACCAAACAATATTTAAAGCTAAAACTAACTTCATCAATCCATAAAACAAGAAATCAACACATAGTAATTAAGAGTTCATCTAATCGAAATAAAATCAAGGGCTTTTAGCCCCTAAATACAGCTCAAAAACACATAAACAAAAGGTAAACCAAGCTAAACATCATTAAAATAAGCAAATCGAATGTATAGATGTGAATCCTTGCTCTAGTCTCGTTATCCTTTGATATATAGTCGAATTATGTCCTCCAAGGGTTCTTGGAAGACTTTTTCCCAGTGAATAATCGCATCCTTAAGGCCACCCCATCTTGAAATCGATTTAATATTATATATACTTTCCTAAAATCTAACCACCACGATGCGGTTCAAAGGCAACACATCGTGGTCTTCATGAATATCCCATATTCTCTAAGTTACCTCATTTGCTGAGAATCTTCCATTCACCACATCATGGTAAATGATTCCCACATTGTGGTCTTCTATCTTCAAGCCTTGTTTGTCTTTTTTTTTTTTTTTTTTTTTTTTGCCTTAGCTCACATTTTCTTGCTTCCAGCTCCTCGTTTGCTTCCTTTTCATCTCGAGTATGTCTTTGTTACTAAAAAACATATTTCAAACATAATAACTGCCTTATGTCCCAAAATAAACATAATTTTAGGTAAAAGTATTAGAAATATGTACAAAATACATGAATAATATCCATATATCACCGACCCGAAAGAATTATTATTGGTTATTTTATTTTTATCGGAATCACTTAATTTGGGAATTACATTGTTTCATGCTCTAGACTCAGCCACTGTGTAGAATATTTTCTGGTTTCAACATAAAAAAGTAAGACCCAAAAATAAAACATTACGCCATGCACTAGGGTTGAAGTGTTAATGGTACAAGATCGGGGAAAAGCATGCGTAAGGGTTGGTGTTATGCACTGTAGATAAGGACGAAAAGAAAATTTTGAGCAAGGTGGCTCACGAAATAAATTAATTATAAGAGCATATCTAATGGTTAACTCATGTTATAACTTAAAGCTATTGTCGCCTCATTATTTATTAATTTTGACCTCTAAATAAGTGACTTCTCCAATGGTTAACCTTATTTTAATAGTTTTTCTATAAATTTAACTATTTTTCCCTCATCTGCATAAAATGTTTACAGAACATCTAATTTAATTAATCATTTTTTAAACACAAATCATTTCTTAATTTGAATATATAAAACACAACGATATCAAGCCTTTATTTATATACCTAAAATATGAAAATTTATTATGTTTTAGTTATAAAAATAAAATAAAAATAGTGAAATTATTATAAAATAGTTATAAATGAAATATATTTAAAGTGGAATAACTTAAATGTACAATTTATGATATTATTGAGCGGCAAAAAAACAAAAACAAAAAACAAAAAAAAAAAAAATAGCTTGCTCAAATAGTGTTAAGTGGTCATGTAAAAGACCAACTATTAATACACTATATAAAATATGTCATTGAAGATGCTCTAAAGGTAAATTATCCATTTTACATTAGAATCATGAATTAAAACAAAATTATCTTAGTTGTGGGACTAAAATATCTATAAATAATGATTTTTGGCATCCGAAAAGGTTACATAGTTTTTTAATATGATAATCATAAATATAAAAAAAAAAAATTACGAATTCAAAATGTAGTATATTAGTTTATTATATAGGTTTTATAACATTGTATATTACACTATTTATTTATAAAACTAAAGAAATTTTCTATCCAAGCTAGTTTGAATTAGTCATTTTGATCTATATGGTAGTAAGTCCTAGAAAAAAAATTAACTTGTTTTCCAAATCTTTGAATTTTCAGTTGTTATTATAGTAAATTAGGATGACATTTGTAAAAGTTGTTTAAATCTGTTAAACCTTTTATATGGTTTACCAATTTAATTTGAAACACTCTTTTTCCATAAAAATAAGTATACATATTTTTTAAATTTGTTATTTATGTATTCTATATGAAAGATAAAAAGAGACATAAATGTTTAATTGAGAAGTCTCCTTCAATGTAAATTGGAAAAGAAGTTAGGAAGAAGATTGGCATACACATTAATCTCGTTTGAACTTAAATAGTTGGATTCTTTACAAAATAACATAAAGATCTTTAGGTTGAAATACTTCATACTAGTAAATTGACTACTAAGTTAATTAAATAGTAAAATATGTTTTCTTTATTTGTCACTGACTTTAAGTGCAATTGTAATCATATACTTGCTTTTGAAGAGACACAAAATGATACAGTTATGATATACTATCTATGTATAAAGTTAAATTAAAATGAAATAATTTCAAATTATTTAATAAAATATAAACAAATATAAAATTATTACTTATGTCAACTCTAACAAGTTGTACAATATATAAAATAGTGGTACTAATGTATAGTTTTAAACGTAAACCCGTTAACATAATTACAACTTAACTACCATATTTAATAACTAAACATATAAATCCATATATATAGAAGTCATGATAAAAAGTTTCAAGTCACGAGTGGAATATTAAGGAAAGCTACACAATGTATCTTAAGCTTTTAAAGGTTGTTATTGTATCATTTTTTATTTTCACAACTGACATTGTTTGTGGTAAAAAGCTTGTTGGAGAAGAGAAGAAAATCCTAGAATATAGTGAGGACATTATTAAGAGTGGTTGTGATTCAAAAACAAGCTTATCATGCCGTGTTCGTGATAAAATACATGGAGGAGGGCATGTTAGAGATTACATTCAAGATGAGATCCTTAATAAGTTGCGAGGAAATGGCCAAGGTAAAGGGGAAACTGATGGGTTTTAGCCATAAGAACATCCTATGTGCTTATACAAACCCTAATGCTTGGATCTAGGTTTCTCTATTGTACATGCAATTTATCAAAGACTATAAACCATAGATCTAGCATATGATAATTAATATAACATATAATTAGGGTTTAGATCATACCTTGATAGTTATGTAGCAATAACAATCTCAAATCCTCCTTGTAATGACTTTAGAAAGCTTAGAGTCACAAATGTCACTCCTCTAATGGTTCACAAACACCAAGAGCAAGAGGATGAATAAGAGAAGAGAAGGAGGTTGCGCAAAACATGTGGAAACCCTAGAAGGAAGCTTGTCCACGTTTTTGGGGCATAAGGGCTCTATATATAGTGAGGCTATTAAGGTTATCTAACAAGGAAACCCTAATTTGGATGCTTAAGCCCTAAGCAACCCATGGACTCCTTTCCTTAAAGGCCTTGGACGATTTCTAATCTACTATAAATTCAAATGCAACGTCTATCATAATAAATGATAAAACATCATAAAACACATATCTAATTATAATAATGTTTGCATTGATTGAATTGATATCAGATATGCATGTATAATCGCGTTGTGTACTCTACAAACGTAATTTAATCAATAAAGACATCGATGTTATGTATTTATATATATCTTATTGTTAGAGAAATGTCAACTTACATAATAAGTTAGTTATATTACTGATAATACATACACATATCGCACTGCACACAATTTTCAATCTAAAATATAGAGAATAATAAATATGGGATAGTTTCTTATTTATTACTAGTTTTTTAGTTTAATAAGAAACTATTAAAGCAATTGACTAGATTTTCAAATAGTCAAATTTAATTAAACACTATAATTATCTATTTATCTAATCGATAATTTATATATATATTAATTCTAAACTACAACTACACCATGAACAGTTTTTGGATGTGATTGGACTACTTCTATTTTTTTTTTTTAATTTTTTGTTTTTTTTCTTCAACAAGATTAGTGTCACGACACACTAATGAAAAATGGGAGTTTACTGACCAATATGAATTGGATTGGTGACGATCGGCTTCTAACCCGATATCCCACTGCCCATAGATAGATTTCACCCCTGATTCATGTTTTCCTTCTCCATTTCTTCCCTATTTTCTCTGATATTGGTTAAACCTCCCTTCTCAGCTTTGCGTCTGGTGGTTCGATAATACTCCGTCGCCAACATGTGCTTCCCACAAGCGAACATCATAAACGACGAAGAAAGCTCCCACCATCTTTATCTGTCAGTTACCTCAATTTCGGTATTCATTTTATTGAGATTCAGGAATCTGTGTTTGATGTTCAAGGGAATACGCGAACGGGTTTCTACTCATATAAACCCTACATCGATTGAAGTATTTTAGATTTGTGAAGGGGTTTCTACCAAAGGAATAGACGACGGGGTTTCTATGCATCGCTCTTCCATGTGGCCCTGATATGTCCATATTATCTTCTGGTAAGTGTTTTCCTTCGCCTCTTTCACCATCGAAATCCACCACCTGTGTTGCATGTGTCTTCCGTAGTGAAGGCGACCCTCCAAAGCACCCTGAAGTTCATTTCAGTTACATTCCTCACATCCCTGCATCTGCTTAGTTGCTTATGTGATTTGTTTGTAAATTCATATAACAAATTTTGTTATCATATACTTCTCCAATCAAATTTGTAGTTGAGTCGCTTCGATTTTGTGTTACGATAGTTATCACCTCAATTCCAAAGCTTTATAAAACCCTAAAATGCAATACGGTTATGAAACGGGTTAGTTGCGTCGATCTGATATTTTGATTTCTAAAATTTGTTTCTAATCTTTATCTCAAAGACTTACAGGAAACAAGGTTATATTCATCATGGGCAGACATGAGCCTGGAGAGAAAATACTTAATACCGCCATGAATGATTGCATGTAGGGCTTGTGGGGATGAACTTTTGGTGGTAAGGAGGATGACTGTCATCGTTTGCTGGTTACATTTCTCCCCCTCAAACCCTCTTTCAATTTTCCCAATCCATCTTCTTTTCCTTCAGTTCATATATACGATTTTGTTCCACTAATTTCCACTTCTCAATTGCAGGTCACGCCTTCATTAAGCTTATTAGAGAAGATTCTTTCTTCCACCGCTGGACTCCTGGAGAAGATGAGAAGCTCTTGGCATACATTCAAGAACATGTTCATGGAAGCTGGAGAGCTTTGCCTTCAAAAGCTGGTACGAATGAACTAATAATCTCATATTCTTTTATGAATTAATTATTGAAATTATAACCGAAACTGTGTTCTTGCTTATGATACTCAAGAAAATTACACATACTACAGGCCTGCAAAAATGTGGGAAAAGTTGCAGGTTGAGGTGGATAAACTATCTTAGACCTGATATAAAGAGAGGAAAATTCACTCTTCAAGAAGAACAGACCATAATTCAACTTCATGCTCTCTTGGGTAACAGATAATTTTATTTTTATTAATTTAAACCTTTTTTTTTTTTTGGACATTGAAAAACAGTTATGAAAACTACAATTTTGTTTTCTCTAGAATCAAACTTTTCAGATTCAAGAAATACAGTTATGATCAAGAATTTCAGCCACCGCTATCTCCGGTGAGATTGCCTCTCATCGACACCTGCATGGTTTTCTGTATAATATAAGGAAATTGCTTTTGTAAGGGATTTTATTGTGTAATTTTAAGATTTCCTAATCTGATTATTAATTATTTATTAAAATTCCTTTTGATATTTGATTAATATTAGGTCTTCTTGAACAGGTAAATTTCCTTCATTTATGGTTGAAATGTCTGGAGTGTTGATGAAGGATGAAATCTTTCATGTTCCTCAAGGCCAACAAAAGGGACTCTGATATAAACTCTGTTTCAAGCGAAAGTTATGCAAAAGATGCCGATGTAAATAAAGAAAAAACTGTTTTCTTGAATTCGAAGCAAGATGGTGTTATGAAGAAATGGATTCGAAAGAGGTTAGATTCTAAAGAAGGTGAAATAGATTCAGAAAAATGAAGTAAAACATGGTAAATTTCAAGAACAGAGCTTTGACATGATGAAGATGAGTGTGAAAAGTAACAGACTGCCATCATATATTACTGTATTCACTCTTGATTTTTCTTGATCTGGACTTTCTGGAGGAGAACATGTCAGTCTAGGGTGGTATTAAGTAATCTTAATTTTTGACAGAATTTTGATAGTCGTGATTAAATTCTACATGAATCTATTCAAATCTTCCATCCGATTGTATTGTTTGAAAACTGAATGCATATGTTGATAGCTGTTAAAATATAAAGAGATATCTGTATGGTTGGAGATATATTGTTTAAAGTATATCTATATGTAATGGTTCTTTCTTTATATGTGTATTTACATCATCCTACTTTCATTTTTCTATATTACAACATTGCCCTTTCATTTTTTTATTTTCTTTTTAAGACGTCAATCTACCTAATTATATCATTGTCTTTCACTTTTGTTATACAAATCTACCCAATTATAGCAGTCAAATTTTCTTTGTATTTAAATGACATTGCTATAACTGGATAGATTTTGGAAGTATGATCCTATAATAGGAAGAAATGGAAGTAAGATATTAGATATACTACAATAAACAAATTAACAAAAGCACATTGCTATTTATTGCATTTTTTAATCGTAGAGGAAGTGTGGTGTGGTCATTGATATGTCTAAGTTTTAAGATTATTAATTTTTCTGATATATTACCTTTTCACCCTTTAAGTTGAAATGGATTTTTTTTTTCTTTCCAGAAAGATGATTTGAAATCCGTGGTATGTTACTCGCGAGCTGATGGAAATGTTCCATTAATTGGCCTTTGGGGTCAATCCATGGGTGCTGTAACAAGGTAATAACTTTTTGAGAGTAAATGACCATTTTACCCTTATAGATATATTTAATAATCACAGCATGATTATAACATTGCATAATCGGATTCATCCAGATGGGACCCGGGAGATAGTTGTTCCTGCCATGTCATGGGATACAGGGAAGAACCCTGCTTTTGTTGCTGTAACCTTTAGAAAGAATAAGAATGCTACTTCTGCCATTGTTAGCCATTGCAAGCTTGCTGGAAGAACTCATGTTCTACTGTTTTACATGTCTCTATTCTTTATGCTCTGTATTGGAGAAAATGGTCACCATAAGTTTTTAATTTGTTATGCTACTTCATTTTTCTAGTTTTGAACAAACTGTTATTGAGTTACAATTATGAATTTTTGTTGAATACTGAAATAATCATGTTCCTACCACTTTAGAGGTTGTAATTGCATATTGTGTGGAAATCAAACAAGGTGAAGATGATGGAATTGGGGTATTTTTCAAAGATGGAGATGTGTATCCTGATTGACAATGGTCATGTTGAACTTTCTTGGTGGTTGGATGGTGTTGATTCAGAGAATGGTTGGTAGCTTAATTTAAAAATAAATGAAAATTTTACCCCTGTGTTGGGAAATTTAATTCTGATTCATGGAATTGAAATCTAAGCACAATCATATTAATTTTGATGAATTACATTAGCGGAGAATATGAGTGGGTTTGGGCCGGCAACGCGGGATTTTTTCCCTAGTTATGTTATAATTTAAACTAGGTGTAAAACCCGTGTATTACACGGGTTGAATAAAGAAATTAAATATTAAAATTAAAAAAACCTAGAAATTGACATGTGGATATTATTTAATTTCAAAAATATAATAAAATGACAAGTGTCAAAACTCATGAGAGATTAACATGTGGCAAAATGATCTTGATTTATTATAGTTGATTGGATTGTGTGATCAATAAAAATTATGGAGATCCTTTATAAGGTTTTCCGTTTCGCAACCAAATGTTAACATTTTCCATTCGATCTATCTCTTTCATTTTCTCTCTCTCTCTCTCTCTCTCTCTCTCTCTCTATATATATATATATATATATATATATATATATATACATTCACTCTTCCTCAAACTTTCAACGAAATCTAGAAACCCAAGACAAGGTATATCTCTTACTCGTTTAACAAGAAAGTGACATATTTATCGATGAATATCTAGTGGTTGAGATTAGCACGACAATGAGGAAGTGTTGAGAGAAGAACTTAGTCATGGAGATTATGATGAGGATTTAAAGTTAATCTCATGGATCTATTGGTTAGCTAAAAAATAAATAAGTGTGGAATTATAAGAAAAACTTATATCGGAAACATAACATCAACATAACTAAATAAATATTAGCAATATATATGAAGCCTTGTTGAATTGTAACTAGGGTTGGATGCAAAACTAAGTTAGTAAATGAAGAACAACAAAAGCATAAATGGAGATCTTAGGTTTTGTATTTCATATAAACCGACTACAAGAAATGAAGTTTAGACACAATTTTGAATACTAACTCAGACCATCTATGACCATCTATTCATGGTGAAACAAGGTACTCGCTATTGACTGGATAATACAAAAAGGTATGGAGATCAGGTGTCATGCTTTCCATGTCTGTTCCGATAAACATCACGAAACACTCAAGGTCATAAAAATTTGGTTGTTGTGCTCTACTCCTCGCAATACAAAAACACTTGAACTCTTTGCATTGTTTCCTGATCTCTAGTCTTCACATATCTTCACCAACAATATTCTTCCCATAACCATAACACTTATTGTATCTATATACTTTAAAAAGGACTTTTCATGTCATTTGAACTCATTATCTTATGACGGTCACTTTATGCATCAACTATTCCCCTAAATTACCTTGAAACTAATACCTTCATTATCAAGTTTTAGAAACTTGATTAGAATCTTCCAAAATTTCCTTACAATAACCAACCAAGCAATCCTTTCTTGCAATTGTTATTTCACTTCTTTATTGGTGTACTTGGATTTTTTTTTGACTCGAAGAATTTCATGTAGTTGCTTGTTTGTACAACAATGGAGTGCACTTGTGGGGAGAAGACTCTTCTTAGTCTTTTTTCCATGACGAAAGATAATTCTAAGCTCTGGATAGTCTGTGGCTCCACAATTTATTTCTAGGATTCCTTCAACTCTCACCATGGCTTATTCAAGAGGAGGTAGATTCACTCTATTGACGAGCATAAGGTGAATCTTGACATCGATAGTTGCAAAATCACAGTCAATTGATATAAGTAAATCAAAAGCTTTAGTATATATTTGTTTCATCATGTAGTGTTTTTTGATTCTATGATCGAAGAACATAATAATAAGGAAAATTATTCTTGATCATGTTAATGAAGTTGGCTTGAGTTCTATTATAATCAACACCTTTGTAAATGAACATTTTTAATGATCCAGATTTTAAGGTGTTGACTCCTGTCACACCCGGCTAAAGCGGAAACATGGGACACAACAGTACAACGGGTCTCATAGCAAAAGTTATAAGACATCACCAACCATAGTATTAAAAAGAATTACAATTTACAATGACTCTAAACAATTTTTTTAAAAATAAATTACAATATATTTGAAACACAACACACGCAAATTCTCCTACAAGTGTTGTATCTCTACGTGCCTCTTACTAGGTGATTCCTGAAAAGGCATGTAAAACGAGCGTCAACTATAGAAATAGTTGGTGAGTTCACAGGTTAAAAATAATATTGGTTTCATGAATCAGATTCAAAGTTTTGATAGAAGTTTCCATATATAAAAGTATATTGCTAAAATGAGTAAATAAGTTTGCATAAACAAGTTCGTTGTCATCATGAGAAATAAAGTATGTTGCCCAAATGAGATGCAACGTTCGTATTCTCATGGGAAATAAAGTTCATTGCTAAAACTTGTAAACCAGTTTCATTGCTATAATGAGCAAACAAGTTCGTTACTACAAGGAGCAAACAAGTTCATTGCTAAGACAAGTAAATAAGTTTCCTGTAATAAAAGTTTGTTGCTATAATGAGAAACAAAGTTGTTGCTGTAATAAGTAAACTAGTTTGTATGTATATGAGCAAACAATGAGTTCACAACCAAGTCTATGACTAACTCCCTATCAAGATCTATGCTTATCGTTCCATAGATTAATATGGTATCATGCACTCAAACAATCAGGCGAGTGAGGAGTTTTTAATTCATAATAGCATTATCCATAATGACCACTGGCTCAAAGATTAAATGGTTGGAGTAAAGTGGAATGGACTTAAGACGATAAGGCCTCATGTTTCAAGTTGCATAAACATACATAGCAAAATATAGCAATCAAGTTTGAGACAAATCAATTTAAATACAACGAACAATAAATAGTTTTTCCAACATGCTTTTCCACCCCAAAACATAAAAACCGAAAATAGGGGGATGCGTGAATGCTCAAAATGCTTTGATATTGTGACAACCCGATAGATTTGGATCAAGAAAGGTCTAAATTGTAACCCTATTACAATAAAACCTTGAAAACCAAATAGGCATAAGTATATGTATATAGGTATATATACTTTGGAAATTATACTTACGACAACCCCTTGAAGGAAAACACGTTTTAACAACGTAAGGATAGTCAAATAGTTGCATAAGTGTGTGTGTGTGTGTGTGTGTATATATATATATATATATATATATATATATATGAGTATATGCATACTTTAAAAAGCATGTTGCAAGGGCAAGTAATGCCAAATGCTTTGAACATAAATCATGGAATTAAAACCACTATTGTATAGCCTTTAGCCTAAGTGCCCCACCCTTTGAGATTTCGGTTTGCTTAAGACAACTTATCACCATGCCTAGAAAGCATTAAGGTCGAAATCAACTCCATGCAAGCCCACTAAGGCCGAAAACCCTTCCATGAGGGATCCAAGACCGAAATCAACTCTTAAACCAAGCATCTAAGACCGAAATCACTTAAATGGACCACCCATTGGCTGCAAACAGCCGTAATGGGTCATTGTTATGACCGAAAACACATCCATGACCTCTTACAGAACATGATTTCGGTCTAGGAAAAGATAAAGATAGATTAGTTGACCTTAAGATATGACATCACTCCTATTTCCAATAAGAATCCCAATAACCCACGTGAATTTCCAACAAATATCCATACTTTAACCTCTAGTTAACCAAGCATGTGTCCCATCATTTTTTCTCCTTTACATCGGCAGTAAGCAAATATAAACTCCCACTATTCCTTTAACTCTCCAACTTCTCTCATATTCTCCTAACTTTCCCTTCAAGAACAAGTGTAAGGTTTTACTAAGGGTTTAATTCTCCAAGATTGGTCCTAAAATTTTGGTAAGCATTTCGTGATCCTCTAGTGCTCCAATACATCTTTATGTTGTTTACATTCTATTTACACACATTAAAATGTGTTAAAACCCTTAGGCTAATATTACTCTCAAGGAAGTTCATCAACTCCATTCAAGTATTTTAGGCTTGAAAAACTTCTCAACATCACTTCACATCAACCAACAAAACCACTCAAGGTGAGTTCATACCCCTACATTTTCAAGCTTTTTCATCTTTTAGGGGGGGGGGGGGGGTAGAAGTAGTAAAACTTTGTTTATCCCACAAATAATTTCCTGTTTTTCATCTTTATGTTAAAGATAAAATATTATTTACCTAAGTTATGGTTTATACTAGTTTTGGTATAAATATTTGTGATATACATATTGTTAAAACAAACATAATCTATGTTATAAAATCATAAGAAAAGTTATGATTTGTAAAACAACATGGCTTTTGGGAACTTTTACTAAAAGATAGCTCTACTAGAAAAAATGGTTACATTATAGTCATTTACTAATTTTGTGGGTTTTAACCCAAAAATATTATGTTTTGATTTCATATTTTCATACTAGAACACACACTTATATATATATATATATATATATATATATATATATATATATATATATAAGATTATATAAATAGTTTCAAACAAATAAGATAAACTATAATTGATATAATTTGGAAGTCACAAACCATTCCTTTCGAAGATACATATAATTATTTAAAGGTATAATTATCTTATTTTGCAAGTAAAAGGAGTCATAATTCACATAAATTTGTTAATGTTCTTGTAAGACATTCTTTTCACCGTGCCTACCTGGCATACACCTTAAGTCCTGCATTATAACTAGAGTCTCCTGGAGGGAGAACGAGACCGTTGTGTATAGATCTATACGAGATTGACAACCCCATGCCTCAGTTGTTCTATAGTTAGACCGACAAGTCTAGGGTGACAAATGTATACAATTCTGATGTCTGAAGCATGTCGTTCAGGCATATCAGTCATATCAAGCATGGTTATAATAACTCACATATGGATTAGCGAAACTACTTGGTTTACGGGAAGCTTATACTTCATTAGTTTTATAAAAAGAAATAAAACTACATACTATTTTCAGTACAACAACACTTACATCTTGGTCTTAGGATTTCAGACTATAACTCATATTTAAGAAAATATTGGATTTTCTAGAAAACTTACCTTATCATTTCACATGAAAAATATATAAAAGAATTACATACAATTACAGTTCATATTAAAGAAAATATCGGATTTTCTGGAAGTATACGAAACCATTTTGGTGTGAAACAGTACAAACCCTTTTCATACAAAATGATTATGAACTCACCAACTTAATTGTTGACATTTTTCAAGATCACTTGTATTCTCAGGAAACTAGTAGACATGTGTTCAACCCTTCTTGAGGGTCGGCGTCGTCGTTTCATGTTTTCTACCTTTCAGTTATTTGTATTCAACTTTTGTACAAACAGAGTTTTGTAAACAATGTAATACTTGAAATCTCAATGTTTGAATGTTTGTGTTGCTATGTTTCATTTATATTCAGCTGTTATGATACTGTATATGAAGTCACTCCATCCGCCCCCAAACATTTACGTTGTTCTGGTTTGGGGGTGTGACAGAGATGATGCAAATGATGCCTTAAACTAAGTTCCACTTGTACCACTACCGATTCCTACAATAATGGTGTACACTAGTGAGTCTCTAATAGAAATCTAACATTAGCATACTTAACTTCTACAATAGAAATTTGCCAATAATGTGTCAAAATTTTGATATTGATAAGTTATAAACATTTTCCTGTGAAAATTAAATTTCCATGAATCAATTGTTATATAACAATTGAAGTGGAAAATTCTCATTATTGAAATGTTAATATTTAACATTTTAAGAGGTGTTCCAATGATTAAATATTCAAAAACTAAATCAATTTAGTAATAAAATTTACCAAACTTTGTATTTCAGTTTCAACTAAAGTCAAAGATGTTAAGATAAATATTCTTGAATTTTTTATTTGTCTAATTATTTTTCACCATCTTACTTTCTTGAATAATCACAAAATCATGGAAAATAGTAAATTATCATGAAAAATTCTTATAACTTTTGTGAAACTATTTTACAGTGTACATAATCTGGGAAAATGAAGAGAATTGTTATCGAGATTTACGAAAGTAAAATATGATTTGAGTGATTGAAGTTAGAACACGAAGAGTAAATATTAATCAGATCTTATATTGATGAAGACTGATTACAGAATAAGCAGAAAGGATATTTGTGTTTCGAAAGTTATCCTCTACTTCTATCCTTAGTCCCTATTTATAGGGAACATGAGTGTACAAAAAATATACTAATTCTAAACATTACACTTCGCACAAATATGACTTAGTAAAATAACATAAACATGCAAAACTATACAAACACAATATTCGACTTTTACAATTTTGCTTCTACAATCTCCCCCTTTGTAAATAGTCGAAGCTATTCAGTCCATAAGTTTTTTAACAGCAGAGTGAATTGTCTTTCGCACTTCTCCATACCAGGAAATCACCTTCTTGTCTCCTTCATTGTTCTTCTTGCAATTGTTCATACGAACAATAAAGTGCGTATATTGCGAAGAAGTATATCTTTCCACCTCTGAGACTTTAAACAAGAATTTCTTAGGCTTCCCCTTCGTATCTCTTCCTGAAAACACCATGCCGAAAGGTTTCAGGGAGATTTCCCCAACAACATATTTTAATAATGCTGATTGAGATAAAGTTTCTTCCCAAGGAACATTCACTTCTCTTCCCACTGCAGTCGCCAATTCTTCATCAGTAAGAGCCAAACAATCGAAGTAATTGTCGATGTATGTCTTAACATGTGCGAAGCCTATCTTGAACACTTCAGTCTCAGAGCCTTTGAGCTTATTCTCTTCCATATGCTTCAAAATTAGAGCCACTTGAATCAAATCGTTGCAGTTCATCAGAGGAAAATCAGCTACAATGAAGTCATACTGCTTGTTGTCTGCTCGAATAACAAAATAACGGAAATTTTGAAGCATGTCTTCAAACAATGTATCTTTCTTGATTGTTAACACCTTTTTGATCTTCATTAAAGACCAAACTTCATCCGGATTCTTCCCCAATACAGCATGAAATCTGATTTTCATGTGTATATAATCATCAGGATTATCAAACTTCTCGCTAATCTTGTACTGAGCAGTAATGAAGAGCATTTCATTGATTGGAAAATCTAGCTGACAATTGTCTGAATTCGCAACATCATAACTTCTCTTTGGCTTCTTCTCGAATTCATACATTTTCCTCCCCACAACTTTTGACTCTATAGTTTCGTAAGAGTACAGCTTCGCAGGATCTCCTTTGTTCATCGTGGGAGGATCACTTGCCCTTTGCCTCATGATGCTTTGTACTTGCCTCATTCTTTCCAACTCTGCCTCAGCCTCAGCTTTCTTCTCCTCCTTCGATTTTTCGTACAATATCCCTTTTCCTTTTCCCACTACACCTGTTTGAGGTTTTGAACTCGAACCTCCTTCTTTTTCCCCAATAGAAATTCCTTTGGCAATCGGTTTTGTGATTATTGTAGTTGAGGAAATTGGCTTCATAAGTATGGGAAGAGTATTTTTAAGCTGGGTAGATATAACTTTTCCCACTGTCTTCTCATCCTCCTCTTTACTTAAATTCTTCTCTCCCCCTAGCACCCCTGTGAAAGCAGGTGGGGCACTCTTCGGTAGTAAAGAGGTAAAATTGGCGATTGGTGCAAGAGCTTTCTGAATTGCTTGTTCTAAAAGATTAACCTTTAGAGACAAGAACTCAGGAGTGAGAATTTGTGTAGATGAAGATTGCGAAACCACCATTTTGAGCTCAGTCACCAACTTGATCAGCTGATCAAACTTCTCCTGGGTTTCTTTGTTATTAGCTTCAAGGATAGGAACATCAACAACCTTTTGGACTTTTGAAGAAACCTCATCAATCTTCTTTTGAACTTCGAAATTTTGAGAATTAATATCCTTGAGCTCCTTCGCAAGTTCGGTTTTCAACTCTTGAAGCTTAAAGTTGACATCCTCCCGAACTTTCTTCACATCCTGTACAAAAAGAACATGACGTTCTTTTGCAACTGTTTTCAAGTCCTGGACCACTGAAGAAAAATTACTCCCTTGAGCTTTAATGCGAAGCTCATTATTTTTATCAGAGATCAACCTTCTCCATTATACGCTTCTCAGCACCCTTGAGCATTATATCAACCTCCATTGCTGAGATAGAAGACATCCTGCCAGAATCAGCTAGCGACTGAATAATAGCATTTAGCTTATGATTCATGATTTTAAATTGCTTTCCTGTCATAAGCATATGATCAGGAATATCCTCTTCCTCTGAATCAAAATGAATGTCTTCAAGTACTCCTCCAAAGGCTCCTCCTTCAGTTTCATTATCAGATAAAGGTTGTGAAGGTTGAGGATATTCTGGTGATTGTGAGGGAAAAAGGGTTGTAAATGGGTTTTGAAGTGGATGATCAAAAATTGATGAGGTTGTGGATAGAGTTGTAGATGGAAATGAAACAAGTGGTAAAGAAATTGGTAAGGTGATTGGTAATGTGGTTTCAACACTCGTGATAGGTGCCCCGTATCAGATACGTTGACAACCGTATCAAAAATAGGTACCTCCTCAGAAACTGATTTGGTAGTGACTATTTCGAGTGGTTCGGTGAGTGGTATTGTGGTAGATATTTGTGAAGTAGGGGTAATGGAAATTATTGGTAAGGAAACATTTACCGTGGACATCACCGGTGGAGTTTCTGGAACTATCTCTTCATCAAATGATTCATTGCGAACCACCAGCTTCCGTCTTTTTATTAGAGTACGTTGCATGTTTTTCGCAACGTCTTCAGCTCTTTGCCTTTTCTTTCCTGGAGAGACCGGAGCTGAAATACTGCGAATGGTAACCCCTTTACTGCTCACCTCAGTCTTGCGAATCTTTTTCAATACCCCAGACTTGGAAGGTATTGTTTCTTTCTTCGATTTAGATGAAGTCTCTTCAATATGAACATCTTCATCCTGAGCTTGTTGCGTAGATGGACCTTTCGCATCCTTCTTTGTGGACTTCTTCTTCTTTGATGGTGCAGCAACATCTAATAACACTCCATTCAGCACCGATTGATCAATTATTTTCAAATATCTCACCAAGACCTTGTGAGTTTGAGAGACCTTGTGAAGCATCGCATCTGGAATGCGAGCAACATGAGTAAAAATTTTCTCATCATCTTCCACTGCCTTAGGAAATTGATATAAAGAGAATTCAGCAACTTCAACATCCTCAGGGACAACAATCCCTTCTCTTTCATACACCTTCTCTAGAATCAAACTCCAATACCTCGCACACGAAATTCCTTTTTCAGAGTTTGTGTTTTCTAGACTCTTGACAAATTCCTTCCACAACTGGGTTGCATAATATACACTGATATCGTAGTACAAGCCCATAACCACAGCATATACTTCCATTCTCCCTCTATCTAGTCCAATTGTTCTTCCTATTAGGCATCGAAGAAAAATTCCAAATAAGAAATTCCATATGCACGGCAACCCAGACTTTCGAAAGTCACTTATCTTCTCAAGCTCTGGTTGATGGCCCATCTCATTGAACATGTGAATTATTTGAGAGTTAACAGGTTTGAAAAATGGAGGATTGTTCGGAATCTGCAAGAATTCAACAAACATCTTTTTGGAAAGTTTTACCCGTTTGTTGTTTATCATGTTGAAAGTTATCACATCAGTAGTATGGTTGTATGATGCTGTTGAAGCTGCCAAGGATAACCATGTCATCGGAACAGAGAATGAACTAAACATGGCAGTGGACAAGGGTGATCGCTTCAGGGAAACGATGAGCATCTTCAAACCTTCGGGATAAGAAGAGACATTTGGATCAACTTGATAATTGGTGCTTTGGATTTTCATCAGGGATTGAGAAAGAACTTCATCAGTGTTGGATTGAGTGGCCGCCATTGTTAGGGTTTGAAAGAGATAAAGTTTGAATCTTTGGAGATTTGTGAAAGTTCTGTTTGCGTAACCGTATATAGTGTTCTTGATCCCCCTTTTATAGTTTACCCAAATTGATTTGAAATTAAAGCGGGATGCATTTAATGTTATCCGATGTGGCACCTTGAAAATCGATCATGACTGCAAAAGATAACCATGCTTCAAAAAGTAACTGTCACATCTCCTTGAAAACCGGATAGAATACCAACCATCTTGAGTACACAGCCTGTCAAGTTTCCCGTTATAGAATCTGAACCGTTAAAACCCTTCGCATGGAGTCAAGGCTCTTTCACTTTTGGGATGTAACGTGAAGTCATATGCCAGATTTGCGAAATCATCAGCCTGAGTTGGTTTTACTCAGAACCTCAAGGATTTCGTGTGTGCATTGTGTCAACAGAATAAGATGAGAAACAAAAAAAAAATTTGGAATTCTGTGATGTCAAAAATTCAATTTGACATGAATACAGTTAAACCCCAGGCAAAGGTTGCTTCGTTAATCATCAAGAGAGATAATCAACAGCTTGTGTAGTTTCCCGTGAATTACAATCGAATACTTTTAGATAAGTATAAAAGGGATTCTTTTGAAAGATATTTTGGGTTGGTTTCAAATTTCATTACATATCAGCCTTAACATAAGGTGAGAAATTGTAAATGAAATTACTTGTTTGACCAGTGTAGTCAATGACAAGTTGGCTTTTGAAAATATTTATCATGACTAGGATTTGCAAATAAAACTCACACATAAATCATATTCAATTTTTTTTTTTGAATTGGATCTTGTTGGGTAACAAACATCTTGGGTTGCAACTGTTTGATCAAGACCACACATGCGAATTGAATATGATTTGGAGTTTCAAAATTTTGATACTGAAACAAAGGTTTCATTAAAATCTGGAACAATGTTCCCCGTCAATTCCTTAAGGTTTATGATGTTTGGGTTTCACTTCCATCACGGTCTCATGATGTTAGATCATAAACATAGACTTGTGATTTGTCTAGGTTTTGATTGGTTTGATCAAAGACCTCAAGGACAAATCTCTTCGAAAATTTGGATTGAAAGAATTGTTTGGTATAAAAAGATTGGTTAAGAATCGAAGTGTACCTCTGTTATAATGGAAAAAACAGAATACTCTTAACTCATTTGAGAAGAGTAAGGTAGCTCTTTTGACTTATACGAATATAAGCCTTTTGGGAAGAAATTTTCATGTGATAATTTCATTAAGGATTTCTTTTCTCACACATAGAGTCTTGTTGAGGCTTTTGGTCTACATACAACAACATGCTTCTAGGGACATCCTAACTAGTTTTAAAAAATTTAATACCTTCCCGTAGAAACATATAAGCAAGATCTCTTCGCATTAAGCCCTGTACTAAACTCTCAGCACACAATATTTAAAGAACAAATAAAACAAAAATATTTTTGTGATTTTTGAAATTTTCAAAATTAAAAACATAACAAAATAATTTTTTTTAAAATTTTTTTAATTTTTCATAAACAAAACTGAATAAACATAAAATCTTTTTGGATTTTTGATTTTTCAAAAAGTAAAAACTATAAAATGAATCGTGAACCTAACCTTAGTTGTTATGATTGCAAATGCGAAAAGATGTGGATGCGAAGCCATGCAAAGCCTCTGGATGAACAGTAACATCTGAACAAGTTTGACTCATAACTACTGAACAAGACTTTCATGCTTGAGTTTTTGGAATTGAATTCGCATCAATCATCCCCAAACCTGATAAAATTCTAACAAATGATTTTTCATCAAGAGGTTTTGTAAAAATATCAGCAAGTTGTTTAGTTGTTTTAACAAAATGAATTTCAATATTCCCATCTTCCACATGATCTTTGATAAAATGATATCGAAGAGCAATGTGTTTTGTCTTTGAATGTTGTACTGGATTATGAAAAATGCGAATTGCACTTTGTGAATCACAATACAAGGGAATCTTTTTCATGTTTATTGCATAGTCACGAAGTTGACTCTGAATCCAAATAATTTGCGATGTGCAAGCAGCAGCAGCAATGTATTCAGCATCAGTAGTTGATATAGCCACACAAGTTTGTTTCTTCGATTGCCAACTCACCAACTTCCCATCCAATAGCTGACATCCACCACTCGTACTTTTCCTATCCAAAGTACATCCTCCTAGATCAGAATCTGAAAAAGCTTGAATGAAAAACTCCGTTTTCGAAGGATACCAAAGTCCTAACGAAACTGTTCCCTTAAGATAGCGAAAAATATTTTTCACTGCAGTCAAATGAGGTTCTCTGGGATTAGCTTGATATCTAGCACAATTGCAAACCTAAAACATAATATCAGGTCTACTTGCAGTTAAGTACAATAAAGACCCTATCATGCTTTGATAAAGTGTTAAATCAACAGCAGGAGCATCTAACGAAGGAGTTAGTCTTGTTCCTACTGCCATTGGTACTCTTAGTTTCGTGCTATTAGTCATTCCAAACTTTTCAAGCAAGTTCTTCGTATATTTTTCTTGATTGATTAAGATTCCATCCCTGTTCTGTCTTATATTCAGACCAAGAAAATTATTAATTTTTCCCATCATGCTCATTTCAAACTGAATTTTCATTAGATTTTCAAATTCAATTGACAATGCTGGATCAGTCGAGCCAAAAATAATATCATCAACATAAATTTGAACAAGCATTAGATGATTCCCAACTTTCTTGCGAAATAATGTGGGGTTTACTGATCCTTGTTTAAATTTAGATTGTTTCAAGAAATTTGTAAGTGTTGCGTACCAGGCTCTTGGTGCTTGTTTTAATCCATATACAGCCTTATCTAGGATGTAAACATGATCAGGATGTTCATCGTTTATAAACCCTAGTGGTTGTTCAACATACACTGTTTCTTCTAGTTCTCCATTTAAGAATGCACACTTAACATCCATTTGATAAACATCAAAGTCTTTGTGAGCTGCATAAGCTAAAAATATGCGAACTACTTCAAGTCTTGCAACAGGTGTAAATGTTTCTTCATAGTCTATTCCTTCTTGTTGCGAGTAACCTTTAACCACTAGTCTAGCTTTATTGCGAATAATATTGTCATCTTTTTCGGTTTTATTTTTAAAAATCAATTTTAATCCGACAATTGAAACATCAGAAGGTTTAGAAATTAATCTCCAAACCTTGTTTCGTTCAAATTCAGCTAGTTCAGATTGCATAGCAACAACTCAATCTGAGTGTTCCATAGCATCCTTTACTGTCTTTGGCTCTATTTTCCAAATAAAGACATTAAACATACATAGTTCTTGGTTCGCATTCAGTACCTCATTTTTCGCACGAATTTGAGCTCTTGTCAACACACCATCTTGTGGATCACCAATTACCTGTTCTTTTGGATGATTTCTTGTCCATTTCTTAAGTGGTGGAAAATTATGATCAAATTCTAATGGTGCATCTTCATACATATCTTCATTTTCAGATCCTACAACAGACAAATTATCATTTAGTTCATGAAACTCATCATTTTCATCAAGATTAATTGTCTCTATTTCATCATGCTCCCCCTCAACATGATATTCATCTTGATGCTCCCCCTCAAAATGATGTTCCTATTGATTTTGCGAATGCTCCCCCTCAACTTGATGATTCATATTTTCATTCTCCCCCTCAAAAGTTGGCTGACAATCTTCAGGGATACTCATATGCTCCCCCGCCATACGAGCATCAGGCATACTTTCGCAAGTTATTGTTATAGTAATTGTCGAATCATCAGTATGTTTTGAGGATTCTGACGTCTGATTATCAGGAGCATTATTTTCCACTTCAATTGCCCTGTCAGAAATTCCGAAAATTAAGTCATAATCAAAATCATTTATTTCAGAATTATCAATTTGAGTATTTGAATCAACAAGTATTGATTTATTTTCAAATTTACTATCAGTTTGTTTAAGATAGTAATCATCGAATGTTAAATTGAAAGTTTCTTCAACTTTTCTAGTTCTTTTATTAAGCACTCTGTATGCAACTGAATTCTGTGAATATCCTAAGAATATGCCTTCATCAGCTTTAGCTTGGAATTTGGACAAATTATCTTTGAGATTCATGATAAAACACCTGCAACCAAAAACATGAAAGAATTTGACATTAGGTTTCCTATTATTGATTATTTCATATGGAGTAACATTGAATCTTTGATGAATGAATGATCGATTTTGAGTAAAACATGCAGTGGAAACTGCTTCAACCCAAAGATATTGAGGTAGATTCGCATATGTTAACATGGTTCTGGCTGCTTCGCATAGAGATCGATTTCTTCTTTCAACAACACCATTTTGTTGTGGAGTATATGGTGATGAGAAATTATGCGAAATGCCTTTGCTTGTGAGAAAAGAATCAAGAGTTTGATTTTTAAACTCAGAACCATTATCACTTTTAATTTTGCGAACATTCTTTTTCAGACTAAGCGCAATCTTTTTGATAAAATCAATCATCGTTTGAGCAACTTCAGATTTTAACCTGAGAAAAAATACCCATGTGAATCGAGAAAAATCATCTACAATAACTAAAATGTACCGCTTTTTATTGATTGTAGCAACAGTCGACGGTCCACACAAGTCAATGTGAAGAAGTTCCAATGGTTCTACGATTTTTGAATCTATCACAATCGGATGACCTTTTCTATGTTGCTTTCCTTGTTTGCAAGCTGCACACAGAGAATCATTGTCAAATATTAGTACAGGTAATCCTCGAACTAAATCTTCAATGACAAGTTTGTTAATATTGTGAAAGTATAAGTGTGACAATCTTCTATGCCAAAGCCATCTGACATCATTAGATGCTTTTGATAGTAAACACATAGCAGGTTTTCCCACAATTGGTTTGATGTCCAGTGTAAACATATCACCCTATCTTTTGGATTTGAGAAGTATTTCATTGGACTTCGCATTTGAAATGATACTTCCATCTTCATTAAATACAACTTGATTTCCAGTACCAACAACAAGTTGTGACACACTTATCAAATTATGTTGAAGTCCTTCAACATAAGCAACTCTGTTCATAGTGAATTGTCCATTTGTGACTTTCCCATAGCCTTTCACTTAACACTTGTGATTATTCCCAAATTTGACTACTCCTGCATTTTCCAAGCTTCTATAATCTCGCAAGTTTTCCTTTCTTCCAGTCATATGACGAGAGCAACCACTATCAATATACCATTTCGTATCATATTTCTCGTCACACATCACCTGCATTTATTGGAAAATTTTAGGAAGCCAAGACTTGTTGGGTCCATCATTAGTAGAATGAAACAAATTCTTTGAATTTAAAAACCATGTTTTCACTTTGTTTGTGACAGAATCCATTATATTAACATCATCAGATCTATATATTGAAATATAGTCATTCAATAGTTTTGGATTTCCGTTGATTGTAATCTTATCCATTATATTAACATCATCAGATATATATATTGAAATAAAGTGGGTTAGATCTGGTCCCACCTTGACTGGGAAGGAGAACGAAACATTTCCTTATAAAGGGGTGTGGATACCTTCCTTGTTACAACGCGTTTTAAAGCCGTGAGGGCAGCAGATCCCATAAGAAGTCTGCAGTTAAGCGTGCTCGGGCGGGAGTAGTACCAGGATGGGTGACCCCCTGGGAAGTCCTGGTGCCGAGTGGCCCAAAGTGGACAATATTGTGATACGTGCCAGAGGGGGATGTTACAAATGGTATCAAAGCTAGGGCACGGGTCGATGTGTTCGACAGGGACGTTGAACCCTATAATGGGGGGTGAAAGTGGGTTAGATCTGATCCCACATCGACTGGGAAGGAGAACTAAGCATTCCTTATAAGGGGGTGTGGATACGTTCCCTATCACAACGCGTTTTAAAGCCGTGAGGGTAGCAGATCCCATAAGAACTCTGCAGTTAAGCGTGCTCGGGCGGGAGTAGTACCGGAATGGGTGACCCCCTGGAAAGTCCTCATGCCGAGTGGCCCAAAGCGGACAATATTGTGATACGTGCCAGAGGGGGGTGTTACAACAACATTCGCATTTTTGATAACTGGTTTCCATTTTTGAACTGGAACTTGCGAATGATGAGATGATGAACTAGCAGTGGAAGAGTTATTTGCGAACTTGTCAAATGCATTCTTGATTTGTTGCTCTGTAAACTTCCCACTTTGATATTTTCTTCCTTTCCCTTCAAACCAACGATTGATTGTACTTACATCAGATTTTCCTTTTGTATATGAAACTTTGGTTGGTTTTGAAACTGAAGGATTTGGAAAATTTGGCTGTTTTGGTGAAAATTTTACTTTTGCTTGAGTTGAATCTTTCAAACTTGATAAAGCATTCGTGAATTTGCCAACATTTTGAAACTTTTGATTATTTACAAATTTTTGCAAATTCTCAAATTTTCGATTGTTGTCATATTTGCGAACATATGGAATTTTGTCAACAAATTTATTGGTTTATGAAAACTTGAATCTGTTTGTTTATTTTTGCTTTGAAATTTTGATGATGTTGTTTTTGAAATTTGTTCTTTTTCAGCTCTTGGTTTGTCATTTGACACAACTTGCCAGAAAATTGATTTTCTTGCTTTTCTTTTTGAAACATTATTTTCTGTTGAATAATTTCCAACCATCAATTTCAATTCATGAGAATTTAATTTCACTTCAGCCTTTGGTTTTTCAACTTTTTCAAAAACTTTGTTTGGTTTTTCACCTTTAACCACCCATTTTTGTAATGATTTTTGTTTTTGAAACACATAAGAATTTTGAGTTAAATTGTTTTCTTCTGTGTTTTGATTTGCAAAAAAACCTTCAGTGGTTGACCTTAGATTATCTTTTTCAATCATTTTGTTGAATTCAGGATGAATTTTCTCAGCATTTTCAGTAGTGACAAAAACTTGATTTGGAAAAATGGTTTTATCAGTGCATACAAAATTTGGATATACCACAGTGTTGGTTTCCAAATAATGTGCGCCTTTGTCATTTAAAATTTTGTCAAATTCCTTTGTATTCTCAAACACTTGATCAACCACAACTCGTGGAGATATTTCATGTGAATCTTTCACTTCTTCTTTGTTTTCTTTATTATCATCATATTTCCAGCTTTCAACTTCCACATTATCAAACTTACAATGTTGCGAAGTTGAAGGTTTATCAATTTCATCCTTTATTATCGAATCAACAATAATTTCTTTACCTTTTATCTTAGATGTGATATTAATGATTGACAATTTAGAACAATCAACCTCTTCTTCCTCTTCTATCTCACTGATTTCACTCACATTATCTGAATTGTCATCAATATCAACATAATTGAATTGGGAGGCAAGAGTTGAAGTTTCTGTTTTCTTTAAGATTTTCACTTGTTCACTCTTTGTCAAACTTTCATTGACAATATTAACCAACTCATCAGCTTTCAGAAATTCATCAATTTTGACAGTACCATATGAATATCTATCGTAAGGTATTTTGTCAAATTGAGCAATTGTACTTTCGCAATCATAAGAAACAACATCAATTTTGCTAATGTAAAGCATTTAATTTTGCATACAATCGTTTGACAGAATTACAATATATGTTCCTTTGTGCTAGCGACAACCTAACATCATTTATAAGATTATTCTATCACAATCTACAGTTTTGATCTGCATTTCAAGTTTTTCTACTCTGCTCCTCTTTATTTCTAATTCTCTCTATGTCTCACCTAGTTGCATATTTAATTTTTGAGCTTCATTACTAGCAGACACAATAACAAAATCAAAATAAGCCACAATTTCATCAAATGAAACAATTTCAGCATCATAAGCAGATAAAGGAATATTAAAAGATTCAAGTATTGCACGTACCTTGGTGGTCATGGGTGATTTGTCCGTGGATTTGGATACAAAACATTTCCCTGAAATGTCCTCTTCGCAATCTTCAAAACTTGCGAACATGGCTCCATGTGTGGGATGCCTCATTTTCTCGTCATCAGATCCTGAAGACCAGATCTGATACGTACCACTCTCTTCATCATCAGTTTCACCTTTCGCAACCAGAGATACTCCTTTGGTCTTAGCACGTATCTCTTCAATCTTTTCAGAATAGTATGCTTCATCTTTAACTTTTTCCTTCTTCTCTTCTTTCTTTCGCAACATGCAATCGGCTGCGAAGTGATTCGCACCATTGCAGTAGTGACAGTAAATTCCTGAGTCACCTTTCAGCTTCTTCACTTCTTTCGCATCTTTTTGTTTCTCCTCAGCTTTCTCCATATTCTTCCTCTCCTCTCCTCCAGTTTTTGTGACTCCACTTTTCGCATCAGTAGCCTTTCCTTTTGGATTATATGGCTTCTTGAAAAATTTCTTAACTCTATTGTTTGAGTAGAATGCCACAACTTCATCATCTGAATTCATCAAAAATCCTTCATTATCTGAATCATCTTTTTCATTCACATCAACTTCAGATACCTTTGAAACTAGAGCCAAAGGACCTCCAATACTCTGTTTTGATTCTTCATACATTTCTGAAACTTCAATTTCATGTGTTTTCAGCTGATTGTAGAGATCATTCAAATAAGTTGTATCAAAACTCTGTTGATTCTTAATCATCATGCTCACACTTCACCATTCCTTGCGAAGACCCATAATGAAAGTTAAATTGAACTCCATGAGAGACCTAGTGATTCCATACCTATTGCAGCGAAACATAAGCTCATTCAGACGATCATAGTAATTTTCAAGAGTTTCAGCATCCTTTTGTCTGAATTCTTTCAGTTCAACTAGACATTGTTTCACAGAATTGATCTTCGTCTTTTCGCTACCTTGATACTTCTCTTTTAGAGTGTTCCATATCTCCTTTGCTGTTTTACAACTACGAATGTAATTATAAACCACAGGACGAAGAGCACCTCTTAGTTCCCTCATGCACCTCTTTTCATTATTCTTCAACCGTTTTTCTTGATCAACAACTTCAGCAGATGCAGCAGATGGACCAATTGGTTGAACATTAGCAGGAGCTTGCACTGTTCCATCGATACAATTCCAAAGTTCTTCATCAATTCCATTCAAGTAATCTTCCATTCTATCAGCGCACTGATCATAGTATTCTGGAATTAACATCAAAATTTTGGTTGAGGAACCAAGCAAGTGAGAGAAGGAAGTCATTGTATTCATGTTGAAGTTCGCCATTGATGAACACAGAAATTTTCAGAAAGCTTGAAAAACTTGATGAAATTGAGAATTGATCAATTGAATTGATCACAAATCACTGATCGATTACTCGACTAAACAATTCAAAGACAGAATCAATTCAAATCTGAAGATCAAATTTGATTTTCAAAACCAAAATGCGCGGAAAATTTTGAGTAAAGTTGCAACTCAAAAAGAAAATGATTCTAACACGGAAATCAGATCGATGCTGTTTGAATCCCGCTCTGATACCAATTGAAGAGAATTGTTATCGAGATTTACGAAAGTAAAATATGATTTGAGTGATTGAAGAGTTAGAATATTAATCAGATCTTATATTGATGAAGACTGATTACAGAATAAGCAGAAAGGATATTTGTGTTTCAAAAGTTATCCTCTACTTCTATCCTCAGTCCCTATTTATAGGGAACATGAGTGTACAAAAATTATACTAAGTCTAAACATTACACTTCGCACAAATATGACTTAGTAAAATAACATAAACATGCGAAACTATACAAACACAATATTCGACTTTTACAATTTTGCTTCTACAGAAAATTATTTTTGAATAGTAAATCGCTATTTTTAGACTTTAAGTGTGTTTAATACTAACAAAATAAAAATAAATAGTAAAAGGTTAAGATAAATCCCCAAAATCTTTATTTATGGTTATAATGTAATAAAAGATTCCTTGGTAATTTTTTTTGAGTTTTGGATAAGTTTAACTATTTTTCACTTATTTAATTCTTCTAACATACATTAAATCTTGGAAAAATAGTAAAAGGCTATGGAAATTTTTAACAATAAAATAAAAACTAAAGGTAAATAGTAATAACAATTTCTAAAACTTCATGCGGGGGGGGGGGGGGGGGGGGCTTTGGTTTATAGTATAGGTCATTCATGAACTTTTCTAGAATTTATTTACTAGTTTAAGTATTTTGTATGCTTTAACACTCTATTTTCTTACTATTTTCATGTAAAAATAAAGAAAATATATTTGGAGCTGAAAATTTCCAGAATGCATCTTCATACAATTTAATAGAAGTGAAAAACCATTTTCTTATCTTGGATGTCAAAAAACATGCCTACAGGCTCAATATATTATGGAGAAAAACTTGGTTCTTGTGATTTTGGTAAAGGTTATTGATGTCTCTTTGAGAATTTTTGCAACATGTTCCGAAGACTTTTGAATCAACATCTTTTTGTCCCTCTGAAAATACGATATTAAGTGCTCAAATTAATTTTCCTAGATTTTTAGTGAGGAAAAAGTCCTTTCAACATGCAACACAAAACTAATATTCATAAGGAAAGTGCTGTTGGAGCAATAGTATTGTAAAAATTATTAAAAATCGAAATCTTAATGTTTTGCAGTGAGACAACTTGTGTTCGAAATCTAACTCATATTATAATAATTCAGAACAAGAATCTTGATTTTTGGTTAAGAAATGGGTGAGATATAGTGTAACAACCCGACATTTCGTATCATTGCTTGTAACCCTTTTTGTAATCCATTTCAATCAACCAATCGTCGTTCCCAAATTTATTTCCGATTTCGTCGTTAAATTAAGTCGTTAATTAGAGATTATCTAAAATGACTTAATGGGTGTCCCAGTGCATTTAGAACTCATTCTAACACCCCGTATTAGTACTCGGAACATTTATAGAATCAGCCATATCGAGTTACGACAACTTGATCGGGTGCGACCAAAATCCCGTCTAAAGCTGGTATCGGGTAGAATTCCACCGTGTCCAAATCCCGAACACTATTTAAATTAAGGCTCCAAATCTTTAAGGTAACATCCCCAACTTGTTGTTTAACCTCTTAGGCCTTCAAATTCGTGTTTAATCTATCAATTTGGACCTGGAACATGTGTTTACGGCCAAGGAGCATGCTTGGGCTGTAAACACATAAAAACATGGGTTTTTGAGCAATTTAACCCTTCCAAACCATCATTGGGACTTAGATACGACATTATGGCTTACAAATCCGGACTTAGAACACCCAAAACATGAATTTTGAGGAGAAAATAAGAGTTTAAGGCCAAGGAACATGCTTGGGCCGTAAACTCCTCATACATGGGGAGTAAACACATTTTTGCATGTTAAAAAGCCATATAACTCCACTAATAGCCTTGGAATAAATCCTAGAATCATCTGAAAATAGTTTGGGGACCTTAAACACATCAAACACCCTCCATTTAGGAGTTTATGGCCAAAGCTTCCCAAGAAATAGTTCCAGGGCCGTAAACTCATAAAACTGTGTCGAAGGATGCCTAAAATATATTTTCTTTATTTTTACATGAAAATAGTAAGAAAATAGAGTGTTAAAGCATACAAAATACTTAAACTAGTAAATAAATTCTAGAAAAGTTCATGAATGACCTATACTATAAACCAAAGCTTTAACACTCTATTTTCATAGTATAGGTCATTCATGAACTTTTCTAGAATTTATTTACTAGTTTAAGTATTTTGTATGCTTTAACACTCTATTTTCTTACTATTTTCATGTAAAAATAAAGAAAATATATTTGGAGCTGAAAATTTCCAGAATGCATCTTCATACAATTTAATAGAAGTGAAAAACCATTTTCTTATCTTGGATGTCAGAAAACATGCCTACAGGCTCAATATATTATGGAGAAAAACTTGGTTCTTGTGATTTTGGTAAAGGTTATTGATGTCTCTTTGAGAATTTTTGCAACATGTTCCGAAGACTTTTGAATCAACATCTTTTTGTCCCTCTGAAAATACGATATTAAGTGCTCAAATTAATTTTCCTAGATTTTTAGTGAGGAAAAAGTCCTTTCAACATGCAACACAAAACTAATATTCATAAGGAAAGTGCTGTTGGAGCAACACCCTAAACATGAATTTTGAGGAGCAAATAAGAGTTTACGGCCAAGGAACATGCTTGGGCCGTAAACTCGTCATACATGGGGAGTAAACACATTTTTGCATGTTAAAAAGCCATATAACTCCACCAATAGCCTTGGAATAAATCCTAGAATCATCTAAAAATAGTTTGGGGACCTTAAACACATCAAACACCCTCCATTTAGGAGTTTACGGCCAAAGCTTCCCAAGAAACCGTAAACTCATAAAAATGTGTCAAAGGATGCCCAAAATTCATACCAAGGCTTGGAAAATTAGTTAGAATCACATGTGATTATCCTAAGCCTCACAAAATAATTATTGATTGAGCTTGGGGGAGTTTACGGCTGTAAACTCCATGTTTACAGCCATGAACTCCCATAAATGGTGTATATGTTCATGCAATCCATTCCTAGGCTTTAGAAAAATCCATTCCAACATTCCCCATGTGCATTGAAGCTATTTGGCACCCTAAATCACCCAATCATGAGTTCACGGCCGTGAACTCATGTATGTATGGGATAGTTGGCCGCAAACTCCATTAGGAGTTTACTCTTGAAGAGTAAACTCAATCCCCAAGTCCCTCGCATCATTACACGTCCGTAGATGTCACCTGGGTCACTCGAAACACTCATTTTGAAGTGTTTTAGCTCATTGAAGTGTAATATTCCATTTAATTAGTGTTTTTTTAAATCTAATTAGATACATTTGGATATTATTTCATATTACATAGGAACCTCGCGTGTAATCAAGCCCTGAACCAACGTTTAGTGTCCGAAACAGTTGCTTCTTCTCGTCTGGTGAGTTCATACCCCTACCCTTTTTCAATGGTTTTTCAATGTTTTCAGAAGGGGAATACAAGCAAAGTACAAGGGATTACTTGTACTCAAAAACTTGTTTTACATGTGTGTGTTTCATATCTCATATGCTTTTAACATTGATTGTTATAACTGATAACCGTTTGATCATGCAGAACACATAAACATATATTTGTGAAATGAGTTATAAACCGTTATGTTTTATATATTTCACAAATGGTTTTTCACATTTTATCAGTTAAAAGCATGACATTAGAACCTTTGAACATAAAACTTGGTACACTGTTTTGTCCTCGGTAACTCTCCACAGAGATACGCGAGTGGAGGATAATCATATTATTACTAGTAAATTGTTAGTCCTACATAATTGGAGACACGTCCTCGGCGAACACTCCACAAAGATACGCAAGTGGAGAACTGCACCTGTAACCAGAATCTCTTAGATAGGGAGCGTGACTTGAGTTTATAGATCTATACGGGGCTGACTACCCCACACCTGGCTGCTTGCTACAGCCGAACCGAAATAGTTCAAGGGTGACGAAAGTCATAAGGTGATGTGGACTACTTATTGCCATATCTAGTCTATTGTATGGTTATGGAACTCGCAATTAGGATAACAAAGATTTACATAATAGTAATAATAAATAAAGTAATTAATTTACTTTATAAATATTAGTTTTATAAGCATGTTAAAACTAATTCATTTCACAAGATAACCAGGTTTTCAGAATACATCTTTCACAATTGGTAACCAACATTCAGGAAAATATGGGATTTTCCTGGGAACATTTGTACATAACCAGAAAAGTGTAACAAACTAGATAACTTACATTTTATAAGAGTAAACATGTTTTCAGTGTACAACTTTACATTACGTTTCGGGAATCAATAACTAACCTTTTAAGAAAATATGGGATTTTCTTGGTGTGTGAAACATTTTCAGAAACGGAAAGGAAACTTATACATTTTTCACAAAACAAAACCGCTTATGAACTCACCAGTGTTATGCTGATTTTTAAACCGCTTGTATTCTCAGGTCAGCGTTAGACAGGTACCCGAAGATCCTTTTTGTTCGAAGATGGTGTGCACAGAAGACTTGTCTCGTTTTGTTTATATGTACTATGTATCACAACTGTACAACTTACTTTTGAAACAAATGTAAAGTTTTCTATATGTAATGTAATGGTTGTTTTACTTTACTTACTATGTGCATTGGATTTGATACTCAACGTGGAGTCAACCTCAGAAATGTTTCCGCCTTCGATTTTCGGGGTGTGACATATAGTAGTTCAAAGTCAGGTAAATAAATTTGACAGATTGCATGCATGATGATAGGTTAGAAAAGTGAGTTTTCATCATTACTTTTAGTAAATCCTTTGAAATATTTTAAAGATATAATGATAAATGCATGATCTAGTCATGTTTCTAGAGATCAAAACATTTAAACTTATCGAAATGCATACATGCATTTATGAACAAAATTGTGTTTCTCAAAAACTCTTGAGTTTGATGTTTTAATCCTTAAAATCGATTTTTGCACTAAGATCATGAACATGCAACCTTATTTATCATACATGCATGGTGTTAAAACACATCCATCATGTTTTAAAAAGAATTTTAACCATAGGAAAACAATTTTGAAGAAGGTGAAGGAGTACACTATCCATTGTTTCTAATTGTTTCCAAGTTTCTACTAAGTTATAACTTAGCTTCTAGTTTCTAAGTCTAGTATGTGTCGTGCCTATACGTGCAACTAAGTTTATCCAAATCTAGAACTATCTCAAATTTTGACGGTTGTCATAGTCTCCCCCGGTTGAAATAATTTCTTCCTGAAATTCAATTCGTGACGTACTCTATTAGAACTTAGCCGAATACAAGTGTATAGTCGGAGAGTTGGTGACTTGAAGAACCTTTGATTAACTTCTCAAGGGAGAGTTAAATGCTTTAGATATAATCATGTTAGGGTTTCCCTAATTCGAGTTCTAAGGTCTAGATTGTGAGAAATTAGGATCATGGAAATCATGATCCAACCATGGCGACCTAGTTGAAAATATTATCTTGTTAGATATTATCTAACTTAAAAGTGTGTTATAAGTATTTCTAAAGCATCAACTGCATTAAGTGCTAAGTACGCATTGATCCTTGAGTCGCATTCTAAATTAGCATTAACTGTAAATTTGTCGCCTAATAAAGAAGAGATTAGGGACTATTTGGTCACTTGAGTCACTTCCGGGTTGGCTACTAAATCTGGAAAAGATATATTTTGAAACGGGAAGAGGTAGCACGAATGAAAGAGAAACAATATATGGTAAGTTCCTAAGGATACGTACTAAAGGTAGGCAACGATGTTTTGGTACATCTCAAATGTAAAGGCTATTTAAGTGTTGTCTACAAAATAAATTACGAAACGACCAAGGATTTTTGAAGCTATAATTTCTTCAATGGTGCTAATCTTCGCCAGTAGATTCTAAGTGTCGTCCAAGAGTTATACTTCTGTAAGCTCAGTGCTAATCTTCACCAGTAGATTCTAAGTCCTGAATAATTGAGTAAATTCCACATCGTATCTACAGTATCCAGCTATGTAGTCCTGCAGGAAGCTGATAGTAGTGTTGAAAGCTCCGATGCTAGATTAATTTGATTGTCGATATTTGAGGTAACCAACAATGGTGAGAATTTCATTAGGATTGATTGAAGGAAATTCCACATCATTGATTAGGATGGTGGATTCCTTGTTCTAAGACACATAGAATCTGTAGAGAAGACAATCGAGATCAAATTTTATTTGAACCTTTTTACCATATCCGACAAACTTGGTAATTCTGTTCTGAGACCACACTTCTTTTTGAGGTCATGCGTTTGTAGAATAAAAGGTATTAACTCTCTCACTTTCAATTCAGATGATAATTTCCGGATCATCAGATGGATGCAATGGTGCGAACTTGGCGTAAAAGCGTTTGTGAGGAGAAATTGGTAAGTTATCTGAAATGTTGGTTAGAAGCTCAAAACTCATGAAGGGCAAAAAATTGATGTCATGTACGATTCCTTATTGGGAAATGGATAAATTCCCAGCATTGGATTGGTATTATCATTTAACTCTTGAATCTGAATGCTTTCTTCAAGAGCTTGTTGCATTTGTTCTTTACACCAACCCTCAGACGTTTTTGGTGACTTCACTGGGTTGTTTGCTTTAGTTGCAATCTTTTTCCCTTTGTCTTTAATTTGATTTTATTTAGTAGAGATGGAGGAGATAATTTGATGACCAGATTGAGTGATGAGCAGCTTGCATGGAGGAGGGCCAAGGGCTCTTTAGGAAGTTCATCAAGTTTCCTGATGGGTCAATCTTCATCAACTGGAACAACCTCGAAGCACGAATTGGAGGAGGCGTTAACTAATTAGCTCGAAAGGCATCAATGATTAACTTGGTTTTAAACTTAGCCATATCTCAACTCCTTTTAAATGTTTCTACAAGAGTTGATGGTCAAATGACTGTGGACCATTTCTTCTTTTCTTCTTCAGAGAGGACTTTTGTGATGGAAGGTTGTTCCTTAATGGATTGTATTCCGATAATTTCATTTTGCACAAGATTAGTTTCATCAAACTCAACTTTTTCTTCAAGATCTTCTACTTCAACTATCTCTTCATCAGTTGTTTCATCTCGGAGCTCAAATTTTGAGATAGGCTTCCATTAAACTATCTTATCTTGCCCTCTTGCATAGGAAGGCCCGACCTCCAATATAAGCAAAGTATCTGATTTCAAGCCATCAAACCATCAAATAGTCATTGGAAGCTAATGTTGATTTTCTTGGAAAGCAAATCATACGCATCGACTGTAGGAGCTTGGGCTTTGAGATTTTTGAAGGTTTCATCTAGGATGATAAAGCATTTCATGAAATTTGTGGTTCGTAGTATCCACACTGTGTTAAGCTAATCAGTTGACTTTGATGAGAACTTCTTTCATAACCATATTCATTTCATCCTTATGAAGAATGTCCTTCTCTAATCGCTGAATTTATTTTTCATGTCGAACATGAGTCTGCTTGATAAGCTCATTTGTAGCTGAAATCATGTCGTCGTGAATTTTTTAGCATTGTAGAAGTGGTGGATATGTAATGACCGAGTATTATCTAATTTTACAAGTTCAAATTAACTTAATTAAAATACTTAACTAATTACTAAAGTAAACAACTAGAATTATGATTTTAAACTAAGAATAAAGGATGCTTTCATTTAGCTTTGAATCCCTCCTATTTCCTATATTTGATTTCAAGACAATGGATTAATATTGTTAGTTACCAAATCAAAGTTACTAGTCATCATGATCAGACTAACTAGCATAAGTCAATTCAATAACTTTAACCTTGATGATCATGCAATTTAAGGACACTAAATTGATTTTAAATGTAATTTAGACTCTGAATGATAGAATCTGTAGACTACTATTCTTTGGGCAAGTCTATTACTCAAGCAAATATTATGATCAAATATTGTTGTATAACACGGTTAAGCAAATAAATTATCAACTATATTATGATATGACTAATCACTAGCTCTAAAAATTTTATGATCATAAATAGTTAGGTAAATCAATTTCATGCAAATAACTTTAGATTAAATACAGAATCTTGAGACAAGGCAATAAAGATAGAAACTTAAATACGCTAGATTTATATTTACCAAACAATATTTAAAGCTAAAACTAACTTCATCAATCCATAAAACAAGAAATCAACACATAGTAATTAAGATTTCATCTAATCTAACTAAAAGCAAGGGTTTTTATCCCCTAAATACAGCTCAAAAACAAATAAACAAAAGTTACACCAAGTTAAACATCATTAAACTAAGCAAACCGAATGTGTAGATGTGAATCCTTGATCGAATCTCGTTATCCTTTGATATCTTGTCGAATTATGCCCTCCAAGGGTTCTTGGAAGGGTTTTTCCTAGTGAATAATCGTATCCCTAATGTCTCCCCATCTTGAAATCGATTTAATGTTCGGATATAAATACTTTCCTAAAATCTGACCACCATGACATTGTTCAAAGGCAACACGTCGTGGTCTTCATGAATATCCCATAATCTCTAAGTTAGCTCATTTGTTTAGAATCTTCCATTCACCACATCATGGTATATGATTCCCACGTTGCCGTCTTCTGTCTTTAAGCCTTCTTGTGAGTACTAGAAATGATGCGCAAGCACAAGGTTTGAAAACTCAAACCTTGAGATAATCATAGTTTCTAAGCCTTCTTGTGAGTACTAGAAATGATGCGCAAGCACAAGGTTTGAAAACTCAAACCTTGAGATAATCTTTAAGATCAATGTATGATTTTAATTAGATATTCTAGTTAGATCTGGCAATACCAGTCGAGACTTGAAGTAAAGATTCAACAAGGTCCTCAAATATTAAATGAAGAAACTATGATTATAATCAATGTAAAGACAGTAAATTAACAAGAGGAATGTTATGAAAGATCTTAACTTGAGAGAAAAGTGAAAGAGATTTAAGATTTTTTTATATCCTTAGAGAAACAGTCTGTGTATTTCTTGTCATTCAAACACTCCTTAAATAGGCTAAGGAGGTACATTGTACAAACTTGTGATACACACCTAGGACTGGATAATAATCAGCTACTAAAAACTGATTATCTAATGAATACAAAAGGCTAAGTCCTATGAAACGTTACATCACTAAAAAGACAAGAAGCAATAAATGTTTAAACAGACTTTTAATCTCGGATCATAGCACCATCTCAGAATGGTCTTCACTTCGGACTCCATCTCTCCTTAGGAACTTGTTGACATCGGATCTTCAGTGCTTGTGATTGCTATAGGTTTACTTTTCTAGTTCAAACAATCTCCCCTTAAGTGAACTTAGCAATCTAGTCAGCTTAATTGGTTTCCTCTTGGATAAACACATAAGCTCTGTACAACCAATCTTAGACTTCAAGATACCATTGGAGTTGACTTATGAACTTGGACTTTACATGTTCAAGGGCATCTGACTTAGATGCATTTTTGATGAACTTTTGAAGAGATTTGGAAGGGACAATATGTATGTCAAGGACTCGGAATAAGTCCTTCTTGTTTGTCTTCATTTTTAAGTAAACATATCCCAACACAGGTTCATTTATTGGTCCTTTTTCCAATATTTTAGCTTCAGGCAACTTGAAGTCAATTTTTTCCAAGAACTTTTCAGTTCCGAACAAGTGAGCCATTTTGAAGTCGCATCTGCAAAACTCAGCTACATATTCCTTCATATATTTTATAGCATCATTGTAGGCTGCAATGCTTATCTGGTCATTTTGACGTGTTCGGAAATGAGTTGCAATAGTCAGGATGTTGTTCGAATTGATCGATGGGAAATCAGCATCAGTGATTGTGAGATTCGTTGTCTTGTTCTTATTGGATTAGGTATCTAAGCCCATAACTATTTTGGTATGTACTTGACCCGATTGTGAGCATGGACCTTTTAGGTTGCCTTCACCATAGCAACTGTAACGCCCGCAGATCTGGGCTAGTCAATTTAGAGACAATGAGCATCGAAAAAAAGTTTTTGATGGAAGATATTTTGAAGGATTAATCTTAACCAAGTTATAGTATATGTTATAAGGGTTCCGTACATATAAAGAACACCGAAATCCGAGTTATAACGAAGAAGTTATGGCCCGTCGAAGTTGTACGGCGAAACCGACACGATGCCGCGTAACGTAAAAAGTGAATTTTTGATAAAATAATTTTTAGCCTTAGATATCTAAATGAAAGTTGTAATATATCTTAAACCAAGAGTATGCATAAAAAGAACGTCAAAATCTGACTTCGTATGAGAAAGTTATGATTTTTCTAAGATTTGACATAGTAGTGCACAACTCGAAATTTGAATTTTAGATCGATCGATTTTTGGCCAACGCAACCTAAATGAGAATTGAAGATCTCATTAATAGTAGCTCAACGGTAAAAAGACAGACGAAAATGGACGTCGGATGAAGAAGTTATGAATTTTTAACGGACTTTTCATGTCCCTACCTATTAAAAATATAACTTTAAAAATAAATTCAAAAATTAGCCAACGAAGTCTAAATGAAAGTTGTAGAGTACATCTCCACCTACGCGTGGATATAAAGAGCATCAAAAACGGAGTTTGTATGAACAAGTTACAAATTATAATAGCATATTTGCATATTAAAATAAAGCGTAAATCATATATACGTACGCATATATATATATATATATATATATATATATATATATATATATATATATATATATATATATATACATATGTATATATCATTAGAAACGTATCGACAATGCGGTAATTATAAGACTATTTTTGAATACTTTCGACATTAGTTTAGTATAAATATCATTAAATCTATTTAAAATAGTATCATAAAGGGGTGTTTAGTTGTTTATATAACTATAAGGTCATTAAGTAACTATGAGGGTAGTTTTTGAAAATTTAATTACTATAAATAAGAGCATTGGGCTCTCATATTTCTTGCACCATTCTATTGATTCAAGAGTCTTTCTCTTCTTATCCCCCAAACATTTCGGTCCCTCGTGATTCGACTTCTCTTTCTGTAGTTTTAGTATAGTAAGGTGAGCGCTAAAGCGCTACACGAATCTTTCTTAGAAAGATTCAGCGACGAAGTTCTGCCCCTGCAGAGCCCGACTCCTAGCTAAAACCCCCTTGTAAGTAAGTTATGCTTACCCTATTTTAATATAGCTTATATTTAAAATTAGTATTGTTATTATGAACTTATAATAAATATTCGGGCTATTATTATGACTTATATAAGTGTCGTTATAATGTATTTTTAACTACTTGCGGTACGGGGAATCTGGTCTAAAGGGTCACATAGGGTTGTTGGATTTCAGAAGTGCTATATGCAAAAATGGTTCTGCCCTCCGGTGTTTAATGTCTGGCCCCTATCTATACATAGTGGTTGGAAAATATTGTTTAAACGCTTATATAATAATAATAATAATAATAATAATAATAATAATAATAATAATAATAATAATAATAATAATAATAATAATAATAATAATAGTCACGGTAAATATTAGACTAAAATCTAGTGATAATAACAGGTTTCGTCGAAGGAAATTATTTTTAAGAAGCGAAGCACTGTCTAAGTTCGGAATCACCATCTTTACAAGTGAGTGCATAGTCCCTTTCATGAACATGATTTTAATACAAGTATTGATTGAAGTGTTAAATATATTTTATGTGCGAATTATTTGATGTTGACTGAGATATGTGTTAAAGAACATACCTAACAATATATTATAATTTTGGATAAAGAGTAAACCTAAATTATTTATAAGGAATATTGGGTAGTATCTTCTTATGAGTACGAGTGAGATATACGCGGAGAATAGAACTTTAAAATATGCAATTGATCCGGGAGCATGGATTACATAGTCATTGTCCCTAGTCCGAGAGTATGGATTGGACATAGTCAATTGTCACTAATCCAGAAGTATGGATTAAGACATAGTCAGTTGTCCTTAATCCGGGAGTATGGATAGGACATAGTTATTGTCCCTAGTCCGAGAGTATGGATTGGACATAGTTATTTGTCACTAATCTGGGAGTATGGATTAAGACATAGTAAGTTGTCCTTAATCCGTGAGTATGGATAGGACATAGTTATTTGTCATTAATCCGGGAGTATGGATTTATACATAGACATTTGTCCCTAGTCTGAGAGTATGGAATGGGCACAGTTATTGATCCGAGAGCATAGATTAGATCTGTGACAACCTGAAACTTTTATTCTGTATGATTGGTCAACTTTATCAATATTAAACTCGATTCTGTTACCATTTAACGCCGTTTAAGGGTTCGTTTAAGTGTTCTAAGCCCGATACAGCCAAGAATAAGATTAGGAATGAGTCAACAAGTCGTCCAGGGTCAAAATCGGGCCATATACCCTCTTGGGAGGTGTGTACAGCAGCACACACAGGTGTGCGGCCGCACACCCATCTTCCAGCCACACACTCACCCCTATATATAGAGGGTGACCCCCTTCACTCATCCTTTTCTTTGGTTGCACTCTACCTTCTCTCTCTATGTGACAACCCGAAATTTTCATTTGTATAAACTCTGCAATCAAGCACATCAAAAAATTTGCCAAATTCACCTCAAAATATTTTTGGCCGGATTGAAGCCCGCTCGAGTATTTTATTTTATATATTCGTCAAGCAAACAAAAATAAGGAAGTATACTTTAGAGTTTGTCGTATATCACATAAGTCGCGAAACTCCAAAAGTTTGGAGTTTACGGACATAAACATGGAGTTTACGGACGTAAACCCCAAAGAGTATAAATATGACACTTAGTCATTTTTAGCTCATTTTTCACTTCCAACTTCAAGAACACCAAGAATTCTCTCTCAACTATCATAAAATCATTCTGTCAAATCCGCCAAAATGTAAGTGTTTTCTTCCTAGATTCGTTCATATAACACTTAATCTAGTATTTTTACACGATTTCATCCATGGAATCTTGTGTTTTTCTTAGATCTTCAAGTGTTCATCAAGAACACCAAGAACACACACTAGTGTTCTTGGTCAAAATCGATCATTCAAGCTCCTAGATCGTAAGTACACTTGTCCTAGCTTCTTGTGTGCTTATTATGAACTTGTTTACACTCGAAAATCATCAAAATCCCCATGTTCATATGTGTTTACAGTTTGGGGAGACCTTCCAAAACCATAAACACCTTCAAAAGGGTGTTTAAGTGTTTACGGTTTGGGGAGACCTTCCAAAACCGTAAACACCTTCAAAAGGGTGTTTAAGTGCCCTTAACACCTTCCAAAACCGTAAACACCGTAGACTAGAACCTTGCATGCATAAGATAGAACCACCGAAACGCAAAGGAAATGGGCAAACATGAGTTCATGGCCGTAAACCCATGTGTTTACGACCGTAAACTCCCAAGGAGTGTTCTAAGGACCGTAAACTCCAAAGGAGGGTCATTTTGAGCTTAGTTACTTCCTTAGCCCTTGACTCAAGTCTAGCTAAATTCCTTGAGTGGTTTAGGACCTTTGAACACCCAATGGCATCACTTCCATGAGTTTACGGTCGTAAACTCATGGGGGAAGTGGTCTTGAAACTGTAAACACCCGTAAGGGCCACCATTTGAGGAGTAAACTCCAATGTGAGGCCATACTCTCTTTATATGCAACCCTTGGTACACCTAGCACTTGTAGCAAAGTGTTTTCATGCTTTAGGATGTCCTTACTTTCATACTTAGTTGTTAAAGGACTAATTAGATACTTAAATGTATCATTACATGTTAATTAGGATTCGTGTGTGTGGTCAAGTCCTCACTTGACACTTAGGATCCTATATCATTCGTTCATCCGAATCACCCACGTCAGGTGAGTTCATACCCCTTAATCAACCTTTTTAAATGATTTTAAATGCTTTTATGGGGGGAATACAAATTGAAGTATAGAGTTATTAGATCAATCACATGTGATTAATAACTATATACCAAATAGATTTTTACATGTTAAATTGCTTTATCCAGTTAAAGGTTTTCTAAACTTGTTTTCAAATCTCTTTTAAAGTATGAATATCTCTTTATAGTTTATTAAAGTTTTTTCAAAGGTCTTACCAAAACTTCTTTTATGCTTTTATATTGTTAAATGGATGCCTGTATATGTATAGTTATATAAGTAATGTTTAAAGGGCTTAGGAAGGCTAACTCACCTTAATTCCTTTTCCTTGTTTGGATGTGGCTTTGGGGTACCGATTACCCGTCTGAAGGTCGTCTAAATATTAGTTATATATCATGTATACATATATAGTCATAAAAGTTCCATCAGCCAATTTATTTCCTTTGGGTAGCAAAGGCATCTAGATAATCTCTCAAGTAAACTATAATAGGTATAGTTTAAAAACCAGCCACAACATTCATGAAGGAGAACTTAGTCATATCTATATTCTAAAAACATATACTCTTTAGTAAAAATAAGGGTTTTATAGAAACCAAAACACGAGATACATCCTCACGACGCGGATTTCACCGTTGACGAGCGGTAACCAGAGTCTCCTAGAAGGAGAGCGGACATTGTGTGTATAGATTTATACGGGACAAACACTCCCACATCCTGACTGCTAGCTACAGTCTCGGCCGACCAAGCCAAGGGGTGACAAATGTCACATTCACTCTGACGCCAGCAGGTCGTCAAGTATTCGATCGTCAATCAGAATGGTTATGAGTATCTTTACATTTAGACTTTCCGAGGCTTTAAGGTAATTAGTTTCATGCATTTATACTTTCCGAGGCGTATTGTTCCTTCAATGCCACCTGGAGTCTAGGTAATAAGTAGTATCATGGTAGTTTTTACATATGAAACCATCATATTACGTTTCCTAGTTATTCTCTAGGCTATATTTAAACCTTAAAACTAATCTACATTAGATGAAAGGTTATTTTAGACTCTCTTAGGCGTATTGTTCACTTACTAATTCTTGGAGTCTGTATTTCATTCTTTTAGACTCTCTGAGGCATATTGTTCACTTAATACTTCCTGGAGTCTATATTTCATTCTTTTAGACTCTCCTAGGCGTATTGTTCACTTAATACTTCCTCGAGTCTGTATTTCATTCTTTTAGACTCTCCGAGGCGTATTGCTCACTTAATATTTCCTGGAGTCTGTATTTCATTCTTTTAGACTCTCCTAGGCGTATTGTTCACTTAATACTTCCTGGAGTCTGTATTTCTTTCTTTTCGACTCTCTGAGGTGTGTTGTTCATCCAATACCACCTGGAATCTATGTTTTATTTACTTTTAGCCAGCAGCGTTACTGCTGAGGTAAAAATATTATTTTCCCCTATTACTTTTGATTGTGATCTTCTCACATATTCTTTAAAGTATAAATTATATCATGATAATGGTAGTACCTTTAAGGGAAAATGTTTCTTACACATAAAACGATTGGCTCTTGGTAAAAGACTACTTTTATTAGAAAATATATGATTTTCTGGAAATGATACAAATACTCTGTAAATTTAAATCACCATCATTGTGTATGATTATTTTTGAAGTAAAACATGTATTTATACCAATGTCATTAAATACTTTTGAACTCACCAGCATTAAAATGCTGATACTCGCTTTCAAAATGACTTGTATTCTCAAGTCATTGGTAGACGGGTACACTTCAGGAGCTTTTGTGATACTTGACATGACGTCCTCCACCCCAGAACGTTTCCACCATTTCGGTTTTGGGGTGTGACACTCTACTTTCTCTCTCTCTAGAAACTTCATCCAAGAACACTCTAAGGGTCTCAAAAACGTGAAGTACTCCATCATATAACTTGTTGTACTGGTAAGACACCTTGATCTAAGCCTAAACTCTTCATGTTTCATGTTCTTCCTCCTTTGAAGGTGTACAGCCGCAGACCTTCATAGGGTGGTCGTACACACCAAAAAGACCCTCCAAAGTTAGAGTTTGACCCCCTGTCATCTATTTGGACTTGGTTTGAGCTTTAAAACACTTAAAAATCTACTTTTGGAGCATAAATGAAGAGTGTACGGTCGCACACTCCTGTGTACGGCCGCACACACCCTCTGTACGGCCACACACTCCTGTGTGCAATCGCACACACATCATGGCTGCAAACACACCACAACCCTTGATTTCGGGCCATACACCTCCCTCGTTCGATCATTTATGGCTCTGACACTTAGTTCAAGCATTTCAAAGTCCTTAGGGTGGTTTCCCATCATGTTTAGTCACGTAATACCTTAATCCAATGCATATATGTGTTACTATATGTTAATAGCATCCACTTGCGTATGAAACATCAGTTGACACACATCACTCATAATCGATCGTACACCCGAGTCCTACGTTAAACTGTGAGTTCATACCCCTATGCTTTTATCGAGTTTTTTTTTAATGTTTTCAGGGGGAATACAAGCAAAAGTACAAGGAAAATTGTGCTCAAAGTATATTATTTTATGTTCAGGATGCTTTTAACACATAAAACAGTTTTACCAAACGATTAAGAAATCAACTCGTAGAAAACAGTTTTCAAAACTAAAGCAATGAACTCGTGAATCATATCATAAAATGTGTTATTTTATAAATGATTCATACATATCAAAAACAAGATTTTCAGTATTATTACTTACAAATTGTTAGTCTGAAGTTGGAGACACGTCATTGGCAACACCCCCACAGGATCTGGGTGTAGGATTAGCACTTGTAACCAGAATCACTTGTAAGGAGAACGTGACTATTGTGTATAGATCTATACGAGACTGACTATCCCGCACCTTACTTCTAGCTACAGCTGGACCGAAAAGTAGAGGGGTGACAAAGTCATAAAAAGATGTTGGCCCCGTTACGTGCCATATCAAGTCTAAGTACGGTTATGACACTCGCAACCTAGATAACAGTAATATACTTTTGTAATAATGAAACAAGTGAACTAGCTATAAAGTAATAACCAATTTGATTACTAGAGGGTATCAATAGTACCCTTAGGATTTAGTTCACAACGTATTTATTGGTTTTATTTATGTAATAAGGCTAATACACCTCACAGGGAACAAACAGGGTTTTTCAAGAAAACTATGTCTAATGATACAAGTATGATAGATACTTGTACACCTCAGACAAGAACAGATAATGAACTAGCAACGTTTAGGGAAAATATAGGATTTTCTCGAGATAACTCAACCTTTCATAAACGAACTGTTTAACAAATAACTAACGGATATTCAAACATCTTTCATAAGAAAATATAGGATTTTCTTGAGGAACACTTTTCAAAGGATCAAAGAAAAAATTTTCACCCAAAACTAAATACTTATGAACTCACCAGCTTTATGCTGATACTCTTTCAAACTGCCTTTATTCTCAAGGCAACAATAGACAGGTACTCTTGACATCTTTTAGAGAAGACGGAGCATCTTGGAGTCACGTCTTTTACTTTTGTTATATACTCTTATGTACAAACTATGTTTTCAAACACATGTAAATAATCATATTGTAATGTAATGGTTATGTTTACTTTGCTTGTTATGATACAACTGTTGTGATACTACGTATGACGTCACCCGCCCCCGGACGTTTCCGCCGTTATTTTAGACGGTTTGGGGGTGTGACAGATTGGTATCAAAGCTTTTGTTTATAGTGAACTAAGTATACCAAACCTTACATGGTATACAACTATAAACACTAAAGGGGTCGAACTGCTCTGAACTAAAAGTATACTTTTAAAATATAAGTACTTTTACAAGAAGTATACAAGTATACCAATGTACCAGAAACAGTAATCATGAGTAGAACAAAACAAAAGTATTTGGATGTTGGACAATGTGGTTTAACCTGGGCAGTTATCTAATCATGTCTAGGGTTAATATAGCCTGATCAACTATATTCATTTAAGACATGACCAACATGTGCTTAGGGGTGACTATGGTGTTACAGCAGGCCTAAAACTTACCAAGTATGTCACACCCCCAAACCAGAATGGCGGAAACATTTGGGGATGGGTGACTTCACGTAGTATCATAATAGTTGAATATTGTAAAGAAGGTAAACACAACCATCATATATATAACAAAAACTTACATTGTTACGTGTAATACATGTTTCAAAAGAATATTACAATATGATGATTTAAAATGTTTTGATAATAGACGCCTTAGCGTTCCTTCTCCAAAAGCTGATGGTTACCTGTATTACTGATTCCCTGAGAAATACAAGTAGTCAGAAAAAGTGTCAACAATTAAGTTGGTGAGTTCATAAGTGTTTTTGTACTGAAATTTGTATGTCTTTTAGTAAAAATAAATGAATGTGTTTTCCAGAAAATCCAATATATTCTTCCCATAGCTGAAAAAGTTCCAAAGGTTGTAGTGCATTAGTATCTTTTGTGCTCAAATGATGAAAGTGAATTTTTGCTCAAAATAATGTATTTACTGAATGCATTCAGAAGTCTCATAAATCAAACTTATTTAATACTTCCGTGTGAGTTTTATAACCATGCTAATGAGCCAAACTGCCTGTAACAACGTTCTTCAGGCGTTGTAGTGTTATGACATTTGTCACCCCAGACCTGCCAGTCTAACTATAGCTAACAGTTTAGGTGCGGGATTGTCAATCCCGTATAGATCTATACACAAGTATCACGATCTCCCTCCAAGAGATTATGGTTTATAATACAGGACTTGAAATGCATACTTGAGAGTACGTTGAAGTTGAATATCTCACAACACTTAGTATTAATAGATTTACGAAAAAGAAAGTCTATATTTCATGCAAATGAAAGTATTTCATTTTCACAACGTTATGTAAGGATCTAATGAATAACCCGCAAACTATACCCATTATAGTTTTTCCGAAAGTGTGTTCCATTTGGTGATAATAACTCGATGTAATACTAACTTTCCATGTAATGTATAATGTTGATATCGAAGTATTTAAAAATGTAGATGTTGTATTTGAATCTATATAAAGCAATATGTTTTCTCGTATTGCACTTGTATTTCCTCCTTAAAACCTGAAAAATACGTGAAAAGTAGGGGTATGAACTCACTTGGAAAGTGTGACGATTCGAAGAAAGCGTGCTTTTTCTCGGGCGGCACTTCGACCGGAAAGTGGCGAGATTCTCAGGAATCTCAGGGCTTCAGACCTTTGTCGGGGCTGGGGTATGAAACCAGGGTGTCGGGGTTGTCTTGGGATGCTAAATGGGGAGTAATTGCGAGAGAGAAGAGATAAATGAGCACAAATGCCCGCAACCCTCGCATCCTTTTTATAGTAGCTAAAGTCCCTCAGTATGCTGGGCGTACGAGAGTACGTGGGACGTACTCGTGCGTCATGCATGACCGCGTCTTCGACTGCCGGACTTCGGACAGGACGATGTAGAGGAGTAGGCGGCGATGTGGACGGTCCGGAGCCTAGCATCCGAGTACGCTGGCGTACGAGGGTACACTGGGCGTAAATCGTCTCGTTTTGTGTACCTCGAACTTGTAAAATCCTTAACTTTGACATAAAAGCTCCAATTTTGACGTTCTTTATATCCACGCGAAGGTGAGAAAATAATCTACAACTTTCATTTAGACTTCGTTGGCTAAATTTGACTTTATTTTTAATTATATTTTATTTAATAGGCCGGAACATGATAATTTCGTTAAAAATCCATAACTTCTTTATCTGACGTCCGTTTTCATTTGTCTTTTTACCATTGTACTACTATTGTAGAGACCTTTAACCCTCATTTAGGTTGCGTCGGCTAAAAATCGTTCGATTTTTATTTCGAGTTTTTAGCTGTCTACCGCTGTTCCGCAACCTAGAAAAATCATAACTTCCTCGTACGAAGTCAGATTTGGGCATTCTTTTCATGTATGCTCATGATTTAACATAATCTATGACTTTCGTTTAGATACCTAAGGCTAAAAAAAGCATTTTATTGGAGTTTCACTTTTTACGTTTAGCAGTGTTTTACCGGGTGTGTTGTGGATTTTCGATTGGTCACAACTCCTTCGTTATAACTCGGATTTGAGTGTTCTTTATGTTTTTGGAAACCTTGGCACGATATCTAACACTTTATGCATCCCAATTAAGATTTCACAACACTTCATTTTTGAAGATAATTTCGTTGATTCCAAATAGTTCGTTATATTTGACTTTTTGAATGTTACATTGATTTAAAAAATATAGGGTTGTCACAAAGTATCCATACAACAAGATATCAGTACAACAAAAATAAAATACTATAGGAGTATTTTACTAGAGTCAAATTCCTTACATAGGTTCACTTCTAAGTGTTGCTACTCGTTCCTTTTAGCGATAACTTATTTGCATTGGTAGCTTTTCCTTGATTATCGCTTAGTAGAACACTCTAGCTATCATATTGAGATATATCTTGCTTCATATCTCTTGATTTGATTCCAGAGGACTTACCATCCTCTCCTTCCTAACTATTTTTAGAACAAGATGCCTTCAAAGAAAAGACCCAACAAAAAGAACAACAATCCTCCAACAGATCCAGCTCCTCCACCTCCCCAATTCGATCCTGCTATGTTTCAGGCAGCTGTTACTACCATTGTGACTGCTGCTTTGTCACAGATTAATTATGGTGGCTCTGGTGGTTCCGGCAGTGGTATTCATTCCCAAAATCATGAAGGTAGTCAAGGGCACCAAAAGGAATGCTCCTATAAGGAATTCATGAATGCAAAACCCACGTCCTTTGACGGCAATGGAGGTGTTATAGCCCTGACTCGATGGTTCGAGAAGATCGAGTCTATCTTCGAAATTTGTTCCTGTTCTGAAGCCAACAAGGTGAAATTTTCCGCTTTCACTTTCACTAATAGAGCGTTGACCTGGTGGAATGGTCGGGTCAAATCCCTAACCCTGCCTGTGGCAAATGTTATGGGTTAGGATAGCTTGAAGGAGCTCATGCTTGCTGAGTACTGCCCTCGGGGTGAAATGAAAAAACTGGAGCACAAGCTCTGGAACCTAAAGATGAAGGGCTTCGATATTGTTGCCTACACTTCTAAGTTTGAAGACCTAGCACTTCTTTGTCTGGGAATGGTTACCATGGAAAGCAAGAAGATTGAGAGATACATTGGGGGATTGACGCCCCCAACTCAAGGGAATGTCTTGGCTGCCAAGCTAACCACATTTGACAGCACCAAGTGCCTGGTGCAGACTCTTATAGATCATGGAGTTGATCTCGATAAAGTGACATCCACTCCGGAACCAGCTAAGGGAGTGGTGAGAAAAGAAAGTTCTAGAAGCAATGAAAGGGCCAGTCTTCGCAGGAGCCCTCCAAGCAACAACAAACTGTGGCAGACCACGCTGCTACTACTCCTGCTACAGTCCCCATTACTCCAACAAACCCCAGTCGCTATGATGGGAAACTACCTCTGTGCAACAAGTGCAACTATCACCATCAAGGACAGTGTCGGGAAATGACATGCACCAGCTGTGGCAAAAAGGGGCACACAGCTCGAGTTTGCAAGACTGCAGTCCAACCAACCAATCAGGCATCTAGAGCTGGTGTCGGTCAAGCTTGTTAAGGTTGTGGTGAGGTCAGACACTACAAGATAAACTGCCCCAAGTCAACAACAGGTGGCAACACAGGAAGGGTGCTAGCAAGGGGCCAGGAGGAAGTGGTCACTGATCCCACAGTTGTTTCGGGTACGTTCCTCCTCGACAACTCTTATGCATGCATTCTTTTCGATTCTGGTGCGGAGAGAAGTTTTGTTAACCATTCATTCAAACATCTTCTCAAACACAAACCCCAACCTCTAACCGAAACATTTACCGTTGAGATGGCTAACAGTGAGAAGGAGAGCACTAACGACATATTCATGGGCTATACCCTTACTTTAAACGATTGTTCATTTCCCATCGACCTTATGCCAGTTTCCATAAAAAGCTTCGATGTCATCATCGGTATGGATTAGTTGAGCCCCAATCGTGCTGATATCCTTTGTTACGAAAAAACTATCCGCCTCAATCTTCCTTCTTCTGAAACCCTCATGATTAATGGCGATCAACTCAGCTCGAACCTCATGATCCCACAGTTGTTTCGGGTACGTTCCTCCTCGACAACTCTTATGCATGCATTCTTTTCGATTTTGGTGCGGAGTGAAGTTTTGTTAACCATGCATTCAAACATCTTCTCAAACACAAACCCCAACCTCTAACCGAAACATTTACCGTTGAGATGGCTAACGGTGAGAAGGAGAGCACTAACGACATATTCATGGGCTATACGCTTACTTTAAACGATTGTTCATTTCCCATCGACCTTATGCCAGTTTTCATAAAAAGCTTCGATGTCATCATCGGCATGGATTGGTTGAGCCCCAATCGTGCTGATATCCTTTGTTACGAAAAAGCTATCCGCCTCAATCTTCTTTCTGGTGAAACCCTCATGATTAATGGCGATAAACTCAGCTCGAACCTCCATATCATTTTGTGCATCAAAGCCCAAAAATTTCTGTGAAAGGAGTGTCATGCATTCCTAGCTCATGTCGTTAACGAGAAAAAGGAAGTTAAAGACCTCGAGAGCATCCCCGAAGTCTGCAACTTTCCTGATGTCTTTCCTAAAGAGCTTCTGGGAATTCCTCCCGAGCGCCAAGTCGAGTTTCGCATCGACTTAATCCCCGGAGCTACCCCTGTAGCCAAATCTCCTTACCGCCTAGCGTCGGCAGAGATGCATGAGTTATCCAATTAGCTCAATGAACTGCTCAGCAAAGGATTCATCAAACTGAGTTCCTCACCTTGGGGAGCCCCGGTTTTATTTGTGAAAAAGAAGGATGGATCTTTTCGGATGTGTATTGACTATCGCGAACTGAACAAGCTCACCATCAAAAACCGTTATCCTCTTCCTCGAATCGACGACCTTTTCGATCAACTTCAAGGAGCTAGCTATTTCTCCAAAATAGACCTCAGATCAGGGTACCATCAGCTGCGAGTCCACGAGGTTGATGCTCCTAAAATAGCATTCCGGACTCGATATAGTCACTACGAGTTTGTAGTAATGCCCTTCGGTCTAAACAACGCACCAGCAGTATGCATGGACCTGATGAATCGGGTGTGTCGTCCTTTTCTGGACAAGTTCGCAATCGTGTTCATCAACGATATACTTTTCTATTCCATAAACGAAGAAGATCACAAACAACACTTGAGATTGGTGATGAAAACTCTAAGGACGGAGAATCTATACACGAAATTTTCCAAGTGCGAATTCTCGATTCGAAATGTAACTTTCCTAGGTCACATGGTAAGCGAGGAAGGAATACACGTGGACCCCTCCAAAATCAAGGCGATAGAGAACTGGTTGGCACCGAAGACGCCCACAAAAATCCGTCAGTTCTTGGGTCTCGCTGGCTATTATCGCAGATTTTTCCAGAATTGCCAAACCCTTAACCACTCTGACTCAGAAAGGCGTACCTTTTTGTTGGAGTGAAAAAAAAGACACTGCGTTCCAAACATTGAAGCTGGCCCTATGCAGCGCACCTATCTTGTCTCTGCCCGAAGGGATGGAGGACTTGGTTGTCTAGTGTGATGCATCCAATCAGGGATTAGGCTGTGTGCTCATGCAGCGAGGAAAAGTTATTGCTTATGCCTCAAGACAGCTGAAAGCACACGAAGTCAATTATACAACTCACGACCTAGAGTTGGGAGCAGTGACCTTCGCCTTAAAGATATGGAGACATTACCACTACGGAACCAAGTGCACGATCTTCACTGACCATAAAATCCTGCAGCACATCTTCGACTAGAAGGAGTTGAATATGAGACAACGGCGATGGGTAGAGCTACTCAACGATTATGAGTGTGAAATGCGCTACCATATCGGCAAGGCCAATGTGGTGGCAGATGCCCTTAACCGGAAGGAATGCTCAGGTCATAGAGTGAAGGTACTGACAATAACCATCCATTCCCACTTATCCGCACAAATCAGAGAGGCTCAGCTGGAAGCCCTAAAACCAGAGAACATGTCGGATGAAGCCTTGAGAAGAATGTATAAGAACCTAGAGATCAAGGGCGACGTAGCCTACTATTTCATGGATCGGATCTGGACCCCAAAGTTCGGTGGTTTCAGGGATGTTGTCATGAACAAAGCTCACAAGACCAGATACTTCGTTCATCCAGGTTCGGACAAGATGTACCTTGATCTCAAGAAACTGTATTGATGGCCAAACGTGAAAGCAGAGATCGCTACCTTCGTGGGCAAGTGCCTGACTTGCGCCAAGGTGAAGGTTGAATATCAAAAGCCCTCAGGTCTGCTCCATCAGCCAGAGATACCTAAGTGGAAGTAGGAGAGGATTACCATGGATTTTATCACCAAATTACCCAAATCTCCGAATGGGTGCGATACCATCTGGGTAATAGTCGACCGATTGACAAAATCCGCTCACTTCCTGCCAATCAAAGAAACTTTCAAGATGGAAAGACTCACACGAATCTACATTCAAGAGATAGTTCGACTTCACAATGTTCATGTGTCCATTATCTCCGATCGAAATATCAGGTTCACTTCGAGATTCTGGAAGTCGCTGCAAAAAGCTCTTGGAACTAAGCTGGATATAAGTACAACTTACCATCCCCAAACGGACGGGCAGAATGAGAGAACCATCCAAACTTTGGAAGACATGTTGAGAGCATGTGTCATCGACTTCGGTAAGGCGTGGGACATCCATTTACCCTTGGTTGAGTTCTCCTACAACAACAGATATCACACCAGTATCAAGGTTGCGCCTTTCGAAGCCCTCTATGGTCGTAAGTGCAGATCACCTCTATGTTGGGCTGAAGTGGGCGACACGTAGCTGGCTAAGGGACATGTCCCCGACAACACTCTCACAGGCCTAGAGATCATCCGTGAAACCATAGAAAAGATCATACAAATCCAGGAACGACTGAAAGCCTCACGAGACAAACAAAAGAGCTACACTGATAAACGACGAAAACCCTTGGAGTTCCAGGTTGGAGACCGTATTTTGCTGAAGGTCTCGCCCTGGAAAGGCATGATACGCTTTGGAAAGCGTGGAAAGCTGAATCCAAGATACATAGGACCATTCGAGATCCTTGATAGGATCGGTCCCGTAGCATACAAACTCTGTTTACCTCAAGAGCTCAATAACATTCATCCTGTCTTCCATGTCTCGAACCTTAGAAAGTGCATATCCGAAGAGACTCTTACTATCCCCCTTGAGGAGATTGAAATCAATGAGAACCTCAACTTTGTGGAAAAACCAATTGGAATCATGGATCGGGAGGTCAAGAGAATAAAGAAAAGTTGCATCCTGATAGTGAAGGTTCGCTGGAACGCCAAGCGGGGACCTGAATTAACTTGGGAGCGCGAGGATTCAATGAAACAAAAGTACCCCCATCTTTTTCCAATCCATGATTTGTACCTTTATTCTTGAATTTCGGGACAAAATTACCTCTAACGGTGGGGATGATGTGACAACCCGAAACTTTTATTCTGTGCGATTGGTCAACTTTATCAATATTAAACTCGATTCCGTTACCTTTTAACAGCGTTTAAGGGTTCGTTTAAGTGTTCTAAGCCCGATACAGTCGGGAATAAGATTAGGAATGAGTCAACAAGTCGTTCAGGGTCAAATCGAGCCATACACCCTCTTGGGAGGTGTGTACGGCCGCACACACGGGTGTGCGGCCGCACAACCATCTTCCAGCCATACACTCACCGCTATATATAGAGGGTGACCCCCTTCACTCATCCTTTTCTTTGGTTTCACTCTACCTTCTCTCTCTACTTTCTCTCTCTACTCTCTCTCTCTAGAAAGTTCATCCAAGAACACTCTAAGGGCCTCAAAAACGTGAAGTACTCCATTATATAACTTCTTATACTGGTAAGACACTTTGATCTAAGCCTAAACTCTTCATGTTCTTCATTCTTTGATGGTATACAGCCGCACACCTTCATAGGGTGGTCGTACACACCATAAAGACCCTCCAAAGTGAGAGTTTCACCCTCAATCTTCTAGTTAGACTTGGTTTGAGCTTTAAAACACTTAAAAATCGACTTTTGGAGCATAAATGAAGATTGTACGACCGCACACTCCTATGTACGGCCACACACACCCTCTGTACAGCCGCACACTCTTGTGTGCAACCGCACACACATCCTGGCCACACACTCTAGCTGCACAAACACACCAAAACCCTTGATTTTGGGACATACACCTCCCTCGTTTGATCATTTATGGCTCCGACACTTAGTTCAAGCATTTCCAAGTCCTTAAGGTGGTTTCCCGTCATGTTTAGTCATGGAATACCTTAATCTAATGCATATATGTATTACTATATGTTAATAGCATCAACTTGCGTACAAAACATCAGTTGACACTCATCACTCATAACCGATCGTACACCCGAATCCTATGTTAAACTGTGAGTTCATACCCCTACGCTTTTTACGAGTTTTTTTTATGTTTTCAGGGGGAATCAAGCAAAAGTACAAGGAAAATTGTGCTCAAAGTATATTATTTTATGTTCAAAATGCTTTTAACACATAAAAAAGTTTTACCAAACGATTAAGAAATCAACTCGTAGAAACAGTTTTCAAAACTAAAGCAATGAACTAGTGAATCATATCGAAAAATGTGTTATTTTATAAAGGATTCATATAGATCATAAGCAGGATTTTCAGTATTATTACTTACAAATTGTTAGTCTAATGTTGGAGACACATCCTTGGTAACACCCCCATAAGATCTGGGTGTAGGATTAGCACTTGTAACCAGAATCTCTTGTAGGGAGAACGTGACTATTGTGTATAGATCTATACGAGACTGACTATCCCGCACCTTACTTCAAGCTACAGCTGGATTGAAAAGTACAGGGGTGACAAAGTCATAAAAAGATGTTGGCCCCGTTACGTGCCATGTCAAGTCTAAGTACGGTTATGAGACTCGCAACCTAGATAATAGTAATATACTTTTGAAATAATGAAACAAGTGAACTAGCCTCAATGTAATAACTCATTTGATTACTAGAGGATATTAATAGTACCCTTAGGATTTAGTTCACCACGTATTTATTGGTTTTATTTATGTAATAAGGCTAATACACCTCACAGGGAACAAATATGATTTTTCAAGAAAACTATGTCTAATGCTACAAGTATGATAGATACGTGTACACCTCAGACAAGAACAGATAACCAACTAGCAACGTTTAGGTAAAATATAGAATTTTCTCGGGATAACTCAACCTTTCATAAACTGACTGTTTAACAAATAACTAACAGATATTCAAACATCTTTCATAAGAAAATATAGGATTTTCTTGAGGAACACTTTTCAAAGGATCAAAGAAAATTTTTTCACCCAAAACTAAATACTTATGAACTCTCCAGCTTTATGTTGATACTCTTTCAAAATGCTTTTATTCTCAGGGCAACAATAGACAGGTACTCTTGACATCTTTTGGAGAAGACGGAGCATCTTGGAGTCACGTCTTTTACTTTTGTTATATACTCTTATGTACAAACTATGTTTTCAAACAGATGTAAACTATCATATTGTAATGTAATGGTTGTGTTTACTTTGCTTGCTATGATTAAACTGTTGTGATACTACGTATGATGTCACCCGCCCCCGGACTTTTCCGCCGTTATTTCTGACAGTTTGGGGGTGTGACAAGATCCGAGAGTATGGATTAAGTAAAGAGGTAAAGTTTAAGGTTTGAGAGTATGGGTAGTGTCATTGGGAGGAACGACGGGGTGGGATAAGAGTTGCTTATATATATGGTGAAATTGTATATTTTGTGAGTTATAAATTATATATATGATATAACATTGTGGGATTGAAATCCCTATGTACTCACCAGGTTTCCCAACTTGACCCACTCAATTTTATTTGTATCACAGGTGTCGATGTGAAGTTACATTACAATGAGAGATTAAGGAGATGTAAATCATTAGTGTTAATGAATGTAAGTTCTGTTTATGCTTATGTTTCTATATTGAGGATGACAACCCAATGTTTTAAAATGAATAAAATACGTTTCTTCGGAAATGATTTGATAACATATTTATCATGTTTTTCTAGGAACAAATTCCGCAACACTTTTCTTTAAAAGGTTACTCTGATTTTCAAACAAAGCATAAACAAATCGGTCTTTTCTGGCCGTAAAAATGAGGATGTCACAGTTGGTATCAGAGCATTAGTTTAAGCGAACTAGGAATAAGGATTTATTTCTAGACTTAAACTTAGAATTCTAAGCAATGATCGTGAGGAGCGTGTCTAATAAATTTAGGTAATTAATACACCTCAATAGACACAAGCACTAGCTTATTTAAGGAAAACGCCTAACATGATTTTATGTGCTAAATGATTTATGATATGCATTATGTGATCTGATCTATAGTCTGCTGCCAACCGGGTCTAGAAAATTTATGTGTTCAGATTTCTAAACATTTAATTACGGTATTAGAACTGGCATGTAACTTTTCGGAGTGATATGAGATTTACACTGTGGCAACCCGAAAATTTTTTACTTTTAAAGCCCATTCAATCAACTCAAATGAGTGTCATACTCATTGGAAATGAGTTATAGCCCGGTTAAAGGTCATTCTAAGGAGTTTTGAGCCTAATACACTTAAGGAATAAGTGTTAGAAAGTACCTGCTAGAACCACAGTGTAGCAAATCAAACCATAACCTCCACAAAATGAGTTCACAGCCACAAGACCATGAGTTTACGGCTATAAACTCATGTGGCCGTAAACTCAAGTGTATATAGATGATACTTGGCCATTTTTCTCATTCTTTCCTTCCTTGGCTGATTTTCCTTCAAATCCTCTCAAGTATCATCAAGACTTTCTTCCAAGATCTTCAAAAGATGTAAGTATTCTTCCTAGATTTGTTGATACATCTCTTAATCTAGTATCCTTACATGATTTCATCCATAGAAATCATTCTTTTCTTAGATCTTCAAGTTTCACCAAGAACACATACTAGTGTTCTTGGCCAAAACCGACCATTTCAAGCTTCTAGATCGTAAGTACTCTTCCCTATACTTCATATCTATTTTGGACTCATGCTTAGAGACTTGAAAACATCAAGAACACAAGGACAAAAGGAGTTTACAGCCAAGCCATCTCCCATCGCCGTAAACCCCTTAAAGGGTGCCATTTTGGCCATCAACCCTCCTAGATGCAAGGCTTGTGACCCAGAACCCCTCCTTGATGATTGTAGGACCTTAAGCTACTCTCGTAAACATAAATGGCTATGAGTTTATGGCTGTAAACTCCTTTGGGCTGTAAACTCATCAAAAGCCTCATTAGAAGTGGTATTTCTCATACTAGTGTACAACAAAAGTCCCTAAAGCTTTCGTAGCCTTCAAACTTACACTTATACATGAGTGACCATGAGTTTATGGCTGTAAACTCCCTTGGGTCGTAAATTCATGGCCGTAAACTCATGTGAGTGTCATTCTACTCTCCTTTGATGAATCACATGTAATTCCAACACTTGGTCAAAGTGTTTTCTATACCCGGAATGCGTTTCCTTTCATACAGTTGCTTATAAACAGTATATTCATGCCAATATGTGTCATTATATGTCATTTAGGACTTGTTGTGTCCTGGGAATTCATTCATGGAACTTCTCATCCTTACACGCGTACCTATTTGAATCACCCACATCAGGTGAGTTGATACCCCTTAATTAACCTTTTAAATATTTTTAAATGATTTTATGGGGGGAATACAAGTTGAATCATACTAGTTATTATATCAATCACATGTGATTAATAACTAGACACTAATACACACTATATGAAGAGACACTAATACACACCATATGAAGAGACACTCTTACACACTATATACTATACTAGCGAACTCACTATGATGAGGATCAGGGAAGACATACCCTACACTAGTACATACATACAATACTCACTACGGGACTGACCATCCTACACCTGGCTGCTAGCTACAGCAGGATCTGTTCATCTTAGGATGTTCTCGGTTGTACTGTTCAGCGATTTACCGTGCCGTGTTTATCCTAGAAAAATGGATACGATTTCAAGGATTATACAATTTTCCTTATTACCTTTACTTTGTGACACGCTCACATAAACGATGAGGTAGAATATATTTTGATATGATATCAATAATTATATAATTTTCCCTATTACTTTTATCTTATGACACATTCACATAAACGATGAGGTAGACTATATTTTGATAATAATAGTTATACAGGGGAAAAACCTTCATTTTTATAGAGGTTCAGACCTTCAAAACATTCGGGTCTTGGTAGAAGACTACTTTTTATACTAGTAGGGAATATGGGGTTTTCTAGGGTCTTTCATACTTATACAAACTTTTCCTCAAACAATTACAAGTCTTTCATTATAGCTTTTACAAATCAATGACACTAAAATACTTATGAATTCACCAGCATAAATGCTGATCTACGCTTTCAAAATAACTTGTATTCTCAGGTCAGCAGTAGATAGGTACGATGACCAGCTTTTGAGAAAACGGAGCAATCAAGACTCGTCTTTTATTTTGATTACTTATTTCCATGTCTTATTCTATGAAAGAACACACACTTATTAAAATTATACTATTAATGCAATGGATGATGTTGTTGCTTGTTTACTACTTGGCACTGTTGTGATACTTTACATGACGTCCTCCGCCCCAGAACGTTTCCGCCATTCCTGGTTTTGGGGTGTGACATACACGACGATCGTAAATAAAATCTTTCCTATCTTAATTCTCGTCATTACACACCGAACGTTTGAATTGGTGTATAGATAGAAATGGAAAGAACCCGAAGTGGACTCAGAAATGCAAATGGAAATAGAATCAACAGCCTCAACCTCAAGTGATTAAGCAAGTACCGATTGTAGCAGCTACACCTGAGCCAATCACGATGGTCGCGGTACAAGTGATGATCCAGATCATGTTAGATCGTCAAATGGAGGAATCAAGGCGATTACTGCTACAAGATATGGATGAACCTACGATTTCTGTTAAACAACCCAAATTGAATGATGGGCAGTCTGAGGAGGGAAACTACAGCAGGACCATTGGTCAAGCTAATCCACCGGTGATTAGGAGGAACAACCAAGATGACAGAGTCGAGAGGAATGGATGAAAGTACAAAGATTTTCTAACTTGCAAGCCATCGACTTTCACTGGGGAGGAAGATCCGATTGGAGTTATGGATTGGATCTCGGAGATGGAATAGCCTTTATGGAATGTGGTTGCAAAGGTAAGCTACAAACCACGTTTGCAGTGCGTCAGTTCAGAGGAGGCGTTGTTCGCTAATGGAACACCCTGGGGAAGACTCTAAGCCCCAATGAGCCCCTACAACTGACTTGGGTAGAGTTTTTGGTGCATTTAAAGTGCAAGTATTTCTCAACCCAAAATCTGCTCGAGCAAGAAAACCAATTCCTGACTTTGAAGAAAGAAAGCATGTCCATTGATGTCACACCCCGAAACCGAAGGCGGAAACATCTCAGGGCGGAGGTGACTTCATGAGAATCATAACCAATGTAGATAGTAAGCGAAGTAAAACACAAACATAACTATTACATATATTTCATTACATCAGCTGAAAAGTAAAGTAGTACAAGTTTTCATAGATACATAGTTTCAACAAAAGAGAGAAGAATCTTCTACGCATTCCGTCTTCACCAAAAGAGGTCATCGGGTACCTGTCTAAAGCGGACCTGAGAATACAAGCAGTTTGAAAATCAGCATAAAGCTGGTGAGTTCATAAGATGTTTGCTTTGTGAAATTGTACGAGTTTCCTTTAGTTTACCGAAAAGTTATTATCCAAGAAAATCCTATATTTTCTTAAAAGAGAAGTTTGATCGATTGTTAGGTTACGCGGTTCTAGTTGTTTATCTATGATCTCAGGAAAGTCCCATACTTTCCTTATTGTATATTACCAATTGTAAAAGGTGTAATGTTATTCAGTTTGTTACTATTTCTAGTTATATAAGTGTTACCCACGAAAGCCCCATGCTTTCCTGCATGTTGGTTTCTAATGTGAACAATGTTAAAGATGTAAAAGATGTAAGTGTGATTAAGTAATGTTTTGTTTTCCCCAGGAAAGTCCCGTACTTTCCTAAAAGTAATAGTTAGTTATTGAACTTCGATATACTGATTTATTTCCTTTCGTACTTATTGTATTAACTAGGTATTCTGATAATCTAATGATGTTATCTCGGAATATACTTAGATTCACATCGTCATATTTGTGTTCTTATTCTTAATTAGTTATAATTGTACTTATTCGTGTTCGTATTCGTATTCATTACTGTATTCGTTTCCTTATTCCTACTCCTAATACCATTCGTATTCGTATTCGTATTCGCAGTCGTATTCGTATTCGTATTCGTAGTCGCATTCCTATCCTTAATCCTACTCCTAATACTATTCGTAGTCGTATTCGTATTCGCAGTCGTATTTGTATTCGCAGTCGTATTTGTATTCATTCTATTCCTAATTATAGTTTCGTTATCCTTTCTGTTCCTAGTTATAGATGTGTTATTCGTTCTGTTTCTAGTTGTACTTTCATTATTCGTTCTGTTTCTAATTATAGTTTCGTATTCATTCTATTCCTAGTTATAGCTTCGTATTCGTATTCCTAATTAGTTATAATTGGAAATTAGTATAAGTTATTCTTATATTATGAAGCATAGTTTAGATTAGAACATTTTATCGAGAAATCTATGATTAGTTTGAAAGCTAAATTTGTAATTCGAACTATTTGATAAACACAGTTATTGATATTAGAACATACAGAATAAAAATGATTAAACTGAAAACAATAAGTTCGAGTACAAGATTTCCTTGTACTTTTTCTTGTATTCCCCCCCCCCCCCCCTGAAAACAGTGAAAACAGTTGAAAAAGGGTAGGGGTATGAACTCACCGGACGCGAAAACTGTCGAGTGGGATGCTAAACGTCAAACCGAGGCTTGAATACGAGCGAGGTTCCTATTTAATATTAAATAATACACAATATATATCTAATTAGATTTAAATAACTAATTAGATACACTTGAACAATCTAAGACGCGAAAACACTCCAAAATGGTCGTTTGAAGTGACTCGGGTGGAGTTTTAGGACATGAATGGCTAGGACTTAAAGTTTATTCTTCAAAGGTAAACTCTTAGGGAGTGTTTACAGCCTAAACACCACATCCCCATGAGTTTATGGCCGTAAACTCATGGTAGGTGTTTTTATGAGATAAATGGCCTTAAATCAAATCATGGGTGTTGCTAGGTTTGGCTTTTGGACATTTGAAAGGGATTAAATCATTATATAGATTAATAGAAGAGTTTATGGTAGTAAACTAAGAGTTTACGGCCGTAAACTCTCACCCACATCCAACTAAATTAATTTGAAGGCCAAGGATTAATCACAAGTGATTCAACTAATTTTTACAAGGCTTAGGGTGAGTTTAGGGCTTCAAATAGCATACAACTATGAGTTTATGGCCCAGGAGCATATGCTCTGGCCGTAAACTCTCAATTAGAGGGTTTATGATGTGTTTAAGGCTTCTAAACTATTTTTGGTTGGTTCCCTAATTTATTCCAAGGCTTTTGGTGGTGCTGGATGGCATTCTAACACCTTAGAGGTGATTTTGTACCCATGTTTGAGGAGTTTACGGCCCAAGCATATGCCTTGGCCGTAAACTCATATAAACCTCTCAAAATTGATGTTTAATGAGTTCCAAGTCCATTACATAATTTCTAAAAATCATAACTAGGGCTTGATTGAGTTTAGGGAGGGTTTAAGGGCTTAAAACCCCTTTAAATGTGAGTTTACGGCCTAGGCACCTTCAATGGCCGTAAACTCATATACAATGCTTCAAGTTATAGTTTAAGGCATTCTAAGTCCATTCCATAAAGTCATTTAGCCATGTCTAAGGTCCATTTGAGGTTTGCAAGGGTTTTGTTGGTCTAAAAACCCCATTTACTTGAGTTTACGGCCTAGTACTATTCTAGGGCCGTAAACTCATAATAATGGTCCTAATCAAATGTTCAAACTCGAATTCTAAAGCTAGAGAGGTTGTACAACAAGTTATGGAAGGTACCTCAAAGATTTGGAGCCTTAAATTGATAATTTGGACCCTTAACTTTGGATTTAGGAGAGAGGTTATAGAGAGAGTAGAGAGAGGAAGAAAAAGCTTCAAATGGGTGCTTAAACACGTTTATATAGGTCAAAAACTTGTACACGGTGGAATTCTACCCGATATTGACCTTAAACGGGGCTTTTGGTCGCACCCGATTAAGTTGTCGTTACGCGATATGGTCGAAACTATAATTCTTCAAATTACTAGTTCGGGACGTTTTCACATATTTCCAACATGTTTTGATACTTACCAAGTCAAAATAAAGGTTTTTACTTAATTAACCTAATTCAGGACGAATTCGGAACAATTCGTTTAAGACGAGTTTTGACGGAACGGTTACGGCGAGGAAGCAAAGTTTCGGGTTGTTACATTATCCCCTCGTTAGAGGAAATTTCGTCCCGAAATTCAAGAATTTAGATATAAAATTATGGACAAAGGGGGGGTGGATGTGTCTGCTGTATGGGGTCTTCGCGTTCCCATGTGAATTCAGGTTCTCGCTTGGAACCTTCACTAACGGGACGTGGCTCGGTTTCACACGCTTGATTACTTGGTCTATGATCTTAGTTTGCTCGTCCACGGAGTTTGGGTATATTAAGGTTCTTGGTCACGCTAGAATGGATTTCTGTGGTTTTATCAGGCAAGTATTCATTAAGTACAGAGGTGCAAGGTACGGGATGAACACTGCTAATTACTGAAGGTATTTCAGAGCTAAAGGCTAAGGAATCAATCTGAAAGGGAATCTAAAAGGGTCTAATGTACCACAGACTAAGTTTTCCATGCCTTATCAAGTTTACTATCGGTGTCTTTAACTCCTTGTTTCTCGCTGATCATATGGACTAGGAATACTTGACACTTCTTTCGCATGAACTTTCGCGTTTTGACACATTGAACGAAGCGAAGGTATGGGCTAAACTTGTCACCATGAATTATGAGGGTCTGATCAAAAGGAAGATTGAGACGAACGGTTTTCTATAACGAGATGTATCAACACAGTCGGGCTCAATCGATACATAAATGAAGATAACATCAAAGATCTCACTGAAACTCACATCAGGTTAATGAAGAAATCAATGATTACTCAAGGTAAGGACACAATGTAGAGATATGTTGTTTATGCACTCGTTCTCACTGATAACTATCTTGACGATCATTGATTTGGTTATTAGACGAGGACTATGTCTAACAAAATAAATGAATGAATGGTTAATAAAATTTTCTTAACACCGAATTCGAAAAGGATGCGAGGACAAGGATTGTCGAAAAGAAATATACCCGCGACGTTGGAGGGATCAGCGGCTGTCTCCTCCTGCTTCAAAGTTAAGACCATCCCGGTGTTGTTGACATTGTTGGGGGTTGTTGCTTTTGGGCTGTTTCGCTTGAAATGCCCAATTTCTCCACACTTATAACAGACCTGTTCGATACATGACTCAGAAGTTTGTTCGAGGTGTTGTACTAGGGTTCTGCAGCTCCTAGCAAGATGGCCTTGCTTGCCACAGTGTTTACAAATCATCTTGCGACATGGGCCAGGAATACGATGATGATAACTACACCTGCTGCACCAAGGGAGATTACCAGCATACCCAGTGACAGGTTCTTGAGCCTTAGACGAAATAACAGGAGTAGTGGTAGCTTGAATTTTAGGAACAACGGCAGGATTGGTAGCAACTTGGACTGCCACATTTTTGGGATTCTTGGAGGGTCCTTGGGAACTCTGACCCTTTTGCTTCTTCAAGATAACCTTATTACTCTTATCAAACTCATTCTAATGCTTCTGAACATTTTCACGGTTTTGGGGGTGTTATATCATGGACCAATGGACTTGTTAGGGTTCAAGATCGTCATTGCAGCCGTCACTGCAGCAGAAACAGCCAACTAGAACATCACAGGGTCGAAGCGAGACGAGGGTGGAGATGAAGGGTCGTTGTTCTTCGTGCTACGTTCTTTCCTTGAAGACATCTCGATCTAAAGGATTAGGAAAAAGAGGATAATAAGTCCTCTAAATTGAATAAAGATATATGAAACAAAGGATTTCTCTTTATGACAGACATCTAATTCTATTAAGCGAATAAACAGGCATGAGTTATCAAAGCAAACATTTATTGCTAACGGAATGATCGAGAGGCAATGCTTGAATGAGGAATTTCTACTATAAGGTTGGATTCAGAAATACTCCCATAGTATTTCACGATTCACCGCAACGACGACTCGTTGTTTGTGGTATTTAGGTAAGTTTTAGGTATGTCGTATTCCATAGTCACTCCCAAGCACATGTTGGCCGTGTCTCGAATGAATATAGTTGATCGGGCTATATTCATCCTAGACACGACTACATAACTGCCTAGATTTAACTGCAGCATACAACACCCATTTACTTATGTTCTGTTCTATTTATAGATACGATTCTCGACGACTAGGATACTTGTATACTTTTTGAAAATACTTATATTTGAGGTATACTTTTAGTTCAGAGCACTTAGGCCCCTTAATGTTTATATTCTTATACCACGTAACGTTTGGTATACTTAGTTCACTATAAACAAGTGCTCTGACACCAATCTGTCACACCCCGAAACCGAAGGCTGAAACGTCTCAGGGTGGAGGTGACTTCATGAGAATCATAAACAATGTACATAGTAAGCGAAGTAAAACACAAACATAACTATTACATAGATTTCATTACATCAGCTGAAAAGTAAAGTAGTACAAGTTTTCATAGATACATAGTTTCAACAAAAGAAAGACGAATCTTCTACGCATTCCGTCTTCACCAAAAGAGGTCATCGGGTACCTGTCTAAAGCGGACCTAAGAATACAAGCAGTTTGAAAATCAGCATAAAGCTGGTGAGTTCATAAGATGTTTGCTTTGTGAAATTGTACGAGTTTCCTTTAGTTTACCGAAAAGTTATTATCCAAGAAAATCCTATATTTTCTTAAAAGAGAAGTTTGATCGATTGTTAGGTTACGCGGTTCTGGTTGTTTATCTATGATCTCAGGAAAGTCCCATACTTTCCTTATTGTATATTACCAATTGTAAAAGGTGTAATGTTATTCAGTTTGTTACTATTTCTAGTTATATAAGTGTTACCCAAGAAAGCCCCATGTTTTCCTGCATGTTGGTTTCTAATGTGAACAATGTTAAAGATGTAAAAGATGTAAGTGTGATTAAGTAATGTTTTGTTTTCCCCAGGAAAGTCCCGTACTTTACTAAAAGTAATAGTTAGTTATTGAACTTCGATATACTGATTTATTTCCTTTCGTACTTATTATATTAACTAGGTATTCTGATAATCTAATGGTGTTATCTCGGAATATACTTAGATTCACATCGTCATATTCGTGTTCTTATTCTTAATTAGTTATAACTGTACTTATTCGTGTTCGTATTCGTATTCGTTACTGTATTCGTTTCCTTATTCCTACTCCTAATACCATTCGTATTCGTATTCGTATTCGCAGTCGTATTCGTATTCGTATTCGTAGTCGCATTCCTATCCTTAATCCTACTCCTAATACTATTCGCAGTCGTATTCGTATTCACAGTCGTATTCGTATTCGTTCTATTCCTAATTATAGTTTCGTTATCCTTTATGTTCCTAGTTATACATGTGTTATTCGTTCTGTTTCTAGTTGTAGTTTCATTATTCGTTCTGTTTCTAATTATAGTTTCGTATTCGATCTATTCCTAGTTATAGCTTCGTATTTGTATTCATATTCGTAATTAGTTATAATTGGAAATTAGTATAAGTTATTCTTAGATTATGAAGCATAGTTTAGATTTGAACATTTTATCAAGAAATCTATGATTAGTTTGAAAGCTAAATTTGTAATTCGAACTATTTGATAAACACAGTTATTGATATTAGAACATACATAATGAAAATGATTAAACTGAAAACAATAACTTTGAGTACAAGATTTCCTTGTACTTTTGCTTGTATTCCCCCCCCCCCCCCTGAAAATAGTGAAAACAGTTGAAAAAGGGTAGGGGTATGAACTCACCGGACGCGGAAAGTGTCGAGTGGGATGCTAAACGTCGAACCAAGGCTTGAATATGAGCGAGGTTCCTATGTAATATTAAGTAATACACAATATATATCTAATTAGATTTAAATAACTAATTAGATACACTTGAACAATCTAAGACGCGAAAACACTCCAAAATGGTCGTTTGAAGTGACCCGGGTGGCGTTTTAGGACATGAATGGCTAGGACTTAGAGTTTATTCTTCAAAGGTAAACTCTTAGGGAGTGTTTACGGCCTAAACACCACATCCTCATGAGTTTACGGCCATAAACTCATGGTAGGTGTTTTTATGAGATAAATGGCCTTAAATCAAATGATGGGTGTTGCTAGGTTTGGCTTTTGGACATTTGAAAGGGATTAAATCATTATATGGATTAATAGAAGAGTTTATGGCAGTAAACTAAGAGTTTAAGGCCGTAAACTCTCACCCACATCCAACTAAATTAATTTGAAGGCCAAGGATTAATCACAAGTGATTCAACTAATTTTTACAAGGCTTAGGGTGAGTTTAGGGCTTCAAATAGCATACAACTATGAGTTTACGGCCCAGGAGCATATGCTCTGGCCATAAACTCTCAATTAGAGGGTTTATGATGTGTTTAAGGCTTCTAAACTATTTTTGGTTGGTTCCCTAATTTATTCCAAGGCTTTCGGTGGTGCTGGATGGCATTCTAACACCTTAGAGGTGATTTTGTACCCATGTTTGAGGAGTTTACGGCCCAAGCATATGCCTTGGCCGTAAACTCATATAAACCTCTCAAAATTGATGTTTAATGAGTTCCAAGTCCATTACATAATTTCTAAAAATCATAACTAGGGCTTGATTGAGTTTAGGGAGGGTTTAAGGGCTTAAAACCCCTTTAAATGTGAGTTTACGGCCTAGGCACCTTCAATGGCCATAAACTCATACACAATGCTTCAAGTTATAGTTTAAGGCATTCTAAGTCCATTCCATAAAGTCATTTAGCCATGTCTAAGGTCCATTTGAGGTTTGCAAGGGTTTTGTTGGTCTAAAAACCCCATTTACTTGAGTTTACGGCCTAGTACTATTCTAGGGCCGTGAACTCATAATAATGGTCCTAATCAAATGTTCAAACTCGAATTCTAAAGCTAGAGAGGTTGTACAACAAGTTATGGAAGGTACCTCAAAGATTTGGAGCCTTAAATTGATAATTTGGACCCTTAACTTTGGATTTAGGAGAGAGGTTAGAGAGAGAGTATAGAGAGGAAGAAAAAGCTTCAAATGGGTGCTTAAACACGTTTATATAGGTCCAAAAACTTGGACACGGTGGAATTCTACCCGATACTGACCTTAAACGGGGCTTTTGGTCGCACCCGATTAAGTTGTCGTTACACGATACGGTCGAAACTATAACTCTTCAAATTACTAGTTCGGGACATTTTCACATATTTCCAACATGTTTTGATACTTACCAAGTCAAAATAAAGGTTTTGACTTAATTAACCTAATTCAGGACGAATTCGAAACAATTCGTTTAAGACGAGTTTTGACGGAACAGTTACGGCGAGGAAGCAAAGTTTCGGGTTGTTACAATTGATGAATACAACAATAACTTCACGGACAAAATGGAGTTTGCTTAGCATCTTGTCCCATACGAGCTAACAAAAATTGACAAGTACACAAAGGGACTTCCCTGGGAGTATGTGTTGGATTAGATGTCTAAGATCATAACTATTAATGGTATGTATTCGAACCGACTTGGCATGGTCCATTTGGGTTACATTTCACCGGAACAATTGGATAGACAAAATGAGAAAATGGATACTAGTGATTTATATTAATGTATTATAAGTTCTAATATATTAATATGAAATCTTATTATTTAATTAGTATTGACCAAGAATTAATTTAGAATTAATCTTGTGATCAAAAAGGAACTAATTAAATATGGACTCTTATATATATATATATATATATATATATATATATATATATATATATATATGTGTGTGTGTGTGTGTGTGTGTGTGTGTGTGTGTGGTGGACCAAGTTGTGGTGGACCAACTTCATTTAGGTTGGGCTAAGCTTTCATGGATAGTCCATTCAGTTTTTAACCCATGGATCCTATGGAAATGAAAGGTCATGAGTATTAGGGTTTACACGAATGAAACCCTAATCCTCCACACTATATAAAGAGGTCCTTGGTTCAAGAAATTGGACTAGTGCATAGAAATGAGGGCAATGTCGATTTCATAAGAGGAACCAAAGTATCCTTATTCTCTAGTTATTCCAAGTTGCTTTTGGTGATTTGTGATTCCACTTGAGGCTTCCACACTATTGGGGCTAAGCTCTTAAAGATCAAGACTTCAAGCTTCATCAAAAAGTATGTCTTATAACTTGTTTATATTACCCAAGTATTGAAGATTGTATGCTAGTTAGGGTAATACCTTGGAAAGTTCAAGTTTGCATGTATAATAGAGAAAACATAGATCCAATGTAGTTAGGGTTGCACGTACACCATAGGAGTGTTAGAATGCTTAAAACGCTTCAGTGGTATCAGAGCCAAGGCTTGTTCTCCTTTATACTTGATTCAACTTGCTGAAATAGCTTAAAAATCAAAAATTCTGGCTTTCTGGGCACTGGAATCGCCGAGTCCATGAAGAAAATCATCCTACTCGTCGAGTAGGTTCATACACTCAATGAGTAAGAGCCGAGACATAATCTTTTTGAGTTTTGTGGCTGGAATTGGACTAGGAACATTACCCTAAGCTGTTTTTGAACTTGTAAACTTGTTTTCATGTGGTAATGTTCATGCTAATCCAATTTCATATATAATTGTCAATAGATTAATGTTTTGTATTAGTTTAATGGTTAGGCTAATTACATGAAAAAGTGTTTGATTTGAATTATCTTGTTCTTATGAGTTGATTTAGATTAATAGAAAAGTTATGTGATAATATGTTTTCAATCCAAATTAATCTAAAAGTTGTTCATAATATGTGCTTTTTGCAACTTGTCCTCAAGTTATATGAAAAGTCACATTTATGATTATTAAAACTCATAAGATTTCCATAAGTTATGAAAAATGGAGAGTCTCATTTTTAAATGTTTTAAAGTCTTCCATAACTTCTCCTCAAGTTATGGAACTTGAAGAGTTTTTTCATTAAAAATACTTTAAACACATAAGTTATGGAATTGAAAAGTTTTTTAATAGCTCAAAACTTGCCCTTAAGTTTTGGAATTTGTAAAGTTTCCCCTCATGAATACTTTAATTCCGGTTTAGGCCCTTAGAATTTTAAAAGTTAAAATTCAACCCTTATACTTGATAGTATTATAAGTTAATAATATATATATATATATATATATATATATATATATATATATATATATATATATATATATATATATATATATATATATATATGTATGTATGTATAAGAGAAAGTCAGTCTTACCGTTAGTAGGCCTCATTCACAAAGTCGGTCTATAAGGGGGGTATAAGGTTACTGCCTATAAAATGGCAGTTTAATGGGTGTCCACACTCACCCACTGCTTCCTTGACTTGTGGAGGGTCATTAGCCAAACGGGTAGGACAAGGACTAGAATTCTCCCTTCATTAAAAGTATTAATGATAAATATTAAGTAACTAAACCTTTTATAAATTCTCAATCTTAGTTACTTTAGGAAAATGTGAATTTTGTGCTAACCCTTGAAATTACGCTTTGCACTTTGCTTAAGTCGGTTAGTGGAGCGTGTGTGCTTAACAGACACACTAGCTTGATTTAACAAGGTAGACAAAGGGTAACTTAATGTTTATCATAATATCAATGGAACGCGTGTGGTTAACTGGCACATCGATTGAGGGGTAAATAGTAAGTGTACCAAGTATATTTGCATGGTTATTCACACCTTGTTTTGTGATCATCGACATCCCAGTCACAAAACTTGAAAGGGCACAATCGAGATTGAAACATGCCATTGAAAAGTTCGATGAATCTCAAAAGATCTAGGAGTTTCAATTCTAATTAAAACCTAATAAATTATTTCATTTTTCATGGTGGAAATTGGTGAATCGTCATTCGCCAACCTTCAACTATTTTATAGCTTAGATTACGACATCCCTCTTCCAAGTTATAAAATATTGTGTTGGGTCCTAACCTTAATATTTCATATTAGGTGTTATATTAAGGACTTTAAATCAACTACCTTGAATATCTCCCAAAAGATGTCTGGTTCAGACATCTATGATCTTCCCAAAAACTCTTGGAACAAGCTTTCCTAATGAATATGATGTCCCGAAAATCATCCTTTACTCCCTCCACCTCCTCCAATTATTCTCCCAAACCCACAAGTTCAAGGTCACTCAAACCCTAATGGCAAGCAAGGTCTATGTGTGCTCACATCTTGGAGATCAAGTCACATAATGACAAGTCGGGAGAGTTGGGTGTCACAGTCTTGAAAATGTTGGTTGTCCAATCACTTTCTAAGTCACATAGTGAGTTCCATTGGGACTACTATGTAACAAACTATCACATGACCCTTAATGATCTTATCTAGTTGCTTGGTGTTGCTGAATCAGCAATGATTTGGAGTTCTGGTAAAGTAAATTTGATTAGTAGATCAACTTCCCAAACTTCCATGGACATTGACAATGGTAACATTGATTATCCAGAAAAGCTTTCTCTTCCCAATGGAAAGGGATCGGCCATAGTCAACTCGGTTGACCAAATGGTAAAGAGAAAGGCAAGTCTAAGATAGTCTAATGTACCATTTCCAAAGGATCTATATGTGTCTATTGCCAAAGGAAGGGGCATTGGTTGCAAAGCTGCCCTAACTACCTGAAAGATCTGAGAGAAGGTCTAGTCAAAAGTTTGACTCTGCTTCAGGTAAGTCCACTATCCAACTCTCTTAAGTTCCTATTTGAAGATTCTTAATACATTTTGATGTATGGCAGGATCAATCAAAGGGAAGGGAACTTAAAGAAAGAGTATGTTGAATCTGATCGTGTAGATGGATTTCAATTGCATGGTTCGAAGATTGGATTCTTGAGCTACTACTTAGAGAGTTATGATAGATTGCAAGGAAATATGTAATAGCGTAATTTCCATTTAAAGTTGCATTGTAAGGAAAGTTTTTCCGCATTTGATAAATAAATAAAATTTTGTTTTATTTTATATGCCCTTGCAATGGCACTTATGGAAAATTGATGTTTGTATATTTCTAGCAATAAAGGAAATATGAATTTGATTCTTTCATTGGTGGTAGTGTCTAAATTTACCAATTAAGGAAAGATTCTCATCACCCAAGTTTTCAGTTGGATAGAAACCTGGAATCATACAAGTTGTATAGTATGATGAATGAGAATTTTCATCTTTGGAAAATTAAGACTAATTCCTTTATATGTGAGTCAAGTGAAGGACTAAGGGATCGAGTACACATTCTTGTGCACTGGTCAAGTCTACCACAAAAGATCGATAAGACTATTCGTCATGATTTACTAAAAGAGTAAATATGGTTACACTTTTAAGTTTAGGTGTAATTCTGATACATTGGAAAATTTTCAGTGTATGGCAGGACGGTTGAGAAAAATCAAACTAGGCAGAAAGATAAAAGTTTCTCAAATCTGAAAAGATGGGAGGGTACTTTATCATGTTTGTGATCATCTTAATGATTTAGAAATCATATCACAATTAGTCCTCTAAGGATATATTAGTACATTCTTATGAATAAGAAGAGGAATCTTGAATTTTTGAAATGGTTAAATCAAGAAGATGAGTCATACTTCGTTCCAAAACAAAGTCTTAGAGTCATACTCCAAGATTGTAATTTGAGTGACAAATCTTGAAGAAGGTTTTTCAACACTAGTCAAATCTAAGAGTTAAATGTGACCTACTCTTGTACATTTGAAATTGGTAAGTTGTGATGTTTTAGATAAAACAAAGACCAACTAAGGCCAATTGTGTGAAGTGTTTGTCTCGATAAAGAATCCACACTATCTCTTGAATATTTGACAAGTGAGTATTATATGTCAAGAGGACAATAGGAATCTTAAAGATCTAGAAAAATGCTTTAAGATATAATCAACAATAAAAACTTGTAGTTTATCACTAGCACACGAGGTGAGGTTTATAACCTATCATGTTGACATATTTCTATTATTGTGCCCATTCCACTTAAAGTTGGCTTGAATATGAGTTTTGAGAGTTCTCAATTGGTTGCATAACAACTTGGAAGTAATGGCAAGCCCTTGTGCTGCCAAGTGGCAAGAAGTTAAGATTGCACAAGTTCAATCCATATAAGTTTGGATTTTTCATTAACTGTGTCTTGTGATTATGGTTTTGACAAATCCAAATGGATATGAACACATACACCATAAAATCTAAGTGTCATAAGGTTTCTCTCCGATTCATAAAAATGATGGTGAGGAAACGCTTTAACTAAGTAGATTTTAGGCAGATAACAATTGTGATATTCACATTCTCAAAGTCGTTAGTGGAGCGTGTGTGGTTAACCGGCACACTAACATGGACTTGTGAGGAATGGCAAAGGTCTAAAAAATTGAGACTATGATTACGACATCCCTTTTCATAGTTCTGAAATTGTTTAGACACACATGAGAGCTATCTAAGGAAAGGTGTATGATTTTGATAAAGTTTTATCAAAGCATCTCATATCAGAAATCTAAACTTTGGTAAAAAGTCAATAAAGTATTGATTTCTAGAAGTCCAGCTGATTTTTGAGTACATGTGAAAGCTAGTGGGAGCATAAGTGTTATGCAAATAATCCCCATGTTAGTGGGAGCATGATAATTATGGTAAGTGTTGCAAGTTAGCAATGTTAATCATAGAAAACAAAAGTTTCAATTGCGAAAAAGTTGTTTTGCTATAATTAAGGGAGAGAAAATTATACTTCATTTCAATTCTAAAAGCTTAGATTGAGGTTTTAATCATCTTTAGTCAAGGAATATATATATATATATATATATATATATATATATATATATATATATATATATGAATTTTATGTTGGAATAGCTCAACATAAGGAAAATCTATATATATGGGACCATTATTTGCGTTCTAAAATTCGATTATGATTACGGCATCCCTTTTTATAATCTGAATTTTGAGAACATGGTAAATAGAAATAGAAATATTATAGCAAAAAGACTGGTCTAGTCTTTATGTGAGACATCTTGAATGGTGTCTCATGTGCTTCGGATATAGGACCGATTGCATGTGCTATAATTTTCATCCTTTCTAAATTTTCCAAATGCTCAGAGCATTAAGAGGGCAAAAGTCTAGAATTTGATATGACTAAAATGATTAAGCAATTGTCAAGGACAATCTAAGGTTTACCAAAGATTGGTTGCTCAGTGACAGCTAGAATTATAGTGGTAAATTTTGGAGAGGACCATATTGACATATTCTAAAAAGAGGCAACTCTTGGTCATGAGTAATAGTCAAAATGTGAATATGGAAATATTCCCATATGTGGAAGTTATTCATTAAATCTGTGTAAGATTAGGAAACTTAATGCATGAAGGATGTTCAAAGCAATGTACTTTGAATTTGAGACTTCGGTTCCGTGGAATGATCTCCATTGGAATACTCTGTAATGTCTATAGACAAGTCTTTGTGACTTTGTGCATAATCATTATAAGAGGATCAATGCATATAAGTTTAGAATCTAGCAGATTTAGGTAAATGGCAGGAATTTGGAATTCTTGCATTTGCGGTGAGGATTTGGGAATGTGAAATGAGAATCATTGGAATTATATTCAATCGATCTATTTCACAAAGCAAAGATCATAGAAAAACATAGTGTGCATACTTGGTGTATGACATGACTAGTGTTTAGAAAAACATAGTGTACATGCTTGGAGCATGGGACAACTATTGTTTTTAATTCAAATATAAAGTTGATAGTTTGAAACAGTATGTAATGAATGATGGATAATAAATATGGTGATAAATAAAAGGTGTTTTATTTATATTCATAAGTTCTGAGACCATATTGGATTCGATTATTCTTGTGTTTCACTTTGCATGTTTTGACTTCCAGAATAACTAGGTCATTCTTCCTGAATGACTAAGTTATTCAAACCATCCACGGTCGTTCATATGTTGGAAGTAGATATGAATCAAGACTGTCATGAAGCCGGATTGTAGATGTCCAAGGTATGGGACATAGCAAGAGTTGCTACAACATTCATGAGTGCTCATAAGTTCTAAATATTAGATTAAACTCACGCTCATTTGACTTACTTCATGGATTTTATCACGAGTGATCATGAGACGATAATATCTTATATTCTTCAAACCTAAAGATATGAATTGTTGCCTATGAGTTGGTTATACATTGATTGTACGAAAACGCATTGATAACTCGATGTTATAAAACGTGCCTTTGTGTATGATTCAACCAGTAGTAGAACAAGCATATGAGTCGAAGTTTATCCATTCCTTTTACCCTTAAAGGGATAAAAGCGATATTTGTGGGCCCCTCGATGATTTAGTGATGACACCCCGAAGTGCTTGGCCAAGCCAGGAATAATGTGATTTGTTCAATTAGTCGGTCGTCATAAATCGGAAATCGGGAAACAACAAATGGACAGAGAGAATGATTATAATCCATGTCTTAGTCCACATGATATCTAGAATGGAGGAATATATGATCCCTTATCTAATGGATGCGTCATTGATTTGTTCAAAGTACCACAACGGCTTTAAGAGCTACGATTTCCAGTCGAGTTTTGGAGTCATATGCAATGATAGTTTTAGACTTATCCAAGTGGGATACTGTTGGATTAGATGTCTAATCCCATAACTATTATTGGTATGTATTCGACTCGACTTGGCATGGTCCATTTGGGTTGCACTTCACCTAAACAATTGGATAGACAAAATGAGAAAAAGGATACTAGGGATTTATATTAATATATTATAAGTTCTAATATATTAATATGAAATCATATTATTTAATTAGTATTGATCAAAAATTAATTTAGAATTAATCTAGTAATCAAAAATGAACTAATTAAATATGGACTCTTATATATATGTGGTGGACCAAGTTGTGGTGGACCAAGTTCATTTAGGTTGGGCTAAGCTTTCATGGATAGTCCATGGAGTGTTTAACGCATGGATCCTTTGGAAATCAATGGACATGGGTCTTAGAGTTTACATGAATGTAACCCTAATCCTCCACACTATATAAAGAGGTCCTTGGTTCAAGAAATTGGACTAGTGCATAGAAATGAGTGCAAGGCCGATTTCATAATAAGAACCAAAGTATCCTTATTCTCTAGTTATTCCAAGTTGGTTTTGGTGATTTGTGATTCCACTTGAGGCTTCCACACTATTAGTTTGCTAAGCTCTTAAATATCAAAACTTCAAGCTTCCTCAAAAGGTATGTCTTATAACTTGTTTATATTACCTAAGTATCAAATATCGTATGCTAGTCAGGGTAATACCTTGGAAAGTTCAAGTTTGCATGTATAATAGAGAAAACATAGATCCATGGTGTTTAGGGTTGCATGTACACCATAGGAGTGTTTGAATGCTCAAAACTCATCAGTATGCGGTGTCGATACGTCAGACACCTACTCTAGAGGTAGCTATCTGGGCTGCCAAGTCTGTTGAAGATATGATTAATGGAAGAGCCACCAGCAAGGTTGAATTGGCGATAAGAGAAAGTTTGAAGCATCCATAAGGTCCGACGAGAAGAGAAAATCTTTGATGTCTAGAGAAGGAGAACAATGGTGTGGAAAATGCAGAAGGAAGCACATTAGGAGATGCTCTAAAGAGATTACCTACGTCAAATACGGAAAGACTGGTCATTATGCTAGCGAATGCACAACGAAGATAGAAGTTTGCTTTAAGTGTGGTGAAGAAGGACACTTCAAGCAATACTGCCCAAGGAGAGAAGAAGCTGCAAAGCCAAATGTGATGCCAAAACCAAAGGCAAGAGCATTTCAAATGATCCTTGACGAAGAAGATAACTGATGAGTTTAAAATAAACTTGAAGATCGATTAGATCTATGAAACAGGTAGAGAAATAACTAGATAAACAATTAAGAACAACCTAATGGATAAAAAGGTGTCGAATGATTTAATAAACAATCCTCAGAAGAGCTCGATGAAGAACATCAACTGTAGAGGATTTTAGGGTATACAATAATCAATGAGAGTGACGACCGCTTCTATACGCATACATGCATGCGTATATTTATAATAAAACCCTAACCGTTTATCTAAGAAAAAGAAGGCTAATCTAGATAAACACGGATTGACAAGCCCAATCCGGTTGTAAAACAAAAGGGCCCAGGACGCAACACAATAATCTTCAACAATCTCCCCCTTTGTGTCTTTGGCACAGAGGCTTCATTCCCTTTTAACAGCAGAAGGCTTCTTCACCGTCTCAAAAATCCATGGTATAATAGCCAGAATGTGATGCCTGAAGGTGATATACCATCGAAGCATATCAGTGAAGTTCTTCTTGTCTGCTGTAGAGTTCTGCTTGCATCGGTGAATGATGTTTATGATATGCTCCAGACAATTTGTTGAAAACAGATGCTTGTCTACCAAAGCAAACAGAAACTTGTGCTTGTCGCCTCTTGTGAACATGACCGTCAGATTTGAAGAGTCAATTTGCCCTAACTTCATTTTATGTACGTCTCCTGTCTTGGAAGTAGGCTTGACGGTCGGTTTCTTGTTCATTATTTTTGCTATTTCCTGATCCATAGTGGTGAGCTCGTGGATATAGGAAGCCAACATTCTTTTGAGATGTTTCAGAATCGGTTCATACTCTCTTTGATTGGAGAGAAGAATGTTGTATAGCAGAATCCAATCATGAGGATTCAGATTGGGAAGATCTGCCAGAGAAATAAAATGTTCTGTGTTGGCCGTTCCTCTGTTGATTTTGAAGTTAACGTTCACAAATTTCCCAGCCTGTGTTGGTTTCAGTACCTTGACTTTAATTATCTTCTGTGCACTCCATGTCAAGTACTGTGGTTGACCATACTTTAAATAGAAATCTATTAATTCTCTGTCAACCTTCAAGTTTGGATGAGGGACATCGGTAGTGACATCAAAGCAATGAAATGTAAAAGCTTTTCGTGTGATTGGCATATCAAACTGCGAGTCTTTGGTATTCTCACACTCGAAAGATGCAATCGGTTCCAACCAATATATGGAGGGAAACTCAATCGCTTGATTGATGAGTGTGTCTCTGTCCCATTCTGGGAACAGAGACTTCTTGGCTTGTAGAGCATCCTCATCCTCCTTGATTTTTCTTTCTTTGGCCTCGGCCTCTCGATCTATTTTCAGTGTTTCATCCAGCTCTTTGTCCCTTTTCTTTCGTTGAAGAGCTTCAGCGATAGTTTCATCAGTATCTGACTCGCTCTCAACAAGGAACTGTTTTCCGGAACCCGAAGCTAAATTAACCTTCGGTTCTGTCTTTGGTATACCCTCCTCTCCCCCTTGTCTCGGAAGAACAAGCTTCTCCGAGACACCCTTCATTTCGCTCAAGATGTTAATCGCAGGAAGGAGTTTAGCCTGGAGATGTTGTCTGATGGTAAGGGTAAGAAAGGGATCATGAGTGTCAAGGACAGTTGTCAACATATTCTTGACATCACCAGCGCAACCTTGAAGAACTGCCCGCTGAGTTTTCAGCAAAGAGATTTCTTGTTGTGCCTGGGCCAGTTGTATCTTCTGAAAATCAATAGTTGCCTGATGCTTGACAAGATCTTGTTTTAAGGTGCTCTCTGCTGCTAGAGAAGCAAAACGTGAATCCAAAGATTGGAGAAAAGAGGTGGATTCAGTTTTGAGGTCAGCACGCAGAGCCTCAAACTTGGAGGTTTCACCCTGAAGGGTAGCCGAAAAGGAGTCTACTGACGTCTGAAACTTGGCCGCATTAGCATCAGCATGTGATTTGAGAGAATCAAGAAAGATCTGAGTTGTGTGAATAACCTCAGAGACTTCCTTTGTAGCTTTGGATCATGAAGCGGCTGAGTTGTCGATGGGATCAGTGGAACGATCCAGAGCGTCAGTATACGTCTTGATCGCAGACTCGATGAAGGCTTTCAGCACCACACCCCCATAGGCTTTATTATCAGCCAGCAGACTATCGAGTTTGTCGTGAATTTCTTGAAGCTGCTGACTGGTAATAGGGGTATCGGCATCAGTATCTTTAGGAATCCGGTATGGGGTATAATAAAGAGAGTCGTACTCTTCATCATCACCGCCCAAAGTAGCACCGGAGTTTGAGGATGGAGAAGGTGATGGGGGGATGTTGATGATGGGGGTTTCAACCACAGTAGTAGCCCCTGTATCAGATACATTGACTGTTACTGGTGGTTGGGAAGAGGTGGTAGTAACTGATTCGGTGATGATTGGAGAGGGAATCGAAGATGTAGGAATAGTAACAGAGAAAGGAATGGTTGGTTCTGTTGTAGTGGGAGGGATGATTATATGAACAGAAAGTGGGACCGTCTGTTTCGGTGATGGGGGTGGGGTAGGAATTTTAGGAGAAGGTGGAGGAGTTGGTGATTTTGTAATTTTGGAAGATGCTGGTGGAGAGGGAAGATGAGTGCCTGCAGGAGAGGATGGTTGTTGAGGAGACTGAGCAATAGTTGTCTCTGTTGGAGAAGCATGAGGAGCAGCAGCCTCTGTGTCGGATTGGTCATTTGGAGCAGAGCCAGGAGAAGGGGATCCTTTGGCCCTTTTAGCCATCTTCTTAACCTTCGTTGATTTGGACTGAGAAGGTTCATCTGCATCATGTTTTCGTTTGGAGGATCTTGGCTTTCTCTCCTTTTTCGGTTCAGATTCGTTCTTCGCTTGTTTCTCCTTTTTACCAGCCCTCTTGCCACGGTTGGCAGGTTGATCAAGGGCTTCCAAGGCGGCTTTATGTTCATCAGACAGAACCCTTGGAGGCAAGGGAGTTCTGGTGCTATAGTCAGCCATGATCTTGCTGTGAGGCGTGACACACCCGTACATGGATTCAGGGATTAATCCATAATGGAGAAACTTACTTGGATCAGAAACAATAATCTTCTTAGTGTGGTAAGAGGCTATTGAAGCCAGAAGAGCATCCTTCATCATAGGGATTTCTAGGGAATCCATGGCCTTCTTCGTGATGAGCGTCCAGAAACATCCGCAAGAGATTTCGGAGTACCGGGTGGAGGTGTTTAGACTCTGAACGACTTGAGACCAGATTATGGAGCCATAATCTAGGTTGATGCCGTTGTAAAGACCATAGAGAATGGTGAGAAATCCTTTACTCGTTGTATCAGAACCACCATAGCGTTCCGCTAAACCCTTGATTAAAAGGGTAAGCAAGCCGTTCCACTGAGAAGGAAGACAAGATTTCTTGACCTTCGCGATTGTCGTAAGAACATCCGTATAACCCATCTCGTACATCATCGAGAAAAGTTGGGTAGTAGTGACAAAATCTGGTGAGATGACGGAAGAATCAACTGCAAGCCCTAGAAGAGAGCAAAACTTGTTTTTGGAAACGGAGGTTTTCTTGTCATGGATGGTGAAGTGGATGCGATCTTTGTGTTTGTCATAACTTGCTGTTGTGTAGACTTGAGAAAGCAGGGACATCGGAACGACTTCCACCTGCGTGAGTGCCAACAGCAATGGGGAATATTTTAGACATTCCACCACATGGAGCATGTACGCATCATATAAGAAAGGGGTCATCTCGATAATCATATTCTGATTAGGCTTGATGGAAAGCAAAGATGAAGATGCAGTTTGATCGTGTGCAGAAGAAGAAGTCGCCATTATTGAATTGAAGAAGAAGATGAACAGTGGAAACTTTTCAGAGAGAGAGATTACGTGTGTGGTAAATGCCAAAGAACACGATCACCCCTTATTTATACCGTTCACTTGAGAGAGAAAATTGTGATGATGAGGGAACCAAAACGTCGCCTGAAAAAGCGCGATTGGATGTTATGGTTTATCCCAGGAATACGTTAGCACACTTGGGTGTGAAACGAATCAATTGCACGTGCCCAAATCATATTTTTGTACCATTTGAAATTCCTTGTGCCCTTGTTTGGTTACAACTAAAACTTAAAACCACATACCAAACAGTAATCAGAATGTTGGAAAGAATTAATTTCCGTGCATAAGAGTGTGAAAGATAAAGAAATAAATCAAAGGTGTTTGAGATGTGAGTGTTGTCTATTAAGAAGACAGAAGGCGGAAGATTCCGGGAAAGAATCACTTCCTTCAAAGCCAAGAAAGACTTGAAGTGCTTGTGTGGTTTCCCTAGAAATACGATCAAGTGTCTGTTAATAAACAATGAAAGGCATCTTTTGATCATAGGCTGTGGGGTGGTTGTCCTCTAACCGAACATCAAGTCTCAACATAAAACTGAGTGTTGGCAGAGGTACCTGTGAGACCGATGTGATCTGTTGAACAGGTAGGTGGGAATTATCTTGTGACAAGCATGGGATAAACAGAAATCTCAAAGAAAAAATAAACTGGACCTCTTTTGGGAAGAAATGTCTTAGGTGGAGACGATTTCATAAAAGATCACACAACAGGAAAATGAGATTTCCAAGTAACATATTGAGTATATCACTCACCGTCAATTCATTTTAGGTATTGGATTTTGGGTTTCACTTAGAACGTGGTAATCGAATCCAAAATCATAAACACAGATGTTGTGTAACCATAAGCTTCAGTGGTAAAGACCGAAAGCATCAAGGGTTACTTTAGGGAATCGAAGGTAAATGTAGAATTTGAGGAGGTGGTTAAGAGACCGAATGTACCTTCTGCTACAGAAGGGGGACAAAGTTGAGCAACTCATGTCTCAAATGAGAAGAGTAAGGTAGCTCTAGACCGAGTGTTAAAGAATAGCCTGATTGGGAAGAAACGATAGGTATTGATCGAATCATTAAGGCTTACTCAAGGTCATAGAGGCTTGTGACAACATACAGCAGCATGCTTCTAGGGACGTCTAACTAGTCTGAGAGAAAGATAAAACATACCTGGGTGAACACTATAGAAGGTGATACTTGTATTTACCTGTGCAAGGCTTACACCAACCAGGACTTGCGAGTAGTGGAAATAAGTAAGAAAACGGAATAAAACAGAAAGATAAAATGTTTTTGTGATTTTGAAGTTTTTCTGAAAAAATAAAAACAGAAAAATAAAATGTTTTTGTGATTTTGAAGTTTTACTGAAAAAGAAATAAAAATAGAAAAATAAAATGTTTTTGTGATTTTGAAATTTTTCTGAAAAAGAAATAAAAACAGAAAGATAAAATTGTACAACATAAAAAAAATGATGAAGCAGAGATAGACCGAGCGATCTGTGTATTTCGGTGACATGACAATTTCAGAACAGAGAGGAACCGAGCGGTCTGTCTATTTCGGTTCCATTAAATCACCAGAGCAGAGAGAGACCGAGCGGTTTGTCTACTTCGGTTCCATTAAATCTCCAGAGCAGAGAGAGACCGAGCGGTCTGTCTATTTCGGTTCTTGATTCTTAGTTAGAGATTTGAGGATTTGGGACCGACTCTCCTACCATCATACCTAAGCCTTGTAGAATTTTGTTGAAAGTCATTTCAGGAAGAGCTTTGGTAAAGACATCGGCCAACTGATCAGTGGTTCGAACAAAGTGTACTTCAACGTTTCCATCTTCCACGTGATCTTTGATGAAGTGATACCTCAGTGCGATGTGCTTGGTCTTGGAGTGTTGCACTGGGTTATGACAAATCCTAATTGCACTTTCAAAGTCACAATATAGTAGGATCTTTTTCATATTGAGTCCATAGTCTCGGAGTTGACTCTGGATCCAAATCACTTGAGAGGTACAGGAAGCAGCGGCGATGTATTCTGCTTCAACAGTGGACAGAGACACGCACGTTTGTTTCTTTGACTGCCAGCTAACCAACTTCCCATCGAGGAATTGGCAGCCGCCAGTGGTGCTTTTTTTGTCGAGACCACAACCACCAAGGTCTGCATTTGAGTAGGCTTGAACGAAGAAGCCTGAGTTAGAAGGGTACCACAAACCTAAAGAGGTAGTTCTCTTGAGATAACGTAATATGTTCTTCACTGCAAGCATGTGAGGCTCCCGTGGATTTGCCTGAAACCGAGCACAGTAACAAACAGAAAACATAATGTCAGGTCTGCTAGCAGTAAGATACATTAGAGAGCCTATCATTTGACGATAAAGTGTAAGATCAACAGCTGGTTTATCCAGGGATGGAGTGAGCTTAGTGCCGAACGCCATTGGAACTTTGACCTTTGAATCTCCCATCATGCCAAATTTTGCTAAGAGATTCTTTGTGTAAGCTTCCTGGTTGATAAAGATGCCTTCAGGTCCCTGTCTGATATTAAACCAAGAAAAAAGTTAATGGGACCCATCGAGCTCATTTCAAATTTAGTCTCCATCAGCTTTCTGAATTCAGCTGTTAGGCTAGGATTCGTGGAGCCAAAGATGATATCATCGACATAAATTTGAACGATCATAAGGTGGTTACCTTCCTTTTTGCGAAAGAAGGTTGGGTCAACCGAACCTTGTTTGAATTTGGACATCTTTAAAAATTTAGTCAGCGTTTCATACCAGGCTCTCGGTGCTTGTTTCAGACCATACACCGCTTTATCCAAAATGTAACAATGATCGAGATACTTTTCATTCACGAATCCAGGAGGTTGCTCCACATACACAGTTTCTTCGAGATCGCCATTGAGAAATGCACACTTGACGTCCATTTGAAAGACCTCAAAGTTTTTGTGAGCAGCATAGGCAAGAAATATTCTCACTGATTCCAGCCTAGCTACAGGAGCGAAAGTCTCTTCATAGTCAATGCCTTCCTCCTGACAGTATCCTTTTACGACCAGACGTGCTTTGTTTCTTGTAACTTTCCCTTCCTTGTCAAGTTTGTTCCTAAAGACCCATTTGAGACCAACAACCAAGGCATGTGGAGGAGTTGGAATAAGACGCCAGACTTTGTTCCTTTCAAATTCATTCAGTTCGTCTTGCATAGTTTGAACCCAATTAGAGTGATCAAGAGCAGTTTTAACTGTCTTTGGTTCAACTTTTGATACGAATGAGTTAAACATGCAGAATTCGACTTTTGAGAACAAGGATGCTTGTTTTGCCTTGAGTTGTGATTGAGTCAGAACTGTTTCTGAGATATTACCAACAACTTGAGAGACAGGATGATTTCTGGTCCATTTGGTGAGAGGAAGGAAGTTTGGATCGAAAGATGGATCTAATTCAGCATTTATCATTTCTTCTGGTTCGGACAGACTGTCGAAGTCGTATGACATATCAGCATGCTCCTCCTCAACATATGATCTTACATGAATGTCTTGTGAATCTTGAGCTACAGTGGTTTCTTGTGGTGTTGAGATTTCGGGCGTTGATGCACCTTCGGTTGGTGAGGCACTTTCGGATGGTGAGGCACTTTCGGTTGGCAATGTGCTTTCGGTTGAAGGTTGAGACCTTAGCTCCCCCTCAACTTGTGAACTTGGCTGGGATGAAGGTGGATCCTCCCCCTCGACTGACGCATTGTGTTGGGGAGGGTCTTGTGAACCTGATTCTTCTTCATTCATTCTTCTTGCAGCATCGTCAATAAGTTGCTTCAAGTGATCTACCCTATTGTCTGCTGCACTGCTTCAGAATGAGTGGCCTTCTCTGGTTCATCAAAAAGCTCCATGAATTTCTCGAATAGATTAGCGATCGAGGCTGTGACTTGGCCAGTTTGAGGAAAGATTTCTTCAGTTGTGTCTTCGTTATCCTTTAGATTTTTAACATAGCTATCATCAAAAGTCATGTAGTAAGTTTCTTCTATTTTCCTTGAACGCTTGTTTAACACCCTGTATGCTTTGGAAGTAAGAGAATGACCCAGAAATATCCCTTCATCAGCTTTGACATCAAACTTGTTGCGGTGTTCTTTGGAATTGAAAATGAAACACCTGGAACCAAACACATGGAAAAACTTCACATTTGGCTTCCTGTTGTTGATGATCTCATAAGGAGTGAGAGTGAAGCGCTTGTTAAGATAAGACCTGTTCTGTGTAAAACAAGCAGCAGAAATAGCATCAGCCCAAAAATATAAAGGTAAGGAAGCAAAACTTAGCATTATTCGGGCAGCTTCACATAAGGATCAGTTTCGTCTTTCAACAATCCCATTCTGTTGAGGTGTGTAGGGAGCTGAGAAGTTGTGACCGATTCCCTTTTCTTCCAGGAATTCTTCAAATTCGTTATTTTTGAACTCCAACCCATTGTCGCTTCTGATGTTGCGAACGACCTTCTTCAGCTGTACTTCAATCTGCTTGATGAACACTTTTAGCTTGTGAGTCGCTTCAGATTTAAGCTTCAGAAAGAACACCCATGTAAAACGTGAAAAGTCATCAACAATAACAAGAATATACTTGCTACCACCAATGCTTTCTATAGAAGATGGACCACATAAATCAATATGAAGTAATTCTAGTGGTTCAACGACTTTAGTGTTTATTATAGATGGATGACTTTGACGACTCTGCTTCCCCATTTCACATGCAGCACATAGATGATCTCTGTCATACTTGAGCAATGGAAGACCCCTAACATGACCTCCAGTGACAAGTTTGTTGATATCTTTGAAGTTGAGATGAGAGAGTCTTCGGTGCCATAGCCAGCTTTCGTCAGATTGTGCTTTAGATAATAGGCAGATTGCTGGGTTTCCTTTGATTGGTTTGAGATTTAGGGGAAACATTTCACCTTTGCACTCTGATTTGAGAATAACTTTGTTCGTCTTCTTCTCAATAATTTCCGAACCTTCATCATCGAATGAGACCTTGAGACCAGTACCTCCAACAAGCTGAGATACACTGATGAGATTGTGTTGTAGTCCCTCTACATATGCAACTTTCCTGATTGAGAAATCACCGTTTGTAATCATCCCGTAGCCTTTGATGGTGCCGAAGGAATTGTTCCCAAATTTGACATTTCCACCATTTGAAAGAGATCTGAATTCCCTTAGCTCTTCCTTCCTCCCTGTCATGTGACGCGAGCAGCCACTATCAATGTACCATTCTTCGTCATACTGCTCGTCACTGATAACCTGCAAAAATTAAGCAGATTTAGGAACCCAGATCTTCTTGGGTCCTTGTGAGCTTTTTACTGGAATAGTAAGAGAGATGTCAACTACATATGTTCTTTTTATTAGTGTTGTTTCATCTTTCCTTTTGATGGTGAAAACTTTGATTTTATTTGGATTTGATGGTTTTGGTATTGATTCTAATTCAATATCTGAAACCTTCTGTTTTCCTTTTTGTTCAGCTGATGACTGAGATTTTTGAGAAGGAATAGAGTGGACTTTAGGACGAGAAGAGACAGAGGATTTTGAAGAGTTAGAAGAGTTAGAATGAGATAGCTCAGAACGGTATGACTTCTTGATTGAAGATTCTAGGTGACTCTTTTGCTTTTGATTAACGGTAGGACCAACCTTAGAGTTTTGATCTCTTTTGATTCCCGAACCAAACCTGCGCTTTCGGTTGAAATCATTCTCTGAACCGAATCTATGCGTTCGGTTGTTGTTATGCTCTGAGCCGAACCTCTGCTTTTGGTTGTTGTTTTGCTCAGAACCGAGCCTCAGCTTTTGGTTGTCATTGTGCTCTGAACCGAACTTCTGCTTTCGGTTGTCATTGTGCTCTGAACCGAACTTCTACTTTCGGTTGTCATTGTGCTCTGAACCGAACCTCTGCTTTCGGTTGTTGTTTTGCTCTGAACCGAACCTCTGCTTTCGGTTGTTGTTTTGCTCAGAATCGAGACTCTGCTTTCGGTTGTCATTTCTCTCCGTCGATCCAACAGGATTTTTCGCTGGTTTTAAATTCTTGTCTTGATGTGAGAAATAGGCATTTTGCGATTGCCAAAATTGTTTTCTTTCTGAGAGATTCTTCCTGTATCTCTGATTCCTTTCCCGTTTTTGACTTCTCATCTGCTTTGGTTGATGATGGATGTTAGCTTTATGTTTTTGATTTTCATTGGCTGATCCACTCTGAACCGATGTTCTTTCACTTGGAGATGTGACTTCTTTTGCAGGAATCTCTTTCTCTTGAGGGACATCTTTTGTTCCACTGGTACTTGCCTCGTTGAAGCCATCAGGTTTATTTAAAGGTTCTGGTACGTATCTTCTTTTGCTTTTCCATGAAGTCTTTTCAGACAGACATATCGTTTCATCAGCATTGTCAATGGGAGCTGACCAGAAGAACTCGTCACAGCCATCAGCATTGTCTTCGTTCACAATAGCTGTTAGTTCAGCAGTCTGATGTTCGGTTACACCTGTGACTTTGTACACCTGATTTCGGAGTGGTTCTAACCTTTTGGTATACGACTGCCTTCTCTACAAGAATCGGGGACTTTTGTTGGGACAACCGAGTGAATTCCACAGAATTTTCTGAAATGAGATTTTTGTGGTTCTCGGGTTCATTCTTGACAAATTTTGAACAATCAACTGTGTCCTCTATAGAAATTTCACTCATATTATCGTCCTCATTAAGCTCGGATGCATTTTCAACATCAATTTTATTTTCCGAGCTTAAGTTGACATTCAGTGAGTCAAATTTTTGTATGGTTTCGGTTCTTAGCTTCAGTTTATCATTTTCATCCAAAAGATTTTTGAGCATATTCTTGTGGTCCTTGGATTTTATGAAAGATTCTATTTTGTCCAGTCCATACAAATATGTTGGATTAACATCCTCAGACGAAATAATACTCTCACAAGTATAAGCATCAGCATCAATTTCATCTTCCTTAAACTCAAGAAAGGGTAAAATCATGCGATGAATCTTTTGCCCTATTTCACAATTCAAATGAAGCTGTGTAATATTAGTATAAAGACGTCTGGCAATCAGACAAAATACATTTCGCTATTTCAAAAGCTTTAAATTGTCTCTTTGCAAATAAATGTTTTCATGTTTTATTTTGATTAACTCCGACTCCTTCAGTTCGATCCACATCCGCCGTTCCTCACTCTTCGAAGACACCCTACTTAATTGATCAATTAGGTTAGAATTGGTGACTCGAGTTTGAGTTAAACTACTATCTAGATGAGAGATTCTTGAATTAACACTTTTTAATTCCTTTTCATATGAGCATTGTGGGACTTTAAATGAGACAAAAACTGATTGTACCTTCTTGATCAGTTCATCAAGTTCGCTGAACTGCACACTGAGTGGTTTGGCAGTAAAGCACAGATTCTGATGTTCCTTGTCATCATTCCCAGCATCAGTGTTGTATCCCCTCATCTGAGAAACGTCGGACACCATCAAGCATCTTCCACCACTGCTCTCTTCTTTCGCTACATAAGCCTTTCCATGTGAAGGCTTCCTCACTTCATCATCTTCAGAGTCGGTTGACCAGACCTCCACGCCACCGAACTCATCATCAGCTACCGAACCCTGCACAATTAAAGCATTCATGGAAGGGTTAGCAGCAGATTTCTTCTTCCTTAACTCATCAAGATTTTTCAACAACGTGGCTTCTTCATCCTTTTCTGCCATCTTTTTGAGGACGCAATCTTTTGCATAGTGGTTCTTTCCTCCACAATAATAGCAGCTTACTCCAGAATCTCCTTCAGCCTTCAGTTCCTTCTTTGATTCTTCAGCTTTCGGTTCATCTTTGACCTTTTCAGCGCTATAGCTTCCTTGCCAGTTTCGGTTCCTGTTGGTGGGGAATCTCTTCTTGATGAATCTCTTAGGGTTTGAAACCATCATAGCATAGTCTTCAGACGTGAGATCATAATCATCCAAGTTCAGATCTTCGTCCTCTATCACAGCTTTGCTTTTCGACAGGAGGGCCAACGAACCTAGACTTGAAACCACGGTTTTCTCCTGCAGTACGATCTTTTCTTGAGATTTTAGGATGCCCACCAGTTTTGCCAAAGAATAGGATTTGAATTGCTCGTGTGATTTAACTGTGGACACGATTGCTCTCCACTCAGACCTGAGTCCGTTCAAAAACGTAACCTTCTGTTCAATAAGCTTCCTT